>NC_133662.1:34836813-35436813 GCF_037893015.1 Macrotis lagotis
TTGGGGAGCCTTCTTCTATTTCTTCTGTTTTTGTTTTGTCAGCATGTACCTGTCCATGGTGTGTTCTGATTATTTTTTTTATGTATTCTAGTTTTGCTGATTTTGCCTTGCTCATTTGCTATTTTATTGATTTGATTTTCTGCTCTCTTCTTTTTAATCAGATTAGTTAAGTGTTTATCAACTTTGTTAAGCAGACTTGTACAAGTGGATAAAATGACTGCATTTTGTAATTGCATAAGGGTATTGGAATGTAAAGACATTATTTTAAACTCACTAGAAGCATCCTTGGGGCAACTCTAGTAGCAGGCAAGACAAAAAGTATCCTGTATCTTGTCTTATTCCTAAATGATTTTAATTTCTTCCTTTACACACCTCTATTTTAGAATTCCATTCCTTCTAATTTGGACATTGAGTTTTCAGTAGGGTAACATCTACTGAAAAGATAGTACTTAAAACTTTATAGACAATTAACCTCCATTTGCCTCAGTTTCCTCATTTATAAGAGCACCTGCCAATAACTGAAACCTTCTTTGCAAAATAAGGTCTATTCTGAAAGTATTTCCACATATTCTAAAACTATTTATCATATGCTCTGAGAAAATCATTCACTAAACATTTATTCCACACTTACTATGTGCTAAGCCCTAGACTTACAATCTAATGGGAGAGACAATATTAAATCAAACATATATAAAGCAAACAGGATAAATAGGAAATAATGAATAGAGGAAAGATACTAGAATTAAAAGGGAGTGTGTAAGGTGAAATTTTAGTTGGAGCTTAAAGAAAATCTGGGAGTTCAATCTTGAGAATGGAGAAAGGAGACTGTTGACAGACAGGGAAAATACCTATAGCTAAGAGATGGAGTATCTGGCCAACCTTGTCACTGAATAAGAGAATGTTTTAAGGAGTGGAATATAAGAAGACTAGGAAGTTTTATGAGGGGCTTTGAGTGCTAAAGGGAGCATTTTGCATTTGATCCAGAAGGCAGTAGGGAGCCATTGGAGTTTATTGAGTAGGAAGGTGATATGTTGGACCTGGGGCCTTAATAGAGGATGGATTGGAGTGAGAAGAGGCTGGAGGCAGACAGACCCTACAATAGATTATTGCAGTAATCTAAGTTTACTGCAAATCTAAATTTGAGGTATTAAGGGCTTACTTATACAAGAGTGGTGGTGGTGATAGAGGATCGATTAATCCTCTTCCCCCTTTTTGATGAATGCTAATCTTTCTATAGTTGAGTGTTGTCCTATATTTCCTTAATATTGTTCAAGTTTTTGTTTGGACACCTTCTATATCTACTATTGTCTATTATACCATTCCAAAAGTATACATTAAGGACTGATATTATACAGATACTAATTATTCTAAATATGCTCTCCACATTAATGGCTTTGACTTCAGGATACCAAAACTGATTTTTAATGTATTCAACTACAATTTCCCCTTTCTATCTTTATGCTGAAGATATCTTGCCTAGGGGAGACTAATATATTTGTAGACATTACTTTAATTCGCTGGTGTAGTATATCTTCTGGATTCAAAGTGGAAGTTTTAATTTTCCTTTTATGTATTGTTTTGTTTTTTGTTTTTTGCAAGGCAATGGGGGTGACTTGCCCACAGTGACACAACTAGGTAATTATTAACTGACTGAGGGCACATTTGAACTCAGGTCCTCCTAACTCCAGGGCCAGTGCTCCATCCATTCAGCCACCTAGTTGTACCCCCCCCCCAGTTTTAATTTTTTTATCTTTTCTTGGTATATATATTAAGAATTTTGCAATTATCAAATCTAAATGATATTTTGATGTCCTTAAAGGAAAAATTTCAGGAGATGGACTAGTAAATGTATTTTTTCAGTAGTATCATATAATTTGATGTCATCCATGTAAATAAAGCAATTAATAATATATTTGATATAATTCTTCTTTTACTTGAGAGCTATATTTAATACAATTTTGGAGAAATAGATTTAAAGTTAGACAAATTCCTAATAAGTTTCCACTTTCTCCAAAAAAAATGCTTTGCTTTATATCAGTTGTTCTTGGCATTACTCTGCAGCTAGTACATTTTAAATAAAGAACAGTTTTCCATGTTGATATCAGATTTGCTGTTCTCACTATATGGTTGCAATTTTTAATATATTTAATATATTAATACATGAACAAACTGTTAATATGAGATGTAATAATCAATAAAGGCAGTATAGATGTTATATTTTGGAGAACCTTGGTCAATAATTACCCAATTAAGAAGTTGCTTTTTTGTTCCCTTCAGATTTTTGGAATATTGTTATTCTTCTTATTCCCTTCAAGACCCAAATTATTGTCCTTTACCAATACAACTCACTTCTAGCATTGCAAAGAGGAAAAAATGATTTAGTTTTCTTTTTTTTCCTTTTTTTCAACCTTGAGGAAATTAAATAAGCACCTATCTCACAATAAGGAATGAAAATAACTATTTTGACCCCCAGCTAGTATTGAAGCAGTGAAGGATGAAATACCCTGTGAGATCATCCATAGTGTGAATTCATGTTTCTGGCTCTAGGCAGGAACAGGAAGTAAACCATCTTTAATACATGAGAATCTGTCTTCTAGAAGGAAAAAAAAAGACTCAAAAAAGAAAAACCCAGAGACTCCCAAGTAAACTGTTCTAGGCCTTACTTCAAGGAAAAAGAAGCAATAATCAGTGATCCAAGGTAGAAAGTCAATCAGCAGTCAGATCATCTTGAAAATTAAAGTCAACTCTTATAGGAAGAGAAAAGATTCACATCAAAATAAAAATGCTCCCACATTTTAAGGTTTATCAGCCTTCACCAAACAGTCCAGTACAATTGCAGTGGGGTCCCTTTCACACTTACTGATACTGGAACATTGTTTTCAGACTGATAGAGGAAAAACATAAAAACTAAACTAAAAAAAAAAAGTCAGAACATTTTCCCTGAACAACACTTATGCCTTCTACACATCTTATCTAGGTCAGGCCCTTGAGATAAAACAAACTTAGTGACAACTAGGTTCTTCCATTTTTAATTTAGATATTAAAATTTCTTTTAAGCTTCTTGGGGGTGAGGAGGGATCACAGAAGAAAAACTTACTTAAGTGATACTTGTAAGGGTTCTTATTTATTCTAGGTTGACCAGTCTGATGGGAAAAAATATCAGGTTAAGAATGGAGAGAACTTAATTTGGTTTCAAATCTTTGCTCATCTACTAACTAATCATTTAAGTTCACTGTGCCTGTATTTCCTCTTCTGTAAAATGTAGATAATAATATTTACTTTGCCTATCTTGCAGGGATATTGTAAGAATGGAATAAGAAAAAATGAATATTAATTTGTTTAAAAGCAGGATAAAGCCACAAAAAAAGACACAAATTTAAGGCATTTTTATATAATGTTTTATGTTATTATAGCAAAATAAAATATGTGGCAATTCAATAAAAAGAAGCAATGTTATATAATAGAAAACACTCTCTCTCAGAGGGGGAACAGGTCTGAGGTCTTATTCTGGGTTCTGTCCTTAACTAGTAATGGAATGTTGGACAGTTCACTTGACCTTCCTAGAAGTCATTCTCCTTTTCTGTAGCATTACAGCCTTAGGTTTAATGGTTTCTAATAACCTTTCCAACTCTAAACAGTCTATATTGTATCATTCTCAGAAAATCAGTTAGAACATGGTCTCAATCTGAAGTCAGATTAATTCAGTTTCCTTTCAAACAAAAGTCAGAACTATCAGGCTCCCTGAATATACAACCACAATTTAGCACAAGAGCAAATAAATCCTATTTCTCAGTAAAAGATTTAATTTACTTCTCCCCCCAATTTATATTTCAGGATTACTTCGGGATTGGGGTGGGGTTGAAAGAAATAATTTGTAATTTTCTCTTCTTTGTGAAGATTAACTGTGGTAGAGTTTTCAAAAATTCCAGATAGAAGTAATCTAATGATATTACTGTGGATGCCTACCTAGGATCCATTCTGTTTCCCTTTTCTGCAGTTAACGATCTTTGCTTTAATAGCAAAGCCAATTTACTTTAGCAAATGATGATCTGGAACACTAATGTGCTTTTGTCTCAGTGAGATACAGAAAGCCTAGAGGATAAGGTCTGGATAGTGGAATTTTTGTTTTATAGCAACTGTACATGGATGAGGAGAATGAGAAGGCAAGTCAGATGATAAATAAACTGATGTTATAAAAGTATATGTCAGAGGTTCCAGCCTAAGAGAGGCTGCAGTGATTCTTTAATTACCCAGGAGAAGACAATCAGGATGGTGAAGGGCCGCCAGTCTGTGCCATATGAGGATTGGTTGAAAGAATTCAGGATGTTTGCCAGATGAGAAGATTAAGGGGGGACAGGGAGGGGATTGAGGATATGAGTTGTTTTAATATTTTTGAAAGGCTCTGTGGAAGAAGGATTAGTTTTGTTTTGCTTGATCCCACCCCCCCATTCCACCCCCTACCCCTCAGAGGCTAGGCATAGAAGTTGTAAAAGAAGTAAATTCTGACTTGATGTTGGAAGAAATGTCCTAATAACTAAAGTTTTCCAGAAGTGAAATGGTTCCACCTCACTAGAAGTTTTCAAGAAAAAAAAACTGAATGGGAGCAGCTAGGTACCACAGTGAATAGAATACAGACCCTGGAGTTAGAAGGCCTTGAGTTGAAATCCATCCTCAGATATTTGACACTTATTAGCTGTGTGACCCTGGGCAAGTCATGTAAGCTCAACTACTTCACCAAAAAATGAAAAAAAGAAAAGAAAGAAAAAATCTGAATGACCATTTTGTAGGGTGTATTGGAGTGGGGATTTGTGGGAAAGGGTTTGAATGGCTTACTTCTAGAAAATTATTTCTAGCTCTAAAGTTCTTTAATTGTTTTTGTGTATGCCTCTGTAAATTGGGTTGGTTGGTACCTGATAGGAAGTTTTATGAAGTGAATTCTTGTTCACATCTGGTTAGATTAAAAGCCCTCTTAAGTCTCTACTGACCCTGAGAGACTATATTTCTTTGTGCTTGTGAATGTGTTGCTTCTGATTCTTGAGTGCAAGTCTTCTGTGGCTGTGACCACACTGAATAATCATTCACATTTCCATAGGGCTTTGAGGTTTACAAAGTGTTTTCTTCCCAGCAACCCTGTGGAGTAGGTGGTGTAAGTGTCAAATTGTCCCATATTACAGAAGCTAAGACTTGAAAAGAGTTAGAAAATGTCAGAGTCAGAATTTCAGTCCAAATCTTCAGACTTCCAAAACTTACTTTCCACTTTGAACATGCCAGCCAGCTAGATTTCCTCATCTGAAGGAACTGTCTCTTGAATTACTGTATCAAGGGCTTTCCCCAATAAGTTGAATGGCAGTGTCAGTGTATGCTCAAAAGGAAGCAGAATAATCATCCAAGCCTCTTCTCTAAGGGAGATTTTATTTCCTACTAGGAGGGAAAGATAGAGGTAGAGGCTACCAGGCTGGAATCATGCCTATATGCTCCCTTAAATATTATTAGTTTAGGGGAATGAGATTTTCAGACTCAAGATAACATCTGATCATTGTTTCATTATTGACTCTATAGTCAAAGCTTGACTCTTTTCCTAACACATGTTGTTAGTTCCACATTGAGTCAAAGAAACCTGGTTATCTAAATTGTAGCAAAAGAAATCAGAGCCTATAAGTATATATATAAATTTTATATATATTATATATATATATATATATATATATATATATACATATATATATGACAATACAGAGGAAAATAGTTCTCCTATTGTGAACTGAGTAACTCAGCTCAATCAAGAAAGACCTAGATCTCACCCAAAAAGAAAGTTCCCTAAAATCTCTAGTATAGCAAGCTGTGAAGCAGGGGCATGATAGGGATTACCAGTTTCAATCATGTCAACTTCTTCCCTTGGTCTTTTGTTTCAGCAGCTGAACTGGGGTTAGCATCATCCATCTTCTCTCTCAAAGCTAGTGCCTAATATGACTGTAAAACCTGAAAAATAGCCCCTCAAGCTGAAACTTGAAGAAGATTGAAGAAACTCTCTTCTTTCCCACTTTTACCAACTGTCCTCATAGGCATGGGGCATTGATCTCCTTCAGTAAGGAAAGAGTCATATACTAATTATCAGTAGACTTTGAGACAGGGGTTATACTGGGAGCTTCCTTTTTCATTTTCAGTTATGTAATTTCTCACTACCTACTATCCTCACAACCAAGTCTCATTACCTTTAGCTGGTATATTGAAATTGTCCAACAGTCCAAGACCAAAACTGTTCAATCTTTATTCACTCCTGTCCATCCTTCATACCATTGCCAACTTACTCTTCCTTATACTCTCATCAGAACATATACAGCACTGATAAAGATTCCTCCAATGGCTCCTGATTGCTTAATTGAATAAATTCCCAACTTCTTAGCCTGACATTTAAGACTACAGTCCAATGACATCTACCTCTACAGCTTTATCTAACATAACACACCTTAACTTATTCTATGCTCTAGCCAAACCAAACCTCCCTTTATGCACACTTTCAAGGTTTTCTTACTTCCCCAATTTTGTTTACTGTTCCCTAAAAATAGAATGCCCTTCTCCCCTCACTATCTCAGCTAGTTAAAAATCTAACCCATCCTTAAAGTCCAAGTTAAAATGTCAATTCTATGAAGTCTTCCTTGTTCTCCTTCCTCTAACTGCCCTCCTCCAAAAAAAGAAAAAGAAGACTGTCTTTGGATATAACCTCATGAGTTTAATTAAACATGTTTTTGTACTATGTACTATAATATTAAGTTATAAGCCCATCGAAGATAGGAACTTTATCTTTCCTACATAGATTATAAATTTAGAACTGAAAAAGATATTGCAGGTCATCTTATTCTGAGACCTTATTCTGGAGTCTGCCCTTACTAGCAATGTGATTTACCAGCTCCCTCATTTTACAGGTGAGGCCCAGAGCAGTTAAATGACAACCACAGTCATATACCTTAATAAGTGACAGGGATAGGAGGCAGGAAAGATTTGAACAGAGGGCCTCTGACCTCTAAGTCAGTGCTCTTTCTACAGTTTAGTAATTTCAGGAAATGATTGTTGGGTTGAAAAACTGAAGAGGAAATGTGTTCAAACACCACATACATACATACATACACACACTTTTTTCAGGTGGTATATGGAACGAGTGAGGGAAATGTGCTCAAATACACACATATTCTTTTTCTGATGATATTCAGAATGGAGTGAAGGAAATTTGCTCAAATATACACACACAAAGACACTGGTGACATCTGGAAGGAAATGATTTCAAATATACAAACACTCACACACCCTTTTATGTGATGGTGTTTGGAATGGTTTAGGGGAAATGTGCACAAATACACACACACACACACACACAAAAACACACAACTTTTTTCTGGTGGTATTTAGAATGGAGGAATGAAGGAAATGTGTTCAATACACAGTAGGCAGACTTGATCATCTCTTCCAAAGGAAGTCTCCCAGGACCAGTTTCAGGGGGGCCTTGCCATTTATTAATAACCCTGTCAGGGAGGGGAAGTCACTCAACGGCAGTTCTCTCCCCCGTCAAATGGCCATGAAAAAAAAAATCCAGGTCCTACAACCTCAGCAGTATGGTTTAGTAGATAGAGCTGTCCTCCAAGTCAGCCGGTTCAAGGTCAGCCTCTTGCCCCTTGACTGTGTGATAAGAAATGGAAATATCCACAATTAGCAACCCAGTTTCTTAGTATAAGCACAACCTTCCCCCCAAAAAGTGACAGATTGTTGCTGGAGAGCACTTTGGACCCTCAAAGTCCAAGTAGAATCTTACTTTAAAGAAGGGAGAAAAAGTTGGTTCCTTGTCCCTCTCTGCAGCCCAGAAGGGGGTGAGTGAGGGAAGAAGGCAGCCCCTGGGACTGGCCGTCAGCCAGACTGACAAACAGCCAGCTTCCTTCTCCTCCTCTCCTCCTCCTCCTCCTCCTCCTCCTCCTCCATCAGCCTTAGCTCTAGTGGGGACTGGCGTACTTGTGTCAGAGCCCCCCCCCATTGCCCGCCCCCCCGCTGGTCTCTGGGAAGGAGGAGGAGCCCGGGTTGACCCCTCCCTCGCCCGGTCCCCTCCTCTGCCCCTTGGCTGCCTGGCAGCAGCCGCAGCCGCCGCGTCCAGCCTCCGGTCCCTGCCTGCTGCAGGCGCGCTGTGTGTCAGCGAGCAGTGGCGCTGCCCGGCGGCCCCGGAGCCAGGAGCGCGGCTGGACAGGGCAGGGCAGGGCAGGGCAGGGCTGGGCCGGGCCGGGCCGGGCCGGGGGCTCCCTGCTGCCACTCCGCCCGCCTGTCTTCCTGCCCCGGGTGAGTCTCTGCTGTTTGTTGCTCGGGAAGTGGGGGGTGGGGAAGGGAGGCGTGGAGATCTCGGGGAACCCCGAGTGGGCATGGGGAAGGGGCTAGGACTGGGGAAGCAGCTGAGCTTCCAATAGGGGGTGATTTTGTGGGGGGAGACCCCGAGTTCATTGTAGGGAACACCCTGGGGGGGCAGGGAGATGTAGAGGAAGGGGCCACAGAAGGGGCTTGAAAAGTAGCAGCTGGATGGGGGTACGGGAGGGTGTGGCTCCTGGGGAAAGAGGGAGGGAGTTCTTTAGAGGGAGGAGATGCCCAGTAACAGTTCAGCTGGGGGTGGGTGATTGCGGGGTTGGGGGGATGCCCGGAGCAGGGGAGGTCGGAGTCGCAAGACCTGCAAACTTCGGAGTGCGGAGGAGGGGGCAAGGCTCCGCAGGGGCCAAGGCACAGTTTTCAGATTGTAGGAGCAGCGGGGTCCGCAAGGAAAGGCGTTATTTTATGTGAGTAGCCCGGGCAGAGCCCAGGTAAGGCGAGCCCGGTGGGGAGTCCCTAGAGCCGCCACTTCTTTCTAGGAAGAAAGGATTCCACTGCACCACCCCCAGGAGCCGCGACTCCCCCCTTCTCCCCCCTTTCCTCCTCCCCCCACCTTTTCTCCCAAGATCTGGTTCCAGCTTGGTCTTTCTCCCCATCTTCGCTTCGCTGCTGGAGCCAGTTCAGTTGTGAACTTACTAGGAGTCAGAGATGGACCAGATAATCTCTGACCTTTAAGTGCCTCTTGGAGATGAAATCCACGGTAGGAATGACCCACTTTCCAAGTAAAAATGATGGAGAAACTACAATTCTATATTAGAGCTACAAAAATACATAAATAAAAAATACCAAACTACCTTAGATAATTTCTCTCTTAAACAGTTTCACCTCAGAAATGAAAACTTCTGGGAAAATGGTTATTATAAATCAGTTTCAGTGAGAGCAAGTGTATGTAGACATGGTGTAATGGAAACACTTGGATCTTTGGTGTAAGAGCAGCCGGTTCCGATGCCAGCCACTGATATTTATTATATTTTGGACAAACCACTTAACCTGTGAAATGTGTATTAGATGGGGTGAAGGACTGGAATTGATTTCACTGGTGTAGGTAGCTTCTGGATCTTTGTTGGTTCTACTAAAGAAGGCCTGCCTACACCTGCTACTTGTAGTCTTAAGAGTTGCCTGGAGCATGGGAGGTTAAGTATTTTCACAGCCAACAAATATCAGAAGCAGGATTTGAAAACAGCTCTATCTTCTGTTTTCAAATCTGTCTGCAAATGTCTATATAGCCAATTTTTAATTTGCACATGTGAATTATCTGTATTTTGGTTTTGATCCTGACTCATCTGCTCCCCAGTGAAGAATATTCTTTGAGGTTCCCTCTCACCACTGCTCAATTATTATTCGTAGGGAATACATATTAATTTTAATAATATGTTTAAACACACCATAATTAGGAAGTTAAAGCTAAAGAACAGTTCTAGACACATAGCATTCCAAAACAGTCAAATACAAGTTAATTAATCCACCTTTTGTATTTTTAATGATATTGCTCCAATATAGTGGATTGGGATCATAAATTAGAAAAGATAATCAAAAACTGTCTATATTCAAATGGATTGTCCTTGTTAGGCAATAGTGCATTGCCCATAGCCTGTAGTCTATCGCTGACTGTACACTGGGTTGCTGAAACTGAGGGCTATCCTGGTTTGGTTAATGTGGGGCATGAACTGAGGAATGAATGACTGGGAATTGTATATAAGTCTAAATCCTTTAGATTGCCTGTTGTTTGTATTAACCACACTCCTACCCTCCATAATTTGAATAACCAACAATATTCCTTTCCTTCTCTACCTTCTTGCTTGACCCTCTCCTTTGCCTTATCTCTATTTTCTCTCTGTCTCTCTGTCTCTCTGTCTCTCTGTCTCTCTGTCTCTGTCTCTCTCTCTCTCTCTCTCTCTCTCTCTCTCTCTCTCTCTCTCTCTCTCTCTCCCCCTCTCTCTCTGTCCCTTTTTTTCTGTTGCTGTAGCACAGAATTTAAAATTAGAGAAAATCCTTTCCCTATCTGTGATATTGACTGAATCATTTAATCTCTCTGGACTTCACTTTCCTTATGGATAAAATATAAGGGTTGTATTGAATGGTTTCTAGAAATACAGCTTTAAATTTCTCTTAGACTTTTAGGCCATATTTTATCAGAATAATCATGTAATAGTATGATGTTTTGTTGTAACATCTATTATATGCAATTGCAGGACTTCTAGCTAGTCCCTGGGTGTTAGAATCATAGATCTAGAATCATAGATCTTTCACATTACAG
The DNA here is from genome assembly GCF_037893015.1 of Macrotis lagotis. Taxonomy (NCBI): domain Eukaryota; kingdom Metazoa; phylum Chordata; class Mammalia; order Peramelemorphia; family Peramelidae; genus Macrotis; species Macrotis lagotis. The sequence goes on from NC_133662.1 coordinate 34,847,465, forward strand.
ATGAACAAACTGAGACTCAGAGAAATAAGGCAAAGTATCCATAGTTATAAATAATCAGCTAATCAGAAGCAGAATCAAGATTTGAACCTGGGTCCTTTGATTTTTTTTCCCCTTCACCACACTGGTATTATAATTTGCCACCATAAATCTACTTTTCAGCTTTTAGACATGTTTACAGTATCAATAATTTCCATTTCTAAATTAAAGTAGGGGTGGGTGCTCAAAGATACATTCACTTAAATACAGTGAATGTTTTCCCAATGTCTAACAGATATTAAGATTTGAAGCTAGTTTTCAGAATCAGGAACATGTTGTCATATGTTGAGTAATATATGTTAAGGGGAAGGGGGGAAATTTTGTCAGTGTTTCTTCCCCATGGAAATGTGTCCCTGAATTTATTATTTTAGCTGAAATAATGGGAAAACATGATTTGCTTTACAAAAAAGATGTTTCATAGATTTTGAGGGAGACATTCTGTTGTGTTAAACAAACCATACTATGTCTAGTAGTGGGAATCATTTGCCAAATCTGAGTTCTGCTGCCTTGAAAAATCTATTCATTTGCCTTTTTCTCTTTAATTTAGTGCAAGAAACAAGTAAGCACCTAATGTGTACAGAACACTTATCTAAGAACTGAAGAAGAAACTTAAGTTAAGGGAAGCATCCTGACTCAAGAGGAAAATGTGTTAATTTGGAGTAGGAAGACCTGGGTTTGAATCTTGATTTTGTTTCTTTGATATCTGTATAATCTTGTACAAGTGACTTCTTAATTTCTCTGAATCATGGTTTTTTTTTTTCATTGATAAAATTGGGTGAGAAGCAGAATGATTTAGTAGGAGGAACACTGACTCTGGAATCAAAGGAACTGGGTTAAAACTATATATCCGACACTCCTGTCATAGTATTGAATAAGTCTCTGAAACTTCCCTGGGCCTTTGCCGCCAAATTTGTAAAGAGCTAAAACAGATTCTTTCCAATGGCCCCTTTCAGCTCTAAATCTGTGCTAGTTTAGATTCCGTAATATCTGAGAGCCCTTCTAGACATAATACATGGCCTAATGAAGCCTCATAGGGGAGATAGGATCCATACACCTATAAGTTTCACTATATTCAGAATCTGTGATTTCATTGGTGTGGATTTTTTTGTTTATTGTTCAGTCATTTCAGTTATGTCCAAATCTTTCTGACCCTATTTAAGGTTTTCTTGGCAAAGATACTAGAGTGGTTTATCATGCCTTCTTCAGCTCTTTTTACAGATGGGGAAATTGAGGCAAACAGGGTTAAATGACTTGCCCAACGTCATAAAACTAGTAAGTGTCTGAGGCCAGATTTGAACATAGGAAGATGAGTCTTCCTGACTCCAGATATGACACCCTATTGCACTACCTAATTGACATCATGGTGTGGATTGAAACCACCTAATTCTTAGAGAACTATCTAAAGTTCAGAAATGTTAAATGACTTGACCATGATCTCTCAACCATTCTCTCTTCCACCTATCACATCCTCATTGGAGCTCACATCCAGTTGGAGAATAGCATGACAGACAATAAGAAACTTTTATTAAGTGTCAGAAGCAGGATTTGAATCCAGAACTTTTGAACCCTATGGCCAGGACACAATACTCCCATTTCCTCTCTATAGTTTATGTATGAAAGAACAAAACAAAAATGTAAGGACTGGGGGGGGCGGAACTGTTTAAGCTCAAGTGGGCAAATCTAGATAAAGGTACAAATACATCAAAGCTTATCTCTTTCACAGTAGTCACCTCAAGAGACTGTGTACTTATTCTAGCAATGCTGCCATTGCCAAAGTGACGATGAATTTTTTGGAATTGTTTTTAAAACCTTGTAGTATATTATTTTGGTTACATGTCTTCTTTTAAGTTGTGAGTTGTATTCTTTTTAAATAGCCTAGAGTCCTTCGGATCCAATGCTAGTAAATAAAGTGGGTGACCAAACTTGTTTATAAACTGTCTTACCATAGAATAACGAGAAGAATTTTCTTATGTAAGCTCAGAAACCAGGTGTGAAGATAATTTCAAAAGATTTCCCCTCAGGCTTTGAGCAAATAGTAACAGCATCCCTGGAGTAAGTGTATGGTTTGATCAATCAATCGATAATATTAACAAAACATAATGTAACAGTTCTAGGCATTGTGTTAAATTCTAGTCACTGTGTTAAGTGCCCAAAAAGAAGCAAGAAACAGTCAATGCCCTCAAGGACCTTATTATATCCTAATGGGGGAAACAACATGCAAGCAAATATGGATAAAGCAAGCTACATATAGGATAAATAGGAAATATAATTTGCCAAGGTGACCAACTACTTTGAAAGACAACATTGGATTGAATATATAATGTCGGGTTGGTGAGAAGCAGCACAACATGGTAGACAGAAGGTTGGTCTCAAAGTAGGAAGACCTTGGTTTAAGTCTTTCCTCTTAAACATACTTAATAAGCTTGTAACCTTATTTCACCTCTCACTGACCCCAATCAATTCTCTTTGAATGGAAATTACAGATAAATTACAGGTCTGTTGGATGAAATATTAATTAATAGTCATAACCCCTTAGAGAGGCATTGTGATAAAAGGGAAGGACACTGGCTATAGAGTTAGAAAACCTTAATTCAGATACCGTCTCTAAGTAAGTGATGTCCCTAAGGCCACACAGGTAATAACTGTGTGGCCTTAGGGACATCACTTACCTTTCCTGGACTTCAGATCCCTCATTCTGAGTCATCTTCAATGTCCTCTGAGGTCTCTTCTGAGTCTAGGTCAATGATCCTAGAGGGACACAAACTAGAATTTTCCTCTGTCTCATTCTCTGTTTTAGTCCAACACATTCCTCTACTGTGCAGATACACACAACAGCTGAAAAAACAAACCATCAAAATTGAATGCTGGAAATCCATAAAAGGAAATGGAGATTGATTAACGTACTTGCCTGAGATTTTGGATGGTAATATATCTGGAGGCAGAAAAGTAAACAAGATGATTTTTGGTGGTGCATTCTAGTGTTAGTATCCTGTGTGTTTCTGTGTCTGTCTTTTCCTTCATTTCCCTAACTTTCTGATAATTTCAGGTTTTTTTGGGCTAATTTCTTTGACACTATTCTTACATCTGGAAGCCCCTCTGGTACTCTGTAGAAACTTATCATTCTCTCCAAAGTTTTACATCCCCTTGGAAATAGCCCCTGAACACTGAAGGCAGAGACTGGGAACATTTTGTTTTCACCCTCATGGCCACCTACTGTTTTCTAAAGAGTGATTTTAAAAGCTGCCCTTTTTAAAATGATGTTATATTGAATGCAGAAGATGTTCAATGGGACATATTTTTAAAAAGTATGATAGAAACTGGCAGTGTTTTGCCCTGGAAATGAACATGATGGGGAAGAGGGAATCACATTAAAAAGTTGCTCCTGCCAAAAAAAAGTTTTTTGCACTTCCAAATGAAAATAGTCTTCCAAAGAAAATAGCTGCAGTCCCTTTGGCAGGCATTGAAAGAGGTGATTCCAGTTTAATTGAGGTTTCCCCCCTCCCTTTTTTTTAAACAATAGGGAAATAAAACCAGAACTTTGATTCTTTGTCATTGCTTAAATATCATATTTAAAGCTTTTAAAGTTCTCCAGTTTATGAGTATTATTAATGTAATAAAGGACTAAGAAGGATCAGGTAAACTTATGGAAAAATATAATAAATTTCTTCATTGTAGACCTGATAGTTGTCATTAAACCAATGATAATGTCCTCCACAAAGCTTTCCTAATTGTGTCTATGTTACACTTTAGGAAAGTTCCTTAATGAAGGAAGAATTCATAAATTTTCTCTCTGGTCTGGGAATATGGTAGTTAAGGGCAATTTTAATTTCAATGCCCTTGTGACTGCTTTGGCTTTTTTCTAGCTTCTTCCTCAATTTTCTCACAGTTACTAATTTGTTAAGACTTTTCAGTAATTTTTTTTCAGTTTTGCACATATTTTTTCCTTGAATTAACTGTTAGGAAGTCTGAAGGAATTGCTGGCCTAATAAACATATACATTATTTGTAGATATAGCTTCTTATCACCTCCTTCATTCTTTGGTCTGCTGTCTTTTAAGTAGAGGTTTCAGTAACTATTGGGACCTAGAACAATATCCAAGGACAGTCCTCCCCCTAAAATAAGCATGATTCTTTATGTCAGACTGCTGAGTGTTTTTGACTAAGGGAGGGACAATGTTAGACCTAAGACCAAGGTCTTCCTTCTAGGTTATAGCAAGTGTAACATCATCATTTGGTTATACTGCTGCTGAGTTTAGATTCTAAACCCATCTATATAGGATTAAAAATGTTGCTGGCAGGTTTGGAGTCCTATGTTTCCCTTTACATGTAGGAAGAGACTACCCCAGAATGAAGAAATAATGATCTAACTTTACCCTTCCATGCTGTACTTTTTCCCCATCTAGACACACAATCGGATGAGACTATCATGATAGTTCATATTAATTTTTTGTCCACAATGTAAGATACAATGTCATACCTGGGAATGCCTTTGTTTACCACCTTTTTATTGTTTTTTCTATGATAATACCTATTTATGGTCTAGAATGCTTTCTTTGACTATATAATAGACTTTGTTAGAAGTTGGAATGGAAGGCCATGGATAGGAAGGAAAGCATTTTGGCAATTTTTCTCTAATCTTAGTTCCCTGATTAATACTTTTTAGAAAGTTCACTTTCCCTTTGTTTATTCCAAAATTAACACATTTCTAACCTCCCCCAAATGAATGAACTATTTCAACAGCTATTTAATAGAAAGTGGATTCCAATTTCATGAGATGTGGATCCAAACTGATATCTTCCACTTATTCTTTGTGTAATTTTAAACAGGTCATTTTATCTTTCAGCCTCAGTTTCCTAAATCATAAATAAGGGGATTGGACTTCATGACTTCTAAGATTATTTCTAACTCAAAATCTATGATCCTGTGAATTTTCAAGTCTAAAAGAGTCCTTTGCTCCTTTCATCCCATTTTAGCTATCTTCTTTGTTTTTTTCACTCTCCCACAGTGCAACTGAGAGCCATGTGGGTAATTTTCACCTCTGACAAGTTATACTTAGGCAAGAGGATTACTCCTCTATTCCCAACATTTAGAAGTTCAATATAAATTTAGTTTTCTTTGTTATCTTAGAACTCATAAGACTTTGAGCTATTAAAGCCCTTTCTTTCTCCAGCTCATTTTATAGATGAAGAAACTAAAGCAAATAGGGTTAAGTGACTTGCCCAGGTTCACACAGCTAGTGAGTATCTGAGACTGAATTTTAACTCAAGAAAATGAGTATTTAAAAAAATGAGTATTCCTGAGTCCAGACTATAAGAATTGTAGAGGTCATCTAGTCTAGCTTTTGGCAATCTGATAGTGTCTATGGTCCCCTTCAAAGAATAACATTTTAAAATGTATACTTGGGATTATAAAGGAAACCAAATATGATGAAATAATTGTCTAAATATTTTAAATAACAAATGCATGGACATTAATGAAGTTCAGCTCTCCTGTTTTACAAATGAGGAAGCTAAGGTATCAACTTTAAATATTGAATGTTGCTGAATGTTATGGAATAATTCCTAAATATTGAATTCTAAATGGTGAAATAGCAGAAAATAAGTAGGAAGGAGCTTCTGCTACTTACTACTTGATTTCTGGCATTGTCTTTTGGGGTTGTATCTTCAGAGCATCAGGAGGTTCATGGAGGCGGCAGTGGGAAGGAGGAGGGGATGAGGCAGGAGTGCAGACAAGGGGCTGTAGGTCTTTGGCCCTTTTTCAATATATGTGGGCCTAGAGCCCTCTAGTGGTGAGGGGAGGGTGTAGCTGGATACTAACACCCAGTTCATGGAAGAAGTCCAGTCTTGAAACTTTCCTTGTATTCTCAAAGTTGTCTGCTGTGTCTCAAGAAACTCTTAAGGAGAGGAGAAACCTCAACTCCAAATTCTTCAACTTGGATTCTCAATGGATTCTCAAAGATTTGGGGACTTAAGAATTTCTTTCTTTCTGGGAAGACCTATGGAACCAAACTCTTACAATACTACCTTTGGGAGGGGGGCATCTATTAAAGAATCCTGCTCTTCATTCCTTGGTTGGAATTAGTCCTTGAAAGGAGTATTCATAGACTTCTCCCAGTGGCTTTGGCAGATCTCTTGATAGAAACAAGACTCAGTTTACATATTGATAAACTCTTCTGTTTTAACTAGAGTGCCTGGTTATATTATATGGAAGTAGCCATATAATGCTCAGATGCTCTAATTTTTGGTTGGAAAATCAAATATCACATATGTGATATGGTATTTAGAAAGAGTTAGCTCCCATTAAAAACTGGTTAGTTCGTTCCAAAGGATCTGTTTTGTGAAGGATCAGGTCAAATCATACTTTTTTCTTATTGTTGAAAAAATGGTTTCAGTTCAGTTCAATAAAATCAGTTCAATAAAAAAAATAGTTATGTACTTGCCAGGCACTGTGTTAAAAACTGGGGATTCAAACAAAAAGAAAAGCTCTGCTTTCACAAAAATTACATTATAATTGGGGAGATAACATAAATGCTAGATATTTTCTTGGTGGTTTCACAATTATAGGATCATGGATTTAGAAATTATAGCAATCTTGGATACCAACGAGATTCCAACTCCCCATTCCCCCCATTTTGCAGATAAAGAAAATGAAACACAGAGAGTGACATATCAAGGAAGTGTCCAAGGGAGAATTTTAACCCATCTTTCTGACTCTATCTACAAAGGAAAACTCAACAGCTTACAGAAGTCTATTTTCTATTCACATTTCTATGAATTTCTATGAAATTGCTTTGCTTATGTATATTAATTAGTTCAATAAGCATTTATTTATTCATAACTATTTTGTAGGTTTTATAAAAGAAAATTGAAATGAATCTGACTGGAGAATCAAAAGGGTGCATGTGATCATATCACGTTTTGGTTTTTAAAAACCCTCACTTACATCCCCTCCCCATTGCCTCTAATAACCTTTTTAAAATCCTGTACTATAGGCTTCAACTCCTCATTCCAACTTTGTTTGAGATTGTAAATTCAAGCCAAAATAGGCTCAAAACTCTATCCCTTACTTAATGTATTCACATAAACAATTCTTTCTTCTTGAGTCCTGTATCACCTTCCATTGGAATATTTCCAGATCTACCCTTTGTCACCTATCCCCTGTTAATATTCTCTTCATTTGCAAATTATCTAAATCTTACTGATCTATGTACTTGTTATCTTCTCCTAGTAGAATGTAAGCACCTGTAGGGCAGGGACTTTTCTTTTATAAAAAAAAATTATTTATTTATGTTTTCAGCTACATGCAAAGATAATTTTCAACAATCATTTTTTGGTAAGGTTTTGAGTTTCACACTTTTCTCTCTCTCTCTCTCTCTCTCTCTCTCTCTCTCTCTCTCTCTCTCTCTCTCTCTCTCTCTCTCCCTTTTTTACCTACCCCCTCCCCTAACAGAGCAATCTAATTATAGGTTATACATGTACAATCATGTTCAACATATTTCCATATTAATAATGTTGTGAAAGAAGAATCAGAAGAAAAAGAAAAAACATAAAACTAATTTTAAAAATTGGAAATAGTAAGCTTTGATCTGCATTCATACTCCATAGTTCCTTCTCTGGATATAAATGATATTTCTCATCACAGTTCCTTTAGAATTGTCTTTAATTATTGTATTGCTGAGAAGAGCAAGCCTATCATAGTGATCATCACACAGTGTTGCTGTTAATGTGTACAATGTTCTTCTGGTTCTGCTCACTTCTGCAATGGTTAATGCAAGGGACTGTTACTTTGGAACTCAATGTCTTCATCATCAAACTTGGCACCCAGCCTGTGGTAGGTGCTTAATAAATGTTGTATTGAAATACATACAGCCTCATCATATTGTGGTGCTAAAAAACTCACATCGTGGTAATGCTTTACAGTTAATGAGTATCTTGTACACATTCACCTTTGCTTCTTCTGATAAGTCTGTGGTGTGGTTAGTACAAGTAGTTCTCTATTTCATAGTTAAGGAAATTGAGTGTTGGTTATTTGCCTAAGATATACAAGTAGTAAGGAGCAGAGTCATTATTAAAACCCAGGCCACATCATAGGGTCAGTTAGGTAGAGCAGTGAATAGAGCACTGGCCTTGGGAGTGAGGAGGATCTGAGCTCAAATCTGGCCTCAGATACTTAATAATTTCCTAGTTGTGTGGCCTTGGGCAAGTCACTTAACCCCATTGCCTTGCCAAAAAAACCCTTAAAAAAAAAAACCCAGGCCATATCGTATCAATGTGACCCAAGAGAATAAGGGATGGATTTGGAGATGGAGGATCTTGATTTGAATTGTTGACTCTGACACTACCTGTGAGATCTTGGGCAAATTTGTTACACTGTTTTCTCTGTAAAATGGAAGGGACATTTTAGGTCCCTTCCAGCTCTCTACTTCTAACATTTTATCATATCTCCATCATTGTTTACTCTCTATATGTAGTTATTGTCCTGTCATTTCAGACATGTCTGATTTTTTATGACCCCTTTTGAAGTTTTTTTTGGCAGAGATACTAGAGTGTTTTTCCAATTCCTTCTCCAGCTCATTTTACAGATGAAGAAATTGAGGCAATTAGAATTTGGTGACTTGCCTAGGGTCTCACGGCTAATAGGTGCCTGAGGTCAAATTTGAACTCAGGTCTTCCTGCCTCCAGGTTGGGTATTCTATTGGGCCCTTTACTCTGTATATGACTGTGAGCAAAGTCATTTTACTTTCCTGGCCCTCAGTTTTCTGTTTTGTAAAATAAGGGATTTGGGCTAGGTGACCTCTAAGTTCTAAATATATGAAAAGATATAACCAGATCTTTCCCTTCCCCATGCTGAGTCATTTCCTGAACATGCAACAACCCTTAAACTGTGGAGCTGTAAGAATTTAAGGGAGACCAGAATTTGTATGATTGGTCAAGATATTTTTAGTTGTTTAAGCTGGGGATGGGGGTTGGTTCCTCTTGCTAGGGGTAGACCAAGTCTGTGGGATAGCAAGTACTCATTCTTTCTGTACAGTAGTGCCCCCAATTTAATGAAGTCAAAGGGTAATGAATCTTGCAAGACACTTTTCAGCTAAGTCCTTTTTCCTTTTTGGGCTGAGCTTCTTTGATGAGTTTGATGTCTAATGAAGCTTTACATTAAAGTAAAGAAATGCTAGGAGGGGATTAACTGAAGGATAAACAACTGCAGAAGTCAGAAGTTGGCACTTGTGTATCCAGTTGATTCCCATAGACCAGGGATTTTTAACAGGGGTCCGTAGCCCATTGAGGAATCACTATGATCGAATTCATGGTGTCCATTAGGTGAGAAAAAAATGGTTTTGTGAGTCTCCTTGATAATTCTATGTCTTTCATTTTATGTATAAACAAGCTTTCCTCTGAGAAGGACTCTGTGGGTTTTCTCAGATTGCCAAAGGGGTTCAGGACACAGAGAAAGGTTAAGAACTCCTGCCATAGTCTTTCTCTAGGAAAATACAATGTATTTAGTTGAGCACTATTTTTGTTTGTTTTTTGAATTATATTCCTAAAGAGAGAATTAAAAGGGAAAACATGTATTCCCCAAAAAGATAACATAAAAACAGGAATGTAATGATTCTTGACTTAAAAATTATAGATTTCCCACTCTCCCTGACTCCCTGAGCTAGTCTAAATCTTCCCTTGAAATTAGGAAGACCTGAGTTCAAAGCTGGCCTCAGACACGTTCTAACTGGGTCACCCTGGGCAAGTCACTTAACCCAGTTTTCCTCAGTTTTTTAATCTGTAAAATGAGTGAGAAAAGAAAATGGCAAACTACTGCCAGGAAAATCCCAGATGGGGACACAAAGTGTTGGATATGACTGAACAGCAGCAACTTAAAAAAAAATTAGGGTATGAAATCACTTCCTGAGTCCCGAAGGATTGTAAATCACTTTAAAAACTGGGAGCTTCCTTCATCTACTAAAAGGGTAGATGGAAATAGTGACTTCAGAAGCATATACATCAGACATAACTAATTACCCTCTTCAACAGTAGGGCACTTTAAAGAAGAGTGATTCTGCTTCTCCACTATGAGATTTGGTCAAGAGATGCCTTCACTGCAGTATTCTATAGGTAACCTGGGTTTTATGTCTATCCTGAGTAATGTTCTGTTCTTGTAGCTTGCCTCTGTAATAGTAGGCCAGTTCTGACTCAGAGGGAAAAATGCCATAAACTGAGTCACCATGACCCCTTCAGTAGGCCTATGGCAGCTTTCCATCTAACTGAGACATCATTCCTCCAAATGCTTTCTTGCTATAGAGAGTCAGTCTCAAAAATGGAAGCTTAGGAGAAAGAGGGAAAGATGAACATACATGAAATGTGAAACAGAAAAAGCACATAAAAGTACAGGGAACTGAAAAGGATGGTGGTAGAGGGAGACATGCAAGGGTGACATGGAAGCCTGGTTCCTGGCAAATGAACCATGAAAAAAAGCAAAATCTTACCTGTAAGAACTCAGTGTCCCAGGAGTACAAGATTACACTGGGGGTGAAATGTGAATGTTGGTGGAATGCAGATGACAGGGTGGAGAGATCATTGTGACCTGTAGAAGTCAGGCTTCATATGAAGGATGTGAGATCGAGCTCTTCTTTCATCAAAGAATAGATCTGTGATCTCATCAATGTAGGTACTTCCTCCGATAGTGGGGGCTACCCTGAACAATAGGGTATAGTATAAGTCTTCTTATTCCAAATTGTTGTCCATTTTCTCCTTAAATGTCTTGTATATAAGGAAGGACATTAATAAATGGTTTTTTTGTTCATTCATTCATTCATTCATTCATTCCTCCTATGCATCTTCCACAAGAGATTCATCCAACATGGAGAAGAGCTAGATTTCTTGACACTGCATTGAAGTATTTCTATATCTCTTCTCCACTTGCTTTATTAACAAATCTTACTTAATTTTTAAGACCAAGTTCAAGTATTTCACAATGAAATTTAAATGAAGGGCCTCTACTACTCCCTTCTTCCTTCTCTAAAGTCTAATTGTAACTTGATGGCAACTCTGGGTTCTCAAAGTTTGACAGCATTCTGTAAACTTGGTGATTTGATATTCATTCTGAATGATGATCTGTTCTTATAGCCTTGCATCTCCGATTGTGCATCTATTAATTAGTCCTGCCAAGTCAGAACTGCTTTGTATAAAATCCTAGCAAGAAATTTTTGCTTTTTGTCTAAGAACCAGGCTAGTTAAGTTTAGAGAATCTCATCACTAGACAATTGCATATTATATGATGAATATTTTTTTAGCTGTAGCAATTCATAAAGATGCAGCACCCCTCTAAACTCACTGCTACTATTACTACTCTAGGGGCTTCTAGGGGATGAGTTTCCAGGACTATTAATCTTGAGGCTCTATCAGAGTATTCCTCATTAACAGACAGCTGTTAGGCTTAATTAGATTTAGGCTTACTAAGATAGTATAGTTATAGTAAAAAGTTGATATAATACTTTTCCCCTAACATCTGGGATACACACTTCCACAAATACAAGTCCATGGAGAGAAGAGGATGAAATTTAAAAGTGCATTTAGGGTACATATGTAGGGAGCATGTATGGATACATCCCCACTCTTGGTCATGGAAGTCCTTTTTTGTCTTTGGGAACACTCATGAAGTTCCCCTTAGAATACCATCCAAGTTTCCAAGGTCACTATTTTTTTGAAATTCACAGTCCTTACTTCTCTGTACCACTTAAGGTCATGCTTCTTAATGCAGCCACCATTTGGGGGGGGGAAGTATTTCTGAATCTTATCAGCTACCACTTTAACTGCCATCATCTATCACCACTCTAGTAGTCATTACTCTTGTCATTATTTAGCCGTGACTAATAGAAGAACCTCTAATAGGAGGACCTCTAGATCCTCCAAACTCACAAGGTTGGCTGGATGCTTTCATCTTGGATTATTTACTCATTTCAGATAAAGAAATTACAAACTTAAGAGATGAAAGTTGTATTGATGACCATCATGACTTGGAAGATAGGGTGGTTGCATACACCTAACCCACTCCCACCTTAGAATCAAACTCAAAATTGCCTCTTCCTCTCTTCTCAAAACCACACACACACATACACACACACACACACACACACACACACACACACACACACACACACAAAGAAAATGATAAGGGTTGTTCACTACTTTTGTGTGCCCCTTCCATTCTGACTTAGTAACCCCTGAGTCATCAATTCTTTAGACTCCACAACCAATTAGAAGAATTTCAACTTCACACAATACTAACCTTTTAGTCATGCATAGCTGGAAACAGGTTCACTCCAAGCTTCTAAGTAGTCACTTGAATTGAGGCCTGTGGGGAATATCTGTTCATGCTTCAAGGACTGAACCACAAACACTTGCCTCTTTGGCCAGTCCATGACTATTACCAAGACCATATACTAAAGTACAGAGAGGTTATGATCTGAGATGGTGAAGGGAATGACAATGAAAACATAAAATCTTGAAATGTAGGATACAGTTAAGCCAGATAAAAAGGGATAATGTGAGCAAAATGCCTGGGCAGGAATGAATATGTTGTTTGCATAAATAATGAGGAGACTAGCTTGATTGGAACAGAGGGCATTTGTAGATCAGTAGTGGGATAGTGAGGTAGGTCTCACATATGGAGGACCTTAAAACTAGGCAGAAGAGTTTTGTTGTAGTCAGAAATAAAGATCCATTGTGTGGGGGGGAAGGGGAAGGGAAATGATGAAAATCATGTAAACCAAAGATTTGTTTCGTAATAAGATCATGTGGATTGGAGAAGGGGGTCCTGAAAAAAGGAGATCAAGTAGATTGTTTAATAGGAAAGTGGGGGGCAGGTAGGCGGTGCAGTGGATAGAGCACTGGCCCTGGAGTCAGGAGGACCTGAGTTCAAATCCAGCCTTAGACACTTAATAATTACCTAACTGTGTGGCCTTGGGCAAGCCACTTAACCCCATTGCCTTGCAAAAACCTAAAAAAAAAAAAATAGGAAGAGATAAAGCAGTAGGGATCCTGGATCTGAAGAGAATGATATGAGAAAGTTGCCATTTTTATTATTGTTGTTATCATTGTTGTAGGACAGATGGGGACCAAAAATATGGATAGCTTCTTACTTAGCATTGTACTCCTTCCACTTTACTGAGATTTATGGGGGGGGGGGGGGGGGAGTGACGTTTGATTGTATCTGAAGTTAAGGTGAAGAGAAGCTCTTTTGAGGGGCCACTCCTTTGACATCATCTGCCACCTGTCTATAAACACTCTATAAAGTGCTTCTTGACACTTGGATACTCCCAAGGCTTGACATCTGAGCTCATTTAGTCCTTCTTGACATAGGAGCTCTCAAGTGACTGAGGTTCAGATGAGGTGAGCAAAGCCAGAGGTGAAACTTGGCTTGGGAAGACTGGAAGCTTATACATATATAATGAGACAATCTCCAGTCATGTCCCTTGCCTATTTGATAAAGTCCAAACTGATCAGCCTGCTAATTAAATTCTTATATAATCTGTTCTACCCTACTTACAGAAACTTATTCACTATCATTCCCTTTCTCTAATTTTCCACTCTTCCTGGTCACATTTCCTCACATTCTCTGGAATACATTCTGTCCATTTCTATAATCCCATGTTTACTTATATCATTTCCTCTTCTTCCTCCCACTCTCCTCCCACAATAGAAGGCCCTTCCCTATCTCTTGGGCCTATCAAAATCCTAACCATCATCAAGGTTCAGCTCAAGTCCAACTACTTCCATAATGTTCTTTTTGACTCCTCACTCATTTGTCTTACTTCTCTAGTCTACACCCTTCTTTCTTATCCTCAAATTCAATACCATTCTGGACCCCTGGGATTCTTTCATGTTCTTTCTTTTCTATCTCTACATGCTCAAGACATACTGTGATACTCTCAGGATAGTGGATTCCCAAGAGATTGAAAGTAATTCTAGGACAGACCAGAGATCTGATTCTATCTGGTATGTGGGGGGGGGGGGGGTGAGGGGAGAGAGAGAGAGAGAGAGAGAGAGAGGAAGAAGGAGGAGGAAGAAGAAAAAGAAAAGGGGGGGAAAATAGGAGGAGGGGGAGGGGAGAGGGAGAGAAAATTTTTTTAAGCTCTTGCTACATGTCAGACACATTGTTAACATTTAGAGCTACAAATACCAGTAAACAAGATAGTCTTTACCCTCAAAGAGTTTACATTCTAATGGGAAAAAAGTTCAGATAAAGGGAAGATGGAAACAGAAAGGGGAACATAGCTGCAGTTAAAGAGGAGGAAAAGAAGACAATAGAATTGAGTTGGAAATGAAGTGAAGCATGGAGGGGACCCCTCCTGAAAGACTGCTCTGATCAGAAGATTAGGTCCTCCAAGTGATAGTTACTCCCAATGGAAAGGCAGTTGGTGAGGAGGAAGAGATGACAGGATCATATCCATGGCTTTAGCACTGGGATGAGTTAAGTTTCCCAGAAGTTCAAGAACAGACTACATTTTTAAAGGGCTGCTAAGGGTCAACCTGGCCCTACACCTTTTCTTCCTAAAACTTGAGTAGTTGGAATCATCCTGGAGTCAAATCCATTTGGAAGCTAGGAGTGGAGGAATAAGGAGCATTAACCTTGGTGCCAAGCATATGTTATCTTATAACAGTGACATTTTATCCAAACCCTCTGCCTTAGAGAAAAACTTCAAGGGCTGGAATTTTTCTCAAGAGAACAAGGTGCCCCATCACCCTCTTGCTATGTGAGCACTTAGACCCATGTTTTCTTGACTTGTAGCATAATGGGGGGAGAGCTGACCTTGGATAACTTAACTTCCCTTCTCTGGGTCTGATTTCTTATCTGTAAAATGATTGGATTATATGATCTCTAAGGTCATGTACATATATAAGTAAATGCAGGAAAAAAATGGAGAAAGACAAGATTAAAAAATTCCCCCAGGGTCATTAGCTAGCTATTGGTGTCTAAGGCTGAGTTAAACTCCAGGTCTTCTGCCTCTGCCCAGCCATCTATCTATTATGCAACCCTGAACAAGGCACTTAATCTCACTTCTAAACCCAACTCTTAAAACTGAGTTGAAGAGAAGGTGGCTTGTTCATAGAGGGAGTTTTATAACCCAGGAGTTGGCAGTGAAATTACAAGTCCAGTGCCCATCTCTATCCTTCCTTGTCTTAGTCTTGTGCCATTCTCCAACCAGGACAGTACCAGTTCTTTATTTATTAAGTGGCATTTCTCCCCTATAAAAGACTGCTTCACTATCAAATTCCAGTATTGAGGAACCCTTATTACAAATATGTAGAGTCAAGCAAAAAAATTCCCACATTGGTTATGTCTGAAAATGTTTCTCTTTCTCCACCTTTCTGTCAGGTTAGTATCCTGCTTTATCATTGGGATTAGACAATTTTGAGGGTCAATTCTTACAGCATAGTAGCAAAGTAGTATCAGTATGTGTATTACACCATGTGTGTTCCACTATAAAGATTACTTGAATGTGTCTTCATACAACTTGACATCTTTTTTCTCAAGAGTCTGTGAAAAGATCAGCTTTTTCCCTTTCAGAGTTACCAGGAAGCAAGGTGAGATGTGAGTATGTTAAATTTTTAATTGACATTTTGAAGTGTAAGTTTTCAGATGATACTAGTGTAGCATAGGGAAGGAGTCCTGGATCCTGTGTCAAAAATGATGGTTTCAAGTTCATTCTTATTTTTTCTGTCTGTGTGATCTTGGACAAGTTCCTTCCCTTCTCTTAGCCTCAGGTTCCTTATCTATAAAATGAAGGGATTGATGGAGGTGATCTCTAAGATCAAGTCCATTTAGAAGTACAATTATCCCTTCTACATTGAGGCATTCCTCATCATAGTTTCAATATATCATGGGTCAGCATAAGAAACTAAAGGAAAATTTTTTAGGCATTTTTGTGGAAGCTGCAGATGACATGTAAAGACCAAAAGACCACACAAAAAAAACTTTAGAAACTCAAAATGCATAAAATATATATATATATATATATATATATATATATATAAATCATAATACAACTTATTTTATCTTTTAATGCCATAATAATGCTGTTCAGACTTCTCCTCTGGTGTGAAAGGAGGACCCAAAAATTTTATGCAGATTTTTCAGATTGTGGAGGGTACTATACCCTTAGCCCCCATGTTCTGAAGGGATAACCATATATTAATACTATTAGCATTTATATAGTGTTTACTATATGCCAAATACTGTGCTAATCACTTTACAATTATTATCTCAATGTGATCCTCAAAACAATCCTGGGAGGTAAATGCTACTATTATTATTCCCATTTTACAGATAAGAAAACTAAGCAGATATCATGCCTGGGACTCTTATCCAATGTGCTACCTAGCTACCCAAATAAATATAAGATAGTTAAATATCAGGCAAATGGAAAAGGTACTTGAAGTTGGGGATCAGGAAGAGGTAATTATTGAAATCACTTAAACCTGTTTGTTCATCTATGAAATAAATATAACCTCATTCTCCTCATGTAAAATAAGGGATTTGGAATGGATGATTTCTGAGGCTCTTTCCAGCTATGATCCTATGAAAATCTTAAAGCATTATTTTTATTATGGCCTTCATCTCTCCCTACACAGAGAGCTTTTTAAGAGTTATGATTGGGGTGCCTAGGTGGCGCATTGGATAAAGCACCGGCCCTGGAGTCAGGAGTACCTGGGTTCAAATCTGGTCTCAGACACTTAATAATTACCTAGCTGTGTGGCCTTGGGCAAGCCACTTAACCCTATTTGCCTTGCAAAAAGCTAAAAAAAAGAGTTATGATTGATTTAATGAATGGATAAAGCATCCAATTAATCACTTTTTGTTGTTATGTGGTTCATTCCTTTTTCAGTAGTGTCTGATACTTTGTAACCCTGTTTGCAGTTTTCTTGGCTGAGATACCATTTCCTTCTTCAGCCCACTTTATGTATAAGGAAACTAAGGCAAACAGGATTAATGTGACTTGCCCAGGGTCACACAGCTAGGAACTGTCTGAGGCCAGATTTGAATTCATAAAGATGAATCTTTCTGATTCCAAACAGGGTGTTCCACTCACTGTATTGTCCAGCTACCCAGATTAATCACTTGCTATGTGCAAAGCACTGCAGTAGTTACTGGGGATCCAAATAGAAAAGTCTCTACTCTCAAGGAGTTCATGTTCTGAGGGAGACACTTAGGGGACTTTTCAGCTACAAGTCAGATGAAATAGTCCTTAGGCTGCAGAGGCAAAAGCAAGATGGCTCTCATTTGATGTTATTTTTGCGGATAAAATACTATCACTTTCTGGTGCTGAATCATGTGAAGACTTTGACTTCCTCGGCGAGTAGGTTTGACCATTGGTTGATGCCAGGGTCAGACACAAGGTAGGCCCTGACATCATTGCTGTGGTCATTCTCCCCCCCCCCCCCCCCCCCAGCAATTACTCTGATCTTAGAACAAACAGAGCTTGAAATGAATGTAGAGTTTCATACTTCTAACCAGAGCTGATGGCTAGGATATTATTCTACCCATACCCCACTTAGTTGGCGAGTACTACAGCTGATAGATATTTTTCTGAGATTGAAGAGTAATTCCAGAATGTTGCAAAAAAAAAAAACCCATCGTGGACTTGTTGATCTCTTGGGATTTTATTTTTCAGAAACATAAGAAATGATTTCATTTGGATTCCAAAATTCAAGATCTTGTATTATTGGGTACTTGAGGAAGAAGGGGAGGGAATAAGCATTTATCAGATGTGTTTGTCATTGCATTAAGTACTTTACAAATATTATCTCATTGATCCTCACAACAATCTTGGGACATAGGTGTAATTATATCACCATTTTACAGATAGGGGAACTGAGGCAGTCAGACATTGAGTGACTTGTGCAGGGTCACATCGCTAGAACCTAGTCAAGCTGGGATTCAAACCCCTGTCCTCAGACTTCAAATCTGGTACCCATTCCATTTCACCCTTGGAAATATATTCATAGAAGAATGAGGGACTACCACTAAAGGTCTTATCATTTATTATACTCACTATTTATACTCATTGTATCCTTTGCCCCCCACTAGCTGTCTGCCCATCAGAAACAAGAATAACCTTCCTAAGAGAGCCATTCAGCAGTAGAAAATCAGATTATCAATACTGGCAATACGTTATAAAAATCTTTGTTTTCCTAGCCCAGAAACCTTTATCTGCTGAATGAACTGTGTAAATTGATCTGAAACTGGTACTAATTATTGTGTTGTGGAAATCTCCCAACATATTGAGGCTTCCTCCCTCCCCACTTCCACCCTCAAAGATTTATTAGATGTATTATTTATTATAGTGACAAGAGTGATGAGATGAGAAGGGTTGGAATCTGCACCCACATTGGATGAGGTAACACATCTACCAAGGTATCAAAATACTCTTTCTAAATGGAATCAGTGGAGGCAACTGGATAGTTTTAAAACGAATTAAATCTCCTTGAACATCTCTGGTAGCCTCCAGTGACTGTCTCTGAGAATTAATCAGCTTCTAGCAGAGAAACAAAGTAGTAGCAAAGTAACTGCTTGCATGTCTGCACAGTACAGAATTCAAGGAGGTTATTTCTATCCTTCTGAAGGTCTCTTCTCCAGTTCTAGAGATGAAGTTCTTTTGGAGCTAGCCTTGGATACAGGGATTGACCCTGGGGAGTAAGTCATGCATGTTTGGTAATGTAGGGTAGTTCAGGGAATGACTTTGGATTAATTTCATCTGGGAATGAATGAGCTCATAGAAGGACTGAAAATTCAATACTAAAATGAAATTTTCCAGCCAGTTCCTAAACCTCTAATTCTCTGTCTCTAGGGACTCCAGAAACTGGGGATGACCCTGTTGTAGGCCAGCCTCATGGTGCCTCTGTGGACTGAAAGGGAACCCTTCCTAGCCAGCTCTAGTTTGAATTCAGGTCATTTGGGTTGTGCTAGAAGTAAATTTGTCTTTAGTTTAGAAAGCTGAAACCCTAAAAGAAATGCTACTGTATGTTGAAATAATGCAGCAAGGAAAGAGTCTGGCAATGGTCAGCCCTGGGAACAGGACTGACAAGGCATATTTTTTGTAGATCAGGTACTGTTTGGGCACTAAACTTAATTTGAAATAATAAAGAGTAACCAACTCCTTCCAAATCAGACTAAATCGACTCTCCCTTAAGAAAGACTTGGGAGAAAATGCCTGCCCTGCAGACATACCTCCTAAGCTTAATGTAAAGTTTTATTGAAAGTCAATTTTCTTATGTTTTTCCCTTTTTGATATGAGTACAAGAATATTTTCAATGTGTCACCAGCATAATCTTACTTGATTCTAAAATTGGGCTTCTTAAAGAGTATGCCACATTTACTCTAATATTCTGGGTATTTTACAGAGTGTACTATGATATACTTTCCTACACCCCATGACTTCCTTATCTCCAGCTTCTTATCTCCAGCTACCTTTTGCTACCTTCTTTTCCTGAATTGGTGTTGGAAAGGTCACTACAGTGGCTCTCTATCCATAGAGATACAGAGATGCCCTCTCAATGAGTCTTGGAGAAGTAACAAAAGATGGTTGAGGGGTTTGAAGAGGGGAAAGGGAGATAGATAAATCCCAAGACTCAGATAATGAATGGGTCTGGAGGCCCAACTACCCCAGAACCACTGCTTGTTGTAAACCTAAATGTTTGCTCCTTAGAATAAAAAATATGCCATGAGTGAAATAATTTAAGAACCACTGTTTTAAAGAATCACATCTATTTCTCTTACTTTGAAGAAAGGCCAAGGAATTAGTGTTGGAGATAGGAGAACAAATTTTTACTTTTGACTCTTCTTCTCTTGGCCAGTCACTAGGGTTGTTTAAGCCTTGGGTTCCTCTCTGAACTCAGTAATTTCTTAGGCCTTCCAACTTTGAGATGTGCTAATGAACAAACCTTTGATGACCATGTACTACTTTTACTGTTAACATGGTTGTTTTTTTTTGTAAGAGCATCATGGACTATTTTCACAGTACAATGTTCTGTGATAAGGGATACTGGCATAAGAGGGTAGGGAATGGTAAAGAGGATTTATATATAACTTTCCTGGTCCTTTGGAAAAAGAGAAGTAAATAAACCCAAATAGAAAAACTAACCCCCCTTTCTCTCTCTCTCTCTCTCTCTCTCTCTCTCTCTCTCTCTCTCTCTCTCTCTCTCTCTCTCTCTAGATATATATATATAGATATATATATATATATATCCCTTTTTGTCTCTCATATATATGTGCATATAAATCTATACACATATACATATAATGTCTACCACAATGTACATTGAAAGGTGACTTTAAAACAAAATAACAGTAAAAATTAAATGCTGTGTAATTATAATGATCAGTTTTGACCCTGGAGAAAATATGGTGGGGGAGGATAGAGAGGAGTCTCAGCAGCTAGGTGGTATAATGGATAGAGCACTGGACTTCAAATTAGAAAGACTCATCTTCCTGAGTTCAAATGTGATCTCAAATACATACTAACTGTATGACCTTGAGCAAGTCACTTAACTCTGTTTGCCTCAGTTCCTCATCCATAAAATGGACTAAAGAAAGAAATGGCAAACCCCTCTAGGATCTTTGCCAAAAAAATCCAAAATGGGGTCATGAAGAATCTGAATGAACAAAAACAACAATAAATTGGGGTGGGAAAATCTTCTTATGTTGTCAGATTTCATGTGTTCATTTTGCTGAACTTAAAAAAACCAACTATGATACAAAGGAAAGCTTGCTGAGGTCAGGAAGGAATATATTTGTAAATGAATGTGACACAAAAACAAAGAAAGTGGGGAAAAGGGAGGAAAGAAGATTAGTAGACTGGTGGAAGGGAACTAAATCCCTCTTCTGACCCTGTTAAAATATGCTCAATTGAGGTGTCCTTTTTTCAGCCAAGGATGACTCTGGGAAGAGGAACAGTGGATGCCAAGAGCCAGTCAAGGCTGCTAAGATTAGGGGTTTTATTTTGCCAGCATTAAACTAATGCCTATGAAATCTTAAAAACCAGAGTTCATTTCAGAATGCTCTGATTTAATAGCAAGGTTTGGCAGTCATACTTTTTTCCTTTTAGAAGTTTCCACTTGATTTGGAAAAGAAGAAAAAAAAATTATAGACCAAGCAAGTAATTGGATTGGCTAAGCATTTCAAGTATGGATGAGCTTTTAAATTCTCAAGAAAGTTTGGTGGGATTTTTTAAAGTCCCCTTTAAATGAGCACTTTCAATTATGTAGTTTCATATGAATCACCTCTTACTTGATTTTATTCTCTCTCCTGTCTCCTAACAAGTCAGATTGAAACAGATGCCAAATAATCACTCCATTTTTCTTGTTATTTGGGTACAGCCCAAAAAAATTGAACCTTCCAGAGGGATGAGTAGAGAGTGAATCTGAAATAACCACTCAGTAAATGAATACAGTGTTTTAGTGGGTACTACGGACCCCTTTGTCAGGGGAAGAATTGAGGCAATGGAAATTAAACTGCAAGTGCTGACCTTGAATTTTCTGGTAACATTAAGTGCTTGTCTCTTCCTAACCCACATGATCACTGGAACTTGCCTACGAGGCCTTTCTTGTTAGTACTGAATCCTTTGTTATCAAAAGACTCCCAAGGCCCTTTTGAAAAATTGTACAGAGACTTTGGACTTTAAAAATGTTTCTTATAAGTTTGAATATTAACTTGGTATTTGATCATTCATTTTCCTAGCTTAAAATCTTTAAAGCAACCCTTTTCTGATTTAAAATTATTTATTTTAATGACTGTCTCAGTGTTACATTTTTCAACAATTTTAATTAATGAGTCTCAAAGTAATTTGACTCATGCATTATGCCCATTTTATAGACTGAGACATGAGAGTGAGAAAAGATTTATTGTTGTTTGTTTATTCTAAGGGCTGGGCTATACTCTGCTTCCACTCCTTCATGGGTCATCTACTCCCAAACCCCCTTTAGTTAGGTTTCTCCTTTGATCACTCTAAGAAAACTGTTTTCTTCCAGGTCACCAACAGGCATCTGAAGTGATGAAATTCAATGATCTTTTCTAAATCTTCATTCTCTATGATGGATCTATGTTATTTGATCTTCTTGAAAATTTATACTCCATTGACTTTGATGACATTATTCTCAGCTTATTCTTCTCTTGACTTGCTGATTTCTCCTCTATATTTTACCTCTATCTATTTCCCATTCTCTAAGAGTATGTTTCCCCCAATACTGTCCTAAAGCCTCCTATTTTCTCTCTTTTTTACTTGGTTCTTCCAACAGGATCTCTCCTCTTGCATGGCTTCAGCTATCACATCTATGAAAACAGTCAATAAACATTTATTAAACACCTACTATGTCCCAGGCATTATGCTAAGTGCTACAGATACAAAAAGAGTCAAAAGACAGACTGTGGCATCTAGGAGCTTACAATCTAATGGGGGAGACAAATCTACAAATATGAATAAAGCATGCTATATACAAAATAAATAGGAAATAATAAAGGAGAGATGGCATTGGAATTAAAAAGGGCTAGGGAGGACAGATGGATCTCTGCTCTGACTTCTAATAACTCTGCCTTTTGATAACTCTGCCAGAATAGTCCACCAGAACCTCAAACTGGGTATATCAGAAATGGAATTTATCATTTGTCCCAATTCCCATAAATGTTTCACATTATATATATATATAGATAGATAGATAGATATAGATAAATAGATAACACTCCTATCTTCCTAGTAATCTTGCTTGAAACTTGAATCTTTTGTTGACTTTTTCCTCTCTGTCACCATCCCCCCTTACATTCATTTGATTGACATGCCTTATTAGTTCTGTGTTCACAGGATCTCATACATCCTTCCTCTCCACTAACCCTGCCATTATCCTCATTTGCCCCCACTCCTGCCAAGATGATTGCAATAGTCTTTGTGCCATCATCAGACCTTTATCTCTCAGTGCCATAGCTGCCAAGATAATCTTCTTAATGAACAGATATGACCATGTTATTCAGTGATACATTATATAGGATATAAATTATAAGTTATATAGGATAACATAAGAACTCCTTAAGCTGGTATTTTAGCACCTCTGATTGAACTTCAATTTAATAGCCTTATTTCATTCAATCCTTCTTTTTAACATATTTTTCACTTCTAGCCAAAAGGAGACAATAAGCTCACACCCTACCCTCTTCTTCCCACATTCTCAGCATAGGAGCACACTCTCTTCAACTTTGCTTGTTGAAATCCTGTTCTTTCAAGATCTATCTACTTCAGGAATTCTTTTCTCACTTCCTTGAGCTGAAAATTATCTTTCCACCCTCATATTTTTCTTAGAGTTCTCTGGGGTTTTTTTTTTTTGTTATTCTTACACTTTGCATCATATCATATCATGTGAATATCTTAGACTGTCTATTAGATAGTCAGCTTTTTGAGACAGGCTCTCTATTTTTTTTTTTTTTTTGTTTTCAGTACCAAATACAAGAGGTAGAATTACATAGTGGATAGTAATTCCTCAGTCAGGAAGAGCTAGGTTCAAGCCCTGCCTCTGATAGATACTGGCTCAGTGATGCTGGACTAATCATTTAACTTCTTTCTGCGTTCAGTGTCTTCATCTGTAAAGAAGAAAATATGCATTTATTAAGTACCTACTAAACTAAATCCTTAACAAATATTATTTCATTTGGGCCTCATAACAACCCTGGAAGGCAGGTGTTATTATTATCTGTATTTTTCAATTAAGAAAACTGAAACAAACAACGATAAATGACTTGCCCAGAGTCACACAGTAGTGACCTGTCTCATGTGTGAGACAGGATTTGAACTTGCATTTTAAACTCCAGGATAATGCTCCACTTAGCTGCCTTAATATAAGGGACTTAGTCTTAATGGTCTCCAAGTTCCTTTTTTAGCTTTAAATCTATGATCCTATATATAATAGTCCAATGCATAAAGTTGACACTTGTTCAGTCGTTATCAGTTGTGTCTGACTTTTCATGATCCCATTTAGGGTTTTGTTGGGGGAGTTTTGTCAAAGATGCTAGAGTGGTTTGTCATTTCTTTTTCCAGTTCATTTTACAGATGAGACAACTGAAGCAAAAGAGGTTAAGTCACTTGTCAAGGGTCCTAGGAGAGATCTGAGGTTAGAGTTGAACTCAGGTCTTCCTGTCACTATCCACTGTGCCACTTAATAAACATTTTTTAAATGTTATTTTTATTTTCACTTTCACATTCTTTCCCTCTTTCCATACTTTCCTCCCACCCTTGACAAGACAAGAATATACCCATTAGACATATATAGTCATGTAAAATACCTAATATTTATATAGTAGATTTAAATGAAGTTACTTGATCAAGTCCAAGAAAATCAAGAAGACCTGGGTCTTTTGTTTTCTTGTTCCTTTTTTTTAATCTATTAGATTAACAAGCAATATAGAAGGAAAAAATGATCATTTTTCCATGTATTTGTCATAGGTTCTAGGGGTCTTTGTTTGGATAAACAGACATCATTGGAAATGCAGCAATAAAATGGAACCTTCCATTGAACTGAAGATTTTTGTTGCATTTCACTTTAGTGGGGGGAAAAAAGGTCAAGTCACAGCAATGGAGGCTCATATTAGGGGTTTTGTTTAACTTGGGTTTCTCAAAGTAGCTTCTGGACTGTGTCTCAGACTCACTGCAGAAACAGTTCAGTTCTGTACACCATCCACATTTGTATTGATGCATAGAATGTCAGAGCCGAATCTTCAGCCCCAGCCCATGACCTTTGATATTTTTAAGAATGATGATGAGGCATGGCAGAATTCTGATTTACAAAAGAAAGATCTCTTTATGTTTGCTGTGTCTAAGACATAAAGGAATCTCTGTATTATTCAATTACATTTCCAGTGAACCAGTAAAGTCGACTAATACATTCAGAAGAATTTTAACCAATAATGTACAAACAGAAAAAAAAAGTGTTT
Source organism: Macrotis lagotis (assembly GCF_037893015.1). Lineage (NCBI taxonomy): Eukaryota > Metazoa > Chordata > Mammalia > Peramelemorphia > Peramelidae > Macrotis > Macrotis lagotis. The sequence goes on from NC_133662.1 coordinate 34,872,460, forward strand.
ATAAATGCCTTGCTTTAGAGCTAGAAGGGACCTCAGGAAATTACCTACTTCAGTTGTCTCATTTTACTTGATCTGTAGGCCCATATAGTTAGATGATTTACCCAATATTACACTAGTACTATACAGAGTCAGATTTGAACCCAGGTTGTTTGAGTAGGAAACCAGTGCCTTTCCCATGGTACTAAGGTGGTTCCTTCCTTATTAAAAAGACTGCCCCCAGAGTCAGCTAGGTGGCCCAGTGGATAAGGTACTAGCTTTGCAGGCAGGAGGGCCTGAGTTAATTCCAGCCTCAGACACTGAATATTTGCGAGCTTTGTGACTTGGGGAAGTCACTTAACCCCATTGCCTTGCAAAAAAAAAAACAAAAAGACTAGCCCCATTCCATGACTATTACTATTAATGATGACAACTAGGAAGCTGGGTTTCTTACTTGCTTGACCTATATATTTCCTGTGAGACACTCAGGGAAGTTATATACTTAAAAAAAATCTCAGTTTTAGCCAAATGAATTGTGGTCAAAATATAGGTTACTTAATGTTTAAGGCACTTATCCTTTGATGGAGCTGCCATGCCAATAGAAGTAAATATATTATGCCTTAGGGCAGAATTTAATTTTAAACACTTTCTTTGAGTTAGTGCTGGCCAAGAGGTAAACACTTTAGGCCCTAGAGTGTTTGGCTCTAAATTACTGTGACAATGTGCTGTTGGAACTTTTCCCCAGGTCTGTGGGTAAGTGAGTAGGTAATGGGAACATCCCCAAAAGAGCAGCTGCTTGTACCTTTTTAGCTTGGGTTCCAAGGACGAGCTGATACAGAAATTGCTGGCGCAGTCATTTTCAGCTAAATTGGAAAAACAATCCTAAGAAGTCAGGTGAAGCTTGCATAGATTACCATCAGATGTCATCTGAGCCTGGAGGTGATGTTTGTCACTGAAACTGGAGAGACACTAGACCTTTGGTTCTGCCCCTTTCAAAAATCAAACTCTAAGACACTGATGAACATCAGGAGTTTGATTTTTTCAGTTATACTATTGAGTTTGTGTGTTTTGTCCATTTGAAGCTATGGGAAACCACCTATTTTTGTGAATTGTATTCCCCTTTTAAAGACAGGGATATTCGGTTTGGGGATTTAGGCTGGCATTTCAACCAGTCCCTGTTGTTAGCACAGTTGCAGTTGGCAGCAAATCTGTAGGGTATATTGATTTCACTTAGTTTTCATTATCTACCTGCAGATTGCACAGCATGGAAGGGGGGGGGGGTCACAAGACAGGAGCAAATCTTTTATTTTAGTTTCTCTGGGCCCTAAGCAACTCTCTAATGATAGCTATCTGTAGATTTGCCTTGCTCAAGGCAATATACTTATCCAAAGTTCACTGTTCCAATGAAATCACTGTTGAGACCTTTAAGCTAGTAGAGTGTGTTTCATTTTGCCATTTTGTAGACTGATGAAAAATTTCAAAAATATTGGATTCTGAAATCCATTTTTTTACCACATCTTTACCTTCCTTTATCAATAAAAAGTGAAAGCAAAATTTCTTCTTTAGGCAAAAGTAGGTCATTGCCAACCACTCAACCTGAAAGGAAGCTGAACCTCTTGAGGGCTGTGTAATAAGAGAACTGTATTTGGAGATCCTGAGTTCAAATTCCAACTGTTTACTGTTAACTAGTTGGTGACCCCTTGGCCAAGTAGTTTTCTAGGTATCCTTTTTCCTCATCTGTCAATGAGAGGAATGGACTAGATGAGAAGTTCTTAATCATTTCTTGTGTCATGGACCCTTCTGGCAGTCTGGTGAAGTCTCTGGACCTTATTTCAGTATAGTGTTTTTAAATGGAAAAAGTAAAATACATAAGATCATAATTACAATAAATAATAATAATAATTTATCATTAAATAATTATTTAGTAAATTTAGTAATTAAGCAATTAATTACATAAATGATTCTTAATTAATTAAATAATTAATTAGTTGCAATTATATTAAAACAGTTACCAAAATATTTTTAAAACAAATTAAGAACTTTGGGAAATGATCTCTTAAAGGCATTCCAGCTCTGAGCTCCTGTGATTGTCTATGGAATCCAGTTTTCACAGTTCTCTACTCTGACCGAGATTTACTAAATTTGGCCTGTAGTCACTGTCAGTTTAGTGAGCCCTCTTTGGCCAATGAAGCTGGGTACAATAGTTACACCTAAAATCATAAGAGGTAGGATTGGGGAGAAGAAGAATTTACGGTGACTTGGCCAATGGCAGCAATTGCTTGAGAAGTTACATCTCAAATTCCAAAAAACACTTGTGCAAATATTTGCCTGATAATCCTAAACATACCTCACACTTTTCTGAGGGGAGAAGCAACCCTTATCTATCCTTTCCCTAATGTCCTAGTCCTCAACTATATTACTAGTCTTCAGAGACTTTAATCTTCAAACAGAGGCCTTGTCCAATTCCAGAAATCTTACATTCTTACAAATTCTGTTCAGTGTCCTCATGAAAATTGGCCAAACCACTGGGCAAAAGAAACTTGACCCTGTGCAGGTGACTGGTTTTGAAATAATTCCCTCAGTCAGAAGAAAAAGATGTTAAATGGATAAATAGATGGCAGCTTGTCTTAGAACAAACCTAAACATGAGATTGAAATATTATGCAATGTATTTCAATAAGGAGACAATCTCACTAGCTGTGTATCCCTGGACAAGTCATTTCACTTCTGTGAGCTTCTGTACCTCATTAAAATTAAATTTAAAAGATTGTTATCTAAGATTACTTTCAAATCTAAATCTATGTTCCTATTACAGTTTTGATATCTCAAGAATGAAGCTCTAGATAGCAGGTCTTGAATATGCTTTCTCCTCAGTTCACAGAATATCATTAGAGTTCTGTATTTTGTTTGGTCTATATCAATCTGGTCAAATCATATGGGTCTGCTTTGATCATTTCAGAAATCAAAAGAAATAAACAAAACAATATAAACACTGTCCTTCCAATGAATGGAGAGTCATTGAACCAGTTCCTCAAACAGGATAATATAATTCCTAAGGGAATATTATTAGGCTCATATTTGTGACATCTGGATTCCAGAACATCTACAATTATCTAATGAAATGAGCAGTAGATTGAAAGTCAATAAACAATGGTTATAGGGCTTGCTATGTTATGGAATTTGTGGGGAACTTTGGACTGCTCACATAATAATCTCTGAGCTGATTATAAAATAAAGATAAGAATCCTTGCTCCTACTTTATTTGCACATTTACTGTGTGAGAATAAATGAGTTTAAAATAGCAAAAATAACTTGTTATGCAGAAGAAATCCAAGAGCCTATTATAATTCAGTTTTTCTCAGATCATTCTGTTTTTATGTATTATAAAATGTGAATGCTACCCAAAAGAATTAGAATAAATTGTGGGTGAACCACAATCTCCTCAGGAAGGAAAGAAATAAACATAAATGCTTAAGTATCTGAGGCTGGATTTGAACTTGCTTTCTCCTGATTCCAGAAATGTACTCCCAATAACTGTCCCTTCTACCTAATTGCCTCTGAGTGGTGACATTTGTTACTAATACGTGGTATTTTTGTAACCCAATTTTTACTTTGCAAAGCACTTAGATTCATATATTTAGAACTGGAAAGGACTCTCTAATGGAGCACCAGACCTAGAATCAGTAAGACCTGAGTTCAGATGTGATTTCAAATATTTTCTAGCTGTGTGATCTTGGACAAGTCACTTCACTTATGTTTGTCTGTTTTCTTAACTCTGAAATGGGGATAAAAATAGTAAGTAAGGATTTTTGTGACACTCAAATGAGATAATAATTGCAAAGTCTTCAGCACAATGCTTAGTGGTAGTCATTGTAATAATAGTTAGCTATCACTATTATTATAGTCCAATCTCTTCATTTTACAGATGAGGAAACAAATACAGAATGGTTAAGCAACTTGCCCAAAATCACATAGCTAGCAAGTGACAGAGTTTGCATTTTAACTCAAGTTCTCTGACTCCAAATGCATTGCTTTTGCTATAGTACCATGCTGCCTTCTTGTCAACAGATGAGTATTTCTGGTAAATTATTACTTTGTTTCTTTTGTTATTGTTGTTCTTGTTCAGTTTTTTATGACCCCATCTGGGATTTTCTTGGCAAATATATTGGAATGGTTTTTTTCACTTCCTTCCCCAGGTCATTTTACAGATATAGAAAATGAGGCAGAAAGACTTGCCCAAGATCACATAACTAATAAGTGTCTGAGACTAGATTTGTACTCAAAACTTCTGATTCCAGGCCCTATGCTCTATCCACCACTCTTTCCATTACTCCATTCACTATCTTGTTTAAATTTTTATTTAATTTAAATAAGTTACTTTAAAAAATAATTGTTTATTATTATGGTGTGAGTAATTATTATCTTGTCTTATGATTTGTATTTGTTTCAGACTATTCTCCAGAAGAGATTAGAACACTTAACAGATATGTTTTCATTTAGTTTCATAACACCCCTCTTTCCAAGCCAAAGGAAAGTTAAGGCCCATATCAGATAAACAATCTACCTAATCAGGAGCATTTAGTAAAAAAAGGGTGGCAGAACAGGATTTAGAATTAGGGTCTCATTCTCCAAGTCTTCTTTTGTTTCTTTTAGTCTGTTGAATGACCAAGATGAATTTAATTCAGTTAATTCTCAGGTTAAAGCTATAAAAAAAAAACCCAAAGGTTTTTAAGCAGATCCCTTATTAATTACAGGAAGCTATTTCTGGTGCTAGAAAATGCCACTTTGTATAGGGAGTATACATCTCAATCCTGCTTTGAACTCCTAACTTCAGCTACCCATGTATGGGGACCCTATTGATGAAAGCCATAAAAATAACCAAAGTACCTATCAGTGAAAACCATGAATAATGCAAACCAAGATTAATGTAAGCCAAAAGAAGGCACACTAACCAGGACACAACCTGGGATATGACATATCCTTTTAACATCCAGTATATGGCCTCGTATGACCAAAATTCCAGCCCAAACAACATTGATGGGGTGTCCAAGTGTCTGGGACCCCATGCCCAGTGCTAAGCAGAGCAAACCTAAAAAATCAGCCAGTTCATACCAATATACTCTATAATTCCTCTATAACCCTTATTTTTCTGATTTTTGTAATTACCAACAAGTTTTTTTGGGGGGGTACTCAAGGGGATTCAGATATGTTGTCTGACTACCTCTCCAGACTGTCCCAATGTTGGTATCCCACTTTAATCAGTCTTTTTCTGTATCATGTTGGAGCCCTTCTTTGGAAGAGCCTTGAACATTCCATTGCAGGGGTTTTGGACTATATAGGACAGCATACCCTGTGTCATATAGTCCCATGAACTGTTGACACCACAAAGTCAATAGGCCTGTAACTAAGTTAATTTTCTTCCCCATATCTATTTCTTTATATTTACCATTTTCATGAGTGGTCCCATCATTCATCCAAAATCCCATGTTTGAAACTTTGGTATTATGTTTGATTATTCTATCTCCATTATATCTCATATCCAACCAGTTACTAGTCCAACTGATTCTAATTTGCTCTCTAGTCTATTCCATCCTTCACCTCAAACAAAGATTAAATGTCTTTGTTCAGAGATCCAGCCATGCCCTCCCTATCAAAAACTCTTTTTAGAGTCCCTGTTGACTGTAGAGTAAAATTCATACTTCTTTTGCTTGGGGTTCAAGGCCATCCAGATTGTGGTGACATTAAACAATCCCAAACTTTCAGTCAAACTCACTGTCCCTCCCTCAACCCCCCCCCCCCATTCACATCACAAGTTTTCTACTTGGTGAATTTGTTCTCATGGTTGCCTAAGAACGCCACTCCTTCTTCATATACAGAACTATATTCCTAATGGCCCAGTACAATGGTACCTCCAGGAAGACTTCTTTGATGCTCCTGATTGACATTAACCTTTCCTTCCTTGTTCCTTGTGTATCTCTTGCATCTCTTTTACAAAAATAGGTCCTGAACCTTTGGTTTCATTGCTATAAAGAATTCCTGAGGGGAGGAAACTCCTACTCTTACAGATTAGCAGATCACTGACTTGCCCAAGGTCACACAGCCTATATGTGTCTGAGGGTAGAACTTGAATCTAGGTCTTTCTGACATGGAGATTTATTCTATATGCTATGCCACACTACCTCTTTTTGGAAATACAAAAAGAAAATGCATGATCCTTATAGCTTATATTTTAGTGGAAATGATAAGATATACACATTTAGCAGTTAAACAACATGGCAAAGCTGTACATGATTAAATGTTTAAATGAATGGAACAGACAGTTCTTTAGTAGAACAGATAGTACTTTAGGAGGCCAAAGAAGGGAGAGATCACAATCGGTTGGGATGGGAGGGGAAGGCTTCAAGGAATTTACGAATTTGAGCTTTACCCTGTAGGATATTTAAGGTGGAACTGAGACTTTCTCGAAAGCCACAGAACGTATTTCGTGCTGAATTAAGAGACTGTCATGATAGCACTGTGTTTATATGTGCAATAATTAGCCATTAAGTCTAAAATTTTCATTTAATTTTTATGTTTCCCCCATTCCCCTCTCTAGCAAGCCATACCTAGTAAAAAAAAAATTTGACCAACACCTCAACTGAGTCTGACAGTATATGCCATAGTCCCCACCCATAGTCCTTGCCCCCTCCATCCCTAACCTCTATAAAGAAGGTACAGAGTTGTAGTTTCTCATTCCTTCTTCAAAACCAAACTGAACAGCATTTTAGCAGTATCTTTAACAGTCTATTGCTTTTCTTACTCCAGAGAAAGAAAGATGTGGGGAAAAGAGGGAGGGAAGAAAGGAACAAACCTTCAAGAGAGGGAGAGGGTGGGAGGAGGGGAGAAGAGAGAAAGAGGGATGGGGGGAGCTATTTAATAAGGATATAAGAAAGAATTCCTTTTATTTATTTAAAAAAATTCAGTCCCAAATTTTCTTTTTCTCCCTATACCTCCCTACCCACTGAGAAAGCAATAAGTGTGATACCATTATACATTAAGTCATGCAAAACATTTCCACACATATAAGAATAGATTCTCTCTCTCCTCTTGCTCCTCCTTCCCATTGTTTTTATCTCCAACCTTCCTCCTTCTTCCTATCTATTTCTCCTTTTTTTCCCTCCCCATCTCTGTAAAATAAATTCTTAAAATGGATTTGATGTCAGTAGAAATCAACTTATTTCTTGATGGTCCACTGAACTTGGCCCAGAGCCTGGAATATCTGTGATTTCATTGTTGAACATGGCTTACAAATAGGAGACTATCTGAGAATCTATAGACGTGATACCAGTCTTCTCCAAGAGCTGAGTTCACTCATTGGGAGAAAGCCCTGAGAGAATTCTTTCCCTAGACTTTAATTAGTATGCTGTATTCTCCAAACAGAATGGCCCAAAAGAAAAATTACCATCATCTGGTATTGGCTTTTCATCCAAGATATTCACTCCCCTAACCCTTTCCTAGCATTAGTCTTACTTTCTCATTTTCCCCTTGCAACACATCAGACAAAATGGACAGGTGCTACCTTTGTCTTACTTTGTCCCTCACAAGGCCCCAAATGGTGCAGTCTTAAAATAGTTACCCAGGAAGAATGAGATGAGATGAAAGGAAATGTAGGCAGAAGGAAAACAAGAAATTAGTCAACTGAAGGGCATCATTGGCCCCAGAGAATTCTACCAAAAGAAGAAAAGACTGTGCTATAATCTTCTTTCTGAAACAATTTGAAGATTTTCTTTTCTTTTACCTATTAGTAGCTTAATTAATGCCTTTGGATTGACTATGCTGTGTTGTAACCTATTTACCATTATCACGTTTCTTTTGTGATGAATGAAAAGCCTGAGAGATAGTTTCTAGGTAAATAATCAATTTATTAATTATGGCTAGAAAAATATGAATGCTTAAATGGATTTGGAAAAGGGAGTTTTCCTCTAAAAAAAGGAAATCCAATCTGGCTATCGATGAGAATGAATAGTATAATGAGGGGGTGGGTTTATTCTAATCATAACAGTACAGTACTCTTAGATCATTCTACCTCCAGCATCTATAGAAAAGAATTTATTTAATACCTCTTCCTTCCTGAGTAGACCAATGAACCAGAAATCACCTAGATTAGATTCTCTTTACCCTTTAATCAGAACTAAGATCTTCTAGTTGGGTGACAGTCTGCCCAAGATGGAGGAGAATGTTTCATTGTCAACCTTGTCCTTTACAAGGAAATAAAAAGAAAAAAAAACTTCTTTGTGTCCTGTATATTACTTGTTAATATAAAAAAATAATTATTTTTCTCACTCTCCATTGCCTTTTGGGTGATACTTCATTTCAGTTCTTCAGAGATTGGTTCTCATGATTCACAGTTATTTTAGAATTAAAAGGATATGTGAGGAGAAGCTTGGGGTTATTCAGAGAACTGTAGCTTTTCAAAGGTCTGTTTATATCCTCTTCAGTTCTGGGCCTAACAGAAATGCAGTGATGGTTCCAAGATAACATAATTACTGATGAATGAGTTCTATCCATCTAGGTTATTCATCTACTTGCATATTCTAATTTAAAAAAAGAAGCATTTTTAACAGAATTAAAATATTTATAATATGTTCTTTTGCACATGGCACTGTTAGGCAGAAATACTGTGTGGAAATGTTTTGCATGACTTAATGTATAATGGTATCATACTTTTACACAATACTGTGCAAAAAAAAAAAAGAACCGCCCTCAGGGTGCTTACAATCTAAAATGGACAATAGCAATGTAGACACACTGAATAAAGCATTTTTTAAAATGAAGAATCTTTTTGCCCCTGCTGATAGATTTAAAAGAAGGCAGGAATGGGGCAACCAAGTGACACATTGGATAGAGTACTGGTTCTGGAGTCAGGAGGACCTGAGTTCAAATTCAGCCTCAGATACTTCTTAATTACCTAGCTATGTGACCTTGAAAAGTTTCTTTACCCTATTGCCTTGTAAAAAAAAGTCAAAAAGAAAATGAAAGAAGGTAGGAGGAAGGAAAGGATCAAAATTAAAGAAAGGGGGAAAGTGGCTGCATCATATGATCATACTCTCAATAGAAAGCCCTTTGGTAACTGGAGGTACCCTAACATGAATGACTTTCCAATATAAGCAGTGTGACAAAAGGATTACCACACACAAGTAGAAAGGGAGCCTAATAGTCCTATAACCATGATGAGAAAATCTGTAATCTGTAGCTAAAATTGCCTCATTAAGAACTCCATATTTGGTGGGCAGAATCAGACTGAGGGTTCTCCAGCTACTCCTCTTTTCACAATGGCTATGTGATTGCCAGACAGTAGGCATTCTTCATTCACTTGGTTTTTCCTATGTAGATACTTTAGTCATGTTGTTTTGAGTGATTATGAATTTCATCTAAGAGATCCTATGTTGTTTCAGGCATACAATGATGTATGTATTTATATATATTATATACATACACAAATAGGACATCTTTCTTTTAAAAAATATTTCCAGGGGCAGCTAGGTGACATAGTGGATAAAGCACCAGCCCTGGAGTCAGGAATACCTGGGTTCAAATCTGGTCTCAGACACTTAATAATTACCTAGCTGTGTGGCCTTGGGCAAGTCACTTAACCCCAATTGCCTTGCAAAAAAAACCTAAAAAAAAAATTTCCCCCAATATGTAAAAACAATTTCTAACTTTTATTTTTCTAAAGCTTTAAATTCCAAATTCTATCCCTTTTTCCCTTCTCTATCCCTTTCCCCCAAGACAGTAAACAATTTAATATAGATTTATACATGTGCAGTCATGTAAAACATTTCCATATTAGTCATTTTTTGCAAGATGACTCAAACAAAAAAGAAAGTGAAAAATAATGTTTGAGTATGTATGTATATGTGTATATGTATATGTATAGTATACATAGTATAATATAATGAATTCAGACAACATCAGTTCTTCTCTGGAACCAGGTAACATTTTTTTTTATCATGAGTCCTTTGGAATTATCTTGGACCATTATATTGCTGAGTCAAGTCACTTCAAGATACAATACTGTTGTTACTGTGTACAATATTCTTCTAGGTCTGCTCACTTTACTTTGTATCAGTTTATGTTCAAGGTTTTTCTGAAATCATCTTGCTTGCCATTTCTTATAGCACAATAATATTCCATTACAGTGATATGCCACAACTTATTTAGCCATTCCTCAATTGATAGGCATCCTCTCAATTTCCAATTCTTTTCTACTCCAAAAAGAGCTGCTATCCTTTTTTTAAAAAATCTTTTTGGGTTACAGATGTAATAGTGGTATTGCTGGATCAAAGGGTTTGCTGTTTTATAATTCTTTAAGTATTGTTCCAATTTACTCTTCGGAATGGTTAGATCAGTTCACAACTCTACCAACAATGAATTAGTGATAGGACATATTTCTAATGCTCATTTTTCAAGGAGAAGACAAAATAATTTTTCTACAGTCTAATCAGACATATCAGATTTTTAACATTGGGGAAAATAAAATTTACTCATGGCTTATTCTAATCCCTTTAGAGGAATTAGCTCTCTAAGAGTATAAATCAGAGAGCAAGTAATATTTTGCTGTGGCAGGCAGTTTCCTTATATAGAATTTCTATATATAGTTTCAAAGTAAAAAGGCAAAAATATTTTAAATTCATGTAAGTAATGTGATCTGTGTTATAAACTAGTAGAATGAAACTCAAGCAGATATGGGGGGCATTAAACCATATTTAAGGATTCTTGTAGCCTACATATACTTAGTTTTAAAATGTAATAATATATATTATTATATTTTTATTTGTTTTGTTACATATTTACCAATTACATTTTAATCTGATGTGGGCCTCACTTTCACTCTTGATATCACTTTAAGTAATTTCTTTTTAGTGGCAGGACTTGGAGTGAAGAGGGTTCAAATCCTGGCTTTGGCACTTAGGAAATATATAATGCCTTCACTAGATTATGTAATCACTCAAGGTCTCAATTCCCTCATCCATAAAAGCAGGTGTGTGTGTGTGTGTGCACATGTGCATGTTTAATTGCTATCTATACCACATGGTTGCTGTGAAGAAAATGCTTTGCAAACCTACTATACAGAATATGTTACTTATTTAATTAAACAATTTATTTAATTAACAAATGTAACTCAACCATGGTTATAGTTAACTGTGCAGAGCTACACAGGGGCAGGTGTGGCTAAAAAGATCTGGAGCAGCTAGGTGGTGCAGTGAGCAGGACCTGAGTTCAAATATGCCTCAGACACTTAATAATTGCCTAGCTGTGTGGCCTTGGACAAGTCACTTAACCCCATTGCCTTAAATAAATAAGAAATTTTTTTAAAAAAAAGATCCATTCAAAGATCCAACTGACCTTTCACTTGTCTAGTAACTATAATGAGAAACCTGGTACTATTTACAGCTCCACCTCTGACTCCTTCCTAGGCAGCCCAAGAGCTTTGCCTTAGAAGAGAAATCCTTTTCCTTATCAACCAGTTTGGCATTTTAACTGCTGTCCTTACCCAGTCATCTATGATTATACAGCTTTGCCTGAAGCTGCACTTCAGGGAGTCCTTGAAGTATATCTTCGCCCCCCCCCCCATGCTGGTGATTGGCCCACTTTAGTTCACTGTGTAGCAAACAGAGCTGCTATAAATATTTTTGTAGAAGTGATGTTTTTACCCTTTTTCATAATCTCTTCAGGGTACAGACCCAGTAGTGGTATTGCTGAGTCAAAGGGTATGCACATTTTTGTTGCCCTTTGGGCATAATCCCAAATTACTCTCCAGAAAGGTTGGATGAGTTCACAGCTCCACCAACAATGTATCAGCATCCCAGATTTCCTGCATCCATTCCAACATTGATCCGACATTTACTTACAACTTTTTCCTTTTTGGTCATATTGGCCAGTCTGAGAGGTGTGAGGTGGTATCTCAGAGATGCCTTAATTTTCATTTCTTTAACAAGTAATTATTTGGAACAATTTTTCATGACTATGGATTGCTTTGATTTCCTCAGCTGTAAATTGCCTTTGCATATCCTTTCATCATTTGTCAATTGGGGAATGACTTGGTTTTTTCGAAAATTTGACTCAGTTCTCTGTATATTTTAGAAATGAGTCCTTTGTCCGAAACACTAGTTGCAAAAATTCTTTCCCAATTTACTACATTTCTTTTGATCTTGGTTACAGTGGTTTTTGTCTGTGCAAAAGCTTTTTAATTTAATATAGTCAAAATTATCTAGTTTGTTTTGAATGATGTTCTCTGTCTCTTCCTTGGTCATAAACTGTTTCCCTTTCCAAAGATCTGACAGGTAAACTACTCCTTGATCTTCCAGTTTGCTTATAATATTGTTTTTTATGTCTAAATCCTGTATCCATTTGGATCTTATCTTGGTATAGGTTGTGAGGTGTTGGTATATAAGTTTCTTCCATACTAACTTCCAATTTTCCCAGCAGTTTTTATCAAAGAGAGAGTTTTTATCCAATAGCTGGACTGTGGGTTTATCAAACAGCAGATTACTATAATCATTTTCTGCTATTGCACCTAGTCTATTCCACTGATCCATGACTCTATTTCTTAGCCAATACTAGCCAGTTTTGAGGACCGATGCTTTATAATATAATTTTTGATCTGGTAAGGCTAATCCACCTTCTTTTGCACTTTTTTTTCATTGAATCCCTGGAAATTCTTGACTTTTTAGTTCTCCATATAAATTTACTTACAACTTTTTCTAACTCATTAAAGTAATTTTTTGGGAATTTTGATTGGTAGGGTGCTAAACAAGTAGTTGAGTTTTGGTAGAATTGTCATTTTTATTATAATAGCTCGACCTATCCATGAACAGTTGGTGTTTGCCCAGGTATTTAAATCTGATTTTATTTGCATGATAAAAGTTTTATAATTGCTTTCAAAAAGTTTTTGAGTCTGCCTTGGCAGCTAGATTCCCAGGTATTTTATTTTGTCTGAGGTTACTATGGATGGGATTTCTCTTTCTAGCTCTTTCTGCTGTATCTTGCTAGTCATATATAGAAATGTTGAGGATTTAAGAGGGTTTATTTTATAGCCTACTATTTTGCTAAAGTTGGTAATTATTTCTAAGTAGTTTTTTAGATGACTTTTTGGGGTTCTCTAGGTATACCATCATATCATCTGCAAAGAGTGAGAGTTTTGTCTCCTCCTTCCCTATTCTAATTCCTTCAATTTCTTTTTCTTCTCTTATTGCTGAGGCTAACGTTTCTAATATGATATTGAATAGTAGTGGTGATAATGGGTATCCTTGTTTTACCCCGATCTTATTGGGAATGCCTCAAGCCTATCCACATTGCATATAATGTTTGTTGATGGTTTCAGATAGATACTGCTTATTATTCTAAGGAACAAACCATTTATTCCTATACTATCTAGTGTTTTTAGTAGGAATAGGTGCTGTATTTTATCAAAAGCTTTTTCAGCATCTATTGATATGATCATATGATTTCTCATGGGTATGTTATTGATATAATTAATTATACTAACAGTTTTCCTAATATTGAACAAATCCTGCATTCCTGGGATAAATCCTACTTGATCATAATGTATTACCCTAGTGATAACTTTGTAATCATTTTGCTAAGATTTTATTTAAGATTTTGGCATCTATATTCATCAGGGAGATAGGTCTATAATTTTCTTTCTCTGTTTTAACTCTTCCTGGTTTAGGTATCAGCACAATATTGTTGTCATAGAGTTATGCAGAGTTCTGTCTTCACCTGTTTTTCCAAAGAGTTTATACACAATGGGAACAAATTGTTCCTTAAATATTTATGAATCCATCTGGCCCTGGAGATTTTCTTAGGGAACTCAATAATGGTTTATTGAATTTCTTTTTCTGAGATAGGGTTATTTAAGTTTTTAATTTCCTCATCATTTAATCTGGACAACTTATGTTTTTGTAAATATTCATCCATTTCACTTAGATTGTCAAATTTATAGGCATAGAGTTGGGTAAAATAATTCTGAATCATTAGTTTAATTTCTTCCTCATTGGTGGTGAGTTCACCTTTTTTCATTTATGATACTAGCAAGTTGGTTTTCTTCTTTCTTTTTTTTAATTAAATTGACCAGAGGTCTATCAATTTTATTGTTTTTTTTTCATAAAACCAGCTCTTGATTTTATTTAATTTCTCCTTTAATTTTTAGAATTTCTAATTTGGTATTTAATTGGGGTTTTTTAATTTGTTCTTTCTCTAATTTTTTCAGTTGCATATTTAGTTCATTGATTTCTTTTTCCTCTAATTTATTCATGTAAGCATTTAAAGATATGTAATATGTCCCCTGATAGTCGCTTTGAGTGTATCCCATAGGTTTTGGTATGTTGTATCATTATTGTCATTATCTAGGATGAAATAATTAATTTTTTCTATAATTTGTTACTTGATTCATTCTTTAAAATGAGGTTATTTAGTTTCCAATTAGTTCTGGGTCTATATCCTTGGGCCAGTATTGTATGATTTTTATTATGTTATGATCTGAGAAAGAGGTATTCACTATTTCTGCCTTTCTGCAATTGATCATTAGGTTTTTATATCCTAGTACATGGTCAATTTTTATGTAAGTGCCATGTACTGCAGGAAAAAAAGCATATTCCTTTCTATCCCCATTCAATTTCCTCCATAAATCTATCATGTCTAGGTTTTCTAACAACCTATTTATCTCTTTAACTTACTTCTTGTTTATTTTATGATTTGATTTATCTAAATCTGAAAGTGGAAAGTTAAGGTCTCCCACTAGTAGAGTTTTGCTGTCTATGTCTTTCTGTAACTCTTTCAAGTTCTCTTCTAAGAATATGGATGTTGTCCCATTGGGTGCATACATATTTACTATTGAAATTACTTTATTTTCTATGGTACCTTTTAAGAGAATATAGTTTCCTTCCTTATCTCTTTTAATGCTATCTATTTTTACAGTTGCTTTGTCTGAGATAAAGATTGCTACCTCTGCTTTTTTCACTTCAGCTGAAGCAAAATACATTTTGCTCCAACCTTTTGCCTTTACTCTGTATGTATCTCTCTGCTTCAAATAAGTTTCTTATAAGCAGCATATTGTAGGATTCTGGTTTTTAATCCACTCTGCTATTCCATTATGGGTTTTTTTAGATTTTTGCAAGGCAAATGGGGTTAAGTGGCTTGCCCAAGGCCACACAGCTAGGTAATTATTAAGTGTCTGAGACCAGATTTGAATCCAGGCACTCCTGGCTCTAGGGCCGGTGCTTTATCCACTGCCACCTAGACATTCACATTCAAAGTTATAATTACTAACCCTTTATTGCCCTCCATGCTATCTTCCTTCTGTTTGTATTTTTTTCCTCTTTTTCCCTTTATCCATATTCCCCAATGTTTTGTTTCAAACACCTTCAGGGTGTTTGCCCTCTTAAATCGAACCCCCCTCCCCTTTTCCCCCTTTTTCTTTTCCCCTTCTTCCCTTCTTTCTGTTAGTTCCCCTTTTTTCTTCCCCTCCCCGTCCCCCCCCTCCTCTGACCCCCCTCCTCATGCTTGAAAGGTAAGATAAGTTTTTTAACTTGATTAAATGTGTCTAAGTTAACTTTAAGCCAAGTCTAAAGAGATGAAGATTCAGGTGGTTCTCACCTCCTCCCTTCCTCCCCTCAATTACAATAGGTCTTTTGTATCTCTTAATGTAAAGAGATTTACCCCAATCAGCCTCCCTCCAATCTCCCTTCTCCTTACTGCCCCCCCTTTTTAAAGAGGTATTGTTTTTAAATCATTCTGAGTCACAGAAAAGTTATGAGTGTCCATCACTTCTAGTTATGTATATTCTCTCTAATAGAGTTACAACTCTCAAGAGTTATGAGACTCTTTCTCCCAAGTGGGTGTATAACTAGTTTCATCTTATTGTACAGCAGCAAAAAATTTTTTTAACCTTTCCATGTGTCTCTTGAGTCTCCTGTTTGATGTCCAAATTTTCTATTTAGCTCTGGTCTTTTCATCATGAAATCTTGGAAGTCTCCCATTTCATTAAATGTCCATTGTTTTCCCCTGGAAGAGAAGGCTCCGCTTTGCTGGGTAGTGAATTCTTGGCTGCATTCCAAGCTCCCTTGTTCCAGGTCCTGTGCAGTCCTTACTGTGGCTCCTTGGTATTTAATTTTTTTCTTTCTGACTGCTTGCAGTACTTTTTCTTTTATTTGATAGTCCTCAAATTTGGCCACAACATTCCTTGGTGTTTTCATTTTAAGATCTCTTTCTGGAGGAGATGGATGTATTCTTTCAATAACTATTTTGCCCTCTGGTTCCATGATATCAGGGCAATTTTCCATCACCAAATCCTGTAATAGTTAAGTCCAGGCTTTTTTTTTTTCACTTCGGCGTTCTCAGGAAGGCCAATAATTCTCAGATTCTCAAGGTCAGTGGTTTTGCTGATGAGGTATTTTACATTTTTTCCTATTTTTTTCATTCTATTGGTTTTAACACAATCTTGTTGTCTCATGAAGTCATTAGTTTCCACTGATTCCATTCTTTTTTTTAGAGAAGATTTTCTTCCTTTCTTTTGCAACTCCTTTTCCAATTGGTCCATTCTATTTTTGAAGGACTTTTCCATTTGCCCAAATGTAGTTTTGAGAGAATCATTTCCTTTTTACATTTGCCCAATTGAAGATCTGAGAGATCTATTCTCATTTTTTATTTGCCCAATTGGAGATCTGAGAGAGTTATTCTCATTTTGTATTTATCCAGTGGTTTTTTCCAAGGATTTGTTTTCTTGTTGTGAGATGTTAATTTTCTCTTGAGTTTCTTTTCCCAATTTTTCCAATTGATTTTTAAACTCCTTCCTGATTTCTTCAAGGAAGTCTTTCTGGGCTGGAGGCCAATTCATATTCTCCTCAGCAGTGCTAGATCTCTCTGGGTTAGGATCTGTCTCTTCTAAGCATTTCTCCAAGGGCCCCCTTTTCTCTGGCCTTTTTTCATCTTGTGTTGGGGGGGGGGGGCTGACTCTCAGAGGTTTTGAGGATCCTACAGGCTTTGTTCACTTGGTTTAGTAATTCCAAAGGTCCTAGAGTGAGGTCCTTAGGAGCAGAGTCTGAGTTGACCTTGAAAACTGGGCTGGGCCCTAGGGGAAGGAGTTAATCTCTTTCTGTTGAGTGAGCTCTGCTGCCCTGAGGGGGTGGGGGGGTGTATTGTTTGTTCTGGACAAAGGGCTCAGCCAAAAGTATGGAGCTCAGGTCCCTGGCCCAGCTGGTTGTTCTCCAGACTTGCACTGAGACTGTACTGGAACTCACCCTCCCTTAACTCTTCTCCCCCTGGCCAAAGACTCCGAAGCTAAAGCTGGATCTCAGCACCCGACACTAACAGAAGTCGCCACAGCTGAGGCTGACCCCCTGGCCTCCCTCAGCTGCTGTCCCCAGTGCTAATTCTGGTCTCCTGGTTCTGGTAGGTGTTCTAATCCTAGCTTCTCTTTCTGGGCTTTGTTGATTGAATTTCTATTAAGAGGTTTCTCTCATGTTATTTCTGAAGGGAAAGAAAGCACTATCACAGTGTCTGTCTTCTCTCTGCCATCTTGGCCTGAAGTCCTATTGTTATATCTTTGTAGATGACTACCATTCTCCTTCCTCACTTAATGCCATCACCTATATTGGCTCCTTGGAATGCTTATCTCTCTTCCTATGTAAATGTTGCTTCATCCTTGAAGGCCCAGCTCAAATCTACAGCATTTATAGTGGTCTGCAAAATTTAGATGGCTAAAGAAAATGCCCAGAGAAAGAGATGGAGTGTCATAGATTGTGGAACAGACTGGAGGTCAGTGTCTCTGTAAAAAAGATTGTAAAGATAGGAGGAAGACTAGGTTATAAAGATTTTGAAAGCCAAACAAAACATTTGTATTTGATCTTGGAGACAATGGAAGCCCCTGGAGTTTATTGAATATGAACTCAACTAGGGAGAGGCAGGCATACCCTCTAATGACTATTGCAAAAGTTCAGGCTTGAAGTTATGAGTGCCTGGCAGTGTCGAAGGAGAGAAAGGGGTGTATTCAAGAGATTTTTCAAAGGTGGAAGTGATAGGCCTTATAACAGTTTATGATATGGGGGACAGGACTGAGAGAAAGTGAGGAGTTCATTCAAAGGTAGTCATTCAGAGAATTTGGCAGCTTGTGAGTGATTGATTTACTCCAAATGGATGTAAATTTTGTAGAGCAAGATAATTTAAATTTTTATTGATCTTTTTTTCACATCACATTCATTTCCAACATATATTTTCCCCACTAACTCAAAGGAACCAATTCCTTCTATCAAAGAGAGAGAGAGAGAGAATTCTGTAAAACCAACCAACAAATTAGCCAAATCTGATCGTATATGTAATGTTCCATATCCACAGTCTTCCTGGAAACATTTCTCATGAAAATGAACCTAGCCTTTTCCAAAGACAGTTCTTTCCAGCCTCAGCTACAGTCTGACAGCTGGATCCTTCAGCAGTGGCAACCACTCCATGAAGAAAATGGGTAGCAAAATTTTCAAACACTGGGTTCCCAGAGAGAAACCTGTATCTTTTTGAATTCAGAAGATGTGAGTGCTGAAGATTTGGCATAATCATATGCATGACTACTAGGCAGTTGTGGTTGTTTTCAGGAATTGTTGAGTTGTATGAAATCCCCCAGGGGAGTGTCTGGTTACAGACAAGTCTGTTTTGCTGAATAATGCAATAGAAGAGACACTGAGATCACTATTATACATTTTAAAGGAGATACTAGAAAGAGGAGAAACTCTTTGCAGAAGAAAGAACTTTCTTAGTTTCAAACTTTTTGGCTAGGCTTTTCCCCTTGAAATTTGAGATTATTTCCCATAAGTAGTGTTTCAATTAACCCTCTATTATCAGTTCTTTCTCCCTTCTTCAAAGATGTCATAGGAAAATAAAAATAATAGAAATAAAAATCTGGGAATTACACCTAAAGGGCAACAAAAATGTGCATACCCTTTGATACAGCAATACCACTACTGGGTCTATACCCTGAAGAGATTATGACCAAGGTTATAAATATCACTTATACAAAATTCAGGGAAGCCTGGAAGCATTTGCATGAACTGATGCTGAGCAAGATGAGCAGAACCAGAAAAACATTGTACACCCTAAAAGCAACATGGGGGTGATGACCAGCCTTGATGGACTTGCTCATTCCATCAGTGCAACAATCAGGGACAATTTTGGGGTATCTGCGATGGAGAATACCATCTGTATCCAGAGAAAGACTCGTGGAGTTTGAAGAAAGACCAAAGACTATCACCTTTAATTTAGAAAAAAAATCATTATCTTACTATGTAATTCTGCTATCTCTTATACTTTATTTTTCTTCCTTAAGGATATGGTTTCTTTCTCATCTTGCTGTGTCTCTTAATTGATACTGTGTTTCAGCATATTTGTAAAGATGTTATAAAGCCAAGAGGAACGCTTCATCTTAAAATGTTAATGAAAATAATGAAAGTTTTTGGCTAAGAGTATTCAGGATCCCTTTCTCCATCCTCCTTGTTTCCTCAGTAACTCAGTGTGGAGTTGTAACTTGTAGGTGATACAGTGAATAGAGCATTGGGCCTGCTGAGTTTGGGGGTGGGGGTCATTTAGCCTATTTGCCTCAACTTCCTCATCTGTAAATAATAATAATTCTTGAACCTTCCAGGGTTATTGTGATGCTCAAATGAGATAATAACAATACCATACTTTGCTTAGGATTTTGACACAGGATAGGCATTATATAAATGACTTTATGTCTTGATTTCTACCATCTATAGAATGGAGCCTATGCTTAATATCTACTTTGAATGCCTGCATGAGAAAAAAAGATAAATGTCATTCTATTGGAATAATGCCATTTGAGATCTTCAAGAAGGTGGTGTATGGGTACAAAATATGACTTTGTACCCCAATGAAGAATGACTGTCTCTAGAATCTCTGACTCCCTCTGGCTTATTGTCTCTCAACTCCAAAGGTTAGGACACCATGAAAAATTGACAGTCACTCATTCCACGTCTTGTCCTTTCTGTTTCATCTGCCACTTAGAGGGTTAGTCCCCCAACCCTCAAATATTGTTCACCAACTGCCAACAGAAAACAATTGGGAAAATGTCCATTCAAAAATATGTCTGCTGTACTATTCCCCTCTGAGGAAGTGCCAGACTCAGCCCCACCTAATCTGGTAGCTGACAGTCTTTTCTAAATGGAGATATTTTTAACTTTTTCTCTTCCTATTTCTGTCTTTCTCCTTGCTCCTTTTTTTCTGTTTCTCATGCAATTCCCAACCCTGTACATTTCTCATTTTTTTCTTCTTCTAACACTTGAACCTCCACACCCCCTTTTTCTTTTTTTAACTTCATGAGAACAGAGATCAGAGATTTTTACCTGGAAAAGACCCTTAGAAATCTTGAAACTAGAAATCCCTAACCTTTTCTCAACCCTTTTTGGCAGTCTAGTGAAGTCCCTTGACCCCTTATCAGAATTATTTTTTTAAATACATAAAATATACAGGATACAAAGGAAACAAATTATTCTGGAAGAATTTCAGAAAAACCTTTAAAGCCTTACATGAACTCAGTAAATAAGCAGAACCAAGAGAAATTATGCACAACATTTTGTGATAATCTACTATGATAAACTTCCTCTTCTCCACAATACAATGATCCAAGATGATTCCCAAGTACAAATGATGTAAAATATACATCCAAAGAAAGAATTGATTGGTCAAGTCTGATTGCAAATCAAAGCATAATATTTTTCACTTTCTTTGTTTTTTTCATGTTTTTCTTTCCTTTTGTTGTTTCTTTCACACCATGACTAACATGGAAATACGTTTAACATGATTACACATGTATAACCTATATCAGATTGCTTACTGTCTTGGGGGGGGGGAGTTGGAAAAAATTTGGAACTCAAATCTTATTTTTAAAACGAATGTTGAAAAATATATTTACATGTAATTAGAAAAAATAAAATACTATTTAAAAAATTTTTTTAAAAAACAGGGCAGCCAGATGGCATAGTGGATAGAGTACCAGCCCCAGGAGTCAGAAGGACCTGAGATCAAATCCAGACTCAGACACTAAAAATTACCTAGCTGTGTGACCCTGGGCAATCTACTTAATCCTATTGCCTGGCAAAAACCAAAAATAAAAAAATTTAAAAAGATAAAAATTAAATTTAAAAAATAAAGAGACTTAGGGTCTTGCCCAAGGTTACCCAGGTAGTCAGCAGCAGAACTCAGATTTGGATTCATGTCCTTGGACTTCAGAATTAGATTTTGTTTTCCTTTTTTTTTCAGCACATTAGGAAATTAGTCTTTTGGTATATTTTGCTCTCCAACTTTTGTAGCCCTAGCTCTTAGCAGTGTCTGAACCATAGTAGGTGCTTTTAATAAGTCCTTATTAACACTCATCCCCCCCACAAACATAAGGTCATAGTTATAGGAGGCAGTGGTTGTCAGATATAAAATATTTGGAGTTCTTGGAACTTCTTTAAAACAGGGAAATATAAAGCATGGTTGCTATTACAGTATCAAACTTATATAATATCAACTGTTTACTATAGTGCAAATCCAGTGCCTTACCTATTAGCCTTCTTTTCTTTTTTTTTTTTTAGGTTTTTTTGCAAGGCAAATTGGGTTAAATGACTTTCCCAAGGCCACACAGCTAGGCAATTATTCAATGTCTTAGGTCAGATTTGAACTCAGGTACTTCTGACTCCAGGGCCAGTGCTCTATCTACTGCATCACCTAATCGCCCCCTGTTAGCTTTCTTAATGATGATTTTAACCAAACATTTTGCCAAATGGACAACTGTAATCATTTGGCCGATTTAAAGATCATGTCTCTTGGAAGCAAGCTTAGTGTATATAATTGAGAGAATATCAAACTGGAAACCAGGAGACTTGCTTGCTAGTTCAGTTTCTGTCATTATCTTATATGGGACCTTGAGCCTGTTTTCCTTTATTCTCAGAGTGGTATCATAGTTTGAATTCTGGAATGAACCTTAAGAAGTCATCTGGCCCAATCCTTTCATTTTATAGGTGGGAAAATGAGGCCTAAACAAATGAAATTACTTGCCCATGGTCTGTAAATAAAAAGTTGAAGAGGATCTGGTATTTGAACCCTTGTCTTCTCATTTCTTGTTCAAGTATTCTTTCTTTTCCTGATGCTGCCCTATTTCCTCCACTATAAAGAAATGAGATTGGACTGAATGATTAATAAAATGCCATCTAGCTGTGATGTTCTGTACTTCCCCTTGTGAGTGTAGGCCTGAGATCTTAGCCTGAGCATCTTACTCTTAGCTTTAGTTTCTTCATCTGTAAGTTAAGATTAATAATAATTGTATAACCATACGTTCAGGTTTAGTCACCCACAGTGGGGAGTTCTTTAAAAATTACATTAAGGCAAGACCTTTGTCATTAAGGTTTTTTTGCCCATTTCAGATAATTATTAAAATACTTTTCCTTATTAAAATTGTACCAGGCATTGAGCATGCTATTACCAATTTAACTGTGTAATTTGTCCATATATTTTTAATGACTTCAGACATTTTTCCAATTATACACAGTTTTGAACATTCATCTTTTTGCAAGCTTTTGAGTTCCACATTTTACTACCATCTTCCCTTCCTACCCCTCCTCCTCATGTCAGCAAATAATCTAATTTATGTATAATCATGTTTCCATATTAGTCATGTTGTAAAAGAAGAATTAGAACTAAGGGGATTCAATCTTTATATCAAGTCTTCAGACTTTCTGAAACATAAGCACTGGAAAGTGATTTAGGTTATCCTTAATATTTTGAGAACAGTAACTGCTTGCACATAGTAGTCAATAAATAACTTGTTGATTATTCATTAGTGATATTGAAAGTCAGTGTTTATACCAATAATGTCAATTAGATGATTATCCCATATTTTTGTAACATAATGGGTAGAGTGCTATATTAATATCTAATAAAATAATAATAAATGAATGAATGTTGAAAACTATCTTTGCATATAATTGGAGAAAAATGTTTGGAGTTATTAAAAATAAATAATGAATAAATAAATAGCTGATGAATGTTAAACTATCTTTATAAATTGGGGAAAATGTTTGAACTCATTAAAAATAATGAATGGATGCATAAATAACTAAATGGATGGTGAATGATGAAAACTATCTTTACATGTAATTGGGGGGGAAATGTGTGGAATCATTAAAAAATAATAATAAATAAATAGATGATTGTCTTTTTTTCCTCTAAGAAGATCATGACATCGGGGAGATGATGCCATGACAAGCACATGAATTGGATTTGAGTGAGGGGGTGCTGTGCTAAGTTACCTGCCTCACTTTCTACTCCAGAACCATCTGGATCCAGTGACCAGATATGAATCAGGATGATGATATAGCCCCGGATGCAAGGCTGTCAGGGTTAAGTGACTTGCCCAAGGTCACACAGCTAGTTAGTATCAAGTGTCTGAGGCCAGAATGAATGAACAAATGAATGATGAATGTTGAAAACTATCTTTGCATGTAATCGGAGAAAATGTTTGAACTCATTTAGGAAACAATGAATTAATTAATTAAAAACTGATTATTGATTGATTGTTAGACTAAAGAATATGTATAGTTTCTTCCCTATTATATATCAATCTTTGGCTTCATTTTTTTCTTCTAGGTTAAAGACTCCTGGGTCCTGAAACTGTTACAGAGAGGCCCTAGGTATAGCAACCATGACCACTGCTATCCTGGAGCGCCTCAGCACATTCTCTGTCAGTGGACAGCAGCTCCGTCGCTTACCCAAGTTCCTGGAGGATGGCCTTCCCAAGATGCCTTGTACCGTCCCAGAAACCGATGTGCCCCAACTCTTCAGGGAGCCTTACATTCACACTGGCTACCGCCCAACAGGCCATGAGTGGCGTTACTATTTCTTTAGTCTCTTCCAGAAACACAATGAGGTGGTCAATGTCTGGACCCACTTGCTGGCAGCCTTGGCTGTCCTCCTGAGATTCCAAGCCTTTGTTGAGGCAGAAACCCTGCCATGGACCTCAGCCCATTCCTTGCCCTTGCTCCTCTTCATCTTGTCCTCCATCACATACCTCACCTGCAGCCTCCTGGCCCACCTGCTGCAGTCCAAATCGGAGTTGTCCCATTATACCTTCTACTTTGTGGATTACGTTGGGGTGAGTGTCTACCAGTATGGCAGTGCCTTGGCTCACTTCTTCTATAGCTCCGACCAGGCCTGGTATGAACGGTTCTGGCTTTTCTTCCTGCCGGCAGCTGCCTTCTGTGGTTGGTTGTCTTGTGCTGGTTGCTGCTATGCCAAATACCGCTATCAGAGGCCTTACCCAGTCATGAGGAAGATCTGTCAAGTTGTCCCAGCTGGGCTGGCCTTCATTCTGGATATCAGTCCCGTGGCCCATAGAGTGGCACTGTGCCACCTGTCTGGCTGTCAGGAGCAGGCTGCCTGGTACCACACCCTACAGATTTTCTTTTTTCTGGTCAGTGCCTATTTCTTCTCCTGTCCAGTCCCAGAGAAATATTTCCCAGGCTCCTGCGATATCGTGGGTCATGGGCACCAGATCTTCCATGCCTTTCTGTCGGTCTGCACTCTGTCCCAACTAGAGGCCATTCTGCTGGATTACCAAGAACGACAGGATATCTTTCTGCAGAGGCATAGCTCCTTCTCTGTCTATTTGGCCTGCCTCTCCTTCTTCCTTTTGGCTGCCTGTAGTGGTACTACTGCAGCCCTTCTAAGGCGCAAGATCAAGGCTGGGCTGACCAAGAAGGATGCCTGAGGGTGACATGTCATGTATTGGGATTTTGCTTGGGAAAAAAAAAAACTCTAGAAAGGGTGGGGGGAGAAGATTAAAACAATTTTTTAAAGAGCTGTACTTTAAATTAAACATTATTTCTAAGTATGAGCTTATGACTATAGCTATTGAAAAGCTTAAAAGTTTTTTCTTTTAATAATGAAAATACTTATTTTCCTTCAGTGATAATCCTCAGATGGTATAGATAGGGAAGATACTTTGATTAGGTTTCATCATGACTCTGAATCAAGAAGAACCCATACTGACTGGTCCTAACTGTGCAGAATTCCAGCTCCAGTCTTCTGGAGCTAATACAGAGAGGATTCCTCTTGGGATGAGAGGGATTTAATAGTGAACTGGATAAATGTTATTTTTTTTCCAAATTATATACAAAGGTAATTTTTAACATTTATCTTTTTGTAATATTTTGAGTTCCATAATTTTCTACTTTGTTCCCCTTCCCCACAATAATATCTGATAGATTATGTACATTGTACGTCTACAATCATGTTTAACATATTTTCATATTAGTCATGTTGGGAAAGAAGAATTCAAACCTAAGAGGGGAAAAAAAAGCAAGTTTACTTTGGTCTTCATTCAGACTCCAGTTTTTTCTCTGGATGTGGATGACATTTTCCATCACAAGTCTTATTGAACTGGATAAAATGCTGTTCAAAATGCTGATATCTAAAGGATGAGATGATCTCAGAACCCTTTCCAACTGATTTTTGAATGCCAAGTGGCCAGAAATCAGTGATCAAACACATTGAATTATTTGGTTTCTCTGATCTTCCTTTCCTTTTCTCTCATTCAGATAATAGTTCCCTTTCTCAGTATGACTGTCAGCCCATTGGGACTGGCTATTCACCCACCTACTTCTGAAGTGTAAATGGTGACAGGATTATATATCAGCTTTATTTTCCCAAAATGGAGTCTGCAGAAATATTCAGAAAACTATGTATTCTGACTCTCATTCATTGTTTTCCAGCATGTATTTTGGCACTGTTCTTTTGCATTCCAAGTTACTTTGGAGGCATCATAGCTACCTTTATGACAACAGAACTCTATGGTTGAACAAGGAATTTGCTCTACTCTTTCATCAGGCAGATTCTGATCTGTGGGAGGGATAGCTGTTTCCAGATGTCCTTGTTCAGGTTTCTCAATAATTTGGAGAACAGTTGTGGTCCTAAGTAGACCCTATTATTTTCCCTGTCTCCTTAACTCATCATGTGATCATTCCAGCCCTTTGAGAGAACCCACATAAAAATAGTCTGCTGTAGATCTCCAAGCCAGTAGCCAATCTACTTTGACCTAGACAAATCATCCACCTAGGAAGAGTCCACATTTTATTCTTAGGTTTGAACATATGTGGGCTTTATTTCCCATAAAGAACATGCTTCAACTAGAAGTGTACTACAGTGTGGAAAATCCCTATGGTCTATGTCAGAATAGGCAATACTCATTAAAAACTATGGGAGGGGTGGCTAGGTGGCACAGTTCACCACTCTGGAGTCAGGAGCATCTGACTTCAAATCCAGCCTCAGACAATTAATAATTACCAAGCTGGGTGATCTGGGCAAGGCACTTAACCCATTGCCTTGCAAAACCAATAAATAAATAAAAGAGCTTATATTACTGTTATTATAAAAAAAAACTTTATGGAACCTGTAGTATCCTGGATCTCTGGAGCACCCATGAAACTATTCCTTCTTACAGGCCACCAATTCTCCTTTAGCCTCTGTCAGCAACTGTCTAACCATGATGAGTCAGTCTGTCCTCCTCTCAACCCCCATTCCCTGAGCTTTATATTTATATAGTTCTTATGCATTTTTTAATTCTTGAACAGCCTTCAAGTCTTTGTTCTTAATTCCATTTCCATTGGGTTCAAAGATAGTTGTTTAAATTTTCCTTTAACTATGATTTCATTGATTTAAGGAAATTTCCTACTGAGAAAACTCCCTAATACATAACTTACCTATCATTTTTATTTTGCTTAGAGAGTTGCCTAGCATATTTAGAAGCTAAGTGACTTGCCTAAACTCTCACAAACCAGTTTATGAACTTCCAGTCTTCTGAACTCAAGCCAAGCTATCTACTGGGCCAAGCTGCCTATTGTTTGAATTTAGTGCCTTATAAAGTCAAATATGTTCAATTTTCAATTTTAACCAAGTGGTGATTTTCCTTTTGGAGTTTAAGGCAGTAAAGCCAAGGAACATTTCATTCTCCCAAGTAGCAAATAGAGAAAGTAGAAAAAAGCTGGGTATTGCTTTTCAACTGAAAGACCCCAAAAATGTTCAAAAAAACTTCTCTATTAACTTATTTATTAATTGATAATAAGAAATCCTGTATTTCTGATATCTTCCATTCTACTGAATATTTTAGTGTTGAACCTTAAATTCTAGAGGGTTTTTATCAAGCAATTTTTTCATACAGTATATTTAACAACTGTGCAGTACAAATAAAGTCAAATAAACTGAATAGAAGAACTAAGACTCTACTGAAAGAATATGCAAACATGGAACAAGCTTGGATTCCATATTGCCAGCTGATCCAAGTGGACATTGGTGAAAGTATTGTTAATGACACCTTGAAAAACTTTTTTTTAAAAGAATTGGAGTGAAGAAAATTGTCTGCTCACTAAGTCAATCCCTGTGGTTGACCTTTGGTCCTATTTTATACCAAAGATCTTTATACTAAGGCCAGATGTTTACAAAAGGAGAATGGAAGGCAAAGGATATTTGAGGTGGAAAGGATATTTCAGAATATTATTGACTGATCAACATCAAATGCAATAGGAAGGAGGGGAGAGAAATAAATCATTTATTAGGAGCTTAGATATACTTGGCACTGGGTTAAGAAGTGGGTACACAAACAGAAGCTAACAAGACTCTCTTTACCTTCAAGAAGTTTACATTAAAATGAGAAGACAATACATAAAGAAGAGCTAGAAAGGGAAGGAAGCAGAGACTGCTGGGAAGTGGACTTCTTGATAGACAAGATAATGGGGAAAGACCTCCCCATCAGGGTTCAGTGTCTGGAGTTCTGATGAAGTTCAAGTTTCTGGTACCCAGGGGATGGGGATAATGGACAGAGCAGATATGACATGACATGATCCTGGGGAAGAAATAGCAGCTTTGTTCTGGGTACATTCAAAATTGCTTACTTCTACATGTTAAGACACAACTATGTTATGACACAATTTGCCTATTTAAGATTTGTTCCCTGCTCATGTATTCTCATCTGCCTACAGTTGTGAATCATGATCATATTACCATTCAGGAGATAATTATTTCTAAACGATTATCATGCAAAGGAAATTTAATTAAAATAGTCTATGTTCATCTTGGAGGTTTAAAAAGGACCAGAGTAGTAAGCTCTAATTATTAGATTCCAAAGAGAATGAATGGACAATGATGCACAGGTACAGTATTTGTCAACTCAGTATGAATATTAAGAGACTTAAGACTGGTGATGATAAAATGTCAGATCTTTTTAGTTCTTGACTGAGATATGCTTCCACTAATGGTGTCCTGAAAATTACTATTCAACATTTGAACCCCTTTGTTTATCTAAAATGACTCTGATTTCCCTGTGGGTCAGGACTTGGTCCTAAAAAGGATGATACAAACAGACAAGACTAGAGAAAGAGTTGAGGTATTTCAGTCTTATCTGACTCTGACCCATTTGTGGTTTTCTTGGCAAAGGTTTTTCCTCTCTAGCTGATTGATGAGGAACTGAGGCAAAATAATTTGCCCAGGGTCACACAGCTAGTAAATGTCTAAGGCTAAATTTGGCCTTCTGACTACTGGCCAGCACAATATCCATTGTTCACTCACAATTGTTATGCCTTTAAAAAGCTCGACACAGAAGGCTTGATTGACAGGGACAATTGCTAAGTCTAAGTTGCTTTATGTGTGTGACTTTTTTTTTAAAGTTCTAATTACAAGTCTTTTAAGTTCTTAAGCAGTAGAAAATCTACCACAGTAAGAGTTTGCTAATTATCATTAAAAGGTTCTTCCACCTTTAAACCCTATTATACTAATCTTTTATTGTTTAAAAAAATATTAAATGCTTTCCAGGCATTGACTAGGGATGAAGATGGAGAAAGCATAATAGCTTTATGAGTCTTAAGGAATTCAGTTTAGCAGCAGGAAGAAGAAAGGTATACATAGAAAAAGGGTAATCAGCTTTTTAAAAAAATCACTTCAAACAGCTTTCTTTGAGTGATGAGATCAAAACAGTGACCATGCAATTATCACCTTTCAACAAAAATTCTAAGTCCAAAATAATTTAAAGGAGTTTGATTATACATTAAATGTATATTCTTTAGCTTTCAATAATGAAAATGGAAGGAGAAAATTAAAATATTTCATTTTAGAATAAGTTGGGTCAAAGCATTCATAAGAAAGTAGCAGAGGCACTGAGAAGGCTCCCAAATGGGATGAGATAATCTTAATCATCCATTGTCAGATGTGATTTTCCAGTGAAGATTTGATACTTTTAAAAATGTAGTTTCAGGGCAGCTAGGTGGCATAGTGGATAGAGCACCAGCCCTGGAGTCAGGAGTACCTGAGTTCAAATCCAGCCTCAGGCACTTAATAATGACCTAGCTGTGTGGCCTTAGGCAAGCCACTTAACCCCATTGCCTTGCAAAAAAACCTAAAAAAAAATGTAGTTTCAAGGGAGCAACTAGATGGCAAAGTGGATAGAGCACCAACCTTGGAGTCAGGAGGACCTGAGTTCAAATATGACCTTAGACATTTAATAATTGCCTAGCTATGTAACCTTGGGCAAGTCATTTAACCCCATTACCTTGTAAAAACCAAAAAAAAAAAATGTAAATTCACTTAAGAAAGCTAATGTTTTAAGCTGTCATGGATTCCTAAGGACTTTTGTCCCAAATTTATAAAGTTTGTATAGGCACCCTACAGGCTGGAGATGAATGTGTTTATTGTTCTCAGAAGGGAATTCAGCAATAAATGGTTAACAACCATTTATCTATATATGGAAAATAGTGCCCTCCTTCCCAACTTTTTTGGAATCACATCATTAAAGAATATTCCTCTCAATTCTTCTGCCTAAGAGCTTGCAGATTCTAGGTAGAAAATTGGAACTTAAAATTTTACTAAAAATAAATGTTTAAAATTATCCCTACACATAATTGGAAAAAATAATACTATTTTAAAAAGAATTTGCAGATTCCAAGCTTCAAATGTGAAGTAGGGGATGGCTGAGCCAACTTGGCAGATTAAAGGCAAGAACCCAACCTCTCCCAAATTCTCTTCCAAACAACTCAAAAGAGAACCAATTTAAAAAATCAGATTGAAACAAGTTTACCAGTCCAAGAGAATTTAGAAGGTTGACAGGAGAGGTCTGTTCCTGGGATCATGCAGGGCACCCTCACCTGGTAAGTCAGCAAGACCAGAACCCTGGTTCAGATCAATAGCAGGTGTTGGGGGCAACTAAATATTTGGCAGCAAGTTCCTGAGCTCTCAGTTCACAGATAATAAGTGGGTCAAACTGGGTAGGAGGAGATGTCAGGGAACCCTTAGTTGGCACTAGGAGCTGGCTGCTGATTCATTACCCACTATGGGGCAACAGATCTAGGGTGAGGAGGAGTACTAGTATACTAGAGTGTCTGGCTGCAGGGAAGTGGTCACAGTTCCAGGACAGAAGGCAGTATTTGTGGTTGCTCAAAGAACAAATCACAAGTTGGGAGGGTAGTGACAAGACTTCTTATATCATACCAGCTCCAAAGAATTGAAAATTTACAAACCCCCAGAACTAGCCCTAAAGATAACAGAACAAAAAACCTGAACCTTGGGACAGTCCCCATCCACTCCAGGATTTGAAAAGTGTTAAAAGCAATGATGATGATGATGATGATATTTGCCCTTCATTCTCAAAGAAGACTATGACATCAGGGAGGTGATGCCATGACAAGAACATGAACTAGATTTGAGTGAGGGGGTGCTGTGCTAAGTCATCAGCTTTACTTTCTCCTCTGGAGCCATCTGGGTCCAGTGGCCAGGTATCAAGCAGAATGATTGGAGATGGCTCTAGATATGAGGCAATTGGATTTAAGTGACTTGCCCAAGGTCACACATCTAGTATTGGATAAGGGTTTGATACTGGATTCAAACTCCTGTCCTCCTGATTCCAATGCCAGTGTTCTATCCACTGCACCAACCACCTAGCTGCCCCTAAAAGTGGAGAAATAGACTGGAAAATAAGCAAACAACAAAAAAAAGAACCTGACCCTAGAAAGTTACTATGGTGACAGGGAAGAGGGAGGATACAAACTCAAAATGAGGACAACAATTTCAAAATGGCTACATGCAAAGCATTAAAGGAAAAAGTGAATTGGTCTTGGGCCCAAAATGATTTATGGAAGAACTCAAAAAGGATTTTAAAAATCAAATAAGAGAGAAAGAGGAAAAGCTGGGAAAAGAAATGAGAGATGTAAGAGTCAGGAAAAAAGATCAACATCCTAGTGAAGGAAGGAGGTACTTCTTAAAAACTCACTGAAGAAAATAGGTCCTTAAAAATTGTAATTGGGCAAGTGGAAGCTAATGACTCCATATAGCATCAAGAAACAATAACTCAAGGGTGAAGCAAAAAAATAAAACACGGAGGTTAGGTGGCACAGTGGATAGAGCACCAGCCCTGGAATCAGGAGTACCCGAGTTCAAATCCAGCCTCAGACACTTACTAATTACCTAGCTGTATGGCCTTGGGCAAGCCACTTAACCCCATTTGCCTTGCCAAAAAAAACCCTAAAAGAAAAAAATACTGGAGTTGGAGTCAGAGGATCTTAATGAAAATCCTGGCTCTGTCACTAGCTGTGTGACTTTGGTCACTTAATCTCTCAGGGTCTGTTTCCTCAGCTATAAAATGAGGGAGGGTTTGGACTGGATCCCAATGTCTTATCTATGTTTATCTGTAAAGAATACATAGGCTGTTAGCCTCTAAGATTGCCAGTTTTAAATCTGTGATTCTATGAAAATGAAATCATTTCCACAGTTTTATCTTGCCTTATTTGGCTGTCTAAGACAAATTGTTTCAAGTTTAGATCCTTTGGGTTCAGCACTTGCAGTTTCACCTACTTCCCCTAGGTGACACTCTCTCCTTAGAAAAATCTCAACCATTCAGGCCACTTTCCCCTGACAATTTCTACTCAGAACTTGAATAGATAAACAAACCACCATTTATTTAGTGCAGGCTTTGTGCTGGGGAAGAGCTGTCCAACCTTAAGTTACCTCAGGGCCGAGTTAAAATAAAATAATTATTCGAGGGTCTCTCCTGGAATAAAAAATAGATTACTATCTGTACTTTACCTGAGTTAGGTTTAGCAAATGCTAGGAAAGTTATGGTACTTTTAACTTTTTTAGAAAGTGGGGGAACTTATGTCATCAATATGGCAGGCAAAGGTGTAAAGTGTGAAAGTAGAAACAGCAGCAAAGAGACAACACAACTAGTCTGCATTGTAGAGAGACACAAGGCATCCCAGAGAGCCATTGAAAATTCCATGCAATATACTCCATCAGTCATACTGCTTAAAAATACCAAAGAAAATAAACATCAATGAGATTATTTTAGTGATGGAATTAGAAAATCTAATACTCATTCCAAGCAAATTATTTTTTTTATTTTGTCCCCCTCATGAAAATTAAACCCCCAAGTAAGCCCCATAAAATCTCACAATGAAGGGTGGCGCAGTGGATAGAGTACTGGCCCTGGAGTCAGGAGTACCTGAGTTCAAATCTGACCTCAGACACTTAATAATTACCTAGCTGTGTGGCCTTGGGCAAGCTACTTGACCCCATTGCCTTACAAAAAATCTAAAAAAATAAATCTCACAACGAACTGCAGGTGACCCACAGGTCATATTTTCGACAGCCCTGTGCTAGAGACTGGGGATACAAATATCAAAAAAATAGGCCTGGTATTCTGTTTATACACATGTACTTCTGTGAA
The DNA here is from genome assembly GCF_037893015.1 of Macrotis lagotis. NCBI lineage: Eukaryota > Metazoa > Chordata > Mammalia > Peramelemorphia > Peramelidae > Macrotis > Macrotis lagotis. Next base: position 34,905,214 of record NC_133662.1, read on the forward strand.
CAACTCATTCAAGAAAATGTGGCAACAATTTAAACTCATTTTGCCTATTCTACAATTTGAGTTGGTTTTCTTTAATCATAGAAGTCATTCATTAAACAAGGATTTATTAAGCATGTAGAATGTTCAAAGGACTATAGTAGGAACTGCTGAGACAAAGACACCTGAAAATGTCCCTCCCCTCAAGTAGCTTACATCTCATTGGGAGTCAGGAGTGAGAGTAGTGTTAGAGCTCAATTTGCAGACTACAAGAACTGAAAGAGCAAAAATGCCATCCGAAAGATGGGACTCATTTTTCCTCTCTCAAATCCCCTTACCCAATAATATTGATTTTTGGTAAAGAAATAAATGAATGTTATAAGAATCTATTGGAGAACCAGGAAAATAATGCTCTTGAAATCTTCCTATCAGTATTGGAAATATATTTAATCTAGAGAAGAATAGATTTAGGTGGTATTGGTGAATATGATAGTTATGTTCAAGTATTATAGAGAAAAGGGATTATACTTGTTCAGCTTTACTTCAGAAAACTGTACTAGGAACAGTGATCATGTTTCAAAGAGGCAGATTCTAGCTTGATAAAAGGAAAACTTCCTTTTTTGTTAGTGCTATCTCAAAGTGGAAAAAATGTATTATTAATAAATTTATTTTAATTAAATTTAATAAAATAAATTATTAATTTAATATTAATTAATCATTTAATAATAGGCAAGGGGCTTCTTCTCACTAGAAGGCTTGAACTTCTTATATAGGTCTTCTAAGTCCAAAACAGCATTCTTCATTCCTTTCTTGCCTTCCTCAATAATCAAGGGAGGATCAGGATTTTTTTTTCCATGACAAATTAGAAGAGAACTTAGTCTTTAGACCATATACTTCAGCAAATCTATGATCTTATCAATATAGGTATTTCTTATAGTAGAATGGATCATAATCCCTCTGTCTTATCATCAAGAACATCAAGGCAGTCTGCCACAGTGAAAGCACTGGACTTGCAGTCAGACAACACTATCTGTATGATATTGGACAAGTAGTTTAACCACTCGGGGCCTCATCTCCCCTCTTAAATGATAGGTTTGGATACAAGCAATGCTAATCTCTCACAGCTGTAAATCTATGAACTCCCATAGCAGGTCCACCCAGAAGTCTGCTTTAAGCTCACTTAATCATTCTCTGGGTATTCAGGTGATACTCAAGTTCTCTATTATCCCTAACTCTGACTCCTTGACCCTCTTACCTCCTTTCCAAGTACACATATCCCTTACATTATTTCTGTGGTGCCAATGGTCCTTGGTACTATGGTGCTGTCCATTTATAGCTTTAGAGACACCTCTAATTTTAGTTCTTCAGTGATTATTCATTGCAGTTCACAATATCATCAAAAAGAAAGTTTATAGATTAACATGAGTTGTAAATTAATATAAATTCATTTTGCAGTATTTAAAATGAATTTTTTTAGACTTTCTATAAGTGCATAATGATATTTATATGTCATTACAAAGATGAAGAAAAAATCGGTTCCAATAGTTTCAGAAGGGATGTTCATTCAAGGATGGGTTCAACATTATGACCTTCGAGGTCCCTTCCAATTCAGAGATTCTCTGAATCTGAAATTTTCTTTTAGGAACTAGAAAATAGAATCATTATATGATTATTATAGAAGTAAAAATTGAAAAGCTTCTCATTCAAGTTATAGGCAAACAAGAATAATTAAATTCTTCTTACTGACAGAAATTAATAATAACCAATGTTTTGAGGAGACCCAAGGTTCCTCCCCCCCCTTTTTCCTGATGTCCTGATTTTAAAAGTTGTTTCTTGAAGGATATTACTGATGAGATCAAACTGACTCTCTTATTCAGACTCCACTCAGGGGAAGCCATATTACTCCACTCAGCTTTGGGTGGAGAGAAATTCTTAGAATAAAATGCCCCAGATTGGGGATAATTTAAGAAATAAATGACATAAAATTCAGATCCAGCATGAATTTAGTTTTAATTAATTTAATATTAATAAAATTTATTTTAAAATACTGATAAAATTACTAAAACAATTATTTTCATGTATTAATAAAATGACAATTTCCAAATGTCTCACTAGTTTTTATTAAGGTGTTTCAGTAAATGAAAGCTTTCCATGTGCCAATCATTGTGTGAAGTGTTAGGGATCAAAGAAACTCAAAAAACAGCCCTGCTCTAAAGAACTCACTCTAATGAGGGAGACAAGCAAACAACTCTGTACAAATAAGATACAAACAGGATAAACTGAGGATAGTCTCAGGAAAGGCAATAGGATTAAGGACGAATGAGGGGGCAGCTAGGTGGCACAGTGGATAAAGCACCGGCCCTGGAGTCAGGAGTACCTGGGTTCAAATCTGGTCTCAAACACAATTACCTAGCTGTGGCCTTGGGCAAGCCACTTAATGCCATTTGCCTTGCAAAAGCCTAAAAAAAAAAACCAGGAAACAAGAAACAAGGATGAATAAGAAGGGTAGCTAGGTGGCACAGTGGATAGAACCTTGGAGTCAGGAATACCTGAGTTCAAATCTGACCTCAGATACTTAATAACTGCCTAGCTGTGTGACCTTGGGCAAGTCACTTTTGCTTTAAATAAATAAAATTAAGAGGAAAAAAAGATGACTAAGAAAAGTTTCTTACAGAAGGTGGGACTTGAAGTCAGGGAATAGGGGATATAGGAGAGAGTTCCAGGATTAGGAGACAGCTGGTGAAAATTCTGAGTTGAAAGATTGAGTGACCAGTGAGAGGAGTAAAATGTAGAAAGATTAGTGTAGGAAGGATCAACAGAGCATTTTACATATGATCCTGTGAAGTGGAGTAATAATAGAGCCACTAGGGTTTATTGAATAGCAGGATGACATGGTCACATCTGTACTTTAGAAAGATGAATTTTACAGCTTAATGGAGAATGTTCAGGGATAGATCTGAGACAAGGAAATCCAACTTACAGGCTATTTCAATAGTTTAAGATGTTTTCAGGACATCAGGACATTCAGTTTGAGAGGTCTAATATAGAGTTGAAGATGAGAGCCTGGAGGTCTGGAAGGAGATCAAGGCTAGATAATTAAATCTATCAGCATAGAGATGATCATTAAATGAATCAGAGCTGATGAGATATCAAGACAATAGGCCAGAGAGAGAAAAAAAGGATTTGGGATGGAAGCATAAGAAGATTTCTAGGCTTAGTGGGCATGGTCTGAATGAAAGACCAACAAAGGAGACAAGAGTGTATAGACAGGTAGCTTTGTCACCAAAACTCATGTTTCCTCTTTGTTCTCAAGAGGACCATGATATCAGGGAGGGAAGTGATGCTATAACAAGCAAGTGAATTGGGTTTGAGTGAGGGGATGCTATACTAAGTCACCAGCTATCTGGGTCCAGTGTCAAGTGCCTGAGGTCCTCCTCACTTACTAGATATGTGACTTGGGGTAATTCACTTAACCCAGATTAACTTGCAACCAGAGTCATCTCCAGTCATCCTAATTCATATCTGGTCACAGGACCCAGAGCAAAGGAACAAACCTTTATTAATCATCTGTTAGGTGTCAGTCACTATGTAATTTTATCTCATTTTATCTAATAGAGATCAACTTCACTCAGTATTGTAGATTATATTGTTCCCTAAAGTAAAAACAAATTCATTTTTATGCAGTCTGCATTCTACCTGTAACAGAGTTCAGGGGTGGAGAACTTTTTTTCCTGCCAGGGGTCATTGGGAAATTTAGAATATACTTCCAGGGCTACATTTGGTCAAATATTTAATTAATTCACCCCTAAAAAGCTCCTAGATTTATTGAATTTCAAGTCCCACCTGCAGAACCAATCCAATACCACTCTGAGGAATGGAGGTTGACCTGCATTAGTTGACCTTACTCTTACACATTTAGGTAGTTCAATCTTATTTTGGTAGTTTTTGTATACCCATATCTATTGGTCTCATTACATTAAACATCCTCTCCCCCCTCAAAAAGAAACCCTCAACTCTAAGATCTTGGCAATTTGTCCCATTACTTTCTGGCAAATAGAGGGAGAAGAATGAAAGCATCAGATTTTTATATTTTGGGCTCAAAGATCACTATAGCTACTGCAGCCATGAAATTAAAAGATGCTATCACAAATCTGGACAGTATAGTAAAAAGCAAAGTCATCAACTTGTCTACAAAAGTCTGTGCAGTCAAAGCTATGGTTTTTCCAGTAGCAATGTATAACTATGAATTGGATTCTAAGGAAAACAGAGTGCTACAGAATTGATGCTTTCAAATTGTGGTTCTGGTGAAGACTCGAGAGTCACTTGGGCAGTAAAGAAATAAAAACAGTCAATACTGAAAGAAATTCAGATGATTCACTGGTAGTTCAAATTCTGGAACTTATTACTTCGACCACATAATGAGAAGACCAAAAGAGACTTTAATGTTGAAAAATGAAAAAAGATTAAAGGCAAAAACAGCAATGGTGCCATGAATGTAACAAACATGAGCCTGGACAAACTTCAGGAAATGTTTGTCCTTCATTTTCAAAGAAGACCATGGCATCAGGGATACCATGACAAGTATGTGATTTCAATGATGGATTTGAGTGAGGGGGTACTATGCTAAGTTACCAGTCTCTTCCAGAGTCATCTAGGTCCAGTGGCCAGATATGAATCAAGATGACTGGAGATGGCCCTGGATGAGAGGTATTCAGGGTTAAGCAACTTGCTTAAGGTCACACAGCTAGTAAGTGGCGAATATTTGAGGGTGGATTCAAACTCCCATCCTCCTAAATCCAAGACCAGTGTTCTATCCACTACACCACCTAGCTGCCCCAACTTCAGGAAATAGAGGAAAGTGCCTGCTAAGATCCTGAACAACCTCCCAGTGGTTGCAGTGATGTGCAGATGATTTCCCCTGTCTTGTCCTCCAAGTAAGCCCACCCCACCTTAAATTTGCCTCCAATTAATTTCAAATTCTTGTTTCCACCCCGTCCCCAATTTTTAGTTCTCTGATCTCAAAATAGAATGGGATATCTTTTATCTGCAAAATAAAAATGAGGAAATACAAATCCCCTTTCTCTTAATACTCTTGAGATACAGGGAGATGGGATGGGGCAGAACAGGCAAGAATCATTGGACACTAATGTTCTGGATTTTTTTTTTAAAGAAGGTACCAGTGGAGTGGTTTTTAACATGCATCAAATACTGAATTCTGAACAGGATCCTGTTACTTTAAAATTCTTCTAGACTATCTAAAAGTCCAACTTGGACTTCTAACAGCCTGAGAACTACTGATTTTCTTCTTTCCAGAAAAAAAAAAATTCAGGCTTGACTCTGCTATATTTATGACCTAAGGACTTCCGGCCAAGATGATGGAGAGAAGATAGGCACAGTTCTAAAGTCTCCTGATTTTTCCCCATCATATGAAACAAACCTCTTAAGAGATATCCAACCCACAAAACCCAGAAAGAAAAGCCAGGAGAAAGAACATCTACTTCAGGATTTGTCTCCCGCAGCAGCACTGGCCGAATTCAGGCGGGTGAGTCTGGGCTCAGATGGAGGATCAGCCCCGGATCAACCAGATTAACAGCTGAATTGGAGCCAGGAGTCTGGAGGGCCCAAGAGCCAGACCTGCTGGATCAGCTGTGGGACTTGAGTCAACTAGGGAGCAGAGGTACTGGTGTTGGTGCTGTCCCTCCAGAGTTTGCAGACAGGGCTGGGGGGGAGAGTTCCGGTGCAGGGGAGCTGCAGACACCATCCCTGGGCTCCTCTGGTCTGAGGAACTCTGAGTCCACACCTCCATTACAGCTCAGACCTCTTTCTGGAACAAAAGCAGACTACTTCTGCCTCAGGCCCAGGTGTGTGAGCAGAAGAACCAGCCCATCTGAGGAATGACCTCAGTCCAGGGTAAAGAGCACCATTGACTGAAGGCAAAAGCATTCAATAGCTCCAACTCCTCCCTTCAAGCAAAGGGAGAAGGCCTCAAATCAAGGTCATAGACACTCCAGAGAAAACAACCAACACCTCCCTGGCCAGCCAGAGAAATTGTACTCAGTGAGTGCATTTAGCTATCCCAAGCCCCTGTGAACCAGCCCCTCCCCAACTCAAGGTCTTAGCAAAATGAAGAAGGGTCATAGAAAAGGTGGATCCATAGAAAAATTCTTGGAAGGGAAAGACTAACTCAGAAAGACCTAGAACCTCTGAGGAGAATATGATCTGGTCTTCAGCACAGAAAGACTTCCTTGAAGAAATAAGGAAGGAGCTTAAAAATTTGGGAGAGACAATTAATACCTTGCAACAAGAAAACAAAGCCTTAGAAAGTACAATTGGACAAATACAAAAGGAGAATAAATCTCTCAGATCATCAATTGGACAATTATAAAATGAGAATAAATCTCACATTTATGACCTAAGTAAATCTTTTCGTTATTCTTTCAGGAATTTAGATCCATCTTATAAAGTAAACAAACTAATATGAAATCCTTCATGTACTATCTTTAATAAAGCTCAAGACTACAAAAAGCACCTTTATCCATGTGATTTCTACAACCCTGGGAGGTCGCACAAAAATGAAAAAATTAGACAAGATCAACTGCTTAATGTTTTATTTTAGAAGAAAAAAAAATGCTTCCTTTCTCCCCTTCTTCTGCCCCTCCCCCAAAAAGCTTCTTAAATTGCTTTTCAATATTTTAAGATCCTCAAGAAAAATACCTCACTTTAAAATTGAAAGGAGGAACCCAAAGATTTATCTCATTGATGATTCTTGGACCAAATCCTGCAGCTTAGTTTCCCAGCAAATAAGTTCAAGGCAGTAATTGGAGGGGAATAGATGCCACTGTTGTGACATCTTTCTGCAATTGTCTACAGCTAGTCAAACATCTCAGGTGTCTTTAGTTACCTGGAAAAGTCAAAAAAAAAGGGAGAGAACCAAATTGCATCTCTACAGTGCTAGTCCCTGAGACTCAGGAAAAACTACATGTTCATAGCCAGGGTTGTGAAGAAGTTAGTTTTCTACTTTTTCTTGGGGAGAGAACTCTGAAAGAATTATTTCTGAGATCTGCCCCAATTCCTTGGTCAGGGATTCCAAGACCTCACATTCATCTAGGGCATTACAATATAGAGTTTCTGTCTGCTGGTTTTCGTAAATCTTTGCTATCTTCTCCAACTGCATGCTTTTCAACTCAACATGCCTTTTCTGGACCATCATGCCAAGTTGGGCTGCCATGGCAGCCTGAAGAAAGAGTTTCCTCAACAGATTTTCCCACTTCTCTTTCTTCTCAATCATTTTTAATGACTTTTTTATTAGCAATATTCGAGCCTCTGTCAACTGCATACTCTTCTCTAATAATGTCCACCAGGTTTCAGCCAGACTCAGAGAAACACCCCTCAACTCATAAGCAGCTCTTCCATTAATACCCTTTGGTTTTTTGGGTGCTGCCCACAAATTCCTAAAAACTGCTTCCTTGGTAGACTTCTTGACAAATTTCCCCATGTCTTGAGCCAGGTTCTTAGTTCTTCTGACTAGTGCTATCTTAACTTTGACTTGGTTCCGGTAGCTTTCAATTTCCTTATGCATGGCACACTTCTTGAAATAAAATGCTTTTGTTAGATTTTTCAAATCCCGAGTCATGCCTTTGATTTGAGAGGTCTTCATTTGGCACCATTTGAAAGCCCTAAGCATCCACATGATTAGAGTGAAGTGATTCTTTGCCTTTCTTATCATTTCATTTTCAATCTTTTTAAAGAAATATATAAATCCCCCCATTTTGGCAACCAGTGCCACAGTTTCTTCAGCCAAAACTGTTTCCATCGATGCCACTCCTCTTGGCTATCTAAAAAAAGATTAATGTTTGATTAACTCGCTAAAGGAGAAAGACAATATTCACATGTGATTGGGATTTTAAAAAAAAGAATTTCATGGTAGCCTAGATCCATTGACATTCCTATTTCTTTTCATTTATTTTGTTTTATTTCTAACAAATGCAATTAAAAATTATACCTGGTGGTATAACAGATAGGACACCAGATCTGTGATCAGAAAGACTTTGGATGTGTATTAACTGTGTGACCCTGGGTAAGTCCTTAATCTCTGTTGGCCTTAGTTTCCATATCTGCTAGATGGGGAGGATAATAGGGTTGTTGTGAGGATGAATATGATACAATATTTATAAAATGCTTTGCTCTTTAAATGCAGCTATTATTACTACCCCATTAGCTTAGTTTTATAGTCTTGTTCAGCTTTTCCCACCTGCATCTCACTCAAGATTCTGAGGACTCCATAGCATTCCTCCTTTTAGTTCTTGAGCTTAGGCTTTCAAGTTAAATCAGTAAACTTTTAGTTGAGTGTCCTTTACCACCTGCCCCAATATTGAAAAAAAAAAAAAGAGGAGCCCAGGAATTCTCACAGCTGTAGACTGAGACAAAAGAAAATGCTTTCTTTGTGCAAAAAGTGAAATTGAAATTTTTTTTAGGCCCCAGTTCAGATATTAGTGACTTTAGTAACACACTCAAGCTAACTACTGAATAGCAACTGAAGTATTCTATCATATCTTTCTCCTCTTGGCAAAGCTGATCTACATGTTGGTATTAGCTAGGTAGGTGCTATGGGGCATTTCCCCTCCTAAATGCCTGTAATTCCTTGGGAGGAGAACTATTTTCTTCTATCTACCTTTTCCTGTTCTTCATAAATCAGGACTTCTTAACTTTTGGGGGTATGTGAATAGATTTTCAGTGAATCTGCAAATTTGTATGGGGGAAAAATACACCTTCATTTTCTTTGAATTCTAACTGGAACTTAACATTTCCTTAAGTTATGAAGATAGAAAATAAAGTTTAGGGAACTGTAACTTAGCTATAAGACTTTCCTCCCTAGTTCCCTTTTTTACTTCTTTTTCTAGAGCAGAGTCCTAGAGCTTCTCATGAGTGGGACTAAGTTAAGAGAGGAGCCAATTAAGACTGAGCCTGAGACAACCTTCCAACTCTCAGTTTCTCATCTTTTTCTCTCTATCTCTCCTTTATTCCCCCCCCCCCCCAAGAATCTCCAAACATACCTTTCTCTGAGGTGGAATAATTCTCATCCACTTCCCACTGAGTGAAGAGAAGCCACTTAGACTGCCTTGGACCAGAGCCCAAAGTGAGAACTTAAGTAGGTATTTCAGGTGAATGGGATGCTCTCATTAACAACTTGAGGAACCAATAAAATTTCCTGCTTTGGAAGTTCAATTTGTAAGAAATGAAAAAAGGAAAAGTTTTGTTTGATAGAGAGAAGACCCTCCAGAATCCCTCTCCTCCAAAATCTACCATCCAAACACCCAAATTTATGGCAGCCCCCCCCCAAACACACACGGATGAGCTAATTTTTTATGTACCATCAACTCACAGAAAACACCAATTAAAAACAATCAAGCAACCCTACTGCCCTTAGTTGATGTTTTCTCTGGACCAGTGGTATTCAATTAAAAAATAATATGCTTCTAGTCCCTGTACAAAAGTTTGCCCTGCCTCAGTCAAGTGCTAAAATCCCTCCTTTATCTCTTTTCATACTTACTCTTGTTGATAATTCTAGTTTTCTTCATTTTCCATCCCACTTTCCAGAATTTTCTATTTAGGGTACTTCCCCCATGCTTTGCAGGATTTCCTTTCATTTCTCCTTGAAAGTTCATTTTTAGTGAATATTAGCTCATTTTTCTAATAGGAGGAGAAGGTTGATATAAAGCACTTACTCCATAATTCTCCCAGTTGGCACTCCCAGTACTAGTAATTTCCATTTATAGATGAGCAAAATGAGATTGGAGAGGTAAAGTGATTTACCCTACATCACAGAGGTAATGAGTAGTGAAAACCTTGATTAGAACCCAGGTGCCTTTTTTAAATTCCATGCCTGGAGTCTTTTCTACCTTATGTCAGGTCTTCCATCATCACTAAACCGTGAAAATTCTCTCTCATGGATTATAGCTTGACTGAAGAGGGATCAATAGGTTGTCCAATATAGGCTGGTTAAATCAGTTCCTTCACTCCAAAAGGGAAGGAAGACATAAAAAGACAATTGGAGTGATTGATAACGATAAGGTCAGACCTACTACTGGTGGTGTTTTTTAAGCCAATCTAGCATGTTCACCTTTGGAACCTTCAAAGATAACAAGAGTTTGCTTTCCCCACACTGGAATATCCACAGCATACTTGGTCTACTTCAGTATAAAGTCCTCTAACATTTCCTGGCATCCAGTTGTCTACCTGACTGGACTAGTTCTTTAAAATTCAACTAACTAGAAAGGTACCCAAAAAGTTTCCTCTGGGAGAGGACAAAGTGAGGTCCTGAAGTAGACTAATTTTGACCACCACTCTGATTTGTGTACTATCAATAATCCCTAGAATTAGACCAACTTGTTGAGGTTTTGTTTATTGTACTTTTTTGAAATCCCCAAATGTGTCACAGAATTTATGGAAATTTCTCACAGATGCTTCTTGGTAGTACAGTGGAAGGAACTGTGGGAGTAATTAATAATAAGCAAAGTCAAAATTTCTTTCAAGGCTGCCACTGTATTCTCTATTAAATATGAAGCCAAAGTGTTGTCTTAGATTTCTTTCTCCTCACTCCCCATATGGTAGAGTATGTAGATTGCTCAACTCTGTTGCTAAGAATTCTTATTTTATTTCAGACTCTACTGATCTCTTCCCTGATCCTCCCAATTAATTGTTCACGGTTGGTCTTTCCTTACTCAAATTGCCTTATTTTAACTTAACCATATTCTGACTGCTCTTTTAGTAGTAGTAGTAGCAGTAGTAGTAGTAGTAGTAGCAATAGTAGTAGTAGAAGAAGAAGAATATAAGATTCTGGAGGGCAGGAACATTTTTATCTTTGTCATTTTATCTATGTTTTGAATATAGTAGATATAAAATATTTTACTTCCATCTCACATTTTATCCTCAGCTACTCTAGGAAGGCATATAGTAAAAGTGTTCATGCCCTTTAAGGCCTTTCAGAAGTGACTTGCCTACAGTTAACCATCAAAAATCTAGTTCAAAATACTCTTGGAATTTAAATCTAGGTCTTATGACTCCAGTTCTACTCTTTTTATTCCACCACTGCTGCACCTGTGAGAAGCTTTAACTTAGGCATAGTGTCTTCCTGAAGGTCAGTTCTTCTGGTTCTTAGATGTAAGTTTTGCCCATTTATAAGACTGGGTTTCAGAGGACAATTGTATGAATATGACATAATTTAAATGAACAATTAGCAATAGAATGGAAGAATTATTTAAATTTGTATTTTTTCCTCCAAAAAAAGATTAGTCAACTAACACTTTAAATTGGGGTACTTTAATAAATGCTAAGCTGTGCTGATAGAAAGAAAAGCAAAAAAATGGTCCCTGACCTTAAGGAGTGCATATTCTAATGGGGGAAATTCTAATGGAGGCACATGCAAGATATACAAAGTGGATGATGAAGGACCCTTCTGATTGCAGAGAGGTTGAGCTCTACCTCACCTGAAGCCCTTGAGAAGGTAATCTTGGAAGGTAGGGGTGTGGGGATGGACAAGATAGGAGCTATGCCAGAGATGAGGGAGAGCTGGAAAACCTCCTGCTGAAGGTGGCATTTAAACTGTCTTAAAGAAAGTTAAGGAAACTAAGAGTTGGAGGTGAGGAAGCAAAGCATTCCAGGAATGGAGACAAAAGCATGGAGTTACAAGACAATAGAATATACAAGGAACAATAACTAGACTAGTGTACCTGGTTGTAGGGTGAAGAGAAGGCATTGGAATTTAAGAGGACTAGAAAATTCTAAGGGGCAAGGTTGTAAAAAAATTTATATGCCAAACAAAACATATTATATATATATATATATATATATTATATATTATATATATGTATATACACACATAATCACATTTATACATGTACAAATACATGTACATAGATATATACATGTATATTATATATTATATATGGAACTATATAAAACATTATATATAACTATAACTATACTCAGTAAGCTCCAGTGGCTCCCTATTATTTCCAGAATCAAATATAGAAAAATATTATATATCATCATTATATATCACATATATAAATAATTATATATTTAGTACATAGTATTAACATTATATATTATGTGTTTATATAAGATGTAATATTATATGCAATATAATATGATTAGCAAAATATATAACAGGGATGTCTAAGCTTACTTTTAAAAGTTTTTAATGAAACAATAGACATATTTTGATTTGCCACTTTAGTGAGAGCTCTGTGGTAGTTTGACTTTGTTTACCAAAGCATTTAGTAAGCCCACAGGTAGCCACATAAAAATCACCCTGTGGGATGCATTTTGGACAGCTCTGATATGTAAGATTAAGATGAAATAATTATATATATATATATATATAATATGTAAAAGTACATTATATATACATACACATATATATAATATGTAATAGTACGTTATATATACATACACATATGTATATATAATATGTAATAGTACATTATATATACATGCACATATGTGTGTATATATATATATATATTCTGGGGATAAGGGGGGGCCACTGAAGTTTTTTGAATAGGGAGGAGGGGAAATAACACGGACAAACTAACCTTTAAGAAAATCACTTTGGCCTCTAAGTGGAAGATGGATTGCAGTGGGGAGAAACTTGTGGTAGGGACACCAATTAGAAGGCTATTACAATAGCCCAGGTGAGACTTGATGATGGCCTGAACTAGGGTGATGGTTGTATAAATGGAAAGAAAAGGATATTTGCCAATTTAGAAAGGGGAAGATTTGGCAATGTGTTGGTTATGTTGGATAAGTTCAAGAGAGGAACTGAAGATGACATCAAAGTTTTGAGGTAGTACAGTACTATCTCAGTACAGAGGTGATAGCCTGGGCAAGAACAGAGGAGTACAGGAAATGGAAGACATGATGAGAAGGGAATGGGGATGGAGGGTTGAGATAAGGCCTAAGGAAAAAAGGGAATGATGAAAAAGTTATGATCAGATATAAAATGAAGTGCATTTAATTGCTGCTTTTGTTTTTTGTATACCGTAATCATTTCCAAATACCTCCTTTACTCATAAACTTCTCTTTTTTATAATGATGGTTGATTACTGGTTGACATAAAATGGGAATAGGAGTTGTGGGATTTGAGAGAATTAGGAAACTATGAGATCAGGCCTCAATGGAAAAGTCATCAATATTTACACAGGAATCTCCAAGCATGATGGAAGGGCTAGGTGGCTTAGTAGATAAAATACTGGATAGGGAGACAGAAAGAACTGAGTTATAATCTTGTTTCAGACACTTATTAACTATGCCTCTGGACAAATCCGTTAACCTCTGTTAGTCTCAGTTTTTTCATTTATAAAATTAAATTGACAGTAAAATATATCTCCAAAATTATCGTGAGGCTCAAATGAGCTATATATGTAAAATACTTTGCAAACCTTAAAATATATGAATGTTGACTTCTTCTTCTTCTTCTTCTTCTTCTTATTATTATTATTATTATTATTATTATTAATCAAAAGGAAGATTGGTAGAAATCCTGGAAGTCAAAAATGATAGCAGGGAGAGGGTAACAGAAACTTCAGAGAAAAGATTGTTTATTGGGAAATGTTGATAAAACAAGTTGAAAGTGATAAGCAAGGAATATGGGAGAAGGAAAGGAATAAGCATTTACATCACATTATATAAGGCCTACTTATGTGCAGATACGATACTAAATATTTATAAAAATAGTTTCTCATTTCTTCCTTATAACAACATGGAATGTAGATACTATTTTTATCTGAGGCAAATAGAAGTTAAATTACTTGCCCAGGGTCCTATAACTAGCAAGTTTTTGAGGCAGGATTTTAATTATATTTAATTATATATAATTCCTTATTCTAGGCTTACAATTCTATTCGTTGTATCACCTATTTGTCACAAAATATGGCTCTAAATTGAGGAAATGGGAAGAATGACTTCCATTAGCAAGAGCAGCCAAGGATATGGGTGCTATTGACAGAAAGTAATGTAAAGAAATGGAAATAGTATGTGAGGAAACTTTGAGAGTAAGAAGTAATAAGTAATAAAAAGAACAGATAGAGAAGGTACTAAGCTAAAAAGAGATGAATAGAGATGAGGTAGCAGATGTATGAGATTTCTGCCTTTAGTGACAATGTTAGGTAAAAAGGATTAGGGAAATAGGGTGTTGCAATCTAGTCTGGAGGGTCAGGTTAACAGCTGAAGAGGAGTGGGTGCTGAGTCAGCAGAAATGAGATACAGAAAGAGCTAGTAGAATTTTTATTAGTATAAATTTTTAATTTTTTTATTTTATTTTTTCCAATTAAATGTTTAAACATTTTTTAATACTTGCTTTTAAAATTTTTGAGTTCTAAATCCTCTCTCCCCCTTTCCTCTATTTTTGAGAAGGCAAGCAATTTGACATAGATTGCATATGTACAATAATGCAAAATACATTTCATATTGCATATTTTCACTTGGCCTCCTCTGCCATCTTGTGACCAATAGCACATATTTATGAGGTTGATATCTGGTACTTGGGATGCCCAGTTTGGCATCCCAGAGTGAAGCTATTTGGAGTCACAGCATAATCAAACCCAAGACTTTGGCCTCATTATTGCAGAACTCTAACCAATTGAACCATGCTTTGTGTGACAGCTTATTCAGGGAGAGATGAACAATCCTGACAGAGGTATAGGAAAAGGATATGCTTTTACATGTTACTTGAGTTAAATATGCCTGGAACCCACAAGCTCAGACAAGGGAGGCTACTTCTTATACACCAAGAAGAATGCCCTATGGTACTCTTACTACTTGACCATATTGATTATTTACTTCACAGACACATGAAGGTTTATGTTATCTAATATGGTTTAGAGATAGTGATATATTTTGACATCTGACATCTGGTTGCCAAATGTATTCAATAAAAAAATGCAAATAATTAAGTCATCAAGTAATAGTTTTTAATAACCATTTTGTTCTGTGCTGGTTAAGGTAGGAGATTTACTGTAAAGAATGGAGAAGAATGTCATGGACTGTGTCTTCTAAAAGCTTATAAAATAATGCACATGAGACAACTAGAGAACAATCCAAAGCCCATCTCTGTGTTACTGTCTATAAATATAGCATAACAGAGAACAAGGATCAGTATAGGTCAAAATAATAGAGAAAGCATCATGTGACGTGAAATGTGTAAAGTACTATTAAAAATTTGAAAAGGCAGCTCCCAGTCCACAGTGACTAACTAGTCAAAGGATATGAAAATAATTTTCAAAAAAGGAAATATATAGTTAATAATTAAGTGGAAAAATGTACAAATTAAAACAACCTTGAAGTGACCAATAGCACATAGTGGAATAATAACTACACATGATTATTATTGCTGGAATGGTAAACTTGTAGTCTTTTTTATAGAAATTTGATAATATACTTCAAAATTTTAAAACTTAATCATACCAAAAAAATTCATCCTACCTTTTAACTCAATAATTCCATTGTTAGTGATATATCATGAAAATGATATAAACATCCCTCTTCTAAAATTTCCCATGAGCTATCAATTCAATAATATCTGAAATTGTAAAAAAACTAGAAGCAACTTGAATGTCTACAAAAGAAGAAATGACTGAATAAGTTGTTTTATTGTAATGTGATGGAAAACTATAACATAATGTTATTGATAAATATAAGAAATATAAAGGAATATGAAAAGACCTTTATAAAATATTACAAAACAATAAACAAAAACAAAAAACAGTACCAGAAGCATATAGTAAACCCTAAGACCAAAGATTGTTTTGTTATTTGTCCTTCATTCTCAAAAAGGACTGTGACATCAGGGAGATGATACAATGATATGCAAGTTACTTGGATTTAAGTGAAGGAGGGTTTGGTGATGTCAGCAGCCTCACTTTCTCCTCAGAGCCATTTGAGTCTAGTGGCTGGATATGGATCAGAATGATGGAGGAGGCCCTGGATGCAATGGGAGACCTTGGTCTTTTTGAGCTAAGGTCTTTATGAGATCTCAGATTGACTGAGACAAGGCTCATTCTTTGATTAAGATAGGGAAGAAAGAAATGAAGCAAAGAATGAATATAACTAGATATATTAATGTTTAATATTTAAGTTTATAATAAACAATTTAATTTAAAAAGTAGCCATAAATTTGTTCTTCAATTTGTGCAATTAAGTCAATCAATCAATAAATATTTATTAAGCATTTACTATATTTTCAGCATTGTGCTAAGTGCTAAGAATAATTAAAAAAGCAAAAGACAGTTCTTGCCCTCAAGGATCTTCCAATATAATTGGGAGACAGCATGAAAGCACACACACACACACACACACACACACACACACACAGCACAGACACAAATAAAGTGGGAAGGCACTGGAATTACAGGGAGATCTAGCAGAAGATAGGATTTTTAGTTTGATATTAAAGTTGTTTTGTAAGCATGGAACTTCTGAAAACTGATAAGGTGAATACTGAATGGATTTGGTGAGCTTAACACAAGGAATGGATTTTTTGATGAATTATGCTTTTAGTGAGAAGCAGTATCTGATTTAAGAACACCTAAATCCTGCCTCTAACACATACTAGTTGTATGATATTAAGCAAATTGTTTTTCACCTTCTAAGATTATAATGGCAGAATAATGGTAGATCTATATTGGTACAGAAAGTTTCCTTATCAGGAGTTACTATGATCCTGTAACTAGATGTCATCTCAGGTCTCTTTTAGCTTTACACCAGTGATTCTATGTTTTAATGATTTCGCCTTAAGAGAATTATGAGAACATACTGTTTCTGAGATCAAAGATTCCTATCACAGACCAAAAATTGAAGGGGTAGAATATTTTCAGTCCTCATGCCTTTCCCATTATTTCTTTTTAGGAAAGAACATTCCCCTTTAGTACCAACCTGTTTCCATTTGAAAGTGCACTTCCCATTTTCTATTTCCTCTACTTTGAATTGGTTCAAGGATCAGAGCTACACTCTGGATTCTTTGGCTGGGACGCTGTAGCCATAGTAACGGAAATATAAGCAGTATGATGTATCCTCCACTGAGAATGTGAGCTCCTTGGAGGTCCAGGCTAGCTCACTTTTGTTTGTATTCTCAGCACCTGATCTAATGCCTCACAATAATAGGTGCTTAATTAATGCAATGCTTATTCATTGCTTGATTGAAATGAGTTTCATCAGCTATTCATAGAACACATGGATGGGCCACACTCACTCATACTCTTAAAGTTCCGGACATATCTTGAGAGGCAACATAATATAACTCAGGACACTAAATTTGGGCTTGAGGGAGTTCTAGTTGTGTTAGCTTGGGTAAAAGTACCATATAAAGGTTCATTATTATTCTTATACCCTCAGAACATGGGGATAATAGAATTTGATTTTCAAGAGGAAAAAAAGACATGATATTCAGCTTTTATCCAGCAGGGAGAAGCAAAACACCAAAATTCCATTAGCATCATTGTCAAGAGAATCAGCTAAGTGGGAGAAATAAGTGGGTTCAGGAGCCAGGTTAAATCAGTTGCTTGACCTACTTCTGATAGAGGGATTTTTCTCACTGGGAACTCTCGTAGTACAAAAGTAAAACATTATTGCTAGACTTCATGTCCTTTATAGCTAAGAGAGAAAAAATGATTATGTGTCTGCCTTGTATTGTAAATGAGCATATTGATTTCCAAAATCATAGAGCTGAAAGATTCTTCAGGGTCCTGGTCATAAAGATTGATTTAGACGAGGGGGTTTGTCTTTCATTTGTCTCATTGAACCCTCCTCTATCCTGGCATCCTTAGTTATAAACTCAATTCCAGGGCATCTTAGTTAATATTCTGTCATTGCCACTCCCTTGAAAGTCATCTCTTCTGATGCCCAAGTCATTGAAATTTAGATTCCAAAGTAGTCAATGTTCAGGGTGTTTACTTTTCAGAGAGTCTTGGTACTTTTTTTTTTTTTTTTTAAGAACCAGGATCCCCTCAGTTCCACAGCAACATAATTACTGTTGACAATGGCACAGGAGCTAATCCAGTCTAGTAATTTGCTTACAGAGATATGAGTGTATAAAACTATCCAGGACAGAGTTGTCTATTATCTTAAAAAAAAAGTTGAAGATTTACAAGAGTGTAGTTCACTACATATTTTATCAACACAAATTCATAATTTCATTCCTATATTAAATAGAAACTTCCCTTATTTTAGATGTAAATTCAATTTCTCTTAGAATCATAGAGAACAGGGGCAGCTAGGTGACTCAGTGGATAGTGCACTGGCCCTGGAGTCAGGAATACCTGAGTTCAAATCTGACCTCAGACACTTAAAATAATTACCTAGATGTGTGGCCTTGGGCAAGCCACTTAACCCCATTGCCTTGCAAAAAAAAAACCCTACCAAAAAAAAGAATCATAGAGAACAGCTTACCAGCATCCTCCTAGAAAGAATTTTTAATCTGCTCAAAGATGCTAATTAAATTAAAAATTTAAGGAATCTCTAGCCCAAATTCCTTTAAATCTTCTTTTGAAGAACTTGTTTTTCTAGTCTTTTTATTATTTTATTTTAAAAAATGAACAAATGAATGAATTTATTAATCATTTCAATCATTCCCCTCTGAACACTTTCCAGTTTCTCTACATCCTTTGAAAAGTATGATAGCCAAAATTTGACAGATCCTAGTCAGAGTTTGACTAAAGCCAAGTCTAGAAGAAAGATTACTCCAGAGAGTCTGTGCATGTCACATTTATTTTTTTTTTTAGGTTTCTGCAAGGCAAACTGGGTTAAGTGGCTTGCCCAAGGCAAGCTAGGTAATTATTAAGTGTCTGAGGCCAGATTTGAACTCTGGTACTCCTGACTCCAAGGCTAGTGCTTTATCCACTATGCCACCTAGCCGCCCCTGTTTTTGTTTTTGTTTTTGTTTTTGTTTTTGTTTTTGTTTTTATTTTTATTTTTTATTATGTCACATTTCTTTTAATACATCCCAGCATGGTTAGCTTTTTCTCTACAGTATCGTATATATTTATACTTATATAAAACTAGTGAGCAACTATTATAGTCCTTTGCTATAATCCATATTCCTAGACTTTCTGTAATGTGTGTTATTGATTTATACTTTTGCTCTGAAGAGTCCCACTTAGCACTTGTCCATAGTGAATTTCATTTTGCTTATTAAGACCATTTCTACTTTTTTTATGAAGCCTATTTTGAATTTTATTTCATCTTTCAGGATATTCTCAATTCCACCTAACAGTATTAACACAGTTATAACTAACAGTAGTTTCTTAGGGCTTTGCTTTAGGATTGAAAACTTAAAAAGCATGCAAAAACAATTATTTTGAGCAAAATGGTTTTAAAATATTTTATTGGTGCCTTTTGTCTTTATATTATATTTATTTTCTACACCCCTCCCTATTGAATTCTGTCTTAAGGTAAAGAACAATTAAGTAAAAATGAGCTATGTGCCCTTTGGCCAGTCACGTTAGCACCCTGGTATAATGGGAAAAGCATTTCATTTAGAACCATAAATCTATGACATTGGGCAAGCCACTCTCTGAACCCCAATGTCCTCATTTGTTAAATAAAGATTTGGATAGCTTATGTTTAAGCATTTATCCAGTTCCAATATTCTGAAATCTCCCAAGTCCTTCCCACTTTGAATATTTCGAAATCTAATTGCCATGGAAAAAGTAGAGTGTTCAAATCATCACCATGTAAACCTGCTAGTCAGTTAATGATCCTATTTTGGACCTGTAATTTCACTGATGTGGATATTTTGTTTTGTGGTATAGATCACAACTCATTTCATTGCTTCACATTCTATGCAATTTTCATTCATATCCTCCTATATATTTGCCAACATCTTCACACTAGAGAGACAGCTTAGAAGTCAAGGGATCTGGATTCAAATCCTGACTATCAATTACTACCCATGTGAGCTTGGATAAGTCACTTATTCTCTCTAGACCTCATTTATTCACCTGTCAGACATGAGTCCCTTCCAGGTCTGAATCAATCACCACTTCCCTGTTCCAGTCTCTTTACAATGAGTGGGGTTGAACCAGATGACTTCTAAGGTCTGTTTCCAACTCTAAATCTATGAACCTGGGTCATTACTTAGGTATTATTACCAATAGGTGGGATGTATCTTGGACTTCTCCCTCTTTAGTCATTCCTATCAATGGGAAATAATAGGTATAGATTATAGTGATCAGGAACTGAAGCACCTTTTGTATCAATGTCCATGACTGAGGGCAAGTGGGAGTAAAATCATATATCACCAAATGCTTCTAAGACCTACAGCTTTCTCAAACCTTGCTTCCTTCTTTCAGGCCTATAGGTATTACTCTTTCTCCTTAGCCTAACTCGTTTGTTCTCATACTTAGTTGACTTTAGGCTCTGCAAAGGTTTATTCAATAGCTTCATGCTAACTGCATTTCCCCCTCAAGTTAGTTTGCTTTCACACAGTGATGAGAGTGTACTTTTAACTATTTAAATAGCATGTTGTTCTCTGGAGGGTAAAGTTATCTGAATGAAGGGTATTCCTTAAATAGAAGCCAGTGCCATAATGGACAATGATGACCATGAAGATGACTCACCCTTTCCAGACTCTGCCTCCATTCTCTCCCTGATTAGCTAAAAGAATAGACTAAAGAATTTACAGGAAGTCTTAATGAAGTAGCATGCCTTGTACTCTATCCATTTATGGAATGATTTCTAATTCCTTGGAAGAGGACAGTGGAACTGTATAGGATTTATAACATGCAAAGTTAGTAGCTACTGGATTTGGAGTTAGAGGACAAGAACATGAAATTTAAAGCACACGTCTGTCCCAGTAACTCTCCTGCTCAAGAAATCCCCATGGCTCCCTCTTGCCTATAAAAGATAAATTCCTCTGTTTGGCTATTCAAGCCCTTCGCAATCTGGGTCCAGCCTGCCTATTCGGGCTTAGTGCATATCACTGTCCTTCACACATTACATATTTTTGTGAAACCAGCCTGCTTCCCATTCCCTTTAAATGACATCTCTTATCTCTATAATTTTTACAGGCTATTCTTAGACTTGGGATGCACACTTCCTCAAGTCTGTCTAGTTTCTCTCCTGAGCTTCAATCCCAAAACACTGACTGCCTCTTAGGCAAAGATATCCCTTAGACACTTCAAATTTAGACTGAAACTCATTATCTTTCCAAACCTATCCTTCTGGATTTTTGTAATTCCTATAGAAAGAGCCAGTCAATCAATAAACATTTATTACCCATCTGCCATGTGCCAAGTAGGTGCTGGCAATACAAATGGAAGTAATAATAATTTTAAAAGACAGTCCCTACCCTTCAGGAGCTTGGGAGTGGGGGTGGGGTGGGGGTGGGGTGGAGGAAGAACACACAAAAGAAATCTTAAAGGTAGAAGAGAAAAGAGAGGAGAGGTACCCAGTGCTGGGGGCATGGTGGAAAAATCCAGAGAAGTCTAAAAGCAGTGTAGGTAATGGGAAATAGGGAGAAGACTATAATGAGTCCCTTAAATAAAAACCTTACAGCTCATGGGTCTGACCTCTAACCACAAGATCCAATCACAAGGGCAAAGGTATTAATGAAATGTAAGCATTAAGGGGATTCAGTCTTTCAGGATAATGAAATTCCTGAGAAAGGAAGCCATGATAGAAATGTCCAGTGATATCCAAAAGCATGGAAATGGGGAATCACCATTTTTCTTATCACATAGGTTGGCCACCTCAATATATCATCCATAATTTCTCACTCTCTCCTAGTCTACATATCCAATCATTTGCCTAATCTTGTTGATTCTATATCATCCATAACTACCCTTCTTCCTACTTACCATTTCTTCCTACTTAGTCATAGTTCCTACTTTCTTCCTTCCTTACTCACTCACTCACACTTCCTACTTATAAGTCATCATTACCTCTGGCACATAGGAGGTACCATATAAATTATTTTTTCCCTGAATTCCCCCATACCTACCCCTCCAATAACCTTCTAATAGGTCCCCTTACTTCAAATCTTTTCTTTCTCCAATCTGTCTTCCACACAGCTACCAAAATGATATCCTAAAAGCACAGAACTGTTCATGTCAATTCTCTTCAATAAACTTGAATAGTAACTCTCTCTAGGACAATGATTTTTTTTATTATATAAATATTTTATTTGTTTTCCAATTATATACAATAGTAGTTTCTACCTATCATCTTTGGTAAGGTTTTGAATTTTACAATCTCCCCCCCCCACAAAAAGCAATCTGATAATCCTTACATATTTTAGGACAATAATTCTTAATCTAAAGTTTACAAACATTTTTAACAAATTTTTTGTTAACTATTTTAATATAATTATTTCTTTTATACTCTTATGTATTTCATTTTATGCATTTAGAAATATTCTGAGAAGTTTGTAGCTTTTCCACCCAAAGGGGTCCATGATGGACACAAACATAAACTCTTCTGCCTAGAGGTTAAAACCCTTTACAATCTGGTTCCAAAGCATCTTTCTGGTGTAATTATATATTACTTCTGGTACCCTAGAACAGCCAAACCAACCTTCTTACTCTTTATTTTGTAGTGAAGGACTCCATTTTTTATCTCCATGCTTGCCATTGTCCTTTCAGAATCAGTTTCTGCAAGCAGCTTTTTGTGATCCCCCAGCTCCTGAATCTTCTTCTCTCCCACCTACTTCCAATACTTTGCACGTTTTTTATATATTTTGTGTATGTATATGTGTATGTGTATAGTGTGCTTAATATATACTATTTATTGATTGTGTACTTATAGTTGTTAGGTTCCTACCGGCTGGCTTAACCTTTACCCAGGCGAACGTTGAAGAGGCAGGAGACAAGAATGGAAAGTTCTCCAAGTTCTCCATTTATTAAACCAAGTACAAGTGCTTACATAGCCTCCTTAAATATCCAGTAGGACCTTGGTTCAGATCTAGCCTCAGATACTTGACCCTATCCAGCCAGTAGCTACACACACACACACACACACACACACACACACACACACACACACACAAAATGAATAAAGTCCAACTTTGAAAGCTGTATTATGATCATTACAATGACAATTTATGATTCCAGAGGACCAATGATTGCATATTTATTGATTACAGAGAGGTGATAGATTTAGGATGCCAGAGGAGATATACTTATAGCTATAATATGCATAATCATTAAAGGAATTTGTCTTATTTGATATGTATATTTTTCATAATAAATTTGGTTTTCTTCCCCCCCAATAGGTGAGGTAGGAGAGGAAATAGATTTCTCTTCCATTTTTTAAAATAGGAGTGATGATGGTACTACAGAAATGTTGTGAATTCTTTTAAATGAGATTATTTATTAATTTTATTTACCTGAATACTTTATTACTGAGGCCTCTCATTGAGTGGGAGTAATATGTAAATATAATATAAAACCAAAACAAATCAATAAAATTAAAAAAAGATCAAAGAGGAAAATTATTAGTCCTATATTTACCAATATATACTTAAACTGTATAACAGAAGCTCATAATTTCATATACTATTTCTTTTTTCCTTTTTTGAGTATTGAAATGTTTAGTGCTTATTAAGTTCTTTAAAAAAATGAAAGGGATGTAATTAAAAAAACAAATGTAATTTTGCTATCTCTTATACTTTATGTTTCTTCCTTAGGGATATGATTTCTCTATCATCACATTCAACTTAGATCAATGTATACCATGGAAACAATGAGAAGACAGACTGCCTTCTGTGGGGGGTTGGGGGGAGGGAAGCAAGATTGGGGGGAAAAACTGTAAAATTCAAAATAAATAAAATTTTTCTAAAAATAGACAGAAAGACAAAGAAAAAAGGAAGGAAAAAAGAAAAAAGAAAGAAAGAAGAAAAAAGAAAAGAAAAAAGACAGACAGAAAGAGACAGAAAGAAAAAAAGAAAGAGAGAAAAGACAAAAACAAAAAAGAAAAAGAATAAAAGAAAAAAAAAGACAGAAGGGGCGGCTAGGTGGCGTAGTGGATAAAGCACCGGCCCTGGAGTCAGGAGTGCCTGGGTTCAAATCCGGTCTCAGACACTTAATAATTGCCTAGCTGTGTGGCCTTGGGCAAGCTACTTAACCCTGTTTGCCCTGCAAAAAAAAAAAAACAACTAAAAAAAAGATAGAAAGAGACAGAAAGAAAGAAAATAAAGAAAAGGAAGGAAGAAAGAAAGAAAGAGAGACAGAAAGGAAAAAAGGAAAAAAGAAAAAAGAGACGAGAAGGAAGGAAGGAAGGAAGGAAGGAAGGAAGGAAGGAAGGAAGGAGACGTGGCGCCTCTATATAATCTTACACCGCGGGTCAGGCTGTCCCCACCCCCCAGGGCACCAGAGAACCCCCTCAGCCCGCCCGTTGCATTTTGAAGAAGGCTGGGACGGGAGGAGCGCGCAAGCGCAGATGCGTCATTCCCGGTTCCGGCTGCCGCTGCCTCCCCCAGTTCCCTGGCCTCCGAATGTTTGCTGTTACCATGGTTGCACAGCCCTCGTGCGGATTCCTGTCGCCAGGGTAACGGGTTGCACAGAAGCCGGGCCCTAGAAGGCGGCAGCCGCGGCGGAGATGGTGTCCAAACCTGTTCACGGGCTGCCCTTGCTGCCGGGCTACTCCTTCAGCGACCCCACGGTGAGGAACGGCCCAGCCCCGCAGGCCTCGGCTCGCCCACTCCCCAGCTGCCCCTAGTCACAGTCCTTTGCCTCTCGCACCTCAGTCCCCAGCCCAGCCTCCAGCTCCACCGCCCCTCGCCCAAGCTGCATCCCTTCTCCAAATCCTTTCCTGCTCTTCAACCCCATAACCCACCCATTCATCCCTAGCTTTAAACTTCTCCCCTAATCAGTCCTTTCCTCCCACCACCAAATACACCCCTCAACCCCACCCCACCCCCTTCTCTCAGCCCTATCTCCTTCCACCTTAGTCCTTTTATCCTTTCTCCCAGGTCAGCTTGTAGCCTCAGCCCTCCCGACCAACTCCCAGCCTTTCCCTCAGGTCATCCTCCACCCCTGCCACCTTAACCCTCTTCCTTCCAATTCCCATCCTTTTTTCCCAGCCCTCTGCCAACTTCCATCCCTCCTTCTTACCATCGCAGCCCACCTTCCAGCTCTCTCCCTTTACTCTCCTATCTTCTCCAAGGTCCATCTCTAGCCTTCACCTCATTCGCATCACTTCTCTCAACAGCAACCAGAGAAACTCATATTTTACATTTAGTTTTATGTTCCAAGTGCATGATATTCGTTGAATTCAGTGGGACAGAATTGCCAATGCATTTCACTTGGAGACGAGAATGTTGTAATTTAGATGTCAAATTTGATGAGGGAATAAAGATTCTGAGATACCCTCCTTTTACTTATCTAGGTTTTAGGGCAATTATTAAGTCTTTGCATATGTTGAACATCTTTAATCTTAAGAATTAGATGCAAGAATTCGATGCAATATGAAAATGATACTAGTGGATTTACAAAGATAGTGAATTAGTACCTTAGTAAAAAGCCAAAAGTTTTTGAACGTGAGCCTGTGGCCATTCTTAAAAGCAGGCAATTTGAGTGATTTATCAAGCATGAACTTCTGGTTTATCCATTGCTGTCACCCAAGCAGAATGAATTGTGAGCACTGTGCATCCAAACCAGTATTTTAAGTGGTACCTGTAAAGATGAAAATGATATGAAAGTCCTATTTGTGGTATGTGGGCCATTGGTGGAAACCTACACAAAAGTTTTTCTGAAAGGAAGACTTGAAAGGTCACTTTTGTAGGATTGGCCTAGTCCTGCATGAGAATTTAAAGGTGAGGCTTATTACAAATCAGTGATGCTCCATATCCAAAAAGAAGAAAATCGAAGCAATAGATGCTTCATTTGTCCTTGGGGATCAAGGAAAACAGTGGGGAAAAATGGATACTATAGCTACTATTACTGCTACTACCACCACAATCATCATCTTTTATAGTGTTTAAATACATTGCAAAATACATTTCTTATTTGACTTACCCTTTAGAGAAGTAGCTTGCAATGTAGGATATTTCTCAATTTATATGTCATTAGGTAGCATGATACAGAGAACTGAACTCAGAGTCAGGAAAACTTGTTTCACTTACTGTATCTGCTACATATTGATGAACTTGTCATTTAATCTTAGTACTAGAACAGAGCCTCATGGCTCAGACTGCAAGGATTCTGTGAAATTTTGTATGGTTAGGACCAGATTGAAATGTAATTGGGAATTGTTTAACAAATCAAATAAAAATACAGTATAGATATATGGTTTTTAAAGTCAACATGTAGTCCACAGGGATCTGTTTGTATTTGAGTTTTGACATCATTGCTAAGAATATGTTTTATAAATGAGATACCTTCCTGCTTTAGTAGAGAGGATTTCCTGGTTACAAGAGTTCATCTGTAACTGTAAAATCACATTCTTACCCATGTATTGTGAATCAGGTACAGTTCTTATTGAAAGTGACCTGTGTGAGTTGCTTTAATAGAAAATATGAATTCATCTTGCATCTTCTTATATATAAGAAAGGACCTTTAATCTAGCATATCCATTCAAATAAGGAGACAGAAGGAGGGACTATATTGGTGCCAGCACTATACAGTTTTACAAATGTTTCATTTGACACTTAAAAACATTCCTGGGAGGCTGGTGCTATTTTTAATCCCTATTTTATAGACAAGGAAACTAAGGTAGTCAAATTTGAACTCAGGTCATTCTGACTCTACATACAAATATATCATCTACTGTGCTTCCTAGCTGCCATATAACCCTGTCTTGAAAGTTAAACCAGGATTCAATGAATTAGGCTGAGGGCAAGAAATTTTTTTTTTATTAAAGATTAAAATAGATTTTTCAGAACTGGCATTCAGGTTACTGAATTTTGTTGTTAATATATAACACTAGAAGACTGTTAATTATGAGAAAAAATGGTCAATCCTAGCTGATAAAATACTTTTTTTACTCTATTTCCAAAGATGATTCAGTTTTAAATTAAAGGGGCAGGACTTAATAAATCTTATTTTCAACTCAATTACTACCTCACTATTAGCTAGCTCTAGACAAATCATTTAATACTTCACCAAAAATTGTTTACTTTCCCCATGGAAGTTTAATGATGTTTAAAAATAAGGAATAAAAATTGTTTTTACAGTAATATGCTCTACAGTAATATGTAGCAAATGCACATATGGTAGTGTTCTTAATGATTTCATTTCCTTCCTCAGAAAACTTCTTTTCAGAGAAACCAAATATTTGGTTACAGGAATGGTTATCCATACTCTCGAATGCCAAAAGTGGGGGTTGGCAAAGAATCTCTCCATGTGAACCAACTGTCTCAAACTGAGTTGGATGACTTGACCAATAAGATACCTATACTGACCTATCAAGAACCCAAGCAGTGTCCACCTTCTGAGTTTATTCCTGCACATGTAGCCTTTGACAAAAAGGTATAGTTTGGGATTTGTGATGTTAAAAGCTTTGAGAGATGTATTTTCTGAGTAATTAATCAGAATAATTCTAGCACTTTATTAATAAAAGGGGCAGTGTCATTCCTGAATGCCAAATGTTATTGGATGAGTGGATGTTATTAACAGTAGAAATCAACTCTGGTTAAAAATGAGAGAGAATTAAATACAATGAGAGGTGGACCTAATCAAATGAAGGATATAACTTTGATTAAGTCATTTACTTCTAAATTGCCCAGCCTTGGGGAATCTAGTTAAAGAATTTATATCTCCAAAGGAAGCCTGAGTAGTACACAAGGGGTTGAGAGTTTCACTTTGGATTAAATTTCTTGTAAAGTTGGGTGGAGTAGCAATTCCTAGATTGAGGAGAATGTTAATCCTATCTTCTGTCAGCAATCCTGCCAAGTCCTGAAATGAGGACTTTAGAAAAAAGAGGGGAACTTTGTATCTCCTTATTTCATTGGTTATTAATAATCATTTCTCTCAGATTGTATGAGCTCCTTTGTTTACATGATGAGCTTACTCCTTGCAGAGGAGTTAGTAATAAACCAGACTTCGGAGAATATGCCAAGGGGAAGATTTTTTTTTCAAGTGCTTCAGCTCTTAGTCAAACAGCTGCACTCTGAATTAAAAGAGGCATTCTGTAGTAAGGAAGAAGATTTTAGTTAGTAAATGATAGACATTATCCAGAGAAGTCACTATATTATTTTCAGAATACAATTTAAAGACAAGGTGTATTGATCCTGAAACTGGGGGTAGGGGGTAAGAACTCCAGTTATACTAATTTGTTCCTTCTTTTAAAAAGTACTCTGTAGTGGCAGGATCTCTGATGTTAAAAGATTCCATTAAAGTCAGAATGAAAATCCTAAATTCAAATATTTAGGTGACTAGTTCCTCCCATCTCTATTGAATATGTTTATAGTTCTGCAAGAAAAATGGCAGACTTAACTACTAAAGAGCAAGATGCAATGTCTTTTCTCTTGTTTTTTTATTTTTCTCCATGCCTTTGCTCTGTGGTAAGTAGATTTTTATATCTATTGATATTTTCTCCTCATTGCTGTTTTCCCCACTGTATAACCCTGTTTTATTCCTCCACCTAATCTTGCTATCTCCACAGTTGATTTACAGTCTGGATAATACTTTAGTATTTATCATATTTTTTTCCCTTTTTTAGTACATTTTGGATTACTTTTTAGTTTGTTTTCTTAGGTAATGAAGTAGTATTGATGCCTGGAAAATAGACTGGGGGATAGGGGTTATTGATGTGGGTTCATTATGGGTGAAGAAATCACCAGATTCTCTGACTTAGGAGGGTAAGAAAAGATAAATAGATTTTAATTCACAGGTTACTGTGAAAGTTTACAGGTTACTACAAAAAGTTCACAAGTTAAGTTCTTTAATAAGGTAAATACAGTAAGTTTTTAGAAGTATTAAAATTTAAACAAAGAAGAAACAGCTACCAACTAAACTAGTGAGAACATCTAGGATAGCTAAGGAGAAAAGAGAAATAGTCTTGAGAAGTGACTGGGTTTAGGTCATTATGGATCCAGAATGGAGAAGAGAGTGAGCAGAAATCTTATAGGGAGAAGCCAAGTCAAGGAGTGACCCACCTGGACATGACTGGAGTTAGGCATACACCTTGGAAGGCTAAGAGCCAGGCAGGTGGTGGAGAGGTGGGGGAATGGACTTAGTGAATTTACATTTGAGAAGAGGATTAAACTGAACAAGAGAGAGACCTACAGAAAATGTCAGAAGGTATAGAATAATGATAGTTCCTTAATATTACAGGAGGCTAGACAAATATTTCTCTAATTTTCTCCTTCAAGTGTGTCATTAATTTGACTGTTCTTGGACCTTTTTTACTTATCTTGGGTCTTTTTTTTTTCAAATGACTTCTTGGGGTACCATATTTTATCTGTCATTATTTGATTTATGCCATCCATTCAGTTCACCAAATCTATCTCTGTACAATATAATAGGTAATTTCATTTCATTCCAGAATTAAAGAGCTATTGTTGACATTACCGTTTCTTTCCAAACTGAGTGTTTGGCCCATTCCATCTAGTTTTGGGCCTCCTGGTCAACCATTTATGGTTCTATGGAATCTAATCTGTAAGTAAGATAGTTGATGGTCCATATCTTGGCTAATTGAACTATCCAATTAAGTCTCTGAGTGATAGTTGACTTTTAGTGTATTTGCCATCTCTGACTTTCTGTGAAGTTTTAAATTTACAAAATATATTTCATCTTTTCTATCAGTTATTCAAGGGATAATAGAAATTTGTAGTAAATTTGGTTTGAGGGTTTGGTTTTCATATTTTGTGCATCATAATTTTTCTAATTGTCAGAAGCTTGCATTTTAGAATTTTTAACTATGAGTCTTGAGATAGGAAAAAAGGTGTAAACACACTGATTTTTTTGTCATTTGATTTGGCTTTTAATAGCATGGGAAGGTGTTGAAATAATTTTTTGTAAACTAAAATTTACTTGATGTATTTTCATTGTTCTCACTTAAGTCTATTTGGTATCAATGTGAATCAATTGTGTTTTTGATATTTTTTCTTAGCTGCTGATACAGCTGAAAAAAAGCAACTATCAGACGCTTTTTTTTCTCATTAGCAGATGAAATAATTTTCTTCCATTGCTCCATATTCCTAAACTTTGTCCACAAAAATATTTGAGCAAAATAAAAGTGGAATCTTTTAAATTTGTGTTGTGTGATAGGAAAATATCAAACTTTACAAGCTAAAAGATATCTGAAAACTCTATTTCAAAAGTAAAATGCATCTCCTCCCAGTTTATTATAATTTGTGTAATATCATCTTAAAGACCAACTAAATGTCAAATTTAAAAAAATAAATAAGATTGTTGACCCTCATTTCCCCCTTTACATCCTGCAGAGAACCTCTCTGAAGAATGAATACATTCTAACTAATTGATAAAGAGCAATAAATTCCTTTCATAAAATAACTTTTCACTATGAGCAGATTGTGGTAGAAACAGAAATTTGAACTCACTTCTTTGTCCTCCACATCTTTGTGGAAATGACTTTTTGCTGGAAAATCTAATTACTAAATATGTAATTAATCTATTTCTGTAATCTCTTTTTTACCCTCTAGCTTACATATTGACCATGATTTCTAGTATGTCACCTGAGTTGTCCAATAAAAATGTTTTAGGCACACATATATTGCAGACCAGAGTATTGCTAATATACCTTTTATGACAAGCTGTTAAAAAGCAGTGAGGGATATAAACAGAGAAAAAAATTATAAGATAAATTTGCTTATAGCAGCACTTGGAATGAAAACTTTTTGTATGAGTTTGAGGAGTCATTTTTGTTTTTATTTTCACTTTATTTTTTTTCTAATTACATGCAAAGGTAGTTTTCAACATTCATCCATTTACAATTTCTGAGTTCCACAAATCACCCTCCCTTCCCTCTCTCTTCCCCTTGGTAGGGAACAATCTAGTAAAAATTGTACATCTACAATTGTGTTTAACATTCATATTCATCTTGTAAAAATGGAATTAGAACTAAGTGGGGGAAACCCATGTAAAAGAAAGAAAAAACATAAATTTTTTTAAATTGAATATTATATGCTTTGCTCAGCATTCCAACTCCATAGTATTTTGGTTTTGTTTTGCTTTTTTCTGTATGTGGATGTCATTTTCCATAACAGTTCTCTCAGGATTGCCTTTGATCACTGAACTGTTGAGAGGAGCTGCATCCGTCACAGTTGATCCATCAGTTTGAGTAGTCTTAAAATAAGGAGATTTCATCTGTTTCTTCCTCATAGTTAATTCCTCTGCAGTCAGAAAGTGTTGCCATAGAGGATAGAGTTTGGCTGAGATGGACTTCTTGCTCTGTTCCACACCCCCTTCCCCAAACAGAAATGGGCACAACTGATTCCCCCAGAGCACATTTGTGGTGGGCTGTACCCTCATGGGGTTTGGGTTTGGACTGGAGCCTTCCATTTGGCTGCCCTCTTTCTTTTCTCCTTCCTACTCTAATGTGGAGATAGAGATTGGCTAGCAGGCCCCTGCTTTGATTCCAAACAATGACTCTCTTGGACCAAAAGCAAAAGAAAATCACTGAATCAGATTTATATTTTCATTCTTAAGAAGTTTGTGCAAATGTTCAAATTATTCATTAAAAAAATTCATAAACCATAACTCTCACAAGCTTCCCCTAGTCAGATGAAACTCCTGACTGAGCAAACTGAGGTCTCTCTCTGATTTAGCTAATAAATCAATCAAGAAAAAGGTAGCAGTTATAAAGGGGCAGAAACAAGAAAATGTATTATTTATTATAACACCTGTGACTACTTCAGCCACAAGAAAAAAAAAGTTGGGAATTTAAATCTATCTCCTCATTTCCATGGTTCTTAAAGACAGTTACCTCCAAGTTGTCAATCACAATGTGTTTCTGTCATCTTTTGGCTAATGAAGTCCGAAGGCGGACAGTGGCCTGTTCTCCTGCTCTTTTTTTTTGACTCCTGTTTATTTTCACAGCCCAGTTTTAATTCCCCAATCTCTCATAACCTGCCAAGACAATCAATCAATCAATCAGTATTTATTAAGTGCCTACTATGGGTGAGGGTATTGTGCTAAGTAAGCATTTCCCTCGAGCTCACAGTCTGATGGGGAGACAATATGCAAACAAATATATATATATATATATATATATATAGGAAGTTATGTAGAGGAAAAATTTGGGACAGTTTCTAGGTAATTAATAATCAATTTGTTAATTAGTCTGGCAAATAATCAGTAAATTGAGGTTTGGGGTCTCTCCCAAAAGGAGGTCTTTGACAGTTTAAATACCTTTGGAAAAGGTATTTAATTACCTATGAAAATTAAATACTTTTGGAAAAGGGTATGCCCCTGACAAGTGAAAATCAACTCTGCTTGGTTAAAAGTTGAGAGAATGAATAGTACAATGAGAAATGGGGACTGTGACACTGATCATGTGATCAATGACTCCCAGATCATTCTGACTTCAGCCATCTACAAAAAAGAATCTATTCTCATCCAGTCCTAATGAAGTTGAATGATAGTGGGGTTACAATGAGAATTCCACTAGATAAGATGGTCTTGGTGGAATGAATTTTTGGACTAGATTAAAAATGTCCTTGAAAGACTGACCTTTGAGCAAGTAAAAAAAGGGGCATCTTTGGGTCCTGTGTATATTAATATAATACAGAAATGATAATTTTTCTCAATTGAAAATATTAAACATCAGGAAGACAGTAGAATTAAGGGGTTTCCTGGAATCCATTCCAAATTCTTCTATAGATCCTTGTTACTTCCTGTGTTGGGAAGGGAATCATGTCTCTTCCATGAGGCCCACTGTTGCACCTACATTGGTGTAGAGTGCATCTCCAAATGACTAATTATTCAGTGTCTGCAATAGAGAGAGAGAGAGAGAGATCGAGCTGAAAGTCCTTGTACCTGAAGGTTGATGGTGCTGTTGTCCTCCACATCATTTGGATGGGTGTGTGAGTGTCTGTATGGAGGAGATGGTGAGATAGCTCCCTCAAAAATGACTTTACAGCTTTCCCTTTTGTTTAGGAAAAGTCCTGTCTCTTAGGTGTTAGAGATGTCCTTTCCTTTTGAGAGGTCAAGGATGGGACTTGGCCGAAGGATGTTAGATATTGTCTATGACCTCCACTTCTAGGTCTACAGTTGGGATCTTGAAGCAAAGTAATTGATGGAAGAGCATAAGAATATGGCCAGATTATTTCTCAATTTAACTCAAGGTTGACTAACAAAGGGGATAGGGAGGATTTTCATATAATAATGGCTATTTATGTATCTCTCTTGGTTTTCGAAATACTCTGCAGATAGTATCTCATTTGACTTTTTGTATTAACCCTGTAAGGTGGGTACTATTATTATCTCTATTTTACAGATGAGGAAACTGAGATTGAGAGATTTAGTAGTTTTTCCAGGACTATGCACAGCCAGTCAGTGTCTAAGGCAAAATTTGAATTAAGATCTAACTGACCTCTAAGTTGAGGGTTCTAATTATGATAATTATGATAATATGAATCTAATTATGATTAGATTCATCTTATCTACAATACCAGGTTCTTTGGATTGAAGTTATCATTGAGGAAATGAGAAGTCAACTGGGAGAAAGCAAAATGGAGAGTAGACAACTAATGCAGTAAAGTGTCCTTGGATTGCCCTCAGATGAAATTATAAACAGCCTTTGGTGGAGGTAATTTTGTCTTTTTTTTTTGCTTCAGGATTCTACATGGTAATGCTAACTCATATTCTAGAAGAAAGGGAAAGTTGTGAGAGGGGGAGGATGAAGTTCCAATACACAAAGATCCTAATAAGGAGAGAAAGCCTTTACTTATTAATATAGATATGTATAAATGTGTTTATGAGTGTAATACATATATATATTTTAGATTTTTGCAAGGCAATGGGGTTAAGTGACTTGCCCAAGGCCACACAGCTAGGTAATTATTAAGTGTCTGAGGTCACATTTGAACTCAGTACTCTTGACTCCAGGGCCAGTGCTCCTGTGCCACTTAGCTGCCCCCTTTATTTTCTAAAAAGTGATATAAATTTTGTTCATCAGAATCAGGAAGGATAGCACTGCAATTACAGAATTCTAAGAAGCAAACATATCCATATATATATATATATATATATAATAATAAAAAGGGTCATAAAAATTACAATCCAGACATTATGAAGTCAATTACAGCAATGGTGGTGCTTAAAAAGGTGAAGCCTCTCAGAACTTAATTGCTTAATTCCTTTTGATTCAGAAAAGATGAGGAAATGGGATATTCTAATTAATGAATTTTTTATTCTCCCATTGATAGCTACAGAATATAAGACATTTAGTTGGTCAAAATTGAAAGGATTCAAATACATTAATTCTATAACTATATTGATTGAATCTGCTACTACATTTTTCATTTATCTCCCCTTCTCTCCACTTCCATGATCATGATCTCCATCCTGGCCCTCATCTCTTCTTGCCTGGACTATTTTCATAGGATTCTAATTAGTCTTTCTGCCACAAGTCTCTCTCCATTACTTCCTCTACTTAGCTGTCAAAATATTATTTTATTATTAATTAATTTAATATTAATATAATATTAATATTATTAACTATTCAGTTAACTTCAGAGGCTTCTTTTCTCTTTAAGATCAACAATTCCTCTATTGAGCATTCAAAGCTCTTCACAAACTGACCTCAGTCTATTATGATATGATACTACCTTTCACATGCTCTACAATCCAAACTGTTGAAGAAGAAATATTAAGGAAATATTTGTTTAACCTTTCCTGTAATATTAAGGAACTATGATCTGTGCTTTTCTGACATTTTCTGTGGGCCTCTGATTCATTCCCCATTGTTCAATTTAACTTCTTCTCAAATGTAAATTCACTAAGTTAATAAAAAAAATAGCTTCAGCCACCTTCCCCACACCCCTCCTCCATCTTTCTGGCTCTCATCCTTCTAAGGTATATGACTGACTCCAGGTGGGTCAGTCCATAACCCCTCCCTGTGACTCTTCCCTACACAAGAAGTGGGCTAGATTCTCTATATAAGTTCAGCCCACCCCCTTCTCCATCCTGCATCCAGGTGTTGATCTAAGACCTGTCACATCTCATGGCTGATACTCTTTCCTCCTTAGCTATCCTTGATGCTCTTTCACTAGTCTAGTTGGTAGCTGTTTCTTCTTTGTTTAAACTTCACTACTTCTAAAAACTCCCTTTCTTTACCTTGTTAAAAAACTTAACCTATGAACTTGTGAATCTAGGCCTTTTCTTACCCTTGTGAGTCATAGATAGAGCCTTGGTGATTTTGTCATCCAAATAAACCCACATTAATCCTTCAAGCCCCCTTCCCCAAGCCTATTTTCCCAACATCACAAACTAGTTTTCTTAGTGTTTCCTGAACATGCTATTCCATTCCATCTCTATATCTCCTTCCTCACCTCCACCTCTTAGAATCAATTCTTGGTTTCTTTCAAAGGCTAATTAAAGCACTACATCCTAAAATAGGTCAACCTCCTGAATTACTTTATAATTATTTTGTATTGGTTATATATTTAAATATTATTTCATTGGTAGAATGTAAGCTCCTTGAGGGCAGATACGATTTCATTTTCATCTTTGTATTCCCATTACCCAGCATAAGCATTTAAAAATTATTGTTAATTGAGAAAATTCATAGAATTGTATTATCTAAGGGAAATTAACTGTAATAATGGAATTGCTTAGGAGGCTGAAATAACTCTATACCGACTCTTCATTATCCTTGTAGTTGCATTTTTTTAAAATGTTCTTTTTATTTGTAAAAGTAGAATGTAAAAAACAAATTCCCTAAAATAGGTTTACTATGTATGTCTGCATGTAGTCTGCAATAGATAACATGTAAAAGGCCATATGACAAAGTCACTACGATCATTCTTCACTTCTAGATACTTTTCTTGCCTTGGAGAAGAGACTTAAAAGGGAAATTCACCATGCCCTCAAATTTAACATTATCGATAATTTATAAGAATGAATTGTAACTCTTGAATTGGGACTCTGTAAAGTGGATTGTGACATTTATAATAGCAGAGCTTTTAAATACAGTTGTTTAGGATAAAGGAAAGGTTTTCAACTGAAGGGACAATTTAGGAAATACAGCTGCCTAAAGGGAAATATCAGAAAGGGAGGTCAATGTACTTTAACTTAAAACAATTCTCGGGGATAAACATATTTAGATTGAGTTATGATTTTTTCTTCCAGCCCAGTGAACAGTGATCAATATTAGTTTATAGTTGATAAACAGTTGTTACAATTTATATTGTTAGTTAAAACTTTGCTTTTATATGTAATAGTTATTGGAATCTGAAGGAGTAGAGGCCTGGTTTCAAATGACTGACCTTCAAGGGCATGGTACCAGACTCTTTGTTTACAGAACCTTTCAGCTGTTCCCTGGAAGCTTGTCTTCAATGCATAGAATCATGGATCAAGAGCTGGAAGGGACCTCAGAGAACATCTGGGCAACCCATTTATTTTATAGATAAACTGAAAACCTGGCAGGATTAAGTTACACTCTAAGGTCACTCAGGTAGGAAACAAGAGGGGCAAGAACAAGCCTCATTGCTCTTTTCTTAGAACTGTCACCTTCAATTTTATTTACAGACATTTATTAAGCACCTATTATATACAAGCCAATATCAAGAATATATAAAAAAAAGAAACAGCCCATGTCCTCAAAGAGTTTACTTTCTAGATTTAGAAGACAACATAACAAAAAGTGACTTGAAAAAGGAGAGTGTACTAACAGCTTGGAAGGATGAAGAAAAGGCTCCCTTAAGGAAATGATGAGGCTGCAAGTTAAGAAACAAGTGAATTTTAGGATTGGTTACTACACAGTATGGGAGATGGGATACCAGATTCAGGAATTGGCTAGTAAGCCATGTGTTGGCTGGATTGTAGAGACTAGAAAGGGTTGAATGTGAAAAGCACCAGGAAGGCATTGGAGTCTCATAAGTAGGGGAACAATAAGGTCAGACCTGTAGGTAATGAAGATGATTTTGGCAACTGTACAGGAGATAGATTGGAACAAAAAGAATCTGAAAACAGAGGCCAAATAAAAGGTTGTTGGAGTAGTAGATTTGAGAGGTGATGAGGGACTGAGAAATGGCCTTGAATTTAGAAAGAAGGGTGGGAGAGATGTTATATACAAGAGTTGTCAGTGGTTGGATTGAATTATTGGATATTGATTGTATTTGAGGATTGAGGAAAAGGCAAGAATCAAAGATAGTGTGGAGGTTTTCAGCCTAAGAATGACTACAATTGTGGTCCCTTTAACAGAAATAGGGATGTTAAAGGGATAGGACAGATTTAGGGGGAAAAAGATAATGAGGCAAGTAGGTGGAATTAGTGTTAAGAAGATCTGAATTCAAATGCAGCCTCAGATACTTAATGCTCTTTGACCCTGGGCAAGCCACTTAACTGCTATTTGTTTGGTGTCTCATCTGTAAAATGTAAAAAATGATAATGCACAGATATCTCCCAGGGTTTTTGTGAGACTCAGATGAGATAATAGTTGTGAAGTGCTTTGCAAACCTTAAAGCACTATGTAAATGCTAACTATTATTATTGTTGCTGTTATAATGAAGTTTATTAATATTATTAAATATAATTCCCTAAACTATAGACATGATTGTTTATTACTTGTTAATATATTAATAAGAAGTCTGCAGTTCAGGAAAGAAGTGGGTATCAATCAGATCTATAGAATTTGGGGAGTTGGAGTCATGATGATTAGCTTCATTGGAGTCAATGAAGTGACTAAAAGAGAAAGAATATAAAGAGGACAGACAGTGCCTTGAAGGACACTCATGATTACAAGCCTGGAGATGGATGATGGTCCAAAAAAAAGAGACTGAAGAAGCAGTGAGGCAGGCAGGAGAAGAACTGAGAGAGAAGCAAATATAGTTAACTACAAAAAATGTAATAGAAGCAAAGGAAGGGGAGAACATGGAGGAGAGAAGACAGAGGAGAGATTGGTTGATAATGTCAAAGGCAACAGCAAGATCAAGATTAATTATAATGACTAAAAGGGGACTTAGAAAGGGAGGCCAACCTACTTTAACATAAAATAATTCTTAAAAATACACCTGACACCGGCCCTGGAGTCAGGAGTAACTGGGTTCAAATCAGGTCTCAGACACTTAATAATTACCTAGCTGTGTGACCTTGGGCAAGCTACTTAACCCCGTTTTCCTTACAAAACAAAAAAACCTAAAAAAAAATACACCTGAATAATATTATATAAATCTGAAATTATAACCTTACACCTGAAACACCTGTATAATATTGCTCTGTAGTTGATAAGAATTGAAAAAAAAATTGTTGATATTTTCCCATTAAAGTTATCTATTACTCCCATTTTTTAGGAGTTGTTTTGCAATAAAAGTTAAGTGAAACAAATAATACAGTGACTTCATCTGAAAGTGTATGTAGAATTCCACATCTTGACCCCAACAGAAAATTTTTTTTCCCTCTCCCACTTTTGCCTCCATTGGGAAAAAAAAGAAAAGAAAAACAAATTTCTTGTCACAAATATGCAGTTTTCTGGAATCATGAATGTATTGATCATAGTGTTTATAGCTTTTAAAGTTTATTTTTTACAATGTTGTAATTATATATGTTGTTGTGGTTCTTATTTCATTCTTTATCAGTTTGTAAAGCTCTTTAAAGGTGTTAATTTTTTATAACATTGATGGTATAGGTTAAATTGTTCTTCTGGTTCTAATGACTTCACTCTGTATCAGTTCATAGAAGTCTTTACACAACTTTTTGAAATAATTTCTTACAGCACAGTAGTAGAACTCTATCACTTTCATGTGCCACAACTCATTCAGTGATTGCTTAGCTAATGAATATCCCCTTAGTTTCCAATTTTTTGCCACTACCAAAAGAGCTGCTATAAATAATTTTGTCACAAAACAGACTTTTCCCCTCTTTCTTTGATTTCTTTGGGATATAAGCTTTACTTTGGTATGACTAGGCCAAAGATTATATGCTGTTTAGAAATGTATATATAATTTCAAATTGCTTTCCAGAATGATAGTATTCAATATTGGTTCACCAGTAGTGCACCTGTTTTCCCACAATCCCTCTAGCAATTATCATATTCAAAATGCATTTTTTGTTATCTTTACTACTCCATGGGTGTGAAGTGGAATCTCAGAATTGCTTTAATTTTCATTTCTCTAATGAGTAGTACTTTTGAATATTTATTCACATAGATGTAGCTGACCTGGGGTTCATCCCTAAAGAACAATTATTCATTTTTTTAGACCATTTTTCATTTGGGGAATGGTACTTATTCATATAAATTCAAAGCAGTTCCAAACGAGACCTTTGTCAGAGAAGCTTGCAACAAAGATTTTTTTCCAGGTTTTCCCTTTTAATCTTAATTTTATTATCTTTGTGCAAAAACTTTTAAATTTTATGTAATTAAAATTATTTTATCTTTTCTATGCTTTGTTTGGTTAATGAAATTTTCTCCTATTTCTCCTATTCATTAATCCATAAGTAATTTTCCCCAATTTTCCTTTTCTATGGTCAGTAATCAGTAAGCATTTATTAAGAACTTACTTTGAACTAAACATTGTGCTAAATGTTGGGGATACAATTAAAAAAATGTCCCTGCCTTCATGGAGCTTACAATACAAAAAAGGAAAACAATCTGCAAAAGGAAAAGGGCTTCCTTCCCTAATGTTGGAGAGTTAAAACAGGCAAAACAGCTGATAGAAAATAGAGAGTTGGCTAGAAAGTTCCCAGCCCTCTATAAAGGAAGATTCTAGGAGGAGTTTCTTGTTCTGCCTCCCCCCCCCCCCATCAGCAAGGTAGATGGGCTCAGGGTGCTGAGAAGGTATTGAATATCAAAAACTGAGTCAATTTGATTTCAGGGAATGAGCTTAATGGGGGGGGAGGGGGAATGACTGTTTTTTTGTTTGTTTTTTGTTTTTTGGAGTCAAAACCCAGACAAAGTAGCCTATGGAAAATGGGAGAGTTATATCTAAGTTATACATCCATTGGAGCTTATATATTATATATTATTTGGTGTTAAGTATTGGTCTAAATCCACCTTCTTCCATATTTCTCAATTTTTCCAATAATTTTTATCAAATGATGAATCCTTATCCCTGGTGCTGGGGCCTTAGTAGTTATTGAATACTATATAACACTATGGTGTTTTTGTTGTTGCCTTTTTTCAATTGTGTCTGACTCTTTTTTGTGACCCAATTTGGGGTTTTCTTGGCAAAGATACTGCAGTAGTTATGCCGTTTCCTTCTCCAGCACATTTACAAATGAGGACATGGAGGTAAACAAGGTTAAGTGACTTGCCCACGATCACACAACTAATAAGTGTCCAAGGCCAGATTTGAACTGGTGAAAATGTGTTTTCCCACCTCTAGACCTGGTGCTCTATTCACTGTACCACCTAGTTGCCAGTAGTACTACATTTGCTTTTGTATATTGTACACCTAACTTTTGGTTGTTTCTCTATTTTTTTTAACCAATGCTATTTTGTTTTTAATAATTACTGTTTTGTGGTATAGTTTGAGATCTGTCTTTGCTAGGTTCTCTTTTCTTTTCATATTTCTTTTGAGATTGTTGACTTTTTCAAACCCTTTTCCATAAGAATTTTGCTATTTTTTCTATTTTTTCTTAGTAATTCTTTGGTGGTTTTAAAATAGTTGAATATTGGACAGAAAAATGTTTTATAAGTGTTCTATTCCTTCTTTACTGATCATGTACCTTACATTAATACTGACTCCCTCCCTTCCCCCCATCCCTTACAAGATGAGGTCAGTAAACTTTTAGTAAAGTATCTTGCCTGTCCCTGACAAAGTTCTCCAGTAAATCCTTGTCCCCTAGCTCAAAACAAGCCCCTGTTAGCAAAACAATAGATCCCTGCCTTAGCCTGAAAGGATTAAGTCTCTGACCTACCACAATTCACCTACATATCCCTTATTAACCTCATCTCTGTTCTCTTCCCATTGTTTCTTTCTCTATTTAACATAACTTACTAGTTTTCCATTGAATTTTGCAAACTTATTCTTTCCACATCATTGTAATAGTTCTCTTCATTTGATTACTTATTTAATTTTCTCATTGTTTTGTTTATCTTCTTCAAACTTTATGACAGTTTCTGTGATGTCTCAGGTTTTCATACTTCCACTCACTCACCACAAAATTATTTTTTTTCCTTTTTTGACATATGTTTGGGTTTAAGATTTTACAAGGATAGTTATATCATCAATTAACCTAAAATAAGGATATTTGTTAGTTTCAAAGGTAATGAACTTGTTTTAACCACTGGCTACTTGAGTTTGGTTCTGCCTGTGAGGAATCATTCAGACTCCAGAAAGCAAGGGTAGAAATAAAACAAAGAATTATTAAAAGGTTACAAGACATATGAAGGGCTGGGGGGAGAGAGAGAGAGAGATGAAGAGATAGAAGAAATAGAAGAGATAAAAGAGATAAAAGAACGGCCAAGCAGCACTGACTGGGCCATAGAGAAGGTTTTTATGTCTTGCCTCTCATCCAGAGGGCAAAAGGTGAACTCCCTTTCTCTTACTAGACAAGGAATTAGGTAAAGCCTAAGGAGATCAGGATACAAATTTTACATTAAACAATGAATCAATGGTAAATCAAGAATGGGGGGTCTCCACCCAAGCAGCTTTTAAGATTACAACTGTTTCTGTTAGGATCATAATTCTCTACTTCTAGTCAATTTACATCTCAAGAATAAGGTCTTAGTCAATTTACATTTCCACCCAATTTTCTTTGCTACATTCACAATTCTCTTCATCTTTTCCCTGCATCACCAGGATCCTTAAATTATCTTTTGGACAATAAAAATTATAATTCAGTGCAACCTTGCAATCATTTTCAAAAATTCTGTAAGATCTGTAATATCAGCCAAGTTGAAAGAGTTGAGATCTTTGAGGCCTCCTTAGAGAGAGGGAGAGAGTGAATGTCACAAGACTTAAGTTCTTAGAGGATAGTAGTGATGGCTATTTAACTTAACTCTATATAATTTTTTAAACAACTATTTTTTAAACTTAAAAAATAATAAGCATTTATTTATTCTCTATCCCATCACCCCCTTATCTAATATCTCATTGAAAAAAAAGAAAAAGAAAAATGAAACCCTTTTAATAAATATGTATAGTAAAGCAAATCAAATTCCCACATTGGATATCTCCAAAAAGTATGGTTTTTTTCTCTATTATGAGCCCTTCGACCTGTTAGCATGCTTAATTATTGGTCCTCAATGAATTGTTCAAAATCCCTTGGTCTGCAAAGTTGTTTGTTTTCAGTGTTCTTATATCAATTGTTCTCCTATTTTTACTTACTTCACTCTGCATCAGTTCATATAATTCTTCCTAGATTTCTGAACCAGTTTCTTTCCTCATTTCTTTTAGTACATTAATGAGCTATTGTCTTAATTTGTTCAGTCATTTCCAGTAGATGGATACCTCCTTAGTTTCCAGTTCTTTGCCACACACACAAAAAAAAAATGAACTGTGAAAAATTAATCTGCAAAGAGTCCTTTTTCTTTGTTCTCTTTAGAAGTATAGGGTTAGTGTTAGTATTGCTTTGTCAAAGGGTATGAATAGTTTAATGATTTTTGAGGCATAGTTTCAAATTGCTTTTTAGTTTGCCTGATGCAATTCACATCTCCACTAACAGTTATTAATATCTCTATTTTCCTGCAGCCTCTTCACCATTTGTCACTTTCCTTTTTTGTCTTCTTTATTCTATTTAACTCTTCCTTCATTAAGATCCTACCTGGTTGATTGGTTCCTTATTATCTAGACAAGACCCTTGAAGACCAGTCATGCTTTCCTAATGGCTGTTCTGAGTTCTTGGTAAGACACTTGTTTCTTATAGAGGTAAATTCAGTGAGGTTCAACAATGGAGTAGATGTAGGGTTATGAACTTTTTGGTCACAGCATCAGCATTCCTTCCCCCCCCCCCCATTTTTAATATATTTTATTTCTCCTTAGTTGCATCTAAAGACAATTTTAAGTATTCATTTAAAATTTTTTTTGAGTTAAATTTTTTTTTCTCTTTCTTACCTCCTCCCTCCCTGAGACAGTAAGCAAGTTGATAAGGATTATACATGTTCAGTCATGCAAAACATAATACCATTATGGTCATAGCAGTTCTTAAAGACCATCTGCTAAGCGGTAGAGGAGTTTTGAAATACACTAGTAGAATATTAACAAAATCATTGATCACCAAAGTATTGCAGTGTATGTGTGTGTGTGTGTGTGTGTGTGTGTGTGCAAATGTGTCTTAATATGTGAAAAGGCTTAATATTATTTGATGATAACCTAATAATGCCACCATTTTCTTTTGATAGTTGTTGAGATTTGATGCCTATTTCCAAGAGGATGTCCCTCAGTCTACTGAGGAGCATTATAGGATCCGAAAGGTGAGAATCTATTATTATCTGGAAGATGACAGCATGTCAGTCATGGAGCCTGTTGTGGATAACTCAGGAATTCCTCAGGGCAAATTCATCAAGCGCCAGCGACTGCCCAAGAATGACCGTGGGGACTGTTACCACTGGAAAGATCTGAATCGGGGCATCAACATCACAATTTATGGGAAGACATTCCGTATTGTTGACTGTGACCCTTTTACAGAGGTACGGAATGAGTTTTGGAATCTTTTTGTTTTAAGTTTTTTGCAAGGCAAATGGGGTTAAATGACTTGCCCAAGGCCACACAGCTAGGTAATTATTAAGTGTCTGAGGCCGGATTTGAACTCAGGTACTCCTGACTCCAGGGCCGGTACTCTATCCACTGTGGCACCTAGCTGCCCCCAAGTTTTGGAATCTTGTGATTCCTTCAACATAATTTTAATTTAAAAGAGGCTAGTCTGTATGATGATGATGATGATGATGACAATAGCAACTAGCATTTATATAATAGTTTCAGACCTAGGTTGTTATTTCATTTGATTCTTAAAACAACCCTCTTAGGTAGATATTATTAGCATTCCCTTTTTTCATAACAGGAAGCTGAATATGAGTGAGGTTAAGTGACTTGCACTGGTTAAGGAAATTTCCTCACTAGGGAGTTAAGGGATTTGGCTACACCAAAAAAATATTGATAAAACAATTAGAATGGGTAATATGACTTTGTGTATATGAATATTTTTGTGTATAGGGATTTGCTTTAATGAAATATTGAATGGTCCAGGCCAAAAAAAAAACCCAACCATCTGACCTACAAAATCGATAACTAATTGACTTGATTGTGATCATTATCCTCACAATCACAGAGACGACTACTATTATAGATTTGATTCTATTCAGATCATCTTTGATTTTGCATCAATTCATAACATTCTTCTCTATTAAGAATTTCCCTCGTAGAGAACAAGCAACAAGTTTTTCTGGGTCTGAAAAGGAGAAAGCATTTCCTCCCATGTCCATTCTTGAATCCTCCCTGGCAGCCTAGTTATCATTGGTGACCAAGGAAAATGGTTTGCTGCAGAAACTATGTAGCTGACTATTCTGCAACTGAAGAAAAAAAATTCCCTTTTATTTGTTGATTTTCAGCATATAGAAGTGAGAGGGTGCTCCACATTTATTTTTCAATAAAATAAGGATCCTGGGAAGTATTATGATGATAATAGTAAAAGCTAATATTTCTATAGTACTTTAAGGTTAAAGCACTTTAGATGCATCATCTCCTTTGCTATATCTAACAGCCCTGAAGAAAGTGCTATTATTATTCCCTTTTTGAGATAAATAAACTGAAGCTCAGAAAGGCAAATTGACTTGCTTTAGAACCATATACCCAGTAAGAGTCAGGGATGGGATTCACACCCAGGTCTTCCTAATTCCAAGTTTATGACTTTCCCCTGTTCTACACCATTACAGCATAGCTTGGGTATTCCTTGTCTTTGCTTTAATTTTATATTTCTCCAGCAAATGAGCT
Source organism: Macrotis lagotis (assembly GCF_037893015.1). Classification (NCBI taxonomy): domain Eukaryota; kingdom Metazoa; phylum Chordata; class Mammalia; order Peramelemorphia; family Peramelidae; genus Macrotis; species Macrotis lagotis. Next base: position 34,950,176 of record NC_133662.1, read on the forward strand.
ATGTACCCCTGGAATCATATGAGCAGAGCAGATGTGTAAAATGTCATTTTGAAATAGTTTCCTTTTTTAAATTCTAATCATATAATCCCAACACAAATGGCTGGTTTTCATCATCTTCATCTTCAGAGAGAAAGATTTATTCTTGAACTTGTCCTGTCATTTGAAAATTGAAATGAAATAAAAAGATAACAAACAATACTGATTAATTATGAAGATAATACGTCCTTTGAAAAAAAATTTTCCAACATGGATTTGAGACAAATAGTTTTAATATCCAAATAGTTTTAATATTCAGTGCTAGGAAAAGGAACATCCCAGGCTCAACAGAAAGCTTCCTAGAAGTTTTTTCTTTTCCTTTTCGGGAAAATCAGTTTTCTGTTTTTGAGCAACATCTCCCAAAGAAGATAGAATTCATGTTGCAAACATTAATCTTTACTTTCATTTCACAAGCTACTTTGGAGGAAAACTGATGTTCTGATTTTTATAATTTATGTGATTTCTAAACAACTTAAAAATAAATGGCATTTTTTTCACTTATGTAATATCAATGCTGAAGCACATGTTTTTAAGAATTAAAAAACAGAAAACCACCAAAGAGTCAGAGGTTTGAGGTATAGTAAGATTTTTTAAACTAATATAAATATTATTTCTGTTAGAATTGAAAGAAAAGTTAAATATAACTTCAAATTGTTTTATAAAACTCAGAGAATTGTGTTGCTATTGTATCCTTAAATATAGCTCTCACATTAACTAAAAATCACAATAGACGTTAGTATTATGAAATCATAGATATGAGAGTTACCTTAGAGATTGCCATAGTTTTGTCACTTTGTTTTAATATTGATGATATTGAGTATGGAGGATGGAGAATGACTTTTTCCAGCATTTTACAACTAGTTAGAGTAGAACCTAAGTTGTTACCTGGGTCTCCTGATTCTTCCAGTGAGGTATTTTACATTTTCTTCTATTTTTAAATTTTTTTGATTTACTTTAATTGATTATTGATTTCTCACATAGTCATTAGCTTTCACTTATCTAATTCTAATTTTTAAGTTATCTTTCTTGCCTCCTTTTCCATTTGGTCAATTTTATTTTTAAGGAATTGTTCTCTTCAGTATATTTTTGTACATACTTTTCTTTATTTTTTTATGTTTCTTTATCAAGCTGTTCATTCTTTTTTCACAATTCTCTTGCATCATTCTCATTTTCTTTTCTCAATTTTTCTTCTACCTGTTATTTGCTTTTTAAACTCCTTTTTGAGCTCTTCCAAAAAATTCTTTTTGGGCCTGAGACCTATTTCCTTTGAGATTTTGAATGTAACATTGTCCTCTTCTGAGTTTGTATTTTGTTCTTCCCTGTCACTAACATAACTTTCTATCATCGGGATATTTTGTTTGTTTGTTTGTTGCTCATTTTTTTCTAGTCTGTTTTGTTTCTTTTAAAGTTGAGCTCCACTCCTGGGGTGGAATATCTACTGTCCCAATCTTCCCATTTTAGAGACCACAAGCCCTGGCTGTTAGCTTGGAGTGGAACTGGGGCTGCAGAGAGTTGGACCTGGCACTGCACAGAGCTGGGGTGGGCTTGTGGTGGAGGAGAATTGGGGTCTCCAATAGACCTCTAAGTTCAACATGTCATTTTCTGTCACACCAGCATCAATGGGTCAGGTCAGGTAGCTGGAAACCTGAGACTGGGGATTGGGAATGAGAAGAAGAGGTACAAATTTTACATTTAACAATGAAATAATAGGATCAGTATAAAGGATTACAAAATTTGTTTCTAATTACAAATCTTCTATATTCATAGTTCCCTGCATCAGGGTAACCCTGGTATCACAATGGGATGGCACGGACAGAGGGTAGGTGGCTCTTTACTGGGGACTACAGAGGGCCTGGTCAATGACTTGCAGTGGGGCTCAGTTCTCCTGTCAGCTTACTGAAGCAGTGCCTAATGCTTCCTTGCCAGGACATGGGCTGCCCTGGACTTGCATTCCTCTTTTTACCTGGTGACTTTTCAAGTTGTATTGGGCTGGGAAATTATTTCCCCTCACCTTTTAGTTGGTTCTGCCTTTCTAGAATTTGTTTAGAGGTGCTCTTTTATAGTTGTTGGAGATGAATTGGGAAAGTTCAGGCAATTTCCTATTTATTCTGCCATCTTGACTCCCTTGTGATTCTTTGCAAAATTCTTTATTCTTTACAAAAATCCCATACTCTTTTTGTCATACTATTCAGTTGCCCTAAAGTAACTTCCATAGTTATCAAAACATAAAACCGTACCTCTGTTGTATTTTCAGTTTTATAACATACTCAAATTTCATTCTAGAGTAGTTTTCCATTCCTCTTCCTAATTCCTCTACCATTTATTAAGTTCTTTTGAATGTGAGCTCCTTCAAGGCAGCAATCATTTTTTCCCATTTTCTTTGTATCCCATGTACTTAAGAAGGTCCCTGGCACTAAGTACTTAATAAATGTCTGTTGATTGATAGATTAATTGAATGAAGCCTTTAAGGAATCAGGATGTCAAGATGAATTGGAAAACAATCGTGACTGTGAATACAAATTTCATTACATTTATTTATAATGAAATAACAAAATAAAATTCAAGATTGTATGTAATGCAAAAGTTTTTGAATTGTATCTTGACTTTTTCTCAGAGTAATACAATTTTAGAATTAGAAGGAAAGGGCCTCAGCAATCTTGAGAAGGTACTGTTTTCTTTTCCAGTTGTTTTTCCCTTGATGGTGGAGGTGGGGGAGACGATCCTCATATCTGTGTTAGTCTGAATCCATTTCTAAACTGGGGAGGGAAGTACCAGTTCTGAACCTTGTAGACATCTATCTGGTTTAACAACCAACTCATATCAGCTCCTCCTTGCAGTTCACAAATTGACAAATGTTGGGACCTATATCTTTTTTGATTTACTGTATAGCACTGAGAAGTCTGAAATAAAAAGAAAGCCCGAGTGTTAATATCTCTGGTTTTAGAGACGAAATAAATCTCCCTGGGTCCAGTTTGTGCCTTGGAATTGTGACAAGAGCATTTGAATTTGGGTCAGATGCCAGGAAACCTTGGTTTAAGTCCAGAGACTGATACTTAACTATTTATGGGATAATGAGAAAGCCATTTTCTCTGAGCCTCAGCTTCTCCATCTGTTAAATGGGAATAATACTTCAAAACCTTGAGAGTTAGTATAGTATATATAAGTTATGCAATTTAGAGGTATTTGCAAGCGAGTTGAGCTAGTCAAGAATGTTAAAAGCAAAACTCCTTTATTGGGTGGATTTTAATGTTCCCCAATTAATTTGCAAGGAAAAGCTTTTGGCTTAAGAGGATATTTGGACTGTGAGCCCAGAGTACTGAAGGTGGAGATAAGCAGAGAAAGATACATCCAGATTGGAGGAGAAAGAGAGTTTATGAAAGGCATTGTGGAGCAGCTGCTTCTTGGAGTTGGTAACCCGAGCTCTCCAGCTCTTCTGTCAGCTCACCTGATCATTGATAGAAGAGATGGTTTGTGAAGTCTCTTTCACTAGGGCAGCAACTGGACTTCCTTCTTTGCCAAAAGGGCAACCTCCCACACTAGAGCCAATGCCACATATTAGGGTTAAGGTAGCCTGGAGTGGGTCACATCTTGAAACTAAAGAGAAGGGATGCAGATAGGGATTTCATAAAAATGTTCAGGGGCTTCTTATTGGTTTTCAACATCAGATATTACCAGAAGGTAGAGGCAAATTAGGGGAACAGCAGCATAGGAAATGGAAGTTTCCAAGCTCTGATGATTCCAGAAAGATAGGGAGCCAAGCAGTAGAAGAAGACATCTTTAGGCAGAGATTTCTAGTAGTAAATTAAGGTAGTAAATATAAAATAGTAAATAAAATAGTAAAATAAAGTCCTGGCCCCAAAAATCAGGTTTTGTTTTTTCTTTTGACTATAACATGCTTAATCACAATAAAGTACTCTATGAATATGGGCTGTCATTTTCCAAATAGCACATATAGAGGAAATGCAAATATGACAGTGGCCATTTTTATATTGCACAGTTCTTCCTGATCTTGATTCCCAGGGCATGATACCAAATTGTAGAAAAATAATAACAACATAGCTTCAGCAAGATTATAAACATATTTACCAAAGAAAAACCCCTGCTAAATTTAAAAACAAGAATCTGTGGGGTTTGGGGGTAAAAATATGAGCTAAAATAATTTTGTCCAAAAATTTAAGTAAATAGGACAGTAAAAATTGTGAGTAAAGCAACATACATGGACATATTAAACCCATTATTGCTTCCAGTTATACAATAATACTCAGTGATGATATATATGGGGTAGTCTCAGAAGCAGGCTTACTAAATATCTACTTTTTTGCCTCAGTTTCTTCAAGTGTCACATGACTTGGAGAAGGAAATGAAAACCACTCCAGTATCTTTGCCAAGAAAACCCCAAATGGAGTCCCAGAATTGGACACAATTGAAATGAATGAACAACAACTAATACTATACTTAACTTCTTTGTATATATTTATTTGCATGTTCTCTCCCCATTAGATTTTGAGTTCTTTGAGGGAGAGAACTGATTTTTATCTCTTTTTTGTACCCACAAAACTTTACAAAGTATTTAGCCAGTGCTTATTGACTTTGGTATCTAGCTAAATTTCACTGACTTTTTCAGTTTTTAGGTCCTAGTGTTCTTAAACCAATGTCTTCTAGACTGTATCTTAATTGTCTTATTTAGCAATATTTATAAGTTAATACACTGTGAAGGACTAATACATTAAAATCTCCATTGTATATATGGCTGGATTAAAATGTGTTTAATTAAAATCTCAGTTTAGGAGAAATATTGGTAGTTGATTAGGCCATAAAGATTAAGAATTTCCCTCCTAAAATCTACCTTCATGATGCCTGTATCATTCAGTAGTTTCATCTGTCTAGTCAGAGTTCATTTTACCTTCTACAATATTTCCAGGAATAAAAATTATTATTTTGTGTTTTGAATTATTTAGGTATTTTTAGAGAGCCAAGGAATTGAGCTGAATCCACCAGAGAAAATGGCTTTGGACCCTTACACTGAACTCCGGAAAAGTCCTCTCCGTGTGTTTGTTACCCCATCAGACTTTGATGAATTTAAACAATTTCTGATCTTTGATAAAAAGGTGAGTGAACTTGAGGATATCTTAGTGCATCTGCTCCCATTTTCAAATTTTTCTTCCCTTAACAATGAGTAGGCTATTTTGATAAGTTGTGGTGAAACTTTGTTTTGTCCATTTTGGATTCATTCAGAATTATAACTGTAATTTCAGGTCACAGAGTCAACCTAGTTTATAGAACTGAGTTGAGTGAACTCACCTTTAAAGTAATGAAATTATAAAGTAAAAAACCAAAACAACAAAAAAAACCCCTCTTTTTTTCAGGATTATTGATTATGATTTTTAGCATTCTTTTTTTTGCTTTGAGTTTTGAATTTTCTTCCTTCTTCAGACCTTTCCCCACTGAGAAGGCAAGCAATATGATACCCATTATACTGTAAAGTCCTGCAAAATATTTTTACATTAGCTATGTTGCAAAAAGCAAACAACCAAACAAGAAAAATAAGGTGAAAAAATATGCTTCAGTTTGCATTCAGAGTTCATTTATAACTACTCTCTCTGAAGGTGGGTAGCATTTTTCAATGGAATCTTTTGAAATTGTCATGGATCATTGTAATGATCAGATTACTACGTCTTTCACGTGATTATTGCTACAGTATTCCTGTTATTGTGTATAATGTTCTATTCACTTTGTATCCATTCATATAAGTCTTAAAAGATTTTTCTGAAATCATCCCCTTTGTCATTTTTCCTTTTCAGATTTTGTTTTTCTTTATTTCCTCTATTTCCTCATTTTTCTTAACATCTGAAAAGCTCTCTCTCCAACCCAATGAGAAGGTAATATGAACAGAAAGCCAAAAAACAAAGAAACAAAACAAAAAATAAAACTCAAGTTATGTCTACTTCTTATTTCAGATCCTAAATTGATCATATCTCCTTTTAAAGCACAGACAATTCTCATTAAATCCTTAGGTAAAATTACAATGTCTAAAGACATCCCCAAACTGGTCAGTTTGGTAGAGTTTCTTATAGCATGTTCATAAAACCTCTCTTCCAGGTTCTTTCTCCCTGTTCATTTTTGTGAGGTTCTTGTGCTTTCTCTGGCAGGTACCCTTGAGGGACCCTCTACTGTTGAGAGCAGAGAGCTCTGTCCAGAGTACTAGATGTGGAATCTGGAAATCAGAGTTCATAACCTGCTTCATATATTTAGTGGGCAGGTCACAGGACCCCTTTGGATCCTCGACTTACTTCTCTGCAAGATGAATAACCACATATAACACTGATGTGAGGAAAATATTTTGAAGACATTATAGCAGTATATAAACATTTTTTTTAAAGCAAGGGAATGCCTGCCTCCTCAGTACAAACTGAGATGCATAAGAGAAGCATAGTTTAGGCCTGGCTCTGAGACTGCACTAAACAAAAAAAGCCAATTTCTAGAGATAGCTACTTATAACAATAGACCACAGTTTTGTTCCATTAACTCTCAGGAATATAAATCAAAGATGACAAATTTGCTTTGTACATGGAGAAGGTAGACCCCAAATTTAGCAAAGAGGAATTTTTTTCAGTTTTGGGTATTTTGTTTTGATGAGAGCTAAGAATAATATTCTGTACTAGTGATTATTCTAATTTATATTTTATATAGAAACAAGAATAGAAATGTTCACAGACAATAATGTCAGATAATATGATGTGAAATGGCAAAAGTGCAATATGCTTGTATTTAATATTTCTTTTATGGCTATGCAATTGCCACTTTTTTTATAGATGCCTTATAGTTTTAGAATAATAATAGCTAACATTTAAATAACGTTTTATGGTTTACAAATATTTTTCTTTCAACAACTCTGTGAAGTAGGTAGTACCTATAATATTGGGATATAATTATTCCCATTTTGCAGATGAAGGAACTGATACTCAGAAAAGGTGATTTGCCCTTTTTATCCCACCATAACCTGGCTCCCACCCTGGGTCCCTGTTGAAATCTGGAATAAATTAGAAATTCTGGAAATGAGATAAAAAATGACAAATAATTACTGACTGTCCCCAACTGCAAATAAAATAGGTAATGAATTGTCAGAGAATTTGAATTTTCCCTTTGAAGTGATTGTGCCAAGTGTGGCTCAACCAATAGTCCTATTTAAACTTTGATGCACAAAAAGACTGATTCCCTTCAATTCAATTCAACAAAGTCTTGCTTTGTGTCAGACTCTTTACTATATTCTGTGGATACAAAGATGAAAAAACAACAAAAAAACACCACTTCACCTCAGGTAACTATGTTCACCTCAGGTAACTATGTTCACCTCAGGTAACTATGTTCACCTAGGGAAATGCCTCCTGAAATATTATATTGACCTACATTATGATTAAATGAGAATTTAATTAAATATGGACCCACTCAGTCAGCTAACAAAGAGGAATAGAATATCAAGAAATAATGAGAATATGCTCAGGAGGAAGGAGAAGGAGATATTGGTGGTGATCAGGACCTAGGCCCTCAGCCCTCAAGATCATGACTCTGGAAGTGCTCAGTCCTTTTTAGTATCATGCTCCAAGTAAGAAAGTTTACTTCTGCTTCCTCTGACTTCAGTTAGGGTTTCTGAGTAGTTTTTTAAATCATTTATAGCTCCAACATCCTTAACATATTTAATATCACCTCTGTGGTGTTCTTTGCTTTTTTAAGGAATTTTATTCTTTTCACTTAGAAAACATCACTTACTATCATTAAGTCCAATGATTTCTCTTTTTAAAAAAAATGTATCTTTTATGTTAAGTTAATGATTTTTTTTTTTAAAAACTGGGGTAATTGGGGTGGCTAGGTGGTGCAGTGGATAAAAGCACCGGCCCTGGAGTCAGGAGTACCTGGGTTCAAATCTGGTCTCAGACACTTAATAATTACCTAGCTGTGTTTGCCCTGCAAAAAAAACAAAACAAAACAAAACCTAAAAAAAAACTGGGGCAATTAGTTAAAAGCAGAAGACTGACATAAATGGTGAACCTTTTCTTAATCATTGGAAAAACAGTATTTGAGAGTTGGAAGGATCCTTGGTAGCCATCTAGACCAATTAACACTCCAAAAGAATCCATGCTGCAATATAGCCAACCAAGCAGTCATCTACTTCAGGTAGATATTTGAAGACTTTCAGTGAGGAAGAGAACCCACCAAAGTATCCTGATGTGCTTTTGGACCACTCATTATTCCTCTTACATCTCTTCAGATATATCTGCCCCGACAGCTATCCCAAATCTCCTCTGAGGCTAAACATCTCCAGTTTCTTCAATGTATTTTTGCATGTCATAGCCTTAAGGCCTTCCACCATACTTGTTGCCATCCTCTCTGAAAGTTTTCTTATTTGCCTGCGTCATTCTTAAATTGAGATACCCTAAATTGAACTCATTTCTAGAAATGGTTGTACACTCATTTCTGGGAATCTAGGCAAGCTGGAAAAGCACCCCCCCACCCCAAATCACAGGGTTTTTTGGTTGTCATATAATATTGTTGACTTATGTTGAATTTGTGGTCCATTAAAGTTATCAAGCATTTTTGATGGATTCTTTTCTAACCATGCTCCTCCCATTCTCTTTTTTGTAACCCATGTATAAGACTGCATTTCTCCTATTGTCCATCAAGATCTTTTTGGATTTCAGTGTGTTGGCTGTTTCTCCCAGTTTTCTGTCACTATCCTGAGCATGCCATCTATGTCTTTATCCATGTCTCTGATCAACATGTCAAATAATGCTAGACTAAGATTCTTGAAGTGTCTCACTGGAGACCTCTGCTTGCATTGACATGGAATTATTATGAAGTAGTCACTAAGTCTAGCTATTCTAAAAATTTTGATTCTTTCTAATTGGATTCTTGTTTTATCTCTATTCCCCTTCTTCAAACTAAGAGTATGGTGATACTCTATCAAATGGTTGGCTAAGATTTAGGTAAACGATGTACAGGAGTATCCTCAATTACTGGTTTTAATGATCCTGTGATAAAAGGTTAGAGTGTCAAGGCCTCTTCTTGAAGAAGATATGATTCATTTCTTTTAACATTTAAATTTGTTATTTTATTTTTTAACATTCTTTTCTTTTTAAATTTTGAGTTCTAAATTCTCTCCCTCTCGTACCCACTGTGAAGGCAAGCAAAATGATATCAATTATACATGTATATCATGCAAAACATTTTCATATTAGTTATATTTTTAAAGAATCAAGAATGATATAATAAGAAAATTATACTTCAGTTTGTACTCAGAATTCATTGGTTCTTTCTCTAGAGGTGGATAGCATTTTGTACAAGTCTTTAATAGTTGATCATCATTATCATTGTGTTTTTTTTTTTTTTAGTTGTTTCACCCATGTCTGACTCTTTGTGATCCTATTTAGGGTTTTATTGGCAAAGATCCTCGAGTGGTTTGTCATTTCATTCTCCAGCTCAGAGAATTGAAACAAACAGGGTTAAGTGACTTGCCCGGGTCACACAGGTTGTAAGTGTCTGAAGATGATTTTTCCCATCTCCAAGTTTGGTGGTTCTATCCATTTTAATACCTAACTGCCTTGATCATCATTGCAAGTTTGCTATTACTAAGTACAGTAATTTCCCAGTTCTTCTCATTTCACTTTGCAGCAATCATAATAGTTCTTGCCATGATTTTCTGAAACTACCTCCCTCATCATTTCTTATAACACAGTGAATCTATCACAATCATATGCCATTTGTTTAGCCATTCTCCAATTAATGAGCATCTCCTCAATTTTCAATTCCTTGCTACCACAAAAAAGTGCTGCTATGAATATTTTTGTACATATAGATCTTTTCCCTTTTCCCTTGATTTCTTTGGGCTTTTGATCTAGTAGTGGTATTACTGGGCCAAGTTTTATAACCCTTTGGTTGTAGTTCCAAATTATTCTTAAGAATGATTGGACTAGTTCCTATTCTAACTGCAATTCATTAGTGTACCTATCTTTCCCCTCATCCCCTTCAGCACTTGTCATTTTTAATAGGTGTGAGATGGTTCATTTACCTTTCTCTAATCAATAGTCATTTAGAGCACTTTTTCACATAGTTATAGATAGCTTTGATTTCTTCTGAAAATTGCCTTTTTATAACCTTTGACCACTTATTTGGACAATGGCTCTTGTTTTTATGAATTTGATTCAGGTTTTTACTTAATATATAGTTTAAAAATGAGGCCTTTACCATAGAAATTAGCTGTAAAAATTTTTGACATCATTCATTGCTTTTGGTTCCTTTTAGCATACTGTAGATTCTCTGATTATCTCTTTTAATTAATTATTTTCCTTTTCCTAATGTCTGAGATCATGATTGCTAGTCCTGTGTTTTTTTATTTCAGCTATAACATATTAGATTCTACCTCAGACCTTTATTTTAACTCTGTCTGTTGTATCTTTCTGTTTTAAGTGTGCCTCTTGTAAACAACATATTGTTGGATTCTAATTTCTAATTTTGCTATCTGCTTCCATTTTACAGATACATTCATCCCATTTACATTTACGTAGTAATTGTGTATTTCTTCTTCCAATTTTTTTTCTTTTAAATCTTTCTCTTTTCATCCTGTCAGTTCTCAGAAGTCTATTTTACTTCTAACAGCTGCTTCCCTTAATCTGTCCTCCATTTTATCATTCCCCTCACCCCTTTTCTTTTCTCCTCTTCCTATTTCCCTGTTGGGAAAATTACATTTCTAATGTGTTTGCATGTATATGTGTATATGTGTATATGTGTGTGTGTGTGTGTGTGTGTGTCTGTGTATGTGTGTTTTCTTTTCTCTCTGAACTAGTTGTGATGAGCAAGGTTAGAAATTGTTTGTCATTCCCTCATTATTCCATTCTAATGTAAAATCTCTTCCTTGCTTGCATCTTTTCTATGAGAAAATTTTCCCATTTTACCTCCCCCATTTCCCAGGTCATCCCTATTTCTCACCCCTTCATTTTTTGTTTGTATTTTGAAGATTGTTCCAATATAATCCACTTGTATTCATGCCTTAGTCTTTTAACTGTCCTGATTATAATAAAGTTCTTAGAAGATAATGTATCATTTTCCCACATAGAAAGGTAAATAATTTAACTTTTCTGAGTCCCTTATGATTACTCTTTCATGTTTACCTTTTTATGTTTCTCATGAGTATTCTGTTTGAAAATCAAATTTTTTGTTCAGCTCTTATCTTTTCATCAGAAATGCATGAAAGTCCCCATTTCATTAAATATCCTTTTTCCCCTGAAGGATTACCCACAGTTTGGTAGATAACTTATTCTTAGTCATAATCCTAGTTCTTTTGCTTTCTGCAATATCATATTCTAAGTCCTCCATTCCTTTAATATGAAAGTTGCTAAATTTGTTTGATTCTGTTTTATAGTTCTGTGATTGAATGATTTCTTTCTGACTACTTAATGTATTTATCTTTGACCTAGTTGCTCTGGAAGTTGGCTATAATTTTCCTGGGAATTTTCATTTTGGGAATGGGTCAGCTAGAGAGTGCAGTGAGGAGAGCACAAGCTCTGAAGTCAGAAGAACCTGAATTCAAATCCAGCCTCAGATATTTACTAACTGTGAACTTGGGTAAGTCATTTCACCTTGACTGCCTCGAATCCAGGACCATCTCTAGTTGTTCTGACCTGTATCTGGACTCAGATGGCTCTGAAGGAGAAAGTAAGGCTGGTGACTTAGCACAGCACCCTGTTATGTCATGGCATTACCTTCCTGATGTCATGGTCTTCTTTGGGAATGAAAGACAAACATTACGACTACCATTTGGGGAACTCTGCCATGGGGTGATTGGTGGATTCTTTCAATTTTTATTTTACTCTCTGATTCTAGGATATCAGGGCAGTTTCCCTTGATAATTTCTTTAAATATAATATCTAATTTCTTTAGGTATACTATTTAGATTTTCTTTGATCATGGCTTTCATGATCAATAGGTCATATATTCAGATAGTTCAGTAATTAATTCTTTCTCCTTAATCTATTTTTATGGTCTGTTAAGATATTCCACATTTTCTTCTTCTTTTTATTATTTTGACTTTATTCTATTCTTTTTTTCTTTTTTTTAGATTTTTCAAGGCAATGGGGTTAAGTGGCTTGCCCAAGGCCACATGGCTAGGTAATTATTAAGTGTATGAGGTCAGATTTGAACCCAGGTACTCCTGACTCCAAAGCCAGTGCTCTATTCACTGAGCTACCTAGCTGCCCCCAGTTCTATTATTTCTTGAAGTCTTCTGAAGTCATTAGATTCATTAGCTTCTACTTGCCCAATTCTAATTTTTGAGGAATTATTTTCTGGAGTGAGATTTTGTGCCTCTTTTACATTCGATTGATTCTGCTTTTTAAGGAGCTCTTTTCAGTGAATTTTTGTTGCCTTTTTTCCAATTTATTGTCTTTCCATAATTTGCTCCCTTTGTTTTCATTTCTTTACCTAATTTTTCCCCTACCATGCTTATTTGATTCTGAAAATCATTTCTTACCTCTTCCAGGAATTCTTGTTGGGCTTGTGTCTGATTCACTTTTTTTTTTTCCTTTGAAGTTTTGCTGTAACTGTTTTAATCTCATTGTTGTCTTCTGAGTTTTGATTGATCTTCCCTGTCACCAGAGTAGCTTTTCATGAGCAACTTCTCTTTGTTTGTTTGCATTGATTTTAGTAGTACAGAAAAGCCTAAAGCTGAGACAGAGCTCTTCCTCCCCCATTCCAGGACAAAGTCAACATTAACATATATTTCCAAATCAAGAAATAAGAGAGAGAGAGAGAGAGAGAGAGAGAGAGAGAGAGAGAGAGAGAGAGAGAATGGAAGTTCCCTAGCTATATCAGACCTTTATCCCAGATTGGTGATCTATTTCTCAAATTCTTTCTCTTATTTTTTTTTTATGTCCAAGTAGTCTGTAGTAAACAAAAAGGACAAAAAAATTACTTTATTTTTTCTGTTACCTTCGTTCAACTATTCTGCATTGTGCTTTTCCTGCACTGGTTCTGGATTTCTCATGAGTAAGACTTCTTACTATACAATATTACTAACCTCTCTTTTGCCTATATTGTTTCTTCTGAAAAAAATATTCTATTGTAGAACCATTTTCCAGATATGGATTTCATCCCACCAAGTTTTAGGGATGAGGTCAAGTTTATTCCTTGTATTAGGATTTCTGGTCCCATTGCCTAGACATTTGGGATTTATGTATAGACATTTGAAACCAAGAGTTTTATTACTTGTTCCTTTTTTTGGATTTTTGTCTCCTGTGAATTTATAAGGGTCCCAACTGCTGTTCTTCTGTACTATAATTGTTCTTTTGATGGATAAACATAGGCAGTCTTATCATTCCTTCATTCTTTAGTTTAAAGACCTTTTTGTTAGATTTGCAAGAAACCCTATAATTACATTCTTAATCAGCCTTTGTTTAGCTGTGTTCCTGGTCAAAAGTATATTATTCCTATTAAGCCATCATCCAAAAGATCCAAATTTTGTTCTCATATATCACCTTCTTAGCCAGAATATCATATCCTAAATGTTTCTTTTCAACAACCTTTGCTTTCAAGGGGTAACAGTAAAGAAGAAACAGCTTTATTCCTATGATCTTCAATTTCTTGCCCAAGATTTCATAATTTTTGGAAATTTTTTTTAGGTTCCTTCAAGCAATTCTGCTTTGTACCCTCATGAATCATCACAAGTGGGTAGTATCATCTGCTTTGATTAATCTTAGGTTTCTCAGTGGGGTCTTGGATACATGTCTCAGAGAGACAATAGGTCTTTCTACTGTTTTTATGAGACACAGATTCTGGCTGTTCAGAGAGGCAGGGACTACTGCTACTTCTCATTGATGTTTCCTCGACACATATAGTCAATTTTAATATAACTTAATTATTAAGATACACATGAAAATAGATAATAAGATACATATAAGAATACAAATGAGAATTCTTTGTACCTCAACTAAATTTATTTACAGATCATTATTTTGGTTTAACTGACTTAGTCTTTCTTTTTAAACCTTTATTAACAAAGGATTCCCTAAGCAGCGGAGAGGAGATATATTCAAGATGAAAATGATGTGGGAACAAAGATATTAATTAAAAATCATATTTAAAAAATTAACTGAGCTGTTTAACCTCTGATTTCTGTATAGAGTCCATCACTATTTCAACGTTTCAAGTGCTATAACAGTGCCTTGGAAGAATTTTTCTTTTCTTAAGCTCATCATGGAGCAGCTATTTTGCCACTTTGATATCTATTGATCTTTATTTGTCTGTATTTAAACCTCAAATGATAAAAAAGGAAAAGGAAACTTTATTCTTAGGGAATGGGGTTTGGGGACATTTACCACTTTAATTTTGTATTTGTATTCCTTCAGGTCCTCCGATTTTATGCAATTTGGGATGACACAGATAGCATGTTTGGAAAGAATCTACACTATGTTATTCATTACTATCTTGCTGATGACACAGTGGAAATTCGAGAGGTCCATGAACGGAATGATGGGCGAGATCCTTTCCCAGTCCTGCTGAAACGCCAACGTTTGCCCAAAGTCTTGGTGGGAAATTCAAGTAAGGGTTCTTCTGGAATTGATTTCTCTTCTGTTATTTGGTTTCTCTTTAAATAGTCAGTTTGTAGTATTCTTTTTTTTAATATCAAAGAAATTGATCAGATGACTTCTTCAGAAAGAAATATATTCCTCCTTTGCCTCCTCCTCCCTCCAGGCAGCATGGGAAAGTTGCTTTTGGTTCTCTACTTTATTTTCCATATCTGTGATTGCTACCAATATGGTATCCAGCTAATGCGAAACATATTTGGGCAGAGAGAAGTATGCTGCAGGATTTCTTTAAATATGGTGAATTAATTTTTTGAAATGAACAAATAATTTGCCATCACTTTATTCTCTAACTCTAGGGAGAACTCCACAAAATGAACCAGTGATAGGCTAGGTATAGCAATCTTATTTTTTGCTCAGAAATTATTGTTACTGCCTTGATTTTTTTTGTTTTTTTTTAGGCCTCTACAATGATTTGGAAAAAAAATTGTTAAAAGAATCAAGGATCTTTCTTCCTGACTGTCCTCTGTTTTTACTTCTCACCCTTCCATTTCAGCCATCTACCAAAAAACAACCTGTATCTCTGTCATTTACCATGTTGCTGATCCCCACCTAGATGGAGTCCCTCTATTCTGGACCTAAAAGAGATCATGTCCCCTGTCTCTAGGGAAATCAGTCAATGTAGTTTTGGAACTGTACTTTAGGACTGGGTTGTCCTGATTTGTGGGCCAGTGAGTACAAAATGCCCAAATCACTATGTACAGTTGGCTAAAGACTATATTTCACATACCATACAGCCATTCATATGAAAAGCCTTATCCCACTCCTGCTTTTTTTTGTACCTCTTGCTCTGGAAACAATATTTTCATTAATACTGGAATCAAATGCTCTATAGGTCCATTCACCATCCCTGAGATTTTTCATGTCAAAAATTCCCTTTTCTGCCACCACTCCCTTTTATGTATTTCCTCTTATAAAGTAAATGTAAGCTACTTAATTTACGTTAAGTAAATGTAAGGTAGGGATGAGCTTACTTATATATTTGTATTTCTAGCACCTATAACATTTGTTGTTGTTGTTTAGTCTCATGATTGGAACGTCATGACCAACTGTTCATGAACCATTTCAGGTTTTCATAGCAAATATACTAGAGTGGTTGGCCATTTCCTTCTCCAGCTCAGTTTGACTGATCAGGAAACTGAAGCAAAAAGGGCAAAGTGACTTGCCCAAGGTGACACAGCTAGTAAGTGTTCAAAGCCAGATTTGAACTCAGGGAGATGAGTCTTCCTGACTCCAGGCCCAGTGCTCTATCTCCTGCACCTCCTAGCTGTCTCACCTATCACAGAAAAGGTGTTTAATAAATCATTTAACATTCTAAAAATGATTTCCTTAATTAGGAATTGCCCTGCTAGATAATGTTGATGGGACAATGTAGCTCTGTAGCTTGTTAAGACAGACCTTACTGTGACAACATCTGTTCTTTCTTCACTGGATTAAAATAGTTATGAGGAAAGCAGATAAAAAGGGGGAAGACACCTGCCATTCATAATCACTTGCCCATGGTAAAAAGGCATCTTTGGTGCACATGCCTGGTTTTGTTGCTGACTTAAGTATTTAAAGAATTTTCTTTTAGTTACATATAATAACCCCAAATCCCTCATTCATAGGTAGCTGAAAATGATCTCTAGAGAGTATTCATTTATCTTCCCTGTATCCTTGGGAACTGAGAGATAAGAAATTCTGGAAATTTCTCCAGAAAAAGATTGACTTTGAGTCAGAGAACCAATAGCAGAGCTGAGAATGTTATGACATTGGCTTCCACAGTGCTTAAGTGAGCATGAAATTAGATATAGTCCCTGCCTAGTGAGGTAACAAAGTTAGACAGATTAGGGAAATACAGATAAATAATGAGGATACACTTAGGGGGAAGAATTAAATGTGAGAGATAATGCAGTCCTTGAAGCACAGAATCTTTTGCAGATTCCAGTTCTATTTTCACTGAGGACTACTTGGTTAATATCTTACAACTTTTTCTCTGGTTTGACTCAGTTTGAAATTTATAGTTGCACAGTTTTCATAAGCTCTACATTCCCACATAAACTGATAGGCAAGTGGTGTGATGGTTCATGTAGGGAGAAAAAACATCATGGCAAGAAAAGAGGGAAAGATCTTGTTTAGAAAATATTTATTATTTAATATAATAGGAAGGAGAAGGCAAAAGATCTGAACTCTGACCCAACAAATGTAAACTAGAAGGATATTATTCTGGGGCTAAAGCAAAAAAAATCATTTGGTCAATGGACCTTGTGCATTCAATACAATTTAACAATTCTCTGTTCATTATTAAATCTAAAAACAATATTAAGAACTGAAATTTATAGCTTTAGCTTTGCAAAGTGCTTTATAATATATCTGATCCTCATTATAATCCTATGAAATATGAAACAGAATTGTTTTATTTTACTGTTGAAGAAATAAAGGCTCAGACTTTTCCATGGTCACATATAGCTATTAAAGGCAGGATTCAAACCCAGGTCTCTCTTGACTTTGAGTTCAATGAATTTTAATCTTATATGCTCCCTGTAAAATCATCATCATCATCATCATCATCATCACATTTATAGGGCAAGCTTTGCAAAGCATTTAGCAATTTATCTTACTCTTTGCAGCCTCCAAGGAAGGCAAAGATATTTAGGAGTTCACCAAATTTAGTTGGTCCTAGATCTACCAAGTGGCACAAGTCATTTTCCTGCCTTGTTACTGGACTCTCCATCTTGGAGCTCACCATATCTAGCAGGTCCTAGACTTATTGTAGCTTCCTGATTGGGAAGGTCAAGGAAAGTTTCACCTAACTAAGCTTGAATCTTAAAGAAAGAGAGGAATTTTAACAGGCAGTGATGAGAAGGGATGAACAAATGTACATCAATAGGAGAGGGTAGGCTGAACTCAGGAGTGTTCAAGGGCATGAAGAAGAGTAATGAGAAATAAGTTTGGACAGGTAGTTTAGAGCCAGCTTAAGGTGGCCATAAAAGTCAGACTGAGGAATTTGTATTTTATCATACAGGGATTAGGAAGCCACTGATGGTTTTTGAATAGAGTAGCAATGATTAGACCTGTAAATTAAATTGGTTATTTTGGCAGCTAAGTAGGAAGCATGAGGTCTAATGGACTGAGTACTATAATGGAATGAGTTGCTAACTGAAGTTACAGTGGGTTGCTTTTGGATGTAGAAAGTTAACTTTTCATTTCATGCCTTCATGCTAACACTTGGCTAGCCATGTTGTAGGAAGGTTCTTGTTTAGATATGATTTTGACTAGTTGACCTCTGAATTCCCTTTCAGCTGCGAGATTCTATGATTTTGGGACCTCCTAGTATCCTAGCTTCTAATACTCTCTCTAAACTGTGTGACTTTGGAAGTCACTTTATCTTTCTGAGTCTCATATTTCTCATTTTTAAAATGAAGGAATTAGAATGGATAGATCTTTAAAGTTCCTTCCAGCTTGTACTCTTATGATCCTTTGAAGGGAGAAACTAAAGGCAGGGAACCAGTTAGGAGAATACTACAATAATCCAAGAGAAAAATGATTAAATCAAATGAGATCCATCCTGAATGAGTAGAGGAAGAGATGGTGAAATGGTGTATGTTGTGAAGGTAACAGCAATTGGATTTGACCTTGATCAGATATGGGGGGTGAAGGGTGGAAGGAGAAGAGAGTCCAAGATTAGTGGCATTTGGGACTTGGAGGCTCTAGAGAATCATTGTACAATCAGCATAAATTAAGAATTTGGAAGGAGTGGTAGATTTTGTAGAGAAAGATGGTTGGTTATGTTTGAGGTGTATTGGTAGAAAATGTCCCATGGAAATTTGACTAGTTGAGTCTAGAGTTTCCTGGAGATGCTAGAATTGAACATCGAGACTACTTCCTTGAGTGGTTCAAAGAGCTCATCTTAGACTTCTCCCAGGAAGGGAGAGACTTGGTATGGGGAAGATTTGAATTGGTTACCTGGAAAGAGATTTCCCAAAATGAGGAATCTCTATAATGTCTCTCATAAACCAGAATTCTTTATCTATACTTCTACATATACTTTGTACCCTTACATATCCTCACATCTGTAATTTTTTGTTTTTCTTCAAAAAACACTCTTATCTGAGAGCTTAAAAATAAAGGTCTAGGGTACATGAGGAAGATTTTGCTGAGGCTTTGGCCAAAGGAAGGAGCCCTAAGTCTTCAAATAGTCACCATGGTGACTATAATAATTCCAGTAGTATTATATAATGGTAGCCTTACCCAAATTGTTTATTTCTAATTTGCAGTATTCATGTTAGTGTATCAAGTGACCTGTTTATTCCTTTACAGTGTGACAAGACACTAAAATACTTTTGAATCCAAAGAATAGATTGCTTGTTGGAAAGACCTTTGTTAATTAGTTTAGGGAAATAAGACTAGTAATATAAATAGAGGAGAGAT
Source organism: Macrotis lagotis (assembly GCF_037893015.1). Lineage (NCBI taxonomy): Eukaryota > Metazoa > Chordata > Mammalia > Peramelemorphia > Peramelidae > Macrotis > Macrotis lagotis. The sequence continues at coordinate 34,969,252 of NC_133662.1, forward strand.
GCATATAACATCATGTTTATTTAATAAGTTGGCAAGAGTCAGGAAAGTGTGGATTCAAGTTTGCTAAATCACTTAAATCTTCGGTGTCCCCAAGCAAGATTTTTGATGTTTCTGTTGTTGTTTAGTTGTGTTTGACTCTTGTGACCCCTATTTGGGGACTTCTTGGGAAAGATACTGGAGTGGTTTGCCATTTCCTTCTCTAGCTCATCTTAGAAATGAGAAAACTGAAGCAAACAGGATTAATACAGTAATTATCTGAAAACAGATTTGAACTCAAGAAGTAAGTCTCCCTACTCCAGACATAGCACTCCATCCACCAAGCCAACTGGCTGGCCCAAGCATGACTAAGAATTGCATAACATTTGTATCAGTACCCATTTGTATCAGTAGAAGTGGTCCTCCTCACCCCACAGCAACTCTGAGATTGGCAATTCAAAGACTATTTTTCCCCATTTCACAGATGAGAGATAAGATGCTGAGAAATTGTGATATACCAATGATCACATACCTAATAGGTATCAGAGGTGAGATTCAGATCTAGGCCTCCTGGTTCTAAGATAGAAAGAATAGTGAAGCCAAGGTGAAATAAAATAACTTGATCATTCATTTGGCAAATATTTATTATGTGCATAAAAAGTAAAGTGTTACATCCTGGAGGAAAAATAAAGATAAGTAAGTCCCAGGCAATGACCAATAGGAGAAATAAAATATATCCTCAAATAATTTTAATACAGATAGTGTAAGTGAGGCACAACAGATTTGAGAGCTGATAGGAGGTGAGGAGTACCTCCAGCTGGAAAGAATAATGAAGGAGTTGAGCCTGGAAGGAAAGGTTAGAATTCAGCAGGCAGAAGATGGACCCAAGAAGGGTTGAAATTCATTTCAGGAGTGGGGAACAGTGTGAGCAAAGTTATCATGGCAGGGAAGATGCAGAGAGGCAACGTGTCTCAGGACCAAAGTTCAAACCCTGCCTCTGATGTTCTCTGCCTGTGTGCCTTTGGACAAGTCACTTAACCTCAGCTATGCCTCATTTTTCTTATCTGTAAAATGAAGCAGGTGGATTTGCTGGCCTTTATCCCTGTGACAGACAACAGCAGGGGTGAAATCTCATTCTAACTTGGTGCCTGTATGAAACAGAAATCCATAGGATCCTAGCCCTGGAGCTTAAAGGAATCTCAGAAACCAGCAAACTTCATTATTATAGATAAGGAAAATGGGGGACAGCAAGGTTAAGAAGGGGGAGATGCAGTAAAGGAGAATTGACCACAGAGCTTGGAAGAGCCTGGAAGAGTCAGCTGGTCAGCATATTGTAAAGGAAGATAGAGCTTCTATTCTTTGCCCTTTTCTTCCTTTCTCTTGGATGTATGGAGTGGAACTTTGTGGATCTTCCTACAGGCATAGAGGGTGAGAGGGGTGGATAAGGATGAAGTATCCCCCACCCTCAACAATATTTGCTTAACATGGCAGTCATGTTACCTACTGTCTAGGTCAGTTTGAGCTGGGCTTGGGCCCCTGTTTGGCTTTTCTGCCAACAGTTTACTTCATCCTTTCAAAGCTCAAAGTCCTTGAGAACTGAGGACATGTTCCCTCAGTGATGTGTGTGTGTGTGTGTGTGTGTGTGTGTACTATATTAGGAGAGAGATGCTCAGAGAACTCCAGGAAGTATTCTCCTAAATCCACTCCTTGCTACATAGTGGGCATTGGTACACACACATATATACACTACATGTACTGACAAGGGGACTGTCCTGATATCTGGGGAATGGTTGAAGGCTAGCAAGATATATTTGCTCAGAAACAGACAAACCTGAGACATGATGCCAATCTTTGAGTATTTGAAGGGCTGCCACTCTGCCACTGTCATGAAGGGTAGGGAATAAATTTCTCTTGAGAACTAACTCAAAACCAATGAACAGGAGTTGAAGGGAAATAAATCATGGCTTGAAGTTATTGCTGTTCCAGTTGTTGGAAGGGACTTATGAAGCTCTCAGCCCCCATCATTCAGAATATTTGTGTAGAAACTGAATGGCCATGTTTTAGAGGTATTTTAGAAGATATTTTTATATTTCCAGGAAGCTTGACTGCTTCTCTAAGGTCTTGCTTTGACCCTTACACAACAGGCAAATATTCTTCCTTTCCTTTGTAACTTGGTACCAATACCTTGGGGAAAACCCTGATGTTGGCATTGAGGATGCGGTCTTAGATCTGATGCTCTCACTCGTGTGCCTTTAGGCACACACCTCTGGCTCATAGTTCCCTTATGTACAAAATAAGAGGATTTGACTTAATCGCTTCCAAAATGTACACCTTTGATCCTGTGATCTTATTTCATGGTAAACAAATTGTGCTTTGGGGTCTGCCAGGAATGATCCTAAGTTAGTATTTATTTTATGTATGAAAAGATATTTTTAAACCATTAGGTACAATTTTTAAAATTTTTAAAAATTTCTTAAATTGTGATTACAGTTCAATAGATGAAAATATATGCATGAATGAATGAGTAGGCATATATTAAGAACTTAAATTCCAGACCCTTTGCTATATATTTAAAACAGGATGCAAAAACTGAAACAGTCCTTCCCTCAAGGAATCTATGTTCTGCTTGGGGCAGCATAATACAGCAGAGTGGTGGCCAAGGGGAGGGAGTTTTGGCTTGGGGAGTCACTGATCTGTAGGACAAGTGTTGAAGCATTGGCAATCTTGATTTGATTATCAGTTCCAGAATGAGTGGCATGGTAACAGGAGGGGAAAATCTTGAGGGAGGAAGCCATTGCAATAGTCTTGATGAGGAACGATAGAATCCTTAAACTTGGATGGTATCTACATGAGTAGAAAAAAGGGGATAATTGTGAGTCATGATATGAAGATAGAATCAGGATTTACCAATTGATTAGATATGTGGGGAGAATCAATCAAGAATGAATCTTCGATTGCAGAGCTGGGTGAATGGAAGGATGCATGGTATATCCATGACAGAAATAGGGATGCTCATAAGCTGGGTCATTTTGGGAGGAAGATAATGAATTCTGTTTTGGACAGGCTGAGTTTGAGATACTGATAAGCCATCTGACTTGAAATATCTGATAGGTATTTGGTAAGTGGAACTCAGGAAAGAGACTAGAGTTGAATATATAGACTTTGGGGCCATTTGCATAGAGATGATAACTAAATCCATGGAAATTCATGGGAGAGTGTAGAGAGAGAAGTGGGCCTAAGTCTGCTGCCTTGGGAGTGGTACACCCAAAGTTAGGGTGCAGGATTAGAAAGAGATCCAGCAAGAGAGACTGACAGATCAGACAGATAGGAAGAAATAGACATATAATGAAAATTGATTAGGGGAGTCTCCACAAGGAAAGGTTAGTCAATAATGTAAAATGCTGTAGATGAGATCAAGGATTAAGAATGAGAAAAGGCCATCAGACCTGGCAGTTAAGAGATATCCTTGGTAAGCAGTTTTAATGGAATGAGGAAGTCAAAAACCATATCACAAAGGTTTGAGGAATGAGTGAGATGAGAGACAATAAAGGCAAAAAAGAAGAAACATCTGAATATAAATAATCTTGGTTCATATGTAGACACAGATGTCTAGGACAGGATAATAACAGGATTATTAAAGCCATTTAATTGAGCTAAGTTTTCCTTCTAAACTCACTTCAAGTACTTTCTGTATAAAGATTGTCTATCTTCTGGCTGCTAGTACCTTCCTCTTCTCCTTTACATTCAATTTATTTTATGTACACATTGATTCTCCCAATAGATTGGAAGTACCTTGAAAGCAGAGATTATCTTGTTTTTGTCCTCATATTCCCAGTTTCTGGCATAGTGTGACAGTGGGCACTTAATAATTGTTTGATGATTGAACATCAGTCCTTTCCCTAACTCATCCTTTTATTTTTCTGCCTCCCCATTTTTACATTAGAGGATAGTCCTCCATGTTTCCTGGAAATTTCTCATCAGGATGTACAAGAATGGTTCTCTGCCAAAGATTTTGTTGTGGGTCAGCCTGTTACCATACTCGGACGGACTTTCTTCATTTATGATTGTGACAAATTCACTAGAGACTTTTATCGGGATAAATTTGGGTTTCCTGAATTCCCAACTATTGATGTGAGCCAGAAGCCACCACCTCCCATAAAGCAGGTAAGGGCACATCAATTTTAGTGAAAAGAGAACAAACTCTTTGATGTAGACATTTTAAAAGGACTTTTAAAATTTTAGACTTCCAGATCCTATCAAAAGCCATCAACTTCAAAGAAATTTAAGCATTTAAAATAATAAGGATGCTATGGAAAATAATATAGCCTTTCATTGGTATTTTTTTTTCTTAAGAAGTTAACTGCTCTGTTGTTGTTCATTCCTTTCAGTTGTATCCGACTTTTGCTTCATTCCTTTCAGTTGTATCCGACTTTTGCTGACCCCATTTGGGGTTTTCTTGGCAGATACTGAAGAAGTTTGCCACTTCCTTCTCTGGTTCATTTTCCAGATGAAGAAACTGAGGCAGACAGGGTTAAATGATTTACTTAGAGTCATACTACTAAGTGTCTGAGACCAGATTTGAACTCAGAGTTGTCCTGACTTTAGGCTGGTAGCCTAACCATGGTACCACAAAGTTCAATGATTATAGTTCACCACAAAAATCCATATTGAAGTAAAAGTTCATGGTACTTTTTTTGTTTTCGTTTTTTGCAAGGTAGTGGGGTTAAGTGACTTGCCCAAGGTCACACAGCTGGGCAATTAAATGTCTGAGGTTGAATTTGAACTCAGGTCCTCCTGACTCCAGAGCTTGTTGCTTGTTTATTGACTGGAGCTTGCTGCCCATCCCTGAGGGGACTAAAGGCTTGTGAAGGGAGTTGGTTGGAGATTTTTTAAAAAAAAATAAGTTTTTCATTGACTGAATTCTTGATTTTAATAAACATTCTCATTACAATAGCAACCTCTGAAAAAAGATTAAATTCAAAATACTTTAGAACTACTTAGGGAGCCCCAAAACAACAGAATGTATAGTAGTTAAGATATTTTTCACAAGTGTGTCATTGTCTTATCCTTATTTTATAAATAATGCTGTTGAAGGATAAACAACTTATTCAGGATTATTGCAAGCTCTAAGTAAAATTCTATTTAGCATTCATAATAGAATTACACAATGGATTATTTATACATGCAATCACATCATATGTTTGAATTAAACAATATTATGATGATGAAAATGTCTAACTAGTATTTGAGGAAGAGTAGGAAAAGATTGAGAGCAGTGTTCTGTGTTTTCTTGGATTCCATTTCCTTTGAGCAAATGAAAATTTCCTAACTCTAAAACCTTCTCCAGAGCTTTTCCTGACTTCCTCCTACTTTTGTGCCTCACACTCCCCCTTCTTATTCATTTTCTAGGTATAGGAAGGGGTAAGAGAGGGCTATGAGAAAGAATTTTTCTAGTAATTTTTTTCACTTCAGGCTCTTGCTAAATTCTTTGTTGGTCTTGCTATGATAAATTTTCTATGATGAATAATCCTATATAAACACCTTTTCTGAGTCCTACCCATGGAAACAGAGCATCAGGATCAAGAATTCCTTGATAGTTTAACAATTGTACAATCCCCAACCCTTGTCTGCCCATTAGTTCATTTTTTCCTCAATCCCTGAATTAGATTGGCCTGGAAATGTACAGGGTTAGAAGGTAGTTCCTTATATATTCTGATTATTCCCTCTAAAAGACCTCACCTAAATAGAATAATATAGCACAGAAAAATATTCAAGAGCTTAGTGGAATAAAAATTAGATTTCCCTCCGAGAATCAGAGTCATTCTTTTCAGTGATTAATTCACTAGAGAAAGGAAGAGTTTTAGTTGTGTTTTCTAGCTTTTACACTTTTCAAGAGCAAATTCTAGCATAGTACACATTATAACAAAATTCTGCTTTAGCAAAACTTAGACTGTGGAGTTAATCGTGACAGGATTTAATGTGTATGTGTATTTGTTAATAATAATTCATTGCAAGTGACTTCTTTCAGAAGTCACTGTTAAAGGCTGCATAAAAGTGGGTAAATATAGAAAAATAAATCAGATTTAAACCCAGGTTAACAGACTCTAAATCCAGTACTCTTTTTCATAGTACCTCACAGATCCTTCATAGATTGTCTACTCAGATTGTTGGAAGAACAAAGAACTATCCTAATTATAGTCCCCCAAAATAGTCAGCACTAAAGCATACTCAGCAAATCATGGTCCTTCAGCCTTGAAAATGGATTGAAGGAACCCACTATTTTCCAGGGTCTACCATTTCCACTTTAGGATAGCTCTCATTGTTAGGAAACTTGTTCTAACCTCAAGTCTAAATTTCTTTTTTGCGACTTAACTTCCATCTTTCTTAGTTCTGCCCATAGCTATCAGTGCTTTACTTAAGTTTTCCATTTTCAGTTCACAGAGTGGACATTCTTTGAGAGCAGTTATTGCTTCTATTTTTTTTTTTTTTTTTGGTCTTTAGTTCACTAAAGCCGGATACCTTGCCTTGCATATGGCAGGTACTTTAAAATGGATAATGCATCATATATATTTCCTGAATGATGGAGTTTACACCATTTCTTGTGCTTAAGTCATAATTGGCAATATGTTTCATCTTGCTTATGCCTACCATATGCTTCCCTGTTGCTTTTTGGGTCATAACTAATTTTTATTCTTTGGAAATTGGTATTCAATTATTTGTAACCATATGGCATCAACAGAAGAATATTGGTGTTTAAAGTTTTTTTGTTTTTTTTTTGGTTGGGGAGCAGCTTGGGATTATTGAAAACCCTCTTTAATTACCCAAAACAATCTCACCTACTCTCTGTTTTCTATTTAGTTGTGTGCCTCAGCTCCTTGTCCATCTGCAGTACCTCTATGATACATGTGCTAATGGACTTAACCCAGCAATTTTCCCTTCCAACTTCATGTCAAAGATTGATAGCAAACAGTCAGTTCATTTCTTCCCCATGTGAATATTTTGGGCCAATCACTTTTGAATCATAGTAAGTCTCAATGACTTCCTTTGGGTATTTTAACGTTTTAATATTCATGGATACTAGTAATATACTCAAAAACTCAACCATTAGTCTACTACAAGCAAAACACTATGCTAGACTCTGAAGAAAGGGAGACAGATGAAGAAAAACAAACCTTCTCACTCTCAAAGAGTTTATATTCTACACAAGTGGAAATAGTAAAAGGAAAATTAGATATAGAGAATCTCAACATCTGGGCAGATCAGGGAAGGTATCAGGCATGGAAGACTTGAAACAAGACAAAGATTCTGAGAGGCAGAGATGAGTCATGGGGGATGGATTATGTGGGAGATTAAGTATTGACTAGTTATCTAATTTTTCTGGAAAATAGAATTCCTGAAACAGAATAGTAGAAATCTTGACTCATAGAAAGATGAATGAGAGTAAGAATGTAGAAGGCTTTAAATGTAATATTAAGTGGGTTTTTAAAAATTTATCCTAGATACAGTGGGAGGAGCCACTGATGGTTTTTGAGAAGTAAAGAAAACAAAAGAAAATATGCTGTACCTTTGTCTTAGAAACAGTTTTAGAAGTTTTGTGAAAGGTGAATTAGGGAGAGAGAATTGAGGAAAGGATATTTGTTAGGCTATTACAGTAATACCAATTAAAAAATGAATTAACGTAATGACTGTGGACAGAAGGAGATAATGGGAGAGAGATGTTTGGAAACTAAAATTTAGAAGACTTGGCAAATGATTTGATTTGGGAAAGGGGTCAAGTATAACAAATAAAACCTGAGAGATGAGTCTGAGAATATTGTATTCTCAACAGAAACAGGCAAAACTGAAGACAAGTGGTGGGGGGAAGAGTTTCTCTTTTGGTTAATTTTGAGTATGAAATGGTCATGAGACAATCAAGGAGGATATATCTTATACAGTTGAGAAATGATAGTTCCTGGATGAAGTTCAGGAGAGATTAAAACTCAAGATAAAGATTTGGGAGTCATCTGGTGAAGGCAATACTTGAACTCATCAAAGCTAATGAGATCTCTAAGAGCACATTGTAGATTGTTGGTGGAGCTGTGAACTCATCCAACCTTTCTGGAGAGAAATTTGGAACTATGTCCAAAGGGCAACAAAAATGTGCATACCCTTTGATCCAACAATACCACTACTGGATCTATACCCTGAAGCCCTTTTTGTGGTGGCAAAGAATTGGAAATCAAGTAAATGTCCTTCAATTGGGAGATGGATTAGCAAACTGCGGTCTATGTATGTCATGGAACACTATTGTTCTATTAGAAACCAGGAGGGACGGGAATTCAGGGAAGCCTGGAGGGATTTGCATGAACTGATGCTGAGTGAGATGAGCAGAACCAGAAAAACACTGTACACCCTAACAGCAACATGGGAGTGATGATCAACCTTGATGGACTTGCTCATTCCATCAGTGCAACAATCAGGGACAATTTGGGGCTGTCTGTAATGGAGAATACCATCTGTATCCAAATAAAGAACCATGGAGTTTGAACAAAGACCAAGGACCACTTCCTTTAATTTAGAAAAAAACCATATCTTATTTTCTGATCTTGTTATCTCTTATACTTTATGTTTCTTCCTTAAGGATATGATTTCTCTCTCATCACACTCAATTTGGATCAATGTATACTATGGAAACAATATAAAGACTGGCAAATTGCCTTCTGTGGTGGGGGAGGGAAGTAAGATTAGGGGAAAAATTGTAAACTCAAAATAAATAAAATCTTTAATAAAACATTTTTAAAAAGAGCACATTGTAGAAAGAGAGGCAAAGAAGGACTCAAGAAGGAACTGTGAAGAACTCACATTCTTAACTGGGTAGGAAACACCTGAAGAGTAGTCTGACCAGGATGCCAGGAAAACTAGGAGTGAGTATCATTACAAAGTCAAGGGAGTAGAGAATGTTTAGTATGTTGAGGAATGAGAAAAGACCATTGGATTTTTGAAAGTTGATAACTTAAAAAATAAAGTGATGAGATCACAAATCAAATTAAGAAAATTAGCAGTAAATGGGTAGTGTTGAAGTGGGAGCAATGAGGTCACATAGCAAGCTAAATTGGACTATCCATCAATTGTATATGTGTATGTAGCTATATACATATATATATATATATATATATATATGAAATGTGTGTATGTGTGTGTTAAATCTCATCATAATGAAGTGAATGGAATTTTTACCTTGGTAGAATTTTATTAAAATATATAATATAAATTAAATTCCAAACCTGGAAGACCTGGAAATACATCTCATACCTTTCTTCACAGTGATGAATTGATAACTAAAAAGAAATAACAATAATTCTTTATTTTTATGTAAACTGTGTTTTGAAGTTTGGGGCATTTGGTATACCAATATGTATGTAAGAGGAGGCTCCTAATTGGTGGAAATAATTAATATAGTGTCTGGAACTACATGTCTCTTCTCCTAAAAGCTCTCACCAACTCTATTTTTCCCATAGGAATCAATCAATAATCAATAAACATTAAATGCCTTTTATGTACAAAAGGAAGCAAAAGATAATTCCTGCTTTCAAAGTCACCAGACACATATCTGAGATTCTCCCTTGGTTGGGCATATCAGAACTTGAGGTATCCTGGCATAACCTTGGAGAGCTCAGGCTCATCTTCACTCATGATGGGGTCTCTGGAGAGTGTAATAGAAGGCAATCATCCAACAAGCTTATTAAGCCAAGGGGCACAGTGGATAGAGTGTGGGGTCTGGAGTCAGGAAGACTCTTTTCCAGAGTTCAAAACACTAATTAGCTCTATGACCCTGGGCAAGTCACTTCACCCTGAGTGCCTCAGTTTCCTCATCTGTAAAGTGAGCTGGAGAAGGAAATGACAACTCACTCCAGTATCTTTGCTAAGAAAATCTCCAGTAGAGGCACAAAGAATTGGATGTGATTGAAAAACAACTGACTTTGCATTAGGGATATAAAGAAAGGCAAAAACATGGTCCTTGTAAGGAACTTGTATTTTGGTAGAAGTTAGTGTTGTTCTGTTACATCATGATGATCCATTCTTGCCTTCCACTTTTCTTCAGGTATTGCCTCCTTATAATGGTTTTGGATTCATTGAAGATTCTGCTCAGAATTGTTTTGCTCTAATTCCAAGGAACCCCCCAAAAGATATTATCAAGATGTTGACAAATGAGCAGAAGGTGCTTCGCTACATGGCTGTGCTGGTGAGCATGGTATTCTTAGAGTCCTTGGACCATGGCTGTTCACTATGTGATTCAGTTGTCAATGGGTTTACATATCAAAGTAAATAAACTTAATCTCCTTGCCTTCATACACATCAGGTAGTATTATTTCCATGGTACAAGTGAAACATTTAGAATTATTCGTATAATTACCCCAAAGTCATAGTTCTTAGGACAAGTTGAAGCCAAATCCTCTGCCTTCTAGTCATGTGTTCCTTTCTCTTTACTCTAATTACCTAGAGATTAGTCTTTATTGGGGACTGTCTCCTCAAAATTACTTGATACCATGCCATTTACAAATGGGGTTTTTAAAATGCCTTTTGAAATGATCATGATAGGATTTCCTGCCCTAGATTCACTCAAATCCTCATTTCACCAGAATTTATTTTCCTCTTGTGTTGTCCATGTTGGGATATAGACAGATTTAAAAACAAAGTTGAAATTTGGATGATTTGAAACAGCAAATAATAGTCGCCTCTAGAAAAGATATCTAATGTACCAATGTGATTATCAGGTCTGGGACCACAATTTATTTCTTCCACCATTGAAAATGCTTAAACATAAATGTCATAGAAGCATTCCCAAAACAAACCCAGAAATATAAAACAGTAGCACACATATTATATTCTCTGGCTGACTTGAACTGAGAGAAGAAAACAGCAAGCAGGAAGGTAACTGGGATTAAGATTTATCTAGGCAAACACATAGCATAGCTGTCTCCACTGCTGTTGGTCCAAGGGAGGGTAGAGAAATGGCCAACCTGCTGTTGCAGTAAGTAAAGTATGATAAATGAGCTGGACTTCTTTCTCCTCATCAAATGAGCCTCTCTTCCTGACTCAATCACCAGCCATCTTTGACGACCTCCTTCCCCTACTCTAGTTATCATCCTAGGCATCATCTTGGCCAAGGGGCTTGGCCTGGCATGACCCTCTCCAGGGATTATCCTTGCTTTATGCTGAACTTTGAGGAATTCACCCAGATAACCATTGAAAATGAAGTCTTGCTCAAAGCATCACCATTAAGTACTTAAAGTCAAAGATCCATATCAGAATGTCAAAATTTAAAGGGATTTGAGTCATTATTTGGTCTGTTTTGGTCTGTTTAATGGATTTTATAGATGATGTCATCAAGGGCCTGGATAAGAAAAAAAAGTATATATATATATATATATATATATATATATATATATATATATATATATATATATATATATGCATATATATATATATATATAAACCTGGAAAGAGACCAGGACTGTTGTGAGGATGGAATGAATCACTTTGAAAATTGTAAAGCATATGAAGATTTGGAGTCATTAGGCCAGAAAGGACTTAAGAGATGATTAAGTCTAACCCCCTTCATTTTACAGCTGAGGAAGCAGGCCTAGAACAGAGGTCACCAGACTAGGTAATGGCAGAGCCAAAGCTAGAACCTAGGCTCTTTGATTCCTGGGTCCAGTTTTTTTTTGGGGGGGGGGGCTTTATTTACCAGGTATCATCATTATCAGTATTAATGTTTAAGTTGAGGAGGAAGGGAAGGCAAAAAAGATGACACTGGAAATGATAGCTTCCATGCCTGACAAGCCTGCAAAAAAACTTCTAAAAATTAATTAGCAAAGTGGACAGAGTGCTGAGTAATGACAGAGCTGGTTAATTGAGCAGAATTGATCAATTAAACTTATCTTGACCGTGGGACAGATTCTGTTTATGTCTCAATCATCCTGCTTATGAGTAAACTGAAAAAATGTCATCCAGATCAATTGGTCTAAGGAGTTTGCTCAAAACTACTTCCAAAGGCCAGAATCTCCTTGAGCTCAGTACACACAAAGTGACGTTACAGGGAGACTTCATGACAGTATGAATGCTATTGACACATTTTCCCCCAAAAAAACTAGTATAATGAGATTGAGTATATTTATTAAATTTGAAGAATAAGTTGGGGGAAGAAGTCAGAAGCCCACAGACAGGGAAAAGGAAGCAGCAGCATGTGGATAGCACATTAGAAAATAGGATTAGAATTCAAATAGTCTTGGTAAAATTGGGAAATGATTTAAAATAAAGAGAATGAAGTTTAGTAAGGACTAGTACTCTAGTACTTTTTTTTTAGGTTTTTGCAAGGCAAATGGGGTTAAGTGGCTTGCCCAAGGCCACACAGCTAGGTAATAAATGTCTGAGGTGGGATTTGAACTCAGGTACTCCTGACTCCAGGGCCGGTGCTCTATCCACTGTGCCGCCACCTAGCCACCCCTCTAGTGATACTCTTAAGAGGATAAAACAAACAGCATGATTCCAAGATGAGGATAATTTCCTTTGTAATATTAGGGCAGAAAAAGTCTTAGGTTGAGAGAGGAATTGATGGCAGTGAATTAATCATAAAGAGCTGCTAGGGTACATAAATGTAGTTCTGAGCTCCCAAAACAATGGAATGTGGAGAACTTGAAGGTCTAGAAGTGAATCATGTGATTAAAAGATTAATTAAGAATATTTATGGAGAAATGTTTAAGGAAGTGGAATTTTCTGTAAGCAAAAACATCATGACTCCCTTAAACTATAAAAGAAGTTACCATCTAAATCACTAGTCCTCCAAATGTCTTTGATCATGAATCACTATCAGGTAATTTTTTTTAAAAACAAACATACTCTATATGTTTTATTTATTCACAAATCAAATGTGAAATTGAAACAAATTGCTGAACAACAATAAATATGTTCACTAGAAAATTTACACAAAAAATAGAAATTTTGAAAAGATTGAAGTGAAATGAAATGAAATGAAGCCAGTAGAGTGCCACTGGTTTGAGTTTAAGGAATGACATAATCATTTCTAGGGCAGCTATGTGGTACAGTGGTTAGAGTTCCAGGCCTGGATTCAGGAAAGTTTATCTTCCTGAGTTTAAATTTGGTGTCAGACACTACCAGCAAGTCCCTGAATCCTATTTACCTCAATTTCCTCATCTATAAAATGAGTTGGAGAAAGAAATAGCAAACCTCTCTTTGCCAAGAAAAGCCTCAGTGGAGTCATGAAAAGTTGGATTTCACTGAAATGACTGAACAACAACAGTAGATGGTTTCAAGTCTGTGCCTTTTCACTTTGATAACTTGAAGACCACAGTTAGGATGCTATTTTAATAGTCCAGGAAAAGCGTGATAAGAGAAGTAGATGATGCAAGAGCAGATGTAAGGGCAGAGTGAGGAAGGGAGGATAAGGAGTTGAAGGCAACACCAAGATTGTGAACCTTGGAAGATCAAAAACAATGAGAAACACAGAAGTCTAGAAGAGGGGTGAATGTTTGGAGAAAGACGATGTTATGAGATTAGCAGTACAGATTATAATCCATGTCTGTTCAGTTTGAGACCCACTCTATTCCATCTCAAATGAAAAGGGATGGGATGGGAAGTCTTTCATACTGATCACTGTCCCTAGACAATAGAATCTTACCTCTTAAGTGTGCTGTCACATCCATGAGATGATTTGAGGGATAGCAGGTAGGGAGGCTAAGAGAGGAGGTTTGTTCCTAAAGGCATCTGCTGTTCTTTTGCAGTGGGGATCTTAGAATTGGTCAGTTTATAACTGCCCTGAAGAGCCACTGCCCACCTCCAGGTTGGGAGGTTAGGAGCTTCCACAGCAAAGGGAGGGGACTGATTAGAGAGAATTGTTGGGATAGTTACATTAGAAATAAACCCCCATCTCTGGGGAGGTTAGGAAATGACTCATTTTCTATCCTCTAATTGGTTGATCACCCATGCCTTATGTTCTGTCCATCACTCTCGGAAAGGCTACTGTCCACCTTTGCAGAGATCATTGATTTAGATAAGTTACAGTGACCTTCTTTCTTCTGCCTTCAAAGACTGATCAAGAGGAAAATAATGATTAAGTTTTTTTGCCAGCTTAAAGGAAGTTTCTTATGAGGAATCATTACCTTTAGAAGGCTTTCCAGGAAGATATTACCCAAAAAGTGGAATCAAACCACTCTGTCGCTAGACCACTACAGGTTTGAAGCCTGCACCACAGATCACCGAGGGGCTGATTCCTGTCTGGCCATTGGACCTAGATGGTTCTGGAGGAGAAAATGAGGCTAGTGACTTAGCGTAGCATCCCCTCACTCAAATCTAGTTCATGTGCTTGTCATGGCATCACCTCCCTGGTGTCATGGTCCTTTTAAAGAATGGACAAATATTATTCACTCTGTAGAAGGCTTAACCAAGAGACATTGAATGATCACTGAGTGATATAGTTTAGGGGGAGGTTAAGGATTCTACATTAATTTTTTCTTTGAGAAGTTCTGTTCTTTCAAGGAATACACATGTACCTATGCTAATTCTTATTTAGGGTTCTGATTGCAAAAAAAAAATGAGTAGCTTCATCTTTAAGAACTGAAAACATGAATTAGGTACTTACTATAATCAATCTCTAGCTATACATCATGTGGCTTTGGAGAACTTGTCAGTACCAAAAAGATGGGTTTTGTCCATCCCTTGCACAATCCTTAGCTAGAGGATTCCTGCTTAAACATCCAGTGACCTGGTAACCCCTTGATCTGTCAGGATTCAAGGGGAGTCATTACCCATCTAACTAGCCACTAAGTGATTGGTGTTCTGAAGGCCATTTATATTTGTGGAGTAATAATGAAGGCTGATATTTTTGTAGACATTCTCAAAAGATTCTCAAAACAACTTTTTATTCCTGTCTTATTATTATTATTCCTATCTTAAAGACGAATATCTTTAAAGAAGAAACCAATGCTAAATGAGGTTAAATGATTTATCCAGGTTGACATAACTGAGGAAGAATGGGGTGGGATTTGAACCCAAGGCCCTGCTGACTCTGGTCCAGTGCTTTTGCCATGAAACCATTCAGCTTGTAATCCTTAGCCAACCAAGCAAAAGAAATGAGAGAAACATAGTTGAGTGTACTCTCCCCTCTAATGAACAGAATATGTTACAAGCCCAGGAA
This sequence comes from Macrotis lagotis, assembly GCF_037893015.1. NCBI lineage: Eukaryota > Metazoa > Chordata > Mammalia > Peramelemorphia > Peramelidae > Macrotis > Macrotis lagotis. The sequence continues at coordinate 34,984,421 of NC_133662.1, forward strand.
GCTATAGAATATGTGTTATGAGGGCTGAGTATAATCTCACCCTCCAGGTGTATCTGCTTAATATAACACAAATGTGAAAGGGCCAAATGTTGTTCTAGTGTTCCCACTAACTTTAAAAATAGCAATTGCCAAGACTATAGATTGTGATGATGATGCTTGACCTTTCTTCCTTTTGTTTGTTTTTGGGTTTTTTGCAAGGCCATGGGGTTAAGTGGCTTGCCCAAGGTCACACAGCTAGGGAATTATTAAGTGTCTGAGGCTGGATTTGAACTCCTGACTCCAGAGCCAGTGCTCTATCCACAGCAACACCTTCTTGAAGAAGACCGTAATACCAGGGGGTAATAACCATAATAAGCACATGAATTGGATTTGAGTGAAGGGGTGCTGTGCTGAGTCACCAGACTCACTTTCTCCTCCAGAGCTATCTGGGTCCAGTGGTCAGATATGAATCAGGACAACTGGAGAAGGTCCTGGTTATGTGACTTGCCCAAGGACTTCCTTCTAGTAAGAGTCAAGTGTATGAGGTCAGATTTAAATTCAATGCAATTGTAACTGTAATACCTTGATACCCTGCAATGGATTAGGAATAGTCAAATGAATGATTATCTATTCAGCTATTAAATCAATATCTCCTTCATCTCTTTACTCCCACAGGAATCCCCTATCCCTGAAGATCAGGGACGCCATTTTATCTTCTCTTATTTCTTAGCTTCAGAAATGGTCAGTATCTTTGAGCCACCGGTCAGGAATTCTGGCTTCTTTGGGGGTAAATTCCTCACTAAGACCAAAATTGCTAAGCCAGGTTCCTGTTTAGACAACCCTTCCTTCTATGGACCTGGTGACTTTTATATTGGTGCTCTCATTGAAGGTAAGTCTGTAAATTCTAATTTTCTAATAGTTTAGAAAGTGCTTTCTCATTTGTTGAGATTTGTTTTTGCTAACATGCAGGTAAAGTAATTAAGGTACTGACTGAGATTAATGTGGTTGATTTTTCTTTCTAAAAAATGTTTCAAAATTATGATCAAATACCACCCACACCTCTACATCATATAATTCACATAATCAGAACTATAATTATGCCTTAAACTAGTAACAATAAAACTCATGCTCTTTATGTTCTGTTGTAGCTTGTCCTTTTATACCTATGTATAAAGATTGTTTTCCTTTATGCAGTCATAATCTTTGTGTGTTTTTTAAAATACATTTTATTGATACCATTTGTCTTTATATCAGAATAATTTTCTACTCATTCCACAGATTGAACCCTCCTTCCTTATAACACAGAAAAACAGGCAAAAACATCTGATAATGAATCTATATCTTGACATTTGGGCCTAGCAGTTTTTTCCTCTACATTCAGAATTCAACTTCCTTTTAGTGATCTTTTCAATTACGTTGTATATATTATTGCTTAATTCTATAACAGTTCATACAAATCTCAAGCTTATCTGAAGTTCTTCTTGTTAATAATTTCTTATTGCAAAATAATGTTGCATTATACTTGTATTCCTCAACGTATCCTGTTAATTTTCCTGGTTTTCTTCAAGTCTCAACTCAAATGCCATCATCCAAAGGAAATCTTTCCTAGTTTCCCCTCACTGCTAGTACCTCCACCTTTGAGATTGCCTTCCATCTACTCTGTATGTATCTTCTTTGCACCTAGTGATTGGTGTGTTGACTTGATCATTAGAATGTGAGTTACTAGAGAGGAGACTTCTTTTTTATCTTTTTTGCTTTTAATGCCATTAACTGATATACAGTAATGTAAAAAGTTGTTTTTGTTGTAGTTTTCAACCATTTCCCACTTAGTGGGTCAGTTTTTTTCTAGTTCTTTGCTACTTCAGAGTGCTGCTATGGGTATTTTCTAGATAGTTTTATTTCTGCCTCTGACCTCCTCAGGGTATTTACCCATTAGTGGGATTACTGAGTCAATATATTGCTGATATGGGTAGTGTCATCACCCCCCACACACACACACCACCATATTTCCAAACTGAAATCCAGAATGTTTGGGTCACTTCACAGCTTCAACTTCAACATACATACTCAGTGTGTGTGAATGAGCCTATCTTCTGATAGTTCCTTCAACAGGAACTGTTTTCATTTAAAAAAAAATCTTTGCCATTTTGCATGAAGTTCTGTGAAGCCTCAGAATGATTTTAATTTATATTTCTTCACTGTTAGTGATTTATTTTTATTTATTATTACTGTTAGTTTTCATTTGGTAGCTCGTAGTTTGCAGCTCTTCTGAACACATTTTGATCAGATTCTATGACCACTGATCTAATAGAGAATGGTTCTTAGTATTGTATCTTTTTATCAAATCACTATGTATTTGAATATCAGATTTTTATCACTAATATTTGATACATTTGTGGATAATGAGCCAACAAAGAAGACTGAGGAGTGGTCAACAGGATATGAACCAAGAGCACCTGAAAAACCCAGGAGGAGAGATGGTGGCCAATAAGTTAGCAAGGATTAGAATTCAGAAAAGATCAGGTTCAGTTGGGTGAGGAGGTCAGAAGTCAGATTGCAAGGGGTTAAGGATTCAGTGAGGAGAGAGACAACAGTAGTAGGGTGTAGTAAAGGTTAGGGAGACTTGGTTATGTTTGATGCAATAAAGAAGGAACCATTTGAAAGGGAGTAGATTGGAGGGGCATTAAGTAAGGAGGCTACAATCTGCTAGAGAAGTTGAGTTCAAGTAGACATTTAAAGTATGTTAACCAATAAACAAACAAATAAATAAATAGATAAATCCACAAGTCTATGAGACATGCATTGCAATTGGATTTATTACAAGAGAAATGAATATACATGTAGAACTCCTAGACCAAGCATGAAGGAGTTGGAAGTCCAAACAGAAACTTTAGTACTTGTGGGTTACAAAAAGGGGGAAGTCTCCTAGGAGACACTGTCCTCCCAAATGGAAATGATATGAGAAGAGGGAGCAGAAAGGGAGGGGGAACAGGATTAAGTAGGATGGCAAAAGCAACATTCTTCTCCCTTGGGAACTACTAGACAATGAAGATATGATGGTTCGCTTATCTGCAAGGATCCAGCTTGCCAAACAGTTTATTGGTCTGGTGCAGACTGACCGGCACCTCACTTGTAGCTATTTCAGCTCTCAAGGACACAATGACATTGAGTCCAGCTAAAGGTGCAAATAACAAATTATGTCAGCAGGAAGGTAGGGGGAGGGCGGTTGTCTTAGACTTGCTCAGGGCCTCCTGCATACCCCAGGTTCAGTGTTTCTGGAAAATATGGCAACTCAGAAAGATAGGTTAGTTTGGCTTCAGAGCAACATTCCCCCTTTGTGGTCTAGGCAGCCTCTGGGCCTGCTGATGACTACACCTGGTAAAACATCATCTTGGATGCACTTGAGGGGTACATCTGGAAGCAAGAGTAAAGATACATTTAACAAAGATAAAGATTTACAGGAAGAAAGCAACAAGAGACCCAACCCCATAGTATGACTAAATCAATGAGCCTGGGCTTCTGGGGAACAAGAATTTCTTAACTAAAGTTAGAGACAAACTAGGCGTGGGAAATTTATAACATATTGAGGATGGTACAGAATAGTTTTATACATAGAGTGGGACCAGACTCATTGACCAACTGATCCACTCACATAAACCATGAAAAGAATGTCCAAGTTAATTCAGAGAAGACAACTGAGAGAACTTAGTACATAGATGCAGAGAGTACAATAATGAACATCAACTTTAACAATTTAGTGATCCATTCCCAAAGTCCATCCAATCATCCTGTTTTATCTTGGATCTCAGATGTTCCACACAGTCATCCAGTCCTTGGCACATCTTTTCTTGAGGCAATCTGGAAAATATTGTGTCTTCAGGGGTACTACTTGAGTGTATTTCCTTTCTGGTTCCAAGTTGCTTGTAAAAAATTGTTAGGCATTTTATTAAAATTTCTTACTAAATTTCAACATGAGTCTCAAAGAGTATTTCTCCAACAATTAGTTCATGTGGTGAAAACCAATTGAACCCTTATGGTTCTGAAGTAATCACAGAGGTACAAATGGGAAGGGGGAGCCCATAGTTTATTTGAAACCTCAGTGAAACAAAGAGAATATCCCTTATTGTTTTTATCTTTAACTAAACTATGACATAAACACTGCTAACCATAAGCTAAAGGAAGAAGCATAAAAATAAATCTATAAACATCTGACTGGTAAATGAGTCTTTTGGGTTAAAGATTTAATATTTACCAATGTAGACATAAAGATTAGAGCTGAGTGCTTTTCTAAATTAGCATTGATTCCATTGTCATTTAGCTTTCAGCAGTAAATTGGCATACTGTTGTGTTGATATATTTAAGAAATTCAAAAACAAGCTGAAAAATCAAAAGCTAACTTTTAAAATACATTAGAAGGTAGAACTCTTAAAAATCTTCCAAATTACAAATTTATTCTTTTGGCCTGTTGTTTTCTCAAAATTTTTACTCAATTTTTTCTTTATTAATGATTTTAGAACTCCAAATTAATTCCTATCCAGTTGAATACAGTTCCCCTCTTAGAAGGAAGAGACAGATAAGATCTAATTCTTGCACAAAAATTGTTAGAAAATACTTTTGATAAGATGATGACATATGATAGGCAAATGAATTTAGATAAATTAATTTCAATTGTCAAAAAAACTTGGGATGGCTTTGTAATTAATCCCCAGTTGCATCAGAGAACAGTATATATCAAATTGAATTGCTTGTAGTAGAATATATTTAGCTATTATCCATGTTCAAATGGAATAGATATTGTAAACATTACTCTTCACTAAGATGACTGATGGTACTGGAATTCTGTTCCTCAAAGTAAAAGAGGTTTCTGGTTTTAACCTCACAAATTAATAGATTAATATCTTTGTTTTAAAAAAGATTTTTTGTACATTTGTCATTTATTCCCATAACATTCTAAAAAAAATGAGCTATTTAAGGGATTTAATTTCTTACATGATTATGTATTAGTAAGCAGATGAAAAGCCCAAGTACTAATTTATTTAGTTGATGAACTATGGAATAAATATATATTAAGTGTGAAAACAGTAAGAACTGTTATGTATTCATATCTTCTACTGACCATTTGCTCTGATTATAGAAATTTGCTATAAAAGGAAAAAGCAGGAATGTGATTATACATACTGTTATAATCAGACAGATCCTGATCTTAGGGCACAGAATGACACAGTATGTATAGGAGGTTAAGTCTTACTTAGTTGTTTGGTTGTTCAATCATGAAGCAATTATTCCATCTTATAGCTAGACTTAGAAATAACCAGGTAGGAAACATTTTTGTCCAAAGGGAAGTAACGGAGCCAAAAAAATCCTACCTTCAGTTGTGCCAAGGTTGTCATCTTGGCTTTTTTCCCAGGTTACAGATCTCCACCTATAACAATTCAGGAGCACCTCCCCACAAAGTAACCAGTTATTGCTGACTTAATCGTCCATCAAACAAACTATAACGAATTCAAATCTCAACACAATTTCAGTTATAGTCCCAGAATTTTTTACAGCTCAGATGGCAAGTTTTCACTAATAACAACTCAGGGCTTGATAGTTATTTTACTCTCCTTACCAGGACTCACCCACAAAAGATCTCACTTAATAGAGGTTAACCTTGTCAAGGAGAAGGGTCACTTTGTCAGAGGAAGAGAGAAGAGAATTGGGTAGGATGTCAAAGGGTTTTGAAAAGAAAAGAGACTTAAATATGAAGTTTGACATAGTAAAAGAAAGTGAAAACTGCTGGAAAATATGTCTCAGAATTGAGAAATAAAAGAGACTTAAGGTTTATAGGCAACTTGGAAACCTCATAGTTTTATAGCATGAAAATTTTTTGCAGGAAAAGCACTGGACATTGTGAACTTTGAACAACATCACAGAAAATGAACTTGACTATATCTTTACAGACTACAAAGAATTGGTTACTGAAGTGAGACTCTAAATAGCATGGCTGTTGGTATACCAGGCTTGGAGTCAGGAAGACTTATCTGAGTTCTGCCTCAGACACTTACGGTTCAGGTTCCTTGACCTTATTTGCCTCAGTGTTCTCATCTGTAAAATGAGGGCGAGAAGGAAAAGGCAAACCATTCAAGTATCATTACCAGGAAAACCCTAAAAGGGGTCACAAAGAGATGTACTTGAAAAATAAGTGAACAAGTGAGAATCATATTAGAATCAACTCTTAGTCCATTCAGATCATTAGATGCTGACCAAGATATAAATACGGTGGGTCCTTAGTCACCGATGATGAATAGATTGCTGCAGAGATGCTGAGAATGCTTTATTTCATTTGTTGTCCCAATGACTAGTTTTAACTTTGAATGATCTTGGAGAAATGTGGATCTGCTGAGTCTAACCCTTGAGATGATGTGCTTAATGGAATCTCAAATCCCAAAGGTTTTGTGTACTTTTCCCCCTTTATACTAATTTTAACACCTTCTTTGGCAGTATTGTTTATTTTCTTTTACCATCTTAGTTTTTACAAATCAATATATAATTTAAGACAGTGATAGCCTTGGCTTCCATGTCATCTTGATGAGATGATTATATATTTGCTTGCTAAAGCAATTTCTAGGCTGTTTTGGCCTCCAATTGTAGGCTACTTTATATCAATTAGACTTTCACAGGAAATGTTAATAAGGTCAATATCTTTGTATTTTTCTATTTCCCATTTTTCAGCATGGATTGCTCATTTGTTCAGAAATCGTCTCTGTACAATTCTTGATGTATTATCAAAGGAAGTTGAAATGCTACTTTAAAAGATGAAGCAAAGAAAAAACAGACCACTGAGAAAATCTATGTTTGAAAGTTTTGAGATATCAGTTAAGATCTTTTAAGAAGGAAGAGATACTGAAAAGGCAAAATACTTACAGATGCCCCCCCCATGAGAAAAAATACCTATGGATAAATATTTCTATTTTTTATCTTTATGAGATTTTTTATGAGAATTATATATACATACATGTTAAAGGTATCATTCATAGGTGATTGCAGCAAGCCTCATCTTTATAATCACTCTCAAAATTGTGAGATTCTGTTATGTTTATTGTTTGCTGATTACAAAAGTACTTTTGATTCTACAGAACAAATGCTATTGACTATTTCTTCAAGATGGAACCTCCCATGCATGTATTAGGATGATTCAGGGTTTCTTGAGAGATGCAGCCTGAAATAAATTTCTTCAATTATCTTGTGATTATCAATATTGAGTATAGTCAGGATTGTAATTTTGTTTTTCCCTTTGTCATTCAATGAAGTTTGAGAGAGTGCTTGTTCCTTTCCTTACTCTGAATATTGAGGAAAGCAACCGTGAGTTATTGGAAGTATTCCACCTAATTGGATCCAGACTCAGAAGATCTGAGGGACAGTTGGGGTGAAATTACATTGTTTATAATAGACACTTGAGAAGTGCTTACACAGGTGGAAAGCAACACCTAGTGCCTGTAGGAATGATGACATCACACTGTAAATTCACTCTGACTAAAACCCTGTAGTGTTGAACTATACCTATTCAAAGATGAAAAGAAAAGATCCTGTGTTTCTGACTTCTGTTTTTGTTGTTGTTTGTTTTGTTTTTGTGGGGGGGGAACAAGATTAATTGGGGTTAAATGACTTGCCTCAAGTGACAAGTCTTAGGCTGGATTTGAACTCAGGTCCTGCCCACTCCAGGGCCAGTGCTCTATCCACTGCACCACCTAACACCACCTGTGTTCCTGACTTCTGAGGAAAAAAAAAACCCTTTTTATGAGACCTGAATTTGGCAGAAGCAGTAGCATAAGAAGCTTCAAAGGAAAAGCACCTTGATCTATTATAATTTGAGTTGAACAAAGAAACTTGTATTCCTTGTGACTTAAAAAAAAACATTAATTACTCCATTTTGTTCTTTATCCACAATTTTGTCAAGTTAAGTTTTAACTTCTTGTGAGTCTTCTGACTTCAGGAAAATCATAAAATTGTTACCTGGTTTTGGGAGAAATAGTAATAAGTTGACTTAATCCATACATGCTGGCTATTTATTTATTTATTAATTCCCTTCAACTTGTAATAACTGTAGAAACCAAGGATAAGGGTCCCTATGCTAATGAAGAGCACTCAATTTGTTTCTGCAGTTGTATGCTTTGCTAAATAAATCGTTATTTGGATATAAATTTGATGCCCTTATTCCATTGTAACATTGCCAGAGATGACAAACAGCAATTCTGAAAAATACAGATGGATAGATAAACTTCCTCTTGGGGAGAAAAGATGAGGGTGGGAGAGGAGGTTCTAATCTCACCATCTGCTGGAAGCTGTGAGAACTGCAGACAGAATGATGGGAGAAGGCTGGAGGACTTCAGAAGGAATTACCACCACCTACAGGTTTTTGCTCAGTCATTTCAGTGGTGTGCATCTGACATTTTGTGACTCCATTGTGGGGTTTTCTTGGCAAAGATAATGAAATGCTTTGCGATTTCCTCTCCAGTTCATTTTACAGTTGAGAAAACTAAGGCAAACAGACTGAAGTGACTTGCCCAGGGTCACATAGCTAGTAAAGGTCTGAGGCTGGTTTAGAACTCAGGAGGATGAGTCTTCCTGACTCTGGGTCAGACGCTCTATTTACTGTATCATCTGGCTACCCTATTGGTAGCTAGAGAACTGGAGGAAGATTAACAGGCACCATTTTCTTGGATCTGCTGAATATCTAGTCCATACTAAAAGTTAACTGAGGTTATTTGGGAGAAGATTGTTTATTGGTCAGTGTCAGTAGTTCCATGAATTTGTTTTTTCCTACCTGTGTATAAATTTTTTGAGTTTTGGGAAGGACTTGCAAGAAGGGGGAATTGAATTGGTAACAATCTTTGAGTTGTGTCCTGTAGTGATGATTCTAGTTTTTATCTTTTTTTGTGTGGGGTGGGGAAAAGAGTCAGAGTTGAGAAAACATCTCCAAATTATATACAGGATCTTCATGTTATGGGGTAGCTCAGGAGACAAAGTGTTGAACAGAGTCAGGAAGACTTATACTAGCTCTGGGATCCTGAGCAGGTCATTCTCTGAGCCTTACTTTACTCCTTTATAAAATGAGAATAATAGCATTTACCACCCCCACCCCTAGGCTTGTTGTTGTGAGGACTAAATGGGATAATGTATAGGAAGCACTTTTTCAGTATAAGCTGCTATTTTATCACTTTCATCATGGTGGATGATCTAGGCAAAGTCTCAAGTGGAAGATGAGGTTCTCTGGATAATCTTTTATGATATTGTGCATATTTCTGTGAAATCCCTCTTCAGTGAGATCTTGAATTTTCCCCCCAAAAAAGTTTAACTTAGCAATTCATGTAGGAAAAACAAAGTGGATGAGGATTGCATATTGTCTTGATTATCACATACTCTTGGATGGATGGGCTGTTGAATTATTGGTATCTTGAACAAGGATCTTGTGGAAGGTCCATTAATCAGACCCAGACTTAAGTGGATGAGATCACATTTGGAAAGCTACATAGTCACAGTTGTTCCTCATTACTAATTACGTTTTTTTTTTGACATCAAGATTTTGATCAGTGATGCTATTTAGCTATAAATTATGAAACGGGGCAGCTAGGTGGCATAGTGGATAAAGCACCAGCCCTGGAGTCAGGAGTACCTGGGTTCAAATCCAGTCTCAGACACTTAATAATTACCTAGCTGTGTGGCCTTGGGCAAGCCACTTAACCCCATTTGCCTTGCAAAAACCTAAAAAAAAACCCCAAAAAACAAATTATGAAACGAGAAAAATCTCAGAAGAATCCATATAACAAGTCACTCAAAGCATGAGTTAACAGATATATGGTAGTATAAATCGCAGGCAACTTATACATAGCATAAAGACATCAAGGAAGTATATGATTTGAAAGGGAATGTGGGGTGGTCATGTGGTGAGAGTTGTGATAATAGATGTCCAGAGGAAGAGCTCTACCATGTATGCTGGCTAGATTCTCTGTAGAAGATTTATTGGAAAGATGCAAATAGGCCATACATGGGGAAGTTATTTATTTCCCGAAAAGGAAGTACACAAGATGATGGGATTATGAAACATAATTAAAGAGAATTTTTTATTTCTATGTCAATCTGACTACTTTGTCCTGAATAAAGTCTTATTATCAGTAGGTAAAAATCTTTCTTCCTCCAATTTTATATTTGTTATTGATCCAACTGAAATATGATGCCATGTCATACAGAATCTCAGAGTTCAGACCTTAGCAGTCATCTAGTTAACTCATCAGCTCATATCCAGAGAAGGATTCTCAATATATTATCCATAGTAAAGCCATATTATGACAAGTAGTCAAGCCTTTGCTTGAAACTCTATAGTGAAGGGAATATATTACTTCTGAAGGTAGTATATTCTTTAATATTTTAATTAGAAAAGAATTTCTCCTTACATAAAGCATAAATTTCCTCTTTGCAACTAGAGTAAATCTAATCATTCTTTCATGGAATAGACTTTCCATGGGATAGACTTTCAAATTCTTGAAAAATAGTTTCTCCAGACTACACATCTTCAAAAAAAAATCCTTATATGGCACAAACTGTTCTCTCTTATCTATATTTTTCCTAAAATGAAGAATCAACAAATGAACACATCTTTTTAGCTGCATATATATATATGTATATTTTCCTTTAATTTCCCATTGTATTCCACCCCATCCCTTTTCTCTCCATGAGTGTGAATCCTTCTTTGCTTTCTTGAGACTGTCTGTTGTACAGTTGAATTCATTTATCTATTCATTCAGTTATTTATTTTTAGAATTTATTGCCTTGATTCTGGTATTTTTTCAGTGTGCATTTCTACTTGTGTCTCTGCCTATTTACCACAATTTAAAAAAACCCTAAAACATCATAGCTTTATTTTGTTTTATTTTTTATCATCTTTGTTAAATGTTCTAGAAATTCTGGAGGGTTTTATTGTTATTTGACCTTTTAGTTGCTAATCCTGAAGGAGATTGGGCTAATACCTGGCTTGCTTACAATCTCTCACCATTCCATCTTCTTAGATGTGTTGGCATGATTTCTTATCTTTTACTTAGTCCCAAGTGACTAATCAATAACATTTATTATTTTGGGAATTTTGCATGTGAAACTTTCTAAACTTTCCTTGAGAAACCAGATTTATAACAGTTTAAGTGGCAGCAAGTGAAGAAGCTGAACTTGTCATTGTTAAAATAATTTTTTCACTCATAAAAATATGTCTACCTCACAGCACTGTTGTAAGCAAAATTAACTGCTAAACTATGAGTCAGGAGCCACTTGGCAAACTGAACCCCTTTACCCAGAATGGGATGCAAATGGCTAGAATGATGGATGAGCCTCTAAATGCAGCCTCTGGTACCAGAGGAATTCTACCAACCCCCCTGTGCATCTTTATCCACCCTGCTTATGGATTGGTGTGTGCAGAGATACCTGGGGCCTGCTTATCACTAGGCTGATGGATTCTGAGAGGCTCCAGCTCCCCCACCCTCCCGAGTATAAAAGAGGGCTATTTTTAACCACTAAGACTCAGCCTGTTCTTCTGATTATAACTGGTTTTCCTGGAACCACTGTGTGTGCTTTTTTGTCTCTTGGGGACCAAAGCAGACAACTAAGAAATTAGGTGGCAAGCAGAACTGATTGGCATATGTATCCTTCTATCTTTTCTGAGTGCTTTACAAATTATCAATAAACCCTATAATTAGATTTAAAAGTAGAGTATTTCTATTCTTTGATACTGAGAACTGGACTAACTCCAAAGCACTATAGAAATAAATAAATTTCAGTTATAATCCCAGAATTAAACTAATGGAATATTCCTCTTTCCCAGTTTTTGGCCATAGGTTCATTATCAAAGATGCAGATGAATATGTTTTGAAATTCCTGGAAAGCAATGCAAAGGATTATCCCCCATCAACAATCCTGTCACTCAAAAATCATTTCTTAAACCGGAAACCTGAGACCAAGGAACTGGACAGGTATGTTTGCTGTCCCATTGTACATTCTAGATAAGCAGATCTCTAAATGGTATTTCTCCTATTACCAGATAATAACAGTGCTGTACACTAGCACAGACCTACACAAAGGCCCAAGATAAGACTGAAGACTTGAAGATCTTTATTTTATTTTAATCTCACTGAAGCATTTTGCATTCTGTTTTACTGGTCTCTTCACACATGCACACAAAGTCCAGTCCAACAGATTGGATGATCATTTAATCTCTCAGATTCAGTTTCTTCATAAATCAAAGAGGGAAGACCATATGTAGCATATCTTAGCTTCTACAATTGTTTCTAGGAAAACCAGTTGTAAATCCCAAAATGCTAAAGCCACGAAAGCTTATTTTTCTTCTTGTTGTCTTAAGATTATACTTACTGAAGGAAAAAAAGTGTCCTTCCCAAGATTGTTGGATCATTTGGAGCTGTGCTGTCACTTTGGTTCTGTACAGTATTTCTTTTTTTTTAATTTAAATTTATTTTTATTAAAGATATTATTTGAATTTTACATTTTCCCCCCAATCTTTCTTCCCTCCCCCTCCCCCCACAGAAAGCACTCTGTCAGTCTTTACTTTGTTTCCATGTTGTACCTTGGTCCAAATTGGGTGTGATGAGAGAGAAATCATATCCTTAAAGAGAAGAGACGTCTAAGAGGCAACAAGATCAGACAATAAGATATCTGTTTTTTTCTAAATTAAAGGGAATAGTCCTTGTACTTTGTTCAAACTCCACAGCTCCTTATCTGGATACAGATGGCACTCTCCTTTGCAGACAGCCCAAAATTGTTCCTGATTGTTGCACTAATGGAATGAGTAAGTCCTTCAAGGTTGAACATCACTCCCATGTTGCTGTTAGGGTGTACAGTGTTTTTCTGGTTCTGCTCATTTCACTCAGCATCAGTTCATGCAAATCCCACCAGGTTTCCCTGAAATCCCGTCCCTCCTGGTTTCTAATAGAACAATAGTGTTCCATGACATACATATACCACAGTTTGCTAAGCCATTCCCCAATTGAAGGACATTTACTGGATTTCCAATTCTTTGCCACTACAAACAGGGCTGCTATAATTTTTTTTTTGTTTTTTTTTTTTTTAGTTTTTGCAAGGCAATGGGGTTAAGTGGCTTGCCCATGGCCACACGGCTAGGTAATTATTAAGTGTCTGAGGCCGGATTTGAACTCAGGTACTCCTGACTCCAAGGCCAGTGCTCTATCCACTACACCACCTAGCCGCCCCCTGCTATAAGTATTTTTGTACAAGTAATGTTTTTACCCTTTTTCTCATCTCTTCAGGGTATAGACCCAGTAGTGGTATTGCTGGGTCAAAGGGTATGCACATTTTTGTTGCCCTTTAGGCATAGTTCCAAATAGCTCTCCAGAAGGGTTGGATGAGTTCACAGCTCCAACAACAGTGTAACAGTGTCCCAGATTTCCCACATCCCTTCCAACAATGATCATTATCCTTCCTGGTCATACTAGCCAATCTGAGAGGTGTGAGGTGGTACCTCAGAGAAGCTTTAATTTGCATTTCTCTAATAATTAATGATTTAGAGCATTTTTTCATATGGCTATAGATTACTTTGATCTCCTCATCTGTAAATTGCCTTTGCATATCCTTTGACCATTTGTCAATTGGGGAATGGCTTTTTGTTTTAAAAATATGACTCAGTTCTCTGTATATTTTAGAAATGAGTCCTTTGTCAGAATCCTTAGTTGTAAAGATTGTTTCCCAATTTACTACATTTCTTTTGATCTTGGTTACATTGATTTTATCTGTGTAAAAACTTTTTAATTTAATGTAATCAAAATCATCTAATTGGTTTTTGGTGATGTTCTCCAACTCTTCCTTAGTCATAAACTGTTCCCCTTTCCATAGATCTGACAGGTAGACTAGTCCTTGATTTTCTAATTTGCTTATAGTATTGTTTTTTATGTCTATGTCCTGTGACCATTTGGATCTTATCTTGGTAAAGGGTGTGAGGTGTTGGTCTAATCTAAGTTTCTTCCATACTAACTTCCAATTTTCCCAGCAATTTTTATCAAAGAGGGAGTTTTTATCCCAATGGCCAGACTCTTTGGGTTTATCAAACAGAAGATTACTATAATCATCTCCTGCTTTTACACCTAGTCTATTCCACTGGTCCACCACTCTATTTCTTAGCCAATACCAAGCAGTTTTGATGACTGATGCCTTACAATATAATTTTAGATTGGGTAGGGCTAAGCCACCTTCTTTTGCATTTTTTTTTCATTAAGCTCCTGGCAATTCTTGACTTTTTATTTCTCCATATGAATTTACTTACAATTTTTTCTAACTCGTTAAAGTAATTGTTTGGAATTTTGATTGGTAGGGCACTAAACAGATAGTTTAGTTTTGGTAGAATTGTCATTTTTATTATATTAGCTCTACCTATCCATGAGCAGTTGATATTTGCCCAGTTATTTAAATCTAATTTAATTTGTGTGAGAAGTATTTTATAATTGTTTTCAAAAAGATTCTGAGTCTGTCTTGGCAAATAGACTCCCAAATATTTTATATTGTCTGAGGTTACTCTGAATGGGATTTCTCTTTCTAGCTCTTCTTGCTAGACATATATAGAAAAGTTGAGAATTTATGAGGGTTTATTTTATAACCTGCAACTTTGCTAAAATTGCTAATTGTTTCCAGTAGTTTTTTAAGATGATTTCTTGGGATTCTCTAGGTAGACCATCATGTCATCTGCAAAGAGTGAGAGTTTTGACTCTTCCTTCCCAATTCTAATTCCTTCAATTTCTTTTTCTTCTCTAATTGCTGCTGCTAACATTTCTAATACAATATTGAATAGTAGTGGTGATAATGGGCACCCTTGTTTCACCCCTGATGTTATTGGGAATGCCTCTAGCCTCTCCCCATTGAATAGAATGCTTGTTGATGGTTTCAGATTGATACTGCTAATTATTTTAAGGAACAGTCCATTTATTCCTACACTCTCTAGTGTTTTTAATAGGAATGAATTCTGTATTTTGTCAAAAGCTTTTTCAGCATCTATTGATATGATCATATGATTTCTGATAGGTTTGTTGTTGATATAATTGAGTATACTAACAGTTTTCCTAATATTGAACCAACCCTGCATTCCTGGAATAAATCCTACTTGATCATAATGTATTATCTTAGTGATGACTTGTTGTAATTGTTTTGCTAAGATTTTATTTAGGATTTTTGCATCTATATTCATCAGGGAGATAGGTCTATAATTTTCTTTCTTTGTTTTAACTCTTCCTGGTTACCATATTGGTTTCATAGAAAGAGTTAGACAGAGTTCCATCTTTCCCTATTTTTCCAAAGAGTTTATATAGGATTGGAACCAATTGTTCCTTAAATGTTTGGTAGAATTCACTTGTGAATCCATCAGGCCCTGGAGATTTTTTTTTAGGGAGCTCAGTAATGGCTTGTTGAATTTCTTTTTCTGAGATAGGGTTGTTTAGGTATTTAATCTGTTTTTCATTTAACCTGGGCAACTTATATTTTTGTAAATATTCATCCATTTCACTTAGATTATCAAATTTATTGGTATAGAGTTGGGCAAAATAATTTCAAATTATTACTTTAATTTCTTCCTCATTGGTGGTGAGTTCACTTTTTTCATTTATGATACTAGTAATTTGGTTTTCTTCTTTCTTTTTTTTAATTAAATTGACCAGAGGTTTATCAATTTTATTGGTTTTTTCATAGTACCAACTTTTGGTTTTATTTATTAATTCAATAGTTTTTTTGCTTTCAATTTTATTAATTTCTCCTTTAATTTTTAGAATTTCTAATTTGGTACTTAACTGGGGATTTTTGATTTGTTCTTTCTCTAATTTTTTTAGTTGCATGTTTAGTTCATTGATTTCCTCTTTCTCCAGTTTATCCATATAAGCATTTAGTGCTATAATATATCCCCTGAGAGTTGCTTTGAATGAATCCCATAGGTTTTGGTATGTTGTTTCGTTCTTATCATTATCTAGGATAAAATGGTTAATTCTTTCTATAATTTGTTTTTTGGTCCACTCATTTTTTAAAATGAGCTTATTCAGTTTCCAGTTTGTTCTGGCTCTATATCTCCCTGGTCCAATATTGCATATGACTTTTATTGCATTGTGATCTGAGAAAGATGTATTCACTATTTCTGCCTTTCTGCAGTTGATCATTAGGTTTTTATGTCCTAGTACATGGTCAATTTTTGTATAAGTTCCATGTGCTGCAGAGAAAAAGGTATATTCCTTTCTATCCTCATTCAGTTTCCTCCATAAGTCTACCATATCTAATTTTTCTAACAATCTATTTACCTCCCTAATTTCTTTCTTGTTTGTTTTATGATTCGATTTATTTAGATCTGATAGGGAGAGGTTGAGGTCTCCCACTAGTAGTTTTGCTGTCTGTCTTCCTATAGTTCTTTCAGCTTCTCCTCTAAGAATTTGGGTGCTGTCCCACTGGTTGCATATATATTCAATATTGAAATGACTTTATTGTCTATGGTACCCTTTAGGAGGATAAAGTTTCCTTCCTTATCTCTTTTAATGCTATCTATTTTTTGCTGCTGCTTTGTCTGAGATAAGGATTGCTACCCCTGCTTTTTTTACTTCAGCTGAAGCAAAATATATTTTGCTCCAACCTTTTACCTTTACTCTATATGTATCTCTCTACTTCAAATGAGTTTCTTGTAAGCAGCATATTGTAGGATTCTGGTTTTTAATCCACTCTGCTATTTGCTTACGTTTTAAGGGAGAGTTCATCCCATTCACATTCAAGGTTATGATTACTAATTCTTTATTGCCCTTTGTGCTATCTTCCCTCTGTTTGTATTTTTCCCCCTTCCCCCTCCCTTTTATCCATATTCCCCAGTCTTTTGTTTCTGAAAACCACCCCCTTCAGTGTGTTTGCCCTCCTATATCACACCCTCCCCTTTCTTTCCCCTTTCCCTTTTCCCTTCCCTTCCTTTTGTTATTTCCCCTTATTTCCCCCACTCCCCTTCCCTTTCTCTGTTCCCCCTCCCCATTTCCCCTTTTAATACTTGAAAGGTTAGATGTTTTATATGTTAACTGAGTATGTGTAGGTTGACTTTAAGCCAAGTCTGATGAGAAGAAGATTCAGGTGTTTCTCCTCTGCTCCCTTCTTCCCCACTATTACCATAGGTTTTTTTGTACCTCTTAGTGTAATGAGATTTACCCCATTCAATCCCCTCCCTCTTCCCATCTCTTTCCTGTGCCCCTTTATAGGATGGTAGTGTTTTTTTTTTAGATCCTTCTATCTAAGTCATAGAAACTTCTGAGTGTCTTTCCCTTCTAGTTCTGTATATTCTATCAAATAGAGTCCAAATTCCTGAGAGTTATTAGAGTCTTTCTCCCAAGTGGGGTTAAAGCCAATTACATCCCATTAGATAGTAGTCTCATGGATAGGTCATGAATGTCCATCATTTCTGGCTAGGTGTATTCTCTCTGTTAGAGTTACATTTCTCAAGGTTTATGAGAATCTTTTTTTTTACCCTATGCTGGGATATAGCCAGTTTCAACTTACTGGATTGCATTTTTTTTCCTTTTACCACCCCCCCCTTTTTTTTTACCTTTTCATGTGTCTCTTGAACCTCCTATTTGATGTCCAAATTTTCTGTTTAGCTCTGGTCTTTTCATCAGAAATTTTTGGAATTCTTGCTTTTCTTTTTCCCTGGAAGAGAAGACTCAGCTTTGCAGGAAAGTAGATTCTTGGCTGCATTCCAAGCTCCTGTGCTCTTTGAAGTATCTCGTTCCAGGCCCTTCGATCCCTTAAAGTTGATGCAGCCAGGTCCTGCGTGATCCTTACTTGTGGCTCCTTAAATTGTTTCTTTCTGGCTGCTTGCAGGATTTTCTCTTTTATCTGATAGTTCTTCAGTTTGGCCACAACATTCCTTGGTGTTTTCATTTTAGGATCTTTTTCTGGTGGGGATCGATGTACTCTTTCAGTAACTACTTTGCCCTCCGATTCCATGATATCAGGGCAGTTTTCCATCACTATATCCTGTAATATTAAGTCCAGGCTTTTTTTCTCTTCAATGTTTTCAGGAAGTCCTGTAATTTTCAGGTTGCCCCTCCTTGATCTATTCTCAAAGTCTGTGGTTTTGTTGATGAGGTATTTTGCATTTGCTTCTATTTTTACTATTTTTTGATTTTGTTTAACTGACTCTTGCTGTCTCTTGGAGTCTTTAGTTTCTGTAGACTCCATTATTTTTTGGGGGGAGGAGTTTTCTTCATTAACCTTTTGTAACTCCTTTTCCAATTGGTCAATTCTGCTTTTGAAAGAGCTTTCCATTTGACCAGTTGAGGTTTTGAGAGAATTAATTTCTTTTTGCATTTGCTCATTTGAGGATCTGAGAGAATTATTCTCATTTTGTAATTGTCCAATTGATGATCTGAGAGATTTATTCTCCTTTTGTGTTTGTCCAATTGTACTTTCTAAGGTTTTATTTTCTTGTTGCAAGGTATTAATTGTCTCCCATCCCAAATTTTTAAGCTCCAGGAATTTTTCTATAGATCCACCGTTGACCCTTCTTTATTATGCTAAGACCTTTAGTGTGTGTGGAGGGGCTGGTTCACCTGGCCTTGAGATCACTAAAGGCAGTTTCTCTGGCTGGCCAGTAGGAGGTGCTGGTTGCCCTCTCTGGAGTGTCTGTGACCTTGGTTGGGAGGCCTTCTCCCTTTGCCTGAAGGCAGGAGTTGGAACTATTGAATTCTTTTGCCTTCAATCAGTGGTGGGCTTTACCCTGGCCTGAGGTCATTCCTCTGCTGGGCTGGTTCTTCTGCTCACACACCTGGGCCTGAGGCAGAAATAGTTTGCCTTTGCTTGGGGAGAGGCCTCTATTCAATGGAGGCATGCCCTCAGAGTTTCTGAGATCTGAGGAGCCTAGGGATGGTGTTTGCAGCTCTCCTGCACCAGAACACTTCCCCCAGCCTGGTCCCGGAGCTCCAGGGGGACAGCACTAACACCAGTGCTTCTGCTTCCCCGCGTACCCAAGCCCCTTTCGTCCAGCCCCACTGCTGATCCAGCAGGTCCGGCTCTCGGGCCCTCAGACTCCTGGTTCCAATTCAGCTGTTAATCTGGCTGATCCGGGGCTGATCCTCCTTCTGAGCCCAGACTCACCCGCCCAGGTTCAGCCAGTGCTACTGCAGGAGACAAATCCTGGGGTAGATGTTATTTCTCCTGGCTTTTCTTTCTGGGTTTTCTGGATTGGATTTCTTTTAAGAGGTTTGTTTCATGTGATAGATGGGGAAGAGATCAGGAGACTTTAGAACTGTGCCTGTCTTCTCTCCGCCATCTTGGCCATATCCTTTGTACAGTATTTCTAAGACTGAGGGCAGAAAGAGAAATTCAGCTCTAGGGTGGGGGCCTCCGTTTGAACCTCAGGTCCCCAGATTTGACCTCCAACTCTCTGACCTTTCTCTGTGGTATAGTCTAGGTACAGGTCTCCATTACAGCTAATGAAATAGGTCTTTCATAGATGAGTGTGGCTACCCCTCCAACAGGTGAAGATTTCCACTCTTAAGGAGATATAATTATCCCATGACTGGCTAAAAGTCTGGCTTGCTCTTTCTCAGGGAGACATTGCATTTGACCATTTGTATGTGTTTAAAGAGCATGTGGAACTTTTTGCTACTGAACTCCATTACAGAATATAGTGGAAATATAGTGATCAAGATAAGGTTAACCCTTCATTATTCTTCAACGAGAGAACCAAACAACTTGGGGTTGTTGGATTGTAAGCCTTCCCTGCCCTGGAAATTCTTCTTGGATCTTGTGTATTTTCATTGGGACAGTCAGAAGTTAAGGATGCAAATAACATGCACACAGATGAAAATAAGACTTTCCACTATCCTTGCCTCCCTTCACATATTTTTCAGACATTTCAGAAGCAAGGGATTGACTTGGAAAAGTTGCCTTGGCAGAAATATATCTGGGAGACTTTTCTGCTGACCTAGTTCCAGACCGTACAGAGTGCTGCTCCTTTTCCTCATGGACTGCCTAGATCAGAAAGATCTTGGATCCCTGATCCAGGCAAGAGGTCAAGCCAAAAGATGAATTTTTTCTATTGGAATGACAACAGATACACTAGAGTCAATGAGTAACCTAGCACAGAAAAGGATTGAGGTGGGAAAGCAGAGACAGAGAGACAAAGTAGTCAGATTATGTAGCAACATAAATGAATAGACCATTGCCATAGCCATGAGAAGGTCTTTGCCAGGGTGCTCTTGGTAAAGGATTCTGGAAGCAGGCCAAATGTTAAAAGGTCAGTTTTTCCCTATGGAAGGAATTAGTTACCCTATAAAAGTTACATTTATTTTTTCAGAAAATAAAGGCAGCAAGGGCAGGCTAGACTCTTGGAAGACCAGGTACCCAGGGAACCTTGAGCAGCATTGCAAATGAAAATGAATCCTGGTGCCTGCTAACCAAGTTCTCATCTTCCCTTGCTAACTCATGTGGAACAAAACCCCTGTCTGGGAATTTGTGATTCCCTTTTAGGATGGTCCCAGGTCAGGTCTCGTTGGTATCAGGCAAACAAACCACTAAGGTCTTCAAGCCCTTGTAATTCATTGGTAAATTAATTTGATATCTTGTTCAGAGACTAAAGCATCAAATACTTGTAGGCATCCCTGCTGTTGGAGAGGTGAGAATAGATCCCAGACTATTTCAGGGAACTAAAGAGTTATTGTTCAAATTTAATAATATGCTCTATATCTGGTACTAATGGGAATCTATGCAAAGACTTAGGTAGTGTTTGATAGCTAAGCCAGAGCTTATAAGAATCTTTTATAATTTAGTAAATAGGGTTAGGAACTACACTGAACAGGAAAACATTTTCTTTCCCAAATTAAAAAATGTCTGATGATTATCTCCAAAGTTGAATGTTAGATTTCTTAGAGTATATGCTTTTTAGAGAACTGGTTTGTTTTTATTAGGATGTGTCTCCTGTGTTAAAATTAATTGTATCAATTAAAAAAACCCTTTATGTCCCCCTGTATAGGACAGTATTCTAAATACACTTAATATGTTCATTAAATTAAAAAAAATAAATAGACAATCTCCTTGAAGCTAGGGAAAAGTTTGCAATTTTGTCTTGGTAGAAGAAGCTGGTAGCACAGTGAATGGAGCACTTCCTAGCTGTGTGGCAAGTTATTGAACCTGTTGTATTGGTTGTAAAATGGGGACAAAAACAGCCTTTATTTTGAAAATTCAATGAGATAATCTGTCTAAAGACCTGAGTAGGTACTGGCACATAAGTGATATAGAAAGGCCTAGTCCCAGCCCCTTTTCCCTTTGTCTCTCCATTACCTGACAGCATTTCTCTTAACTTTGAAGGTTTGGAGCTAGAAGGGACCTTAAAGGTCATCCAGATTCAACCCCCCATTTTACTTATGAAAAAACTGAGGCCTAGAGAGGCTCGACTGCTTTGCTTGAGATTACACAGGTAGTAAATGGAAGAGTGGGGATCTGAACCTGAATCTCTTCTGAAACTGAACCCCCAGTGCCTGTCCCACTATTCTATGCTGCTGCCTCAATGAAGGGAGGCATTTTATCCATAACTGCAGGTTGAAATGAAGGGTAGATTTAAACAGGTGAATTTTTTCTTGAATCATAGACTCCAAGGAAGCCATGGGTGCCAGACTCCAAGTTCTGCTTCTTCTATGGCCATGGATAAGTCCCTTAACTACTCTGAACTTCCTTTCCCTGGCCTGTAAAATGGGGAGATTTGTTTTAATTACCTCATGGGGTTGGCATAAGGCTCCAGTGTCCTTTCAGTGCTTTAGTGAATAGCATTTATTCAAATCCCATGTTACTTGGAGTTTAAGACTTGAGGTGGGGGGGCAGGGGGGGCAATGCAAAAAGAGCTTAAGTATGAAAGAAGAAAAATAATCAAACACATGTAGAGAAAACTTGAACAAATATCTCATCAACTCTTTCCTGTTTTGTTTTATATCTACAATGAGTGATGGGAATGACTGGGAAGACATAGAAAGCAAGGATGAAAAGAGGCAAGGGGACAAAAAGATGTCAGCTCTCACAATAGGAGAAGGAAAAAGAAGAAACAGAATTGTAGCCAGAGGCCTTGAGTATGCTGTGTCCTGAAAGCTCATGGCACCTGCCTCATGGTGGATTCTCAGTAAATGCTTATTGATTGACCAACTGCCAAGAGTCAAAACAGAAACTGTCCATGAGAAAAATGGTTTTATTAGGAAAGAGGGCCAGCAGGATGCAGTTGGTAGAGCAATGCTCAACAGAATCATGACCCTTGGGTCTTACTCTCAGTCCTACTACTCCTTAGCTATGTGACCTTTAGAAGTTGACTAAGATCTCTGTGCTTTAGTTTCTTTTTTTTTAAATTGATACTTTATTTTATTTTTCCAATCACATGCTATGTTAAGTTTCTCCTTCTATTAGATGAGGGTATTCCTTAAGTGAGAGAAGAATCAAGAAAGTAAAATTTGGGACTTTGCAAATTGTACTTTACCAAGAGAGAGAGATTTTCTTTTATGTAAAGTTATGAATGACTAATATGCTTCCATTTTGGAAGATTCTAGACATTAAGGACTGACTTTAATAAGTAAAGATCCCTTTCACATTTTGACTTTACCCATGTAGTTTTGATAGATCATAGTTTGGCATAAAAAAATTAAATGGGAATTCTGGGGGAATTTGGAGAAGCTAAAAAGGTTAGAAACTTAGAAATTCATAAACTATCTGAATTGTATAATATCAATGTGTTTTATCTTTTAATACTATAAATATACACAATTTCTTCTCCAATATAGAGGGCCAAAAAATTTTACACAGATTTTCCAGATCATGGTGTTGTTGCACACCTGACCCCTTTGATGTGGAAAAGGATAGCTGTATATTTAAAAGACAATCTCTTAACGTATTGAAAGCAATAAAGAGTACAAAATGAAGTGGAAAGAAAGTGCTAAGTTTCTCAAAGGTCCCTACTTTTTAATTTGGAGAGGACAGAAAAAATAAACTTCAGACATTTATTTTTAGATAATATAACATCAATAGTGCATTGGAGGAAAAAAAAAGATGAATGCTGTCCATTACAACCATTAGAGATATCCAGCGGGCCCTCCTAAACTTGACAAGGAATGGAGAAGATTCTTGGTGGTAGCAGTGAAATTACAAATAGCAGATCAGGATGTTAATCTCTGTGTTTTAATTTTGCTCTTTATGAGAACTGACCAGCCTTTTGGCACTGTGTTCAACTCAGCTCCATCATCAGTGTTTAAGGTTAAAAGGATACTAAAGTTTATTGGTCAGCTCAGCTACAAAACTGTGGGGATCATTAGGAACTCCACTGAACGTGCCAAATGGAAAGCTATAAGCCATTAAGACTAGTCTCAAGAATCAATTCTATACTCACTTTTCCCCCCTCCTTCCACAGTGGACTTACTGCAAACCAGAATGAGAATAAGGACTTGGAAACATTAATAAAGGAGATCCAAGAACGGCTCAAGAATAGTAATTTCTTACTTGAAGGCCCCATCCGTGAAGCATTTCAACTTCTTGACAAAGATAAAACAGGATATTTGGACAGAGAAAAGTTCTTTGGTGTCTGCAAAAATTATAACCTCCCAGTTGATGATTGCCTTATTAACCAGGTCTGTTTAATGAAAAATAATATATGTTCAGTATTAATTAGAACATTATTGCTAATTAATTTCTAAAGTTTTTCAAAATAATTCACTTTTTCTAGGGGAAATCTAATCTTAGGAGGGGCAATCATTATCTTTAATTTGGTTTTAAGTAGATAATAGAAAGGTCATAGTAGGAATGAGGAGTCATTAGCACTTGTTCTCCCAATGTGTGTGAGAATGGACAAAGTAGAGTGGCTTAGAAGCTCAGCATAGCAGATCCAAATTGGGGAAGGCAATAGTGTTCCCAGAGAGAGGGAGAAACCACTACCAGAATAATATGGTGTTGCAATATTTGCCAGCATTCTCTTGACTTTGACTGGGAATTTTTTAATCCAAGGTTACCAAAATGATAAATAATAAATGACAGTGCAGCTATTGGAGAAGGTTAGTCAGTCATGGCCATCTGAATGAATGGAGGCAGCACCATGAACTTGTCTTTCCAGGGCCAGTCGGCAATGGAATGGAATGTGGTTCTACATTGAAGCTCCGCTTCACAATTGTCTTCAAGTTCAGATATATGTTTCTCTTTGATCTTTATTAACTGTGACCTATGCAGTGTCATTCTTGCTGATATTTTTCCAAATAAATATTGATCTACAAAGACTATTGAGAGCCAAAAGAACCCAGCATGTTTTATGTGAAAACACTGGAGGAATGTATGTATGTATTAGAAGCCCGGGTAGAAAAGGGAGTGAACTAAGCCTGGGAATATCGGATAAGGAGTGATGAAGGAGAACTGGATTTAGATCTGAGGTTCCATAATTTTCACTTTTTAAAAAAACATTCTTGGTTTTTTCCAATTACATATAATGACAGTTTTCATCAATTTTTGTAAAATGTTGAGTTCCAAATTTTTCTTCCTTCTGCATGCACTCTTAAGACAGTAAGCAATCTGATATAAGTTATACGTGTACAGTCATGTTAAATTTATTTCCACATCAGTCATGTTGTGAAAAAAGAATAAGAAGAAAAGAGAAAAAACATGAGAAAGAAAAAACAAAAAACCACATGCTTTGATTTACATGAAGACTCCATAGCTCTTTCTCTGGATGTGGATGGTATTTTCCATCACAACTCTTTTGAAATTATCTTTGATCATTGAATTGCTGAAAAGAGCTAAGTCTATCATAGTTGATCATCACACAATGTTATTGTTAACTTGTACAATTTTCTCCTGGTTTTGCCTTCACTCAGTATTGGTTTCATGCAAGTCTTTTCAGGATTTTCTGAAATCCACCACTCATGCATGACACATCAATTCCAACACATTCATATCCCACAACTTGCCCCAACTAATGGACATCTCTTCAATTTCCAATTCTTTGCCATCTCAAAAAAGAGCCACCAAATATTTTGTACACGTGGGTCTTCTTTTTTAATGATCTCTTTGGGATATAGATCTATAAGTGGTATTGTTGCATCAAAGGGTATGCACAGCTTTATTGCTCTTTGGCTATAGTTTCAAATTGCTCTCCAGAATGACTGGAGTAGTTCACAACTCTACCAGTAGTGCATTAGTGTTCCAATTTTCCCACATCCTCTTCAACATTGATCATTTTCATTTTTTATCACTTTAACCAGTCTGATAGGTATGAGGATGGTACCTCAGAATTGTTTTAATTTGAACTTCTCTAATCAATAGTTATTTAGAGCATTTTTTCATTTGACTATAGATAGCTTTAATTTCTTCATCTGAAAACTGTCTATTCATATTCTTCGACCATTTATCAATTTGATTTAGTTCTCTAGACCTTTATCAGATACATGACTATAAAAATTACTTCCCAGCTTTCTGCTTTCCTTCTAATCTTTGTTGCATTGGTTTTGTTTGTACAAAAGCTTTTTAATTCAATGTAATAAAAATTATCCATGTTGTATTTTATAATGTACTCTACCTCTTGTTTGGTCATAAATTCTTCCTCTCTTCATAGATCTGACAAACTATTTCCTGTTCTCCTAATTGGCTTATGATGACACCTTTATGTCTAAATCATGTAGCCATTCTGACATTACCTTGGTGTACATGGTATGAGATGTTGGTCTATGTTGGTTTCTGCCATACTATTTTCTGTTTTTCACAGCAGAAAGCTGCTGGAGTTTTTAGATTACTATAGGTATTTACTATTGTTTCTTTTATAAATAATCTGTTCCACTGATCCAGCACTCTAGTTTTTTGATGACTGCCATTTTATAAAATAGTTTTAGATTTGGTAAGGCAGCTAGGCCACCTTTCTTTGCATTTTTCCCCATTAATTCCATAGATATTCTTGACTTTTTGTTTTCCTCCAAATGAAATTTGCGACTATTTTTTTCTAGGTCTACCAATTTTTGGTAGTTTGCTGTGGCATTGAATAAGTAAATTAATTTAGGTAGAATTATTTATATATATATTAACTTTATATATTTATAACTTTATAATATTTATATATTAACTTGGTCTACATATGAGCAAATATTTTTTTCCACTTGTTTAGACCTTACTTTATTTCTGTGAAGGGTTTTATAATTGTGTTTATATGGTTGCTGGGTTTGTCTTGTGTTGTGTTCCAGCCAGCTAATTTATCCTTACTCATAAACTATGACTTGACTCAATCTAGCTGTAGTCAAGTTCTCAGGCGAATGTTGAAGAGGTGGGAGTCAAAGATGATAAGTTCTCCATTTATTAAACCAAATATAAGTGCTTAAATATCCTCCCCAATCCCTGATCCACTCCCATTCCCATGGCATTCTCCAATCAACCAGCAAAACAATGCGTCAGTGCTCAAAGACACCAGGTGATAAAGGTTTGCTTCTTCAGGCCAGCACTTCTGCATACAACAGTCCTTTACAAATTTCCCCCTTTTGTTTTTGAGGCAAATTTCCTTAATTCAAGTACATGATGGGTGCCACATAAGTTGTAAATAAAAGTTCAAAAATAGTATAAACAAATGTCAATTCAACAATAGTAAAACCAACTAAGCATCCAAGTCAATTAACATGAGTTATTAAATTTTACAAAATAATATTTCTGTCATTATAATATGCATGAATCCATAGATTTATCCCCAAAGGGGGTCATGATTTGTTATAATTTCCCTTACCATCCCTTCAAAACAATCACAAGTTAATTCAAGGTTTTGACATTACAGTATTCAAATAGCTTACATATTCATAAGAGAACCAAATGCTGTTAATATAATTTCTTTGCAGTTAGAAAAGAATATCACATAACTGATAAATAGATTCCCTTCCATAAATGTATGATGATAGATGAGACAAAGATTACAAATTTTTTCTTTTGCCAACAAAAGACCTTTTAAAGCAATCAAATTCAAAACCTAAACTAAAAGGAATAACATTTAACTCAGGTAACTATAACTGTAACACACACACAGGAGTTTAGACACTAACACAAACACAGAAACAACTCTCTTGTTTCACATTTACCAAGCTGAGATTGATACTCTGGCCAGTACCAGATCTCAGAATATAGAAATATTTTTCCACCTCTCCAGGCTAGTGGGCAAGCCACTTAACCCCATTGCCTTGCAAAAACTTAAAAAAAAAAAGAAAAAAGAAAAAGAACTTTTGGAATCAATCAGAATTTCTTTTCTTTTTTTAAAGGTTTTTGCAAGGTTAAGTGGCTTGCCCAAGGCCACACAGTTAGGTAATTATTAAGTGTCTGAGGCCAGATTTGAACTCTGGTACTCCTGACTCCAGGGCTGGTGGCTCTATCCACTGTGTCACCTAGTCACCCCCTCAACCAGGATTTCTTGAGGAACCTCATATATATTCATGAAAATCTTGAAATAGTCAATCAAAAAAAAATTGAATGCAATCTTCACAAAATTCAAAGTTAGCTACTCTATTACAGATTAGCCATAAGCACAGGCTTCATTCAAAAGATGAAATCTGAATTTCCTAGTCCCAGAAAAAGTCTTCTTCCCCTTTTTTTCTTAACTGACCATGAAGCATCCCAATCAATAGCCTAAGAAAAATGTGGTCATTGCCCAACCCTCCCTTCCCCAAACCAGGAAGAAGGCATGGGGGTCCCTTGACTTCTAAAACAAGTTGGGGGGGTGTTACCCTTCTTGCAGCAAAGCATGCATACCTTCTGAGATATAGATTTGAGTTTTGAAGTTCTAAAAAGGAAGTTTTCCCTTCTCCTTCCCCCCTCCCTCTGCAGAGGGTAGGAGTGGCAGAGAATGAGAGAGAGCATTTGAAAGAGTAAGAGAGAAAAAGAGTTCCACCCAAAGGTTTTCATGAGAACAATTCCTTCAATGAAACTAGTTGCATCAAAAAATTTTCTCATAGAAGGGGTGGGAAACATAATAGTGTTTAGTGCACCTGTTGGAGATGGATTGGTAGTAGGTTCCACTAAACAATTACTTGAGTTGTTAACAATAGTATAATTTGGAGTTGTTGCATTTTCTGAACAGTAGCCAGCACCATTACAAACTGTCCAATAGCATGTGACATTTTTGCTCTCAACACAGGAAGTGCAGTTAGTGTGTACTTCATGGCTTTCTGGTGCCGGAGCAAGGGTCATGGCATGCTTGGTTGTGGGCACTAGAGTGGATGTCAGGGTTGGCAGCACCGATGAGGAGTCTGAAGTTGGCTGTAGGTTTAGTGCTTTGGGTCATGCTTAGCATGCATAGTGCAGTCAGGCAGGCAGCGGGGGCCAAAAGGAATGGCCAGCAGATCCCCAGCGTCCCATTCATGGTGCTGGTGCTTGAGATGGACTGCTGCTCAGGAAAAAGCTCTGTGCCCCTGCAGTACCACCTTGGAGACTTCACTTCTCAACTCAACAGCAGCTTCAATCAAAGAATCTGTGCTAATTTTTGCTCCTAATTGATGCAATATATCTTTTCCCTCATAATATTGGAGAGAGTCTTTCAACTATGAATGGACTGACAGTCCCTGCTTTATCTTCTTTTCTCCATTTCAAGGGTTGACAAAAAATTTCTGCCTGCTAGATTAGTATAGGCAGCTTGTTTAGACCAAGCTTGTGGCCAGTTCTGTATGGGGAACACAATCCAATCTGCCCCAGTGTCAGTCAAACCTAGGAAAGCAATTCCTTCTACACAAAGAGGTTTTTCTGAAGAAATCGTAGTTGTAAACATAGTTTTATTGTTGTTTCTCAGTTTTGGCCCCTTTATCAGCTCCTTATCCTTCCAATTTATACCAGATCCTGAAAAAACATGTAACTGAGCTATACATTGGTTCTCATTTATGTAGCTATCGTCATTATTAGCATTCACTATTGCAATAGAGAAAATCTCCCCACTCACATGCTTTACTAAAGGTATGATGTCAGTATATTCTGGGTTTGGTGAAGCCCAAATGATTGCAAACTTCTTATCCAGTAATCATAAAGGGTGAATAGGCACTTCAGTGGAAGCATATGGAGGTACCCTAAATTTCCCAGCACTTTTGACTATCAATAGTTTGGTATGGGTCGACTTGCTACCAAAGCTCCATACTGGTTTTGCCATTCCATCTCCTGCTAGTCCTGAACTGTCATACCCCATGATTGTTTATGAGGGGCCCCTGGGAGAGGGCCCCTTTCTCCATTTAAATTTCCTTGTCTACATTCTGATGCCCATTGTCCTTCCTTTTTAAACTTTGGGCACGGAGTTTTAGGAAGATGAACTCTGACCTTTCTGGGTTTAGCTCCTTGAGCATTCCAACAATCTTTCTTTAAATGTCCAGGCTTTCCCACAAACAAAGCAAGTCCATTTCTCTTTATTTCCCATGTGAATATAAGCAAATGCCTCTGCCATTAATTCTGTATGATACACCTGAGACCATACTTTGTCACATCTTAGAATAATTTCCTCAGTGGTGGTATCCTTTCTTAAGCCAATCATTGCTTTCTGACAATCAGCATTTGCATTAGCCCATGATAAGTATTTTATTAATACATCTATTCCTGCTACATCTTCTAAAGTTCTTTCTACTGCCTCCTGCAATTGGAGAAAGAAATCTACAAAAGCCTCAGCATTTCTTTGAAGTGCAAATGGTTCTTTCTTTTCATTTTGCACTGGAATACATCCTCAAGCATTCTTTACACAGGTAGCAATTCTTTCATATGTTTCTAACCCATAATTTATATTGTCCGAATTGTTGAGAAATTGACCTGTGCCACTTAATTGTTCATAATATGTGGTGGCATTGGGACTTTGCACATGCCTCAAAGCCATCTGTTTACTTTGTTCTATAAACTCCATCATCCAAAAGACAGATTGTCTGGGTGACAAACATGCCCTATCTACTTCCAATCATTAGGTGCTAATATGGAATATGCAAGAGTATACACAATTGTAGCTGGACAAAAGGTGATCTTGACCCATATTCCCCCACTGCCTTCTTTAAATCTCTCAAATATTTAAATCTCTGACTGCTTTTATAATCTACTGGCTTATGTCTTTGCCTAAGGTTTCCTGGATTAAAAGGATCGGGCTCCTCAATAACAGGATATGACTGAAAATCAGCTCCTAAATCCCCCAAACTTTCTCCCTTCCCTTTTGTTCTTTTTTTTTTTTTTTAGTAGGTTTTTGCAAGGCAAACAGGGTTAAGTGACTTGCCCAAGGCCACACAGCTAGGTAATTATTGAGCGTCTGAGTCTGGATTTGAACTCAGGTACTTCTGACTACAAAGCTGGTGCTCTATCCACTGCTGCCACCTAGCCGCCTCCTCTTTTGCTCTTTCAGTGGCCTTTTATAATGCTGAAGTTTCTTCACTTAGATGCAGTAGGACTAATCCTAGGCTTTTCTTGCTAATACTTATTTATTTCTTCTGCCTCAGGCCATGGAGGTAAATACACTTTCCTTTTCCCTTTGATTTCCTGAACACCACCTTATTCCAACTTCCTTTCAAATACCCTTAATATGTGCCACATTGTAACAATTAACTTGTTACCTGTCCAAAGTCTTTTGCTCCAGGATGTCACCTGGAGGCTTTTTTTTCCCCTTGTTTGTGTGACAGCCCAAAAGTCTCAGTCCTTTGATGCATGGTTCTGCGTAGTCCTTATCCCAGACTCCGATAGATAGTCCAAAATCAGCTTTTTGCTTGCCTTCGTGCCCCATGCTTGAGCGTCATTTGTTGTGTTCTGGTCAGCTAACTTATCCTTACTCATAAACTATGACTTGACTCAGTACGACTGTAGTCAAGTTCTCAGGAGAACATTGAAGAGGTGAGAGACAAAAATGGTAAGTTCTCTGTTTATTAAACCAAATACAAGTGCTTAAATATCCTCCCCAGTCCCTGGTGCACTCCCATTCCCATGGTAGTCTCCAATCAACTAGTAAACCAATACTCCAGTGCTTGAGGGCATCAGGTGATAAAGGTATACTTCCTCAGGCCAGTACTCCCACATAAAATAGTCCCTTACAGTCTTGGCAGGTAGTCTAGACTCTCAAATATTTTATGTTGTCCACAGTGATTTTAAATGAAATTTCTCTTTCAGTGTCTTGCTGCTGGCCTTTGTGGGTAATAAATAGAAATGTTGCTGATTTATATGGGTTTATTCTGTATACTGTAACTTTGCTAAAGTTCTTTACTGTTTCAAGTGGGTTTTTAGTTGTTTTTCTAGGATTCTCTAAGTATACCATCTGCAAGGAGTGAGTTTTGTTTCCTCATTGCATATTCTACTTCCTTCAATTTTTTTTCTTTGCTAAAACTAACATTTCTAATACAGTATTAAATAATAGAGGTGATAATGAGCATCCTTGTTTCACCTCTGATCTTTATTGGGAATGCTTCTAGCTTAACCCCGTTACATAAACGTTTACTGATGGTTTTAGATGGATACTTACCATTTTAAGGGACAAAAATCCTTTTATTCCTTAGTGTTTTTAATAGGAGTGGGTATCATATTTTGTCAAAGCTTTTTAAAAAATATTTATTGAGATAATCATATGATTTCTATTAGTTTTGTTATCAATATGGTCAATTATGCTGATTGTTTGCCTAATATTGAACCAGCACTGCATTCTTTGTATAAATTATTGTAATCTCTTTGCTAATATTTTATTTAAAATTTTCCCATCAATATTAATTAAGGAAATTTGTCTATAATTTTCCTTCTCAGTTTTGGCTCTTTCTGGTTTAGGTAAAAGCACCGTATTTGTGTCATAAAAGGAATTTGGCAGGACTCCTTCTTCACCTAATTTTCCAAATAGTTTATATGGAATTGAGACTAATTATCCTTTAAAAATGTTTAGTAGAACCTAAAAAAAAGTTTAGTAGCATTCACTTGTAAATCCATCTGTGAAGAATTTTTTCTTAGGGAGTTCATTGATGTCTTGTTTCAATTTCTTTTCCTAAAATGGAATTACTTAAATATTTTATTTACTCTTGTTAACCTGAGCAATTTCTATTTTTGTAAATAATCTATTTCAATTAGATTGTCAGATTTATTAGATAGGGTTGGGTAAAAAAAATCTCTGAATTATTTAATTTCCTCTTCATTGGTAATGAATTCTCCCTTTTCATTTTTGATACTATAGTTTTGTTTTCTTTTTTTTTAAATCAAATTAACCAAAGGTTTAGCTATTTTTTTTTCTGATAAAACTCTTAGTTTTATTGATTAATTCAATTGTTTTCTATTTTCCATTTTATTAATTACTCCTTTGATTTTCAGAATTTGTGATTTTGTATTTAATTGGGGGTTTTAATTTTTTTCTAGCTTTTTTTTAGTTGCATGCCCAATTCATTGATCTCCTCATTTAAGCATTTAGAGATAAAAAAAATTTCCCTAAGAATTGCTTTGATCGCATCTCATAAGTTTTAGGATGTCGGCTCATTGTTTATTGTTTCTGTGATTTGTTGTTCTTTAGGATTAAGTTATTTAGTTTCTATGGTCCTTTATTACACATAATTTTTATTGCATCATGATCTGAAAAGGATACATTTAATATTTCTGCCTTTCTGTACATTCAATTGGGGGTTTTTATGCCCTAATACATGGTCAGTTTTTGTGTAGGTGGCATATACCACTGAGAAAAAGGTAATTCCCTTTTTTATCCCCATTCACTTTTCTCTAGAGGTCTGTCACATCTAACTTTTCTAAAAGTCTATTCATCTCCTTAACTTCTTCCTTGTTTATTTTGTAGTCTAGAACTTCCTGTAACTCACTTAACTTCTCTAAGAATCTGGATGCTAAACCACTTCTTTCTCCATTTTAATTAGATCTATAAAAATAGCTTTTGTTCTGAGATCAGAATTCCTGTTCCTCCTTTTTTAAAAATTTCAGCTATATCCTGCTTTAGCTGTTGACCCTTACATTCTCTGCTTTAAATGTGTTTTTTTGTAAACAGCATATTGTAGGATTCTAGTTTTTAATCCAGGCTGCTATCCACTTACATTTAATGGGAGAGTTCATCCTATTCACTTTCAGTTATGATTACTAACTCTGTTTTCCCTCCATCCTATTAGCTCCCAATTGTACTTTTCTCTCTCCTTTCCCTCTATTCCTCTTCATCAGTATTTTGCTTCTGACCATCACCTCCTTTTTATCCGCCCTTCCTTTTATCAGTCCCATCTTTTTTCTTTCCCCTTTCCCCTCCCTAATTCCCTGTATGGCAAGACAAACCCAACTGAGTGTTTATGCTATTCTTTCTTTGAAAAAGTCAATAATAAGATTCAAGCACCCCCAACCTTCTTTCCCTTTATTGTAATAGACCCTTTGCATTATTTTGGGTGATATAAATTACCTATTCCACCTCCCCCTTTCCTTTTCTCAGTACAATATTTTTTATAATCACATCAGAGTCAACATATCTTTTAATAGAGATAGAGTTCTCAAGATCTACAAGTACTATCTTCCCATGTAGGGATGTAAACAAGAAATTAAAACAATGTTATACACTAAGATTAATTTCTTGTTTACCTTTTTATGCATCTCTTGGGTTTTGTATTTGAAGATCAAATTTTCTGTTCAACTGTTCTTTTCATCAGGAAAGGTTGAATGCCCTTTATTTTGCTGAATATCCATCTTTTCCTTTCAGTCAACTACTCAGCTCAGTTTTGCTAGGTAATTGATTCTTGAATGTAATCTAAGCTCCTTTATACTCTAGAATCAGATTCCAGGCCCTCTGATTTTTTAATCTTGAAGCTACTGAGTCCTGTGTAATCCTAATTGTGGCTCCTTGCCACAGGCTTTCTCTCTGGATACTTGCAGGACTTTATCCTTGAACCGATAATTTTGGAATTTGACTACAATATTCCTTGGAGTTTTCATTTTGGGATCTCTTTTAAGAAATGATTGATGAATTCTTTCAATGACTATTTTACCCTCTGGTTCAAGAATATCAGGGCAGTTTTCCTTGATAATTTCTTGAAATTTGTTGTCCAGGCTCTTTTTTTGATCATGGATTTCAGGAGTCCAATAATTCTTAAACTATTTCTCTTGGACCTATTTTCCAGATTAGTTGTTTTTCCATTGAGGTATCTTAGATTTTTTTTCTATTTCCTTCATTCTTTTGGTTTTGTTTGAGTGATTCTTAGTGTCTTAGAGTCATTAGTTCTCACTTACCCAATACTAATTTTTAAGGAATCATTTTCTTCATTTAGCTTTTGTATCTTTTTTTTTTCCATTTGACCAGTTCTACATTTAAGTGAGTTGTTTTCTTCAGTAAATTTTTTCCCCCCATTTGGCCAATCTTGTTTTTTAGGATAGTGTTGCCACCTGTTGGCTCTCTCTTGCATTTCTTTTCGTGATTTTTTCTTTGCCCTTTCTAACTTGATTTTTAAAATCTTTTTCACTCTTCCAAGTAAGCTTTTTGGGCTTGAGACAAATTCATATTTCCCTCACAGGCTTCATATGTAGACCATTTTCCACCATCCACTTCTGAGTTAGTGCAATGATCTTCCTTGTTGCCAAAGTAGCCTTCTAGGGTCAAGATCTTTTTCTATCAATTACTCATGTTGAGCCTATTTCCTGGTTTTTAAGTTGATTTCCTGGTTTTTAAGTTGAGCTCTGTTCCTGGGGCAGAGGGGTACACTGGCCCAAGCTTCTTGTGCTGGGGACTCGGGGTCTGCTCACTTGCAGTGAGGGGCCTCAGGTGCCAATGGCTTCTCTACTGTGCTGGTTACCTGGCCTGGTCACAGGAGTTCCAGAGCTCACAATTTGCCTTCTGTTCTGGGACTGGAGTAGATGGCCTGCCATGCCCCTGGCCTGCTTATCTATGAAGCATCCAAGAGCCTCTTGACATCCTGCCTGCACCGGAGTGAGAAAGACCTTTTCTGAAGTCTTTCCAGGAATCTTAAGCTGGGAAAATTGCTCTATTCCATCTTTGGGTGGGTTCTGTTGCTCCAGAATCCATTTAGAAGCTT
This sequence comes from Macrotis lagotis, assembly GCF_037893015.1. NCBI lineage: Eukaryota > Metazoa > Chordata > Mammalia > Peramelemorphia > Peramelidae > Macrotis > Macrotis lagotis. The sequence continues at coordinate 35,019,403 of NC_133662.1, forward strand.
GACTTAACATTTCTACTGAGGGAAATTGGGGAGAGCTTAGGCAATTTCTTGGCTTCTCTCAGTCACCTTGGCTCTGCCCTGAGGTTCTAGTGCTATGTATGATTCAAAGACCTGGCTACTTAGGTTCTAAACTGATAACATGCTAATATAGTTATTGTTGTTTCTTAAATATAAAAGCTAAAAGTGATATCGATGGGTTTTATTTTTCCTATTTTTACAAAGTTAAACATATATACATTATCTTCAGTTTGTGAGAGATATTTATAATAAAGTAAAATAATTAAGCAAAACTAACAAAATAGTGACCTCATCTGAAAGTACATGTTACATTCCATATTTGTAGCATTTCCCCAACCTAATTTTTAATTAAAATATCTATTATCTATTTTCTCTCCCCTTCTACCCCTACCTCATTGAAAAAAAACCGACAGTAAAATTCCTTTTAAGAGTTATGCATATATCCCCTCATTGGCTGTATACAAAAATATATGTGAGATGATCAACTATGATGGATGCAGCTCCTCTCAACAGTTCAGAGATCAGGGACAACCCTGAGAGACCTGCTATGGACAATACTATCTCAATCCAAAGGGGAAAAAACCCCATAGAATTTGAATGCATGTTATATTTACTTTTAAAAAATTTTTTGTTTTTCTTCCTTTCTCAAGGATTTTTTTTTCCTTTTCCCCTTATTTCTAATTCCCTTTTCACAACATGACTAAATTGGAAATATGTTAACCAGGATTGTTGTATAACTTTTACAGACTTTTCACTCAACTATCAGGGGAAAGGTTGAACAAGTTATGGTATAGGAATATTCTGGAGTACTGATGTTCTGAAAGAAATCATGAGTGGCCAGACTTTAGAGAAGTATGAGAAGACTTGAATGAACTGATGCTATATGAAGTGAGCAGAACCAAGAGAACACTGTTCACATTAATAACAACATTGTGAGATGATTAACTATGATGGATGCTGCTCCTCTCAGTAGTTCAGAGATCTAGGACAATCCTGAGAGACCTGTTATGGAAAAAGCCATCCACATTCTGAGAAAACTATGGAATCTGAATGTAGAACAAAACATTTTATGTTCACTTTTTAAAATTTCTTTTTTTTTCTTTTTTACTCATGGATTCCCCCCACCCTTCTGATTCCTCTTTCACAATGTTTTTTTTAAATTTTATTTATTTAAGGCAATGGGGTTAAGTGATTTGCCCAAGGTCATACTGCTAAGTAATTAAGTGTCTGAGGTTGTGTTTGAACTCAGGTCCTCCAGACTTCAGGGCCAGTGCTCTATGTCACCTAAGCTGCTCCCTGGAAATATGTTAAACACAATTGTATATGCACAACTTTTATCACATTACTGCAATGGAGAGAAGGAAGGGAAGGGAGGCTGCTAGATAAAGGTGGAATCTTAAACCTATCATTTCACATTATGGAGTCATAATACCATAGTTTTTGAGGCCTTCTGAGTCATTTTATCTTTACCATATGGTTACAGTATAAATTTTTCTTTTGGTTCTTCTCACTTCATTCTGCATCAACTTTTTTTTATTTTTTGGTTTTTTGCAAGGCCCCTGCATCAATTTTTATAGAGCTTTCCATATCTCTCTGAAATCACCTGTTTTTCTCACTTCTTAGAGCAAAATAGTACATCTGTCATATAAATTACAATTTACTTATGGCCATTGCTTGATTGAAAGGAATCCCTTTGATTTCTATATTTTTTTTTTGCCACTACAAGTGTATACACACCTACATGCATACACACACGTGTAGATATATTTATGTACAGGACTTTTCCTTTGCTTTCTGATTGCTCTTGGGTATAGGCCTAGTAGGGGGAGTGTTGAGTCTAATAGCAATTCCCAGTTGCTTTCTAAAGTGGCTGTATTCATTCACAGGTTCAATTGTATCAGCGTGCCCATTTTCTGATTTCCCCTCTAACATTTTCCTTTTGGGTTTTTTTGGGGGGGGGATGTTAAGGTCTGTTGTGTGTAGGAGTACTGTAAAACTTTCATTACCTGTGTCCTTGAGCAGAGCCTTGTTTTACTAAGTGCCACAGGAGTGGGAGTGGACCAGGGACTGGGGAGGATATTTAAGCACTTACATTTGGTTCAGTAAATGGAGATCTTAGGAGACCTTGATGTACAATGGGAGAACTTGTCTTCCTTGTCTCCCGCCCCTTCAACGTTCACCTGGGGAAGGTTAAGGGAGTCCAGAAAGGGACTCAACAAGGGGAGAATGTCATCTTTGCCACTTGTAGAGGTGTGAAAATCTTGGAATTGCTTTAACATAACATTTTTCTAATCAGTGATTTAGAATAGGTTTTCATTATTGTTGATAGCTTGGATATCTTCCCTTAAAAACTTGGACCACTGTTTCTCAAAATGTGGTTCATGCACCTCTAAGGGCCTATGAGACTCTCTCAGAAGATCTTTGAAATAAAAAATATTTTTCAAAATAATATTAATACATTTTGATTTCTACAACAGTAACTATCATTAACTGTAACCTATATACAAAAACATTTTGCAGACATCCTTAGCTAGATGACATAGAGTGTACCGAGTAGATAGGGCATTAGGCCTGGAATCAGGAAGACTCATCATCCTGAGTTCAAATCTGTCCTCAGACTGACCCTGGGCAAGTCACTTAATCTTGTTTGCCTCCTAAACCACTCCAGTAAGTTTGAAGACCATTTATCAATTGGAGAATAGCCCTTATTCTTTTCAAAAATTTGAACGTTACTTATTTTGGAAATGAGACCTTTAGCAGAGAAATCTGCTGTAAAATCCCCTCCCCCCCAGTTAATATTTCTCCTTAATTTTGGCTTCACTTGATTGTGCAAGAAAACTTCCATTTTGTGTTATCAAAATTACTTATTTTATCTTTTGTGACCCTCTCACTGCCTTGTGTGGTCATGAACTTTCCCTATCCACACATCTGATAGGAATTTTTTTCCATATTTCCCTAATTTGTTGCTTATCTCACATGACATTTGAGGGAATGATCTGAAATCTAATTTCTTACATACTGCGGTCTGATTTTCCCAAAAGCTTTTGTCAAATATATCTTTGAGGATAAAGTTGCTTATGCCATTCCAGAAATTACAAATTTCTAATCTTATCTTTGCTAAAATAATATTAATGATCGTGATGAACTTAGATTGGAGTATAGTAGTGTAATGGATAGCCAGGAACTACTGGGTTTTAAACTTGGGCCTGGACGAATTGAGCAAGTCATTTAACAAATACTTGATGTTGCTCAAAAACTTAAATTTGAGAAAGCCAAAACAATTAGCCTTTTTTTCTTTTATAGAGGATAATGATAAACACTTGTGGTAAGTCACTCCCTACGCCTTTATAACAAGAAACCATAGAAATACACACCTAACAAAGGACTGTACTCACACCTAGCCTGGTCTTATAGTTAGTCACCATCACAACAAATGATAGAAGATGGAACCAAGTCTGATATTAGACTCAAAGTTGTGAGAAATAAATTAGTTTTACTTTAGGAAAAGTTTCCTCCAAGGTTTAATTTAATTATTATAATTTTAAGCTTAAATGACTAAAAGGGATTTAAGTCAAGAATTAGTTTGAAGGAGACGTAACTATCATCCCACAACCATGAAGCTTTGCCCAAAACTCCTACTAACCCAATTTCCACTAATGTCAATGAGTGTAGTCATATGCCCTACTGAATATCACAGGTCTGCTATCAGAATTGAGCAGTCTTAATCTTTTTTATTGAGAATCTATATAATGTTTTATTGAATGCTTGTGATACTTTGAAAACTGAAAGTGCTATACATATGAGATAACTCTTGACTACCTCTACACAGCTGATCAGAATATACCTTTCCCTTCCTCATCTTTCCCGTTTGCTCTTTTGCAGTTAATCAGAATGTGTGCCACTGGAGAAGGCAAAATCAACTACTACAACTTCATCAGAGCTTTCACAGAGTGACCTGACCTGTATAGAGAAGACTAGATGAAATTTTCTGTAGATGAAATTTTAAATTTAAATATATACATACCCTTAGAAATATATATGCTGAACTTCTGAAGTGACTTTTGTTTTTTCTTAAATCTATCAGTGGGGCTGAAATTGAAATAGATCTTAACAGAGGATCTTAGATTTGCTTATTATACCTTTTGAACTGAATGGTGATCACAAGCCGAGGTATGCTAAGGGAAGCATATTTTGGGTTTTTGGAAAATACAAAAGATTTGATTTGTTATTACCTCACTCTACTCTTAGAGTCTTTCAAGGAAACAGATTTTAGGCTAGCTTGGACAAGAAATCAAAGAGTAATCTGGTACCAATTATTTGTAACTATTTGAATTTGAACTGCTCAATACAAGTTCTTGAGTAATAGATTAACTTGCACTTTTTGCCAAATTTAGTATCTAGTTCTGCTCCTGCCAGTCCCAGCCTCTATTTAGGGGTGGGGAAATTCACAAGTGCACACCAAAAGAAATTTGATTTCTCTCTTGGGTTTCTCTGGTTTCTTAGATAGGTCATTACTGAAGTGTTGGCATTACTTGGAATTTCACATTCTAGCCACTCTTCATCCTCTACTGAAACCCACACTTTTCTTCCCTTTCTATAGCCTTGGGTAATGACCTGGTCTTTGATGACAGGTACTCTGAAATGACTTGAAATGCCTCAGGGAAAGATGTCAGTTTTGAACATGGTGAGAACTATTCAAATACTCAAACCCCCCTTGGGGAAATTTACCAGGAATTGAAAAGTTGGGACTGACTTGTTCCATCAGATGCATTAAATAAAAAGCTGGACAGGGGTAAAATTTCACATTCCATCAAAGGTAGTTTTCTAGGGACTGTACTCCCACACACATCTGTTTGGTTTATATGATGCAGCCAAGTGGTAATAACCTTGGAAGACAGATCAAATAATTTTTCCTACTGAAATCCTAAATAGCAAAGTGTTACTAATTACCCTGTATAAACCATGATTCTTGGGAAACATTTGCCTGGAATCTGGACTGAGGCCTAACATATAACAGCTAAGTGTTGAGTATTACTTCATATCAGACTGTACTATTGGGGATGGTAGAAAGGGCAAGAAATCAGTGAAGGTCCTACCCATTAGCCAAAGGCAGTCTAGTAAGGAAAATAATACTTTTAATTAAATCTACCAGCTTACAAAATCTCCAAACTTCTATAGTTGTGTGTGGTGGTTTAGATGTGGCTTCTGCATATGGTGTAGATATCAATTTGCCCCTCCCCCCACTGAGGACTGTATGTTAACTGGTCACTGCCCAGGACCTGGATTTTTAAGGCAAGCTAGTACTACTAAGAAGTGCTGAAAACTGGTAACCATCCTACATTCCACCCACAAGGCTCTGAACCTTTGGAATAGATAAATTGGAAGGAAGGATTAAGGATTACTGAGCCCAAAACATCTCTCAAGCCAATGAACTTCCCCTCCCCCACTAGCTGAAAAAATCTAGCAGAATCCATACTGAATATTGGATTACATATTAAAGCCTCCTATGAACACATCTGCATCTTTGTATGCTGGGTGCTATTAGCGTATCTAATGGTCCTCATTCCCAATCAAGTCAAAATGGAGAAAGCACATAGAACTAGGAATCACTGGTTCCCCTAGGGTTGCCATACTAACATCTAGATAAGTCTATTCAGCAACCAGTTCTGGTCTCTTGTGGTACTGATATTCATATGGATCAAGCATCATCTACTCCATTCTCATATCCAAACACTCGAAATAACCATCATTGGCTAAGAATTTCAGAGCATGGGGCTCTGTAGTATTCTCTCACAATCTATTGTCAAGAAAATTTCTTCCCTTTCTTGCAACTTCCAATTCAAGTCCCAAATAAAGATAGGGTATAGTTTTCTGCACCTGAGACAAGAACTACATGAATCTATGCCAAATTTGGTATCTCTGGTTGCTATGGTTTATGTGGTCAAGTCATCTTGAATATGTTAAAGCTGTGGAAACTCAGTAAAGAAAATAGAAAAACTAAGAATAAATCCTAAACAATAAATCCTGTTTCTCCAACAAAAAAACATTCAATTATTAGAAAGCAGTTTTCAAAGTATAACTCAAAGAATACCAGATATTAAGGATTGATAATTCTATGCCTTTTATTCAGTTATTTCAGAAAATATTTTTGTTGCTCATTTGTTTCAAAATGCACATTTTCAACAAAAAAAAATCCATACAAAACTGTAACTTTTTAAACTGGGTGAGGGAACAATGGAAAAGGAATTTGGAAAAAGTTGCATCAAAAGTAAAAACAGATAAAACAACCCTTTTACACAGATGCATAAATATGGCAGGTACAATTTTCCTTGAGTTCCTTGTTGAAATTTGGTCCATAAAATAAACAAGCTAAAATGGGTTTTTAAAAAAGGCAATGTATCCACCTTTGCATTATGGTCTACTAGGGGCCCAGCAACTTCAGTGCATCTTTCAGTTGTTTATTAAAATGGGGACTGGGAGATGATGTTTACAATTTGACCCCATTATATCTGTACACAAGGAAAGGGCTGAGCTTGCAGGCACATTGTCAGAGGAGAGAGCAAGACAACCTGTGCCTCGGTTGTACTGAAAACCACTTCTCCTTATGAACAGGAAGCATGCCCTCCCATCCGATCTAAAACCCTGGAATGCCTTTTGGTAAAGATGGAGGCCAGGATAGCACTATGCCAAAATCTTACTCCTGGATGCCATATTCAAAAATTGAACACATTAATGCCCCATCATGAGGATTCTTTTTTCAACAAGTTTTTTTTTCTAAAAATATGTATTTCTACATTATGCTACATGTTCTATCATAGAGCCACAAAAACCTATCTAGGACAAGGAGAATTGCAGCTAAGGAGAAAATGGCTGGAATTTCTCCACTGAAGGATGATGGTTCCTCCTATGTGTCCCATCTCTTCCCAACTTCCAGGGCTTCATAATGGACAGAAGGAACTATGGAAACTAATGTGTTCTGGGAGAGTTATTGCACAACCCGGAAGAAGTAGGGGGGGAGGGGAAACTGCTGGCAACACATGGATAACACTGAATTAAGAACTAAATACAATATTTCTATGACAAAGGACCACGCTGACCTGGCTTTCTGTAAAACAGGCTTCTACATCTATGAATTAACACTTGTGTTTGGAAGGAAGAGTAAACTCCAGATTATGGACTTTGGGTTGAATGAAGAAACAAATGAGGAAGAGATGGGGGTTACAACAAGAGTCATTGTCTGAGCAGAGAAGGAAAGAGAAGGGTGGGTTCATGGTGTGGGTGGGTAAGGAGGGGATGGGGAGATGACTATGAATTATCTGAGCACTGCTTGCTACTAGCAGGCCTGCCACCTCAGTCTAAACCTATACCTAGAGAAGCCACAGCATTTCTGCAGCTTGGTGGGAAGAACCCTAAAAATCAATGGAGGCAAAAGCCAAGAAATAAGGCCAAAATATACTAGGGTAATGATGGACATAAAGTAGATAAAGGCACAGTGACCAAGGAAGCCGGACTGTCACATGCTGCGTCCCTTTTATATGTGGCCATTCCTGGGGACAGTGACCATTGGGAGGCACACAGACCCCATGGTCATGTTAGCAAGAAGAAATGGAGAGCTCTGTACAGAACATATGACAGGGTCCAAAAGAAAACGTTGGCAAAGTAAGGCACTTGTTATACAGAAAGGATAAAGCATCTACTCCTAAGAATTACAAAACTGCTACAAGGAGATACAAAGCACAGGGGAGCCAACATTTATGCAAGGTCTCATGGCTCTTTTTTGAACCCAAGGACCACCTAGTAAGAATAGTCAGCTAGGAGAGGCTTAAAGGCAAGGAGAGGCTCTTAGCCTTTAGGAGGAAGCCTTGGCCTGCTGCCCAACTACAGCAAGATGGGATGAAGTCTTTTTTTCTTTCTTTCCTGTCTGTGTATCAGTCACCTAGCCCCACCAGTGAGGTTAAAACAAAAGGCTAAAATGACCAAAACCCCATAAGTCTTATGGTCTCAGAAAAAAGGATGCTGTTCAGGCAAGGGATAAAGGGACATGGATCAGGCTTGTAGGATGAAGGAAGGAAGCCTACTGAGAGCCATCCTCCCTGCTCTCATTCACTTCAGTACTCTTCTGGTACCAAGAGCAAGAGACATTCCTTGCAGTGTCAAAAGTCAGGACTGTTCCGATTTTAACACTAAGATTCTAGGAGGAAAGGAATCAGAAACAAACAACTGGATTCAAGCCTACCAAAAGGCCTCTTCTCAAACAAAACCTTGAAAGCAGAAGGTGGATACTGAAGCATCTGGAAGAAATCCAGACCATCTTGCCAGTAGATTCAAGCTCTAAAATCTAAACAATGTGTTCCCATTGCCTGGAGTCCTTAAATTGTGAAGGAGTTACCAGGAAAGCTTTGGAAACATACAACTTGAATTCAAACCAATCTTTGGAGCTTTACTACATCCTATGGGGATTTCAAAGATGGAGTGCCAGAGTACGAAGGGTACCACGGGATCTTCAAAGCCTGAAATGGCAGACACTGTGACAAGTAGTGCATAAGGTTTTCAAGAACCACTTGGATCCAGGTGCTAAGTCAGAACAGATATACTGTAAACAGATCTGAATGGACTTCCAGATTGAGAAACCAGTTCCTCTTTCAACCTGGGCCCTATCATTTCTCCCTAGAATGATTCATTTGAGGCTAGAGAGACCTTCACCCATCCAAACATCTACAGAGTCAGGTACACAAGACTAAATGTACAAGATGCTTGTCCTGGAGCCCAAATGTTGGGCTACATATGAAATATCCTCAAACCATAATCATCATCCCCAGCTCCAAGGAAGGGGACAGGCACCTAGCCCATAGAAACCCCCAAACATGCCCTTGTTTCTTTAACTTCAATTATACTGCTGCCTCAAAAGCCAAGAGATTCCACTGAGAGAAAGATAGTGGTTGAGGTAGATTAGACTCATTCCCATTCCCATAGGGGAAGCCAGACCTCAGACTGAATGGTGAGGATAAAAGCAGGGACTTTATGTGATTTAGCATTTTGCTTGAGTGAGTTCATGGGTCATCACTTCTTTTCCCAAGAATTAGGAAAGAATAGCTGACCTGCCCATTAGAGCTATCTTAACCCAGCCCCTTTCAACACAACTCAATCCAGTCTTTATAACAAGACCTTGAAATGAAATGAATTTGCCAGATAGTTCAATGGAGGTGAACAAGCATAGCTAGTTGCAAACACAATGGGCCTCCACTAAACCAAACCTCCCAAATTCAATACTATCAGAAAACAGTCTTATTACTAGCTTCTCCTGATGGACTTATGCCATGAAAAGAACCAGTTTCTTACCTACTCTTGGCTGTTAAATACAACTGGAAACCTATTGGAACTCCCTAAGAACCTGTCCCCTTTCCCTGTGAAACTAAAAGGATCTGAAAACAAAACATGGGCAAATCTCTGTGAGCGGGATGACTAGAGTTCACCTCAGGTGACAACTTTTGGCAGGGAGTGAGGATAGTTCTGTCAGTGACAGGACTATGTGAGTACCAGAGATATCAGGTATGAAGAAAGATAGAAGAGTTAGGAGGAATCTTAAGAACTGGATTAATAATTTTATAACAGCTCACTGCTCTTAAAGAAAAGTCTGTACATTGGAAGCCACAGCCTCTGTTCGTAGATGACTGGATGACAAAGGGCTGGAGAAGGCAGGAACTCATTGCCTACAGATGACCCTTTAGATAACTGGAAAAAATCAGAAGGCTCTCAAACATACAAAGACCTGCCCAACTGACACCAAAACCACTCTGTCATCTCTGTGGTATTGAGAAAATTCCCAGGGAAGAGGAATCAGGGACAGTAGGAGCCATCTCTTCTCGTTCAATAACGCCCTGCCAATTCTCAAAGGAAATCAAGAGGCTTGGGACCTGTTCTCTTCTCTGTTCATAACCTGGTCCTAGTAGAAGAGAGGGTCGGAATGATGAGACCCTTTCCAACTAATCCCTGCTGACTACCAAATGTAAATCCATCTTTCTATGATCCAACTTATTTTCCCCTTTTTTGAGGGTAATTTGAGGACAAAAGGCCAATGTTGCTCAAGAAGCTGAAAGTGGAGATATCTTAGCCCAGCCTCTTATAACACAACTTAATCTAGTCTTTAACACTAGATGAAAGCAATTTCCTACAGCAAAGTAAGAGATTATATTCATTCTGGACACCCAGAGCTACTCCCTTTCACCTCTGTAGAGATTTCAGCTTTCTTAAGATTCTTTACAATCTAACTCCCTTTCTTCTCCCACAGAACTTCACAAGACATCAGAGCCTTCAAGGCTTTCTCTTGCAAGCGGAAGTAACAAAAAGATGGATTTAGCCTCTATTGTATCATGGGGTGTACGCAATAATCACCAACCATCCATGATGATGATGAGAATAAGGTACAGCACAAAAAGAGCCACCAGTAAGGCCAGAGAGTCGGGGACTCCTGCCTCTCAATGCTAAACAAACAGGATAAGGAGAAGGGGGAACAGGAATCAGGGGAGGAAGGGTGCAAAGGTCCAGGATTGACTAAGACCATCTAAAGAAATGAGGAAATCGAAGAGGTTTTGAAGAAAGGAGGCCAAGTCCTGTTCCAAAGAATGGCCTAAGAATGTTCTGGGCCAAAGACTGTGTCCTTGGTTCTCTTCACCAAGCTTTGTTTGTTGTTTTATTTGGGATGCTTATCAATCTGGCAGTAAAGCAACTGCAGGTTGGGATGTAGCAGAACAGGGTTCATCAGTATCACATCCCTGTCACCTTTTGGAAGGGATTCCCTGCTTCAGCTGACTCTGCCTTTGCTTTTGCCTTAGGGTTTGAGGAGGAAAGGAACCTGGTCCTCCAACAGCACCTCCCTAATGGAATAAGAGCAGGCAAGTGTTCCTTCAGTCCCAAGATCCAAAAGTGAAGACTACATTTCATGGCTGAATTACAATGTCCCAAAGCCAAATTCTGCTTGTGACATTTGAATCCATTGTGGTACCTCTGTGGGTTGGGATGGTCCTTTGGAAACTGAAAATAAAACATCTGGGCAGCTAAACAGAGCTATTAAATGACTAGCCAAAGAAGGGTCAATTTTAGGACCCAGTCATTTTTCCTCTTATGGTCCATGCTATGTATGTGTTGACCACAGGGTACAATAGTCCAAGGACATGGATATCTGATAACAGGGAACAATCCTAAGTGGATACTCCTTGGAAATACCTAATGGCCCATAAGAAGCTGAAATTGAACAGCATTGGTGAAAAAGTGGGCCTCCTTAATCACAAAAATCAAACATCAAATAATTGCACAATAATGTAAGAAAAACATTTGTGAACAAAATCAGAGAGCAAAGAGAGAAAAGACAACTATAAAGATCAAGGATTCTAGGTTCCCCAGCAAACAAAGGATATGAGGAAGTGAGTTGGCTCAAGAACATAAAGAAAGAAGATTTTTGGTTTTATTGAAAATGGTTTATAAAAAAAGGGGGAAGAGGGACACAAAGATAGAAAGACAGAAAAGAGAGGAGGGAGAGAAAGAGAGAGAGAAAGGGAGGGAGAAAGAGAAAGGAGAGAAAGACACTGACTTTCCAAAAAACATAATTCAGCTGTTCGAGATGGGAGTGTAGCAAGCAGAAAAATTGGGGCAGTAACTTAGTCCTAGGCCTGTGGCCTCTATACTGCCACCCCACTAGGAAGGATTCCTGTTCTCCACCTTCTGGCTTTACGGAGCCTTCTGCTTCTTAGTGCGTGGGGACATTCCATTCTCTGCTTTCAGTACTCCATTTTCATGGTAACCTGGGAAATGAAGAAAGACAAATACACATAGACACATTCATAGTTTGTTGCCAAAAGGAAAATATCAGCACATGAAGAAAGGAAGTCAGCCTGAGGTCAGAGGAAGGTGAGGTAGGAGCACAGAATGACAAAGCCACAGCATTTGGGAACAATCAAGAAGAGAAAAAAAATTTTCAGGTCCTAAGAATAGAAGAAAAATAGCAGGTAGCTCTCCATAGCATCAGTCTCCCTGCCCAAGCACTGTCCTGCAGGTCATCCCTCCCAAGTGCTTCCCTTGGATGTGTCCAGGAGAAAGGGGCATTCTGAGACCCTTCAAGGAAGTTCCTGGCCCAAGCCCAGAGCAGGAGATCAGAAGAATGGAAGAGGCCCTCTCTGGTCTCACAAGAAAGCGCAGGTAACTGGAGGAGGAGATGCTGGTGCTACCCAACCATACACCAAGTCAGGACAGGAATGGAGCATAACCTGTCTCATACCTGAAGCTCACAGGGAGGAAGCAGGAGACAGAAAGACTTTCATTTACACGGCTGCCCTTCCCAACCATTTTAATCCCAAGAATCCTCAAGGCAGCAGGAGAGATGCCTGGCACCTGTGATCCTGGAGGCAGGACTTCCTTGGGCAAGGGGCAGGTGAGGACAGGCTGCTGAGCAGGGAAGGGGAAGGGCACCGACCACAGCTGCTCCTGGACAGGCTCCCAGAGCCACCCTAGAGAGCCCGCTTCCCGTCAGTCAGTGTTCCCTGCCCAGAGCAGCAAGAAGCAGCACTCCCAGCTGAGTCAGCGCCATCCCCGCCCACAGACTATTCCCTGGCCCAGGCCCAGGCACGTGCCAGCCAGGTCCTGGCAAGAGCCAGAGACAGGGAAACAGAGAGGAGGTGCCCTCCAGGCCCTGTCCTACCAGCACGGCCCAAGGAGCCCCGGGCCTTGGCATCCCTCCCCACCCATCTCAGATGAACCCCAGCTTGTCTCCAAAGGGGGAATCCTGGCACTCACCAGACTCCCTCTTGATTAGCTTGGCTGGCGGTCTGGGGGCAACAATAACTCTCTTCTTGGCGCTCTGCTCGTTCCAATACTCCCGCCAGCGCCGCAGCTGGGAGTGGATGAAGCGCCACATCATCCAGGCCTGGGAGGCACACACCAAGAGCAGCACACCCAGCCTGGGAATACCAAGAAGAGCCGGTCCTTAGGACCTGAGGTACCGAGGGCCCCCTGGGCTCAGAAGGCTGAGGAGCAGGGCCCAATGCCCCACGATGCCCATGCTGCCCCTCCCTACTCTAACCATTAGGGACACCCAGAAATCACCCAGTTATCAAGGGACAAAAGTAAAGAGTACCACATGTATTTTTGATGTTGGTAGTGGTAACCACAGAGAACAGTAAACTCACTCCAAGGGAACTGTTTCTACAGCAAGGAGCATAAAAAGGAAACAGACAACTTTTTGGCAGGCTCCTGTCCACATGGTCTGGGCAAGAGCAAAACAGTATAACCTCATCCTTCATCCTGCAGTTCAGCCCCCTTAATGGGAGAATCTAACATTCACTTATCCTACTCTGGGGGTCTAGATGGTTTTCTGAGTGAGAGCTCAAGGGGATCCTAACTTATTCCTTATAGTACCCCACAACTCACCTGAAGAGCAAAGTATTGAAGTTGCCTTTCTCTGGCTCAAAAGTTTGATTTTCCATTCGAGCCAGTCCAAAACCAATGGCCAGCACAGTGAGGGTGAGGGTAAAGAGGCGGGTGACCACAAACACCACGGCCCAGGCATTAAACCTGCCCAGAGGAGAAAAATATGACCAGGAATTCCAAGAGTGTGTCTGTGTGAAAGGGATTATCATCTACCCAGAAGGAATAATAACAAGAGTAATATAGCATGATAGACCTACACAATGTTTTCACTTCTGCAGAAAATGGACCTGAATTTGGAGCCAAAAGGTTCAACCCCGACTAAATTTACTACCTGGGGTGACCTTGAGTTTCCCCTTTCGGTTGTCTTAGCTTCCTCTTCTGTAAATTTAAGGCATTGGATAAAATATAATTAAGTTACCTCTCAGTTCTAAAAACTGTACCTATTGTAAAGCTAAAATGAGGTGAAGTACACAAAGTGCTCTGCATATGATGATGATAGTGGTGAGGATAATAGCTACCATTAATATAATGTCTTGGTTTGCAGAGTGCTTTACAAATATTATCTTACTGTATAAATGCCAGCTATCATCATTACTACTACTAAATCTCATTTGTTCCTTGAAAGGTAGGCAGTCCAGGTGGAATTATCCTCATATTTCAGAAAAGGAAACCAAGGTAGAGAAGTGTGACTCAATAAAAACAAACTAAAAACCCTATAAAAACTTCCTTAACAAATTAGGGCTATCCAATGGCCTTAGATTCCCCTCCTCACCAGGGGTCTTCAAGCAGTGTAGCTATATACTTGGTATACTGCTCTGGGATACTATAGAAGGAATTTTTTTTGGGGGGGGGGGCATGGGTTAGGTTTCTGGAGTCTTAATCTTGTTCAGTCAGCTACCCAAGCCTGAAAGGTCAGATGAGCTGTCTGGGGTCAACATATGTATCAGATGGGACTTGAACCCAGGTCTTCCTGACTGTGGCCAATTCTTTATCTCCACAATGTATACAAGATAATTTTGGGGGGACTGGGGAAATACAGAAAAGGGGAAAGTTATGGGGGAGGCACTAAGCAACTTGGGAGGGGAAGCCAGATATAGGGGGGGTAGAAGCTGAGTATTGAAGGAAACTAAAGATTTTAAATGAGCATGTAAGAGCAGGGGTGGGGAACTTTTCTTCCTGCCAAGGGCCATATGATATTTATAAAATCATTCACAGGCCCTACAAGATTATCAACTTAAAAATTAGCCTGCTATATTAATTCACCCAAAAGAGCTCCTACATTTATTGTCTTGCTTGTGGTTGTCTTGGCAGCACCAGACCAAACAATTTTGCAAGCCTTATATGGCTACAAGCCGGACATTTCCCCACCTCTGATGCAAGAAGGATGAAGTGAGGAAGGGAAGAGTTGGAATAGCACAAGGGACGCACAGAACAGGATGGTTCACTGCTGGGGTGAAATCCCTTGGGCTCCTAAGTCATATCTAGTCATTCCAGGGGATGGCTAGATATTCGAGCAACTCGGACATGACTGAGAGTCTGGAAGCTCCATCTTTTACAGTGCTGTGTTCAGCAGGTAGCACCCCTCTCATCACCACTTACAGCTTCTCATTGTTCTCATCTGCAAAGTAGAAAAGTCGCGCCATGTGGAAGAGAAACTCAGCCACGTACTGCAGCAGCAGCAAGATCAGGCCCAAGCGGGTCAGGCTGTGAAAAAATTTGAGATGGGGAGAGAAATGTCACCAATTATCATAGAAACAACCATTATTGGGTAAATCATTAACAATCAGCTCCACCAAACCCCTTCCCCCCACCAAGGTATCTACACTTAAGCTTAATCTGCATTAAACTGAAAGTTTTCTCTATCATTTTCTTAAGTCCACAGTCAACAAAACAAAAAAAAAAAATTACACTCTCCATTGTAAGAGCCAATTTCCAGGATGTAAATGTGCACATATAACAATCTCTTTAGAGAGTCTGTACAACTCTGGGAAAAACCTTCCCTATCCCTACCATTCAAATGTCAAATGCAAGAAAATAGTGGGTGCCTTTCTGAAGAAGTTATCTCTTGGTATCTCTCACAGGTGAGGCCTTTTCAGATTCTCCCCACTTGTACATACTATCTTCCCCCAAATTACTTTGTGTTTATTTTTCATCTTCTTATATGTTAACCTTTCCAATGGCATGTAAGCTCCTTCAGAGCTGGGACTGTTTCAATTCTCTTGTCTCTGTATTCATGGCATGCCATGAGTCTGAATTCATGATCCTCTGTTGAGAGCTAGAAGAGGCTTTAGAGCTCATCCCCACCTTATTTTACAACCATGTGGTTTAGGTGGAGGTGTTTCCACCCAGGAGATGTTCGAGGACAGTAGGGACATGTAAGATTCTGGGGGTAACAGTACCAACTCAAGTGACTTAACTATGTCTGCTGACTGTCCCTTCTCATCTCATCTCATCACTTCCTTCAAGTGAAGTCATACCTTCAATGAGAAGTCTTTCCAATCCCCTTTTTGCTAGGGCTTTCCTTCTGTTGATTATCACCAATTTATTCTAGTTTATTTCATCAGACCCTGAGCTCCTTGAAAGCTGGTTTTTTGTCTCCCTTTGTACCTCCAATTCTTAGCAAAGTGCCTTAGTAGAAACTTAAAATACTTGCTAACTGAATAACCAACCTTCAGCAGGTAACTGGAAATTCAGAGTTACAAAACTATCTTAGTCAGGAAGCACCTGCTCTCTCACTACAGAAATGTAAGCCGGTAATCAATAATCATACTAGGAGCTCAAATCTTAGGATCAAGAGTTCTATTGAATATTAGATTATCCAGTCCCATGCTTTCATTTTACAGAAGAGGAAACAGACCCATAGAAGTGAAATGATATGCCCATGGTCCCCAAAACTGGAAGAGTTGGCTGTATAATGTACCAATACCATGGGGATGATTTTTATATTGCATCAGCACCTACAGACTCTTGTTAGAGCTTAAGGGCTGCAGACCCTCAAGTTAGGGTCCTCTGAGGGACACTTCCCCACTCTCTGTCCAGGAATGACAAAGGTCAGGAGATTAGTTCTTAGAGCTTCCTGAGCTGCCCAGAATGATCACTTGTCCTGATTACTCTTTGTACACTTGTACAAATTGCAAGCCTTATACAGCTGTATAAGGTCTCTTCCTGGAGGTACTATGGAGAGATGACCACTTAGTGTCACAAGAAGTATACTATAAGAATAAATTCACAATATGTTTGGAAGAAAGGAGCCATATATATTCAAATAAAGGAGGCGCAGACACCCCACAAGAAAAACCATGATATTTCAGAGGCAGAACAATGATCTCTTTGTTCTTCTCTTGTTTTACAAGGTGGGAGAGGATGGGGGGGGGGGGGCCCTGACTCCTCAAGCTATCATGCTATTTTCTTCAGGACAACAGAATATCATATTTATCATTTTTGATTTTTAATGAAAAGGGAGTATGGAAGTAACATAGTAGTACATTGAGTGGACAAAGCATTGGTTCTAGGTTCAAATCCTACCTCTTTCACTACCTGAGTGGCCTTGGACAAAATATTTGACCACTCTGGGCTTGATTTCTTTCTATATAGAATCATATACAAAATCAAGAGGTCTGGCCCAGATAGTTTCTTGAGGTTCTTTCAAAGCTCTAGATTTCTTATCCTAATTAGTTATTCTTATATTCTCATATTGCTTGTTTGTACACAGGTGTCTGCATGTTGTCTCTCCCTTTAGATTATAATTCCCTTGAGAGGGAAGAGACTTTCTTTTACCATTTTTTTGGTGGTGGGGGGATCCCCAGCACTTAGCATACAGTCTGGCTTAATAATGTGTACTGACTAACTCCTGATTCTTAATTACATTCACAACTATTCTCCAAGTGATAACCCTGGACTCTGTGATAATTCAGTCAGAAATCAATGAAGTCTACACTGGCTGCTGGCCTGAAGGACTCTCAGGCATTCGTTCCATTTACTCAGCAACTTGGCTCTCCCAATTCAAAAGTGGGCTTTATGACATCAGAAATAGTCCTGTTTTTCTATTTATATTTCCTATGCTTTGAACAGTGCTTGATACTTAATACATAAATATTTATATTCAATTTAAAAATATTTATATACTTTATTTAACATATGACAATTATATATAATACTTTTATCTAAATTTATTCAAATAAATGTACATAAACACACAAATAAAAATAAATAAATAAAGCAGTGCTTTCCATTCCAAGTCTACTCCTTCCTTTTCATACACTAACAGCTGGAAGGACTGGGCTGTTGGCACCAACCACCCGGCACCTTGCAGCAGGAACACAGCCTCATAGGACTCACACGACATGGAAAGGGGAGACTCTGAGGTGCCACTTACTTTAAGAGGTATGCTCCAGCTATGTGAACCAAATACAGACAGATATACTGCAGCTGACGTGGAATCTCCTCCTGGAAATAGAAAATGACCAAACTGAATTCTCCCTTTCCAGTAACCAAAGCCCGAGGATATGGTGGGGCAGGAGTTAACTAGAGAACTGATGGAACTGAAGCCATCCAACTCAGTCCCCATTGTTAGCAGCCATAAATGGGAAAGGCTGACTTAACAGCAGCCCGGGAGCCTGCTACAAGTGAGAAGGGACAGCTTTGGCTTGAGGGGAAAAGGGTAAGGGTTGGGTGGAGACAACAGACACTAGAGGGATGATGTTACTGGAAGCAAAGCTGAAGGAAGTTAGGAAAAGACTACTAGGAGGATATATATTTTTTTTTAATCAAAGCCTCATGGCTTAGTAGAAGAGTGTCAGAGAAATGAACTAGAGCAGAAAGTGTGAAAAGGGGGAACCTTCCAATAGTAAATAGTTTATCAACACAGGATCTCAAAATTAGACTAACCCTGCTGGAGGGTTAAGATTTTAAATAAATGCTAAGAAATCAGAGCAACCACCATCAAATAATCTCTATTTCCCAAGGAGAAGAAATAAAGAGTGCTTCTGAAAGCAAAATAGAGAGAGGCCTTCAGGACCTCCTAAAAGGGAAGATGGCCCAGCTATGCCAATCAGAATCAAGAGTTACTTACCTTCCGCACCTTCTGGAAGTACAGTTCTGGAAGAGCATGTAGCCAGTATGCCAGCTGGCAAAGATAGAAAAACTTCACCTGGAAGCTGGAAGACAAGAGAAGATTCATGGAGAAGTCTAGGTCTAGTCATAATAGTGTTCAAAGGATCAAAGGATCTAAGGATCTATAGTTGGAAGGAAGCTCAAGGCATCCAATCTAAACCCCTTTATTTCAAAAAATGAGGAAACTGAAGTCCAGGGAGAGTAGGTGATTTGGACAAAATCATACAAGGTGTTGTCACAGTTTGGATCTGAATCCAAGTTTTCTTAGTTCCTGTGGAAAGACAGATTAACCAAAACCAAAATCACAATAGGGCATAACCCTATATTTTGAGGACTGAGTCAAGAAACCCCAGCAAGGACTGGGGACATCATCATTCCTATGTTTGGCCTTCCTGGCATGGACCCAATGTTCCATGTCCTCCTCGCAACCCTATACACTCTTAATTTAATTTTTTTCTTTATTATTTTATTTTTCCAATTACATGCAAAGGGAGTTTTCAACATTCATCCATTTTCAAGTTTATGAGTTCCACATTTTTCTACCACTCTCTGTGGCCTCCCCCTCCCAATGGTGGTGAACAACCCCCCCCCAAAGGCAGTGAACAATCTGGTAAAAGTTGTACATGAACAATTGTATTGAACATATTTCCTTATTAGGTTATGAAAGAGGAATTAGAATTAAGGGTGAAAAAAACATAAAAGGAGTTTAAAAAAAGTGAATGTAGTACTTCATACCCTTTTAAAAGGGAAATAAAAAGGATGCCACAAATGATTAAAAGTGAGAGAAAGGAGTGCTGAGCAAAGGTTAAAGGTTATTTCGCCTAATCACCCAAACACACTTCACTAACCTAAAGCATTTTACTTAGCAGTGTCAGTATTTTTTCAACTGACATAGGAATGACCCAAGTTTAATGAATTTCCTAAATCTCTCTGGTTGGAAAACTCTTAGCATCTTTGGAATTTGGAATTTCATCCCCTTGATGACTGACTTTCCCTCAGCTCACAGACGGACACACGGAAACATTGACTTGGAGATGGAAATGACTTCAAAGGCCAGTGTCTTAATTTACAGGTAAGGAAATGGAGGCTCACAGAGGTTTGGTGGGTTTACTAGTCATATAGCTATTAAGAGTCAAGAGTCAGACTGGAACCTTGATCCTCCCAACTCCAGATCCAGTACTTTAACCATTGTAACAACTGAAACTATTCACAGAGGTAGGACTTGTACCTGCTGGAAAAACCCTGATCCTCAGAGAGGATCAAAGCTTGCTTTCACATCAGATGAGAGACATTAGAGGCTTTAGAGAAGATGAGTGATAAAATAGCAGTAATGTGAAGAGAATGAAATTCACAGGGGGAAAAAAAGGTACTTACACAATAAAAGGATAGTAAGAAAGATAAAGATCAACTGAGTAAAAGAAGAGATGCTCAAGGGGTACGTCAAGTTTGGAGACCTTTGTATACTCTGTTTATTACATTTTAGGCTAAGTCATACCCAACAGCAGAGGAATGGATTTAATGACCTTTCACATTTAGGACACCAAGAATCTATGTTATACCCAAAGCATTTTTTTAGAGGAAACTCCAATTTATTTATAACAATATAATGCCAACAATTATTTCCAACAACACACTAAATAAGCTGGGAATGGGCATGAGCCAGGGCAGCTCCTATTGGCTGGGGCGGGGGGGGGGGCACAGCTCTTGTCATAATTTCTTCACAGAAGAAACCAGAGAACTAGAAAAATATTGTCCTGGGTACTGAGACATGAGCATACTTACGGGAGATACACATGAGGATAGTTTTCCCAGAGGCTTCTTGGATTTGTTAAGTATCCTTCCTACAGGGGGGAAATAAAAACAAGGCTTAGAGCAAACAGACCTGAGAAATATTGTAAAGGTCATTCTTGCTTGAGGCACTATCCATCCCATTGAAAAATTAAAAAGCCAAAAAAAAAAGGCCATTTCACTTTTCATCCCACCACAAATGCTCCAAGTAACAGAGATCTTACAACTTTCTATATTTCCTTTCTCTCTAACTGACTTGAGAATTTTACCCCTCGCCTAGTATTCTTGAGCAGAATTTCAACTCAGGTCTTCCTTACTCAAGCAAAGGGTTCTCTCTACTATAAAACCTAGCTGCCTCAGAATTCTATAGTAGCTAAGAATCCTCACCTTAGAACCAAAGAAGGCAGTGCAAATCAATTAATTTCTCTAGACAAGTGCTCTAGACAACTCTTTAAGATTATTTGTTGCATAAAAGGTGCCAACCTGCTTTGGTGGAGGCAATGTTCTCATCTGAGAGTTCCCTATCAATAGAAATTTCATATCAATTACATCACAGGTACAGTCAATAATCTATATCCTTATCCTTGACAGGCTGAGAAAAGTAAATCATATTACCCTCATTTTACAGATGGAAAGACTCAGGCCCAAATGACATAGTTGTTCAAGAACAATTCAGTGCAATAAACATTTATTATGTACCTACTATAATACAGTAGTACCTCACAATGGGCACTAAAGAAACAAAAAAAAAAAAACATCTTCCACACTCTACTGAAGAGAAAAACTAGACATAAAACTGAACCAGGTAACCAATCCTCCAATCTACTACTCTATTTCTGCAGTCAATAATGTTGGCCTGCAGTTTTGGAGAAGACAATCAGGTATAGTTGGACCTGATCAAGAGTGTCCAAGTGAATGTAATCAGGTTATAAAATGGTTTAAAATGGTTTTCATCAGACAGACTGACTTTCACAACTAATCAATTATAAAGATAATAATGGAAGGTCAAGATGGTTTATTGAGAAGGTTACATCTGTGATTTTTAACCCTTTGTTTCACAGATTTTGAGGCTGGCAATATCAACTCAACCAGCAATTCAGATATCACCATCTCTTGATCTCTATCTTCCTATAAGAAGAACATTGAGTGAGCATGTTTTCTTTATAAGGAATTAAGGAGAGGAAAAGTTTCCTGAGGACAAAACTGTTACACACACATACACGCATGCATATAGAGTGTGCAAATACATATATATGTACACATATATATCTATGTATACAGGAGGGCATAATGTGTGCATACTACGTGCATACTATAATTTTCATGCCTGTTTCTTTATTTGTAAAATGGAAAAATAATTCCCAGGCAAACAGTAGTCACTTATTAAAGTGTTGAACAAGACCCCTTTCTCATCAAATTATGAATTCAAATGAAACAGAAATCATCTAGTCTAATTTCCTAATTTAGTAGAAGAGGCAACTGAGGTTCTTTGTTAATTCTTCTTTGTTAAATGCTAAATATGTAAGGCACTGTGTTAGGAAATGCATTTTAAAATATGAAATAGTCTCTTCCCTCAAGGATGTAATATTTATCAAGGAAGACATGTGCCTCACTAAGTATATACTAAATATATACAGGGGAATATTTTTGTTTTTGTTTTTTTTAGTTTTTGCAAGGCAGTGGGGTTAAGTGGCTTGCCCAAGGCCACACAGCTAGGTAAGTATTAAGTGTCTAAGGCTGGATTTGAACTCAGGTGCTCCTGACTCCAGGGCCAGTACTCTATCCACTGCACCACCTAGCTGCCCCCCAGGGGAGAAAGCATTGAAAAGATAAAGGTTTTATATAAAAGATAGTGCTCTAATCCACTATGAAGAAAACTAAGAATTCTGGGAGGTAAGAGTAAGGAAGAAGTGCCTTCCTGCCCCAGGGGGACAGTTTGGGTGAAGACAAAAGATAGCATGTAACATGAGAGAATCATCAAGACCATGTGATCAGGAGAAGGGGCATAATATAGATCTAATAGAGCTGAAAAGGTGGGTTGGAGCAAAGTTGTGCAAGGTTTTAAAAGCTCAACAGAGACTGTCTTTGATCCGAGAGATAACAGACATCCCTTGAAATTCATTAAGCAGGGAAAGCCTATGGTTCAGTAAAATGATCCTGGCAGCCATGTGGACAGATTGGAGGACACTGGTGGAAGAGCCAGGGGAAGGACGGTAGGGGCTGCAGACAGAATCAACAATGCTTGGCAACCCGTGATGTGGAAGTTGGAGTGTTGGTAATGAGGAAGATTCTAAGGTTGCAAACCTTAAGTGTATTTAAAGGTTAAATGAGTTACCCAGGGTCATGCCAACACTCCATCCCAGTGCCCAGGCTGTCTTTCAAGCCTGGCATGTCCTCCTTCATCCCAGCCCTGTACCTCACCTCTTCCTCACAGAGTCTCTCTCTTCCTTTAGGACATAGCAAAATTAACAACTGCATGAATCCTTTCCTAGTTCCCACCAGCTGCCAGTACCCTTCCAAACAACCTTGTAATCTAATTACATTGTGTATGTGTAATTGTATGTATCTATGTATTTATGAACATCATATTTATGCTAAATATACTTTTATATGTACTTGCTTTCTACCCCATTATAATGTAAGTTCATTATGAATAAAAATTTTTTCATTCTTTGTATTTGTATTCTCAGCCCCTAGCAGTGTTAGGACATAGAGGAGCTTCAAAAAGAATTAACGACTGACAGGATCAGAACCCAGGTCTTGTCTCCCAGTGGAGTGGTTTGTTTGTTTTTCACTGACATAAACAGCCTCCTCCTACCAATTCTATACTCCCTAAAACAACAACAAAAAAACCCCAAAAACCCTAAAGGTTTTCTTTGTTAGTTCTTTTTTAAAAAACTTATTTTTTGAGGCAATTGGGATTAAGTGAATTGCCCATGGTCACACATCTAGAAACCATTAAGGGTCTGAGGTCAGATTTAAATTGAGGTCTTCCAGTCTCCAGGATAGGTGCTCTATCCATCACACCAACCTAGCTGTCCCCCTCTTTGTTAGTAGACAGATTGTTGGCCCTGGAGTCAGGAGGACCTTAGTTTCAGATCACTAGCTATGTGACCCTGGGTAAGTTTCACCGTTTGCCTCATTTTCCCCATCTATAAAATGAACTGAAGAAGGAAAAGGCAAAACCACTCCAGAATCTTTGCCAAGAAAGCCCCAGATGGGGTGGGAGACAACTAAGCCTCATCAACATTACCACCACCACCATCATCACCATCATCACCATCATCATCACCACCACCACCACCACCTCTAGAGTTCTAGACTAAAAGATTGATTGCCTGCTTCTACTTTAACAAAGTAGATAAAAACATAATTAGAGATGACAGAGAAAGGGGAGGGAAGGGAATGAGAATCTATGCAGAAGACCATTATCTAAAGGCAGAGAAAGAATGTAACTTTCTTCCTCTTCCTTGTCTTTCAAAGGAGGTTTGATCTAAAGATCAGACTCATGACCCTGAGTCACACATACATGAGACAGAAGGGATTAAGGGAAGTCCTTGTCTCAATATTTGATCAATGCTCCACACCCACCTTCTCCACCTTCATCACCAATGGTGTTCTTTGTGACAGTTCTGTCCTGATAGAGATCTGAAGGGCATGAAGCCCCCAGACAATTTGAGGGGCAAACAACAAACAAACACTAAGGAGGTGACAGTTCCTTCCTACAGGAAGTAGTACTGTATACTTAACAAAAAAAATGTCATTTCTAAGTCTGTCTATGGAAATTTGAAGTGAAGGTGGCATTCCGGCCAAAGAAGACTGGACTTGTGAGGATGAGGGGAAACCTTAAGCTTCACACACACACACACACACACACACACACACACACAGCAGCTTTACATATTAAACGCAAACTTTCTTCAGTTTGGCAGCCTAAGTTTGCTTGGGAAACAAAGCTATGGAAACTCTGAAACCAACAAACAAAGAGATCCCAATAGAAAAATGCTGCCTGATTACAAATAGGGACCCTGTCCAGTCCACTAGGTCTGGAACGGTGGGAGGCAGCAGGAGGGGGTGGAGGGGGAAATGAGAGGATAAGCAGGAGCCAGAGAAGAAATGACTCACTGGTTGGTAAATGAGCAGTCTTTTCCAGAAGGCTGGCCAAACAGCTGCCTAAGGAGGAATAGCCACATGCCTCTGGAACACAAGGGGTTAACTTCAGAGTTCTGACATGCCAAACAACACAAGTTAGCTAGGGCCTGCATTAGATACCCTTCCCCACCTACAGTCCCCAAAATGTCAAACAGATCCGAGACCTGGATCTTCTCTGCAAATGGGCAGACAGACTGGGTGACCCTTTAAAGGTCTTCTCTGACGTTATAAAAGATTAGCTAAATGGGGCCCACGATGGAAGTTTCCTACTTTCTCTCAACAGCACTACTCCAACCCTTCCCCCAACTATTTTTGAACAAAGAAAATACAGATACATTTGAACTCAATAATAGCCTATCACTTGGTGAACTCATGTATACTGTGAGACAAATCATATAGCTTCAAACAAGCAAAAGCCAAAGATAATGATGTGAAAACCAATCCCTAACTCCTTTTTTCTAAATAAACCTCTGCATGTAATTTTTATTTACCAACAACAACGTAATGACTTATGCTTGTTTTGTAGTCAGAGGACCTGGATATGAATCCTATCTCTAAAACTTAATATATCTGTGATCTGAGGCAAATCACTTCAGCCCTGCTTTCAATGTCTTCAAATGAGGAGACTGATTAGATGGTCTCTGAGGTACCATCTAGCTCTAAATCTACGATCTGATCCTTTTACTCTTTAGACCTCGGGTTCCTCATCTATAAAATGATGGCATCCAAGAAGAGTGTCCATCAATAAAGGAATGGCTGAACAAGTTGTGATATATAACCATAATGGAATACTACTGTGCTGTAAGATATGAAAAACAAGATGATTTCAGAACAATCTAGAAAAACTTTCATGAACTGATATAGAATGAAGTGAGTAGAACCGGTAAAACATTGTACATGGTAACAACAATATTATACTATAAACAACTGTGAATGACTAAGCTATTCTCAGTAACACAATGATCCAAGATAATTTCTAAGGACTTAGGAAGAAAAATGTTATCCACCTTCAGAGAAAGAACTGATGGAATTTGAATGTGGATCAAAGTGTACTATTTTTCATTTTCTTTTTTCTTTTTTGTGTTTTCATTCCATAATATGGTTAAAATAGAAATTTTTGCATTACTGCACATGTATAATCTCTATAAAATTGCAGGGAGGTAGAGAATCTGGAACTCAAAATTTAAAAAAAAAAGTATGATTAAAAAGGCTTTTGCATTTAATTGGGAAAAAATAAAATAATGTTTAAAAATGATAGCATCAACAGGATCATGGATCAAGGAGCAAGGTGAGGTCATTAATCCTCTTATTTTACAGATATGTAAAAGAAATTGAGGCACAGAAGTTAAGTGACTTGCTCAAGGTTATAAAACTGGTAAGTATCTGGAATGAGATATAATGTGTGACGCTCTACCCACCTTATCATAATGCCTAATACTGAAGTTAAACTAGGGTTTCTAAGGCACCTTCCAACTCAAAATCTCCAGTGTTAGGAATTTTCTGGGCTTTCAGTTTCTTCACCTATAAAATGAGAAGAATGACCTGAGGTCTCTCCAACTCTAAATTCATGATGCTATCTATTTTATATGAAGCTAGACATTCCAAGAGGACTCTGGAGAAAAGAAGGGCTTTCCCTACCCTTTGAAATCTTTCTACTTTTGAGTCAATGAAAAAAGGAAGCCTGAATAGGGACATCAACTTAGTTTAAAGAAGCTGGAAATAGTTAGCCAAAAGGATTATATCTACAAATTAGAATAATATGATTTTAAAACTAACTACTTTCTAGCTCTGAACTGGAAACTAAGGAATGTCCATAAATTGGGGAATATCTAAACCAATATGAATGCAATTCCATAAGGAATATTAAAAGGGACAGCTTCAGTCCAGCTACTGGGATAAAAACCTCTCTGTTCGATAGAAACTGTTGGGAAAATTGGAAGATAGTATGGAAGAAACTTAGATTAGATCAACACCTCACACTCTATACCATCAAAATGGATATAGACATAAAAAACAGTATTATAAGTAAACTAGAAGATCAAGGACTAGTTTACCTGTCAGATCTGTGGAAAGGGAAGCAGTTTATGACCGAGGAAGAGATGGAAAACAACATTAAAAACAAACTAGATAATTTTGATTATATTAAATTAAAAAGCTTTTTGCACAGACAAAACCACTGTAACCAAGATCAAAAGAAATGTAGTAAATTGGGAAATAATTTTTATAACTAGTATTTCTGACAAAGGACTCATTTCTAAAATATAGAGAGAATGGAGTCAAATTTTCAAAAAAAACAAGCCATTCCCCAACTGACAAATGGTCAAAGGATATGCAAAAGCAAATTACAGTTGAGGAAATCAAAGCAATCCATAGTCATATGAAATATTGCTCTAAATCATTACTTATTAGAGAAATGAAAATTAAAGCATCTCTGAGATACCATCTCACACCTCTCAGACTGGCCAATATGACCAGAAAGGACAATGATCAATGTTGGAAGGGTTGTGGGAAATCTGGGACACTAACACATTGTTGGTAGAGCTGTGAACTCATCCAACCTTTCTGGAGAGCAGTTTGGAATTATGCCCAAAGGACAACAAAACTATCCTTTGATCCAGCAATACCACTACTGGGTCTATACCCCGAAGAGATTATGAAAAAGGGTAAAAATATCACTTGTAGAAAAATAGTCATAGCAGCCCTGTTTATGGCGGCAAAGAATTAGAAATCAAGTAAATGTCCTTCATTTGGGGAATGGCTCAACAAACTGTGGCATATGTTTATCATGGAACACTGTTTTCTATTAGAAACGAGGAGGGATGGGAATTCAGGGAAGACTGGAAGGATTTGCATGAACTGATGGTGAGCAAGATGAGCAGAACCAGAGGAATATTGCACACCCTAATAGCAACATGGGGGTGATGATCAACCTTGATGGACTTGCTCATTCCTTCAGTGCAACAACCAGGGACAATTTTGGGCTATGTGCAATGGAGAATACCATCTGTATCCAAAGAAAGAATTGTGGAGTTTGAACAAGAACCAAAGACCTTCAAATTAGGGGAAAAACCCATTATTATGTAATTTTGCTCATACTTTATTTTTCTTCCTTGAGGATGTGATTTCTCTCTCATCACATTCAACTGAGATCAATGTATACCATGGAAACAATGTAAAGACTAACAGAATGCCTTCTGTGGGGGTGAGGGGAGGGAAGCAAGAATAGAGGAAAAATTGTAAAACTTAAAAAAAATTTCCACAACACTAGTCTGGGTAAAAAACATTTTATATTTCTGTTGTCCTGCAGTACTAATCCAACAGCATTTTCTCTGTCAATGCAGAAGAGAATAGTACATGCCATTTCTCTGGGTATCTGCTTCCTGTTGAATATATTTTTTCCTTTTTTAAATTTAAGGCAATGGTGTTAAGTGACTTGCCCAAGGTCACTCAGCTAGGAAATTAAGTGTCTGAAGCTGGATTTGAACTCAGGTCCTCCTGCCTCCAGGGCTAGTGCTCTATCCATTGCACCACCTAGCTGCCACCCTACCTACACCCCCATTGAATACATTAAGCAGAAGAGAATAATGCTGGTCCTTGCCCTGATAAAAGCTAGTCTGGAGCTTCCCAAAAGAAAAAGTGCTCTCTGTGCCCCAAATTAATTACTATCATTATTGTTTAATGGAAATCCAAAGAGAGGGAAAGGAAATCCCATATGGGGAAGGATGGGAGAAAACAATGATGAAAATGACTAAACATTTCATTTACTCCAAGGACTTTAAAAAAATAATATCAACCTAAATAATGACATTTGGCCCCTAAACCGGGTCTAAATGTGTCACATTGGGAGAGGGCATGAGGGAGGGAGGGGAAGAATGCCAGGGGTGGTCTGAAGAATGAAGAATGAAATGTGATTCAGAGAGATGAGGCAATACTTTTGTAAGAAGACTAGACAAACCACTCCTCCCCACCTTCAAAATTCCAGTGGATGGGACAGAAAGTTGAGGATGGGGGAGGGAAGGGAAGTCAGAGTATACATTCATATGCATGTTAAATGCTCTTGGCAATCTCTGGCTTTTCTGCTACGTGGCCAGGCCTGGGCCCTCCAAACCTGAGTGTGAGTGGAATAGTAAGTGGCCCTGAAGGTGTCTTCCATTCACAAGGGTCTGAATAAATAGAGGGGCCTTCTTCCTCCCCATTCAATCCATGGTGTGACTGAGCAAGGCGCCTCTCTGTTGATCCTGAAAAGCATTTTGGTGCCTGCTTTGGTTGATCAGAGCCATTCCTTATGTGGCTGAAGGGTACTTAGGGAGGCAGCACAGGGCCTGAAGTCAGGAAACCTAAGTTCAACAGGCCTCAGATACCCGCTGGGTGACCCTGGGCTAGTTAGGCACTCTGGGCCTCAGTTTCTTCATTTGTCTAATGATCTCCAATATTCCTTCCAGGTCTTCCTGTATGATTCCAGAGCCACCAGGTTTTAGGCTGAGGAGTCCACATACTTCCTAGCATGGAAGGAACCATATCTCTGCTAATTTTTCTATGGGCTATGTTTGGATTTGTCCCAAAAGAGGACAGTTTACAGATGGAAATTCCAGGAAAAGTGGGTGGGGCTGTTATTAAGGACTTCTGTGGCATCTTTTGCTATGATGAAGACCACATGACTGACTAAATTCTTTTGTTATACTGAAATTTCCCTATATCCCAAAACCCTACTGGTCTGGATAGAGGCCACATCCTTCTTCCATGCCTGATCCAGGGAGCTCAACTTCTACTTTTTTGAATATAATAGCTCAAACCCTGTCTCTATGTTCCCTGAGTCTAGAACGGTCTTCCTTTGAACCTCCTGATTTTCTTGAAGGTCCAAGTCCACCTTCTCTCCCTTCTCTGTCTAATCTCTTATGCACCCAATTATTTACATGTGGTCTCCCTCTTAAGCATGGAAGCTCCTTGAGGCAGGGACTATTTTTGCTATTCTTTGTAAACAGTGCCTGGCAAAGTAGTAATCCTTTTAAAAATGCTTGGCTGACTCTCTTTAATCTGGAAGTTAATAACTGTCTTCTCCCTAATCAAGCCAAGCACTGCATTAGTCACCAGGCAGTAGTGAGACAACTAGAATGAATGAAACAGTCCCTGTGTATTTCGATATTAATGCAGATCATTTCAACATAGTTTGTTTCTTGCAATGAACAGTCCATCATGGGGAGCTATTTTAGTTATAAGAATGTTCATGAGGGGCAGCTAGATGGCAGAATAGATAAAGCACCAGCCCTGGAGTCAGAAGGACTTGAATTCAAATTCAACCTCTGACACTTAATAATTACCTAGTTGTGTGACCTTGAGCAAGTCACCAACCCCACTGCCTTGCAAAAACCAAAAAAAAAAGTTCATGTTGAATTTATCATAAAAATTCTGGTCTGTTAGAAACAGTACTATAACAAGGAAAAACTTTAATGGGCTGGAAATCAGAGACAGATCTACTGGGTAACCAACTATGACCTTGGGTAAGACGTTTATCCTCTTTGCTGAGCTTCTCCACTTTTTACTACTACCCACAGAGAAATATTGTTAGGCATACAGGCAATTTCATCTTTAAGCATACTATATATAAAGCTAAGACCTAGAGATAGTTACTATGCACAATAAAGATTCAATAATAAACTAAAAGAACTAATTAATGTTCTTTCCTATTAAGAGAACAACAATCAAAGTGATGTCAAAGTGATGAAGATTAAAAATCTTAAAACCTGAGACAAGTAGGTGATCTAGCAGAAACGTGACATAGCCTCCTGTCCTCAAGGAGTTTCTACTCTAAAAGGGGAGATATGCAACTACGATATAAAGAAGAATGTGATGAAGACAAAGGTCCAAAGTAAGGAATTTGAGCAGGGAAAGATGATTTTCCACTGGGAAGGGAGAGGAAACCAAAGGATGAGTAGCACAGAAACTGAACCTAGTTGGAAGAATTTGAATAGGCAGAGTTGGGTGGTGAAGTTCATTCTGGGTATGATATATAGAAAGAATGAACAAAGGCCTAGAATCAAAGGAAGGAGAGAAGAATGGGAAATGATGTATTATCCAGTTTGGCTAGAATGGAAAAAGGGGGCAGGAGTGAGAAATAAGGGTTGAAGTCAGATTAGGGAGGGCTTTGAATTCAATAGATGTGGTCACATAAGATCACATTAGAATAGAGATAAAAAAGTGTTTTTAGTTCTTAAGATCATAAAGTACTGAATAGTTTCTTGTGGTCTGCTAAGTACTTTGCAATTATTTTCATGAGTTCTTCAAATGCTGACTGCATGTTCTCCTCAGTCTAGACCACTCCCTAATAAAAGGTTGCCAATTGTCACTTTCTAGTGAAGACTGCCACTCACCGTCACAACAACATACAGGCACCAGACCAAGGAGCTGAGATGAAAGGCTACCAGCTGTCCAGATTCATTGAACTTGCTGTGTTTGACCTTGGAGAGATGAAGTCGCCTGCTGATTTTCTAAAAGAAAAAAAAAAAGAAAAACAAGCATTCAACCTACTCTTCCACCTCCTTCCCACAAAATACTAATAATGTCAAAAGTCTGGAGCAAGCATTGATCCAAGAACTGGCTTGAAATGTGTATCATGCTGTGTTAGGCTAGGTCAAATGCAAGAATGTTGAAGGGAGTCTATAGGATCTAGACTGCTTTGCTTAGACATGAGATCAAAAATATCTCCCCATACTTAGATTGTGACTTAAATAAAGTTTATCTATTTCTCTTATACTCCTCTTCTTTTAGTATATACTAAGCATACATTGAATATTTGGTCCTGAAGAAGAATTAGGAAAATATACATCCCTTCTTTCTTTGCAGAAGTGGGGGATTATGAGTATAGACTAAACTGTCTGACTTGGTAGATGTGTTGATTAGTTTTGTTCATCTGCTTCAATAAAACAAATTCTCTTTTTTTATTCTTACAAGGGATGGCTCTCAGGGGAGGGGAGATAGAAAGGCATATATCTGGAACTAAGAGTGTTAGGACAAAAGATAACCCATATAAACAAAAGCTCTTGGAGTCTTCAGTTTTTAAAAGTGTAAATTTGGGAACCACTGACCTAGACAAATTTCTTCATGTTACAGAGATCACTGACATTCTAAAGTTAAGTGACATTCCCAAGGGTATATATAAGTCTTAAGGGTCTTGTTGGCTTCCAAGTCCAACACCAACTGTACTACAATGAATCTGTTAACTTGAAAGGGCTATAAGAAAAGAGACGGAGGTGATTATCAGGAAATAAATAGCAGGACTGTATACATCCATATCAAGACAATCAAGAGAATAACTTTCCTTGGTAATAATGATGACCAGGATGAGAAGCCAGAGCTTTTGTTTTGGCAATTCTTGGTTGGAATAAATCATGATCTATCACCAATACTCATGGGTTTGTGGGCTTAAATGATTACAAGTTGCATATGAGAGAATAGGTGGGAGAGGGGAGGAGGGACTGGAGTAGGAATCCAATTCATACTTGTCTGGCTTCAATCCAGGAGTAAAGTACTAAAGTATGAACTGAACCAAACTTCCAATCTCAGAGCCCCAGGGATAGGTAACACTTACATCCAAGATGTACTCCTGTACCACAGCATGCAGGATGATGGTGATGAAAATGTAAAACAAGATTGTGACCAGATCCTTCAGCCCATAGTGATACTGAATAGTCTCGCTCTCTGTGGAAGGAACAGGAAACAAGTCAGCAAATGCTTGGTGTTAAGCCTTCTGGTCTAAGGGGAATTCTGAGTTGAAGTTTTCTGACAAGAACTCATTGTCCCTTCCTTTAAGCCATATGCATTCTGGAAAAGGGCAGTGATCCCAGTTTAGTGGGTGAATTTTGTTGATTCCAAGACAGCCACTGGAAACTTGCAGGGATGGCCATCTGCGAGACAAACGCTGAGCTCTCCAGAGCTTTTTTCCAAGTGACAGGATGGTCATCAGTTACTTTGAGCACAGCCCTAAGGAAAGTCAGCTGAGGTAGATCCTCTATTACAGCTATATGCTTATGAAGTTGGGGAGACTCAGAATTGCAGATTTTTAGAAGTAGAAGCATCACCAAGTGGGGAATGGCTTAACAAATTAAGGAATATGAATGTAACAGAATATTATTGTGCTCTCAAGTGCAGCCTGAATCAGATTAAAATGTAATTGGGAAATGTTTTAACAAAATAAAAATGTAATACAACATAAAGAAAGGTCATTGAGTCCAGCTCATAAGTAAAAGAGTCCCCACTACAAAAATAATAAAAATAGCTACCTTTTATAGTACCTATTACACACCAGGCACATTTAGGTTACAAATATTATCTAAGAGGCAGATCTATTAACACCCTATATTAGTTAGGAATCAGAGAAATAGAGGTTAATTGACTTGCCCAGGGTCATGCAGTCAGTAAGCATTTGAGATCAGTCTCTAGGACTAATAAGTGGATCTAGACTAACAGGAACCTGTTATATCATCTCAATTTCTCCATCACCACTGTCTCCATTTCACCCTCCATTCCACAACAGGAGAGCTCAAATTTGTAGCAAGTTTTTGCTGACACAAAGCCTAAATTTGCCTCTGCAACTTCCCCCCATTCAGTGTTCTGGGCTCTTCCCCCTGGGGACACAGAATGAGCTTGACTCCCCAAGTCGCAAGAACATTCCATTGGAGCAGCTTTGCTGTCCCTGTACTAGGAAATGACTCATATCCGTAGTCTGGAGGTGGATCAGGGTAGTTCCTAAGTTTTGGTCTCCTACACTTGGTTCTTTGTAGTCTTTCTATAAATGGGCATGAGAACCCCAAATCTGAGTTTTTTAAATTTAATTTTTTTTCTTCCTATCCCCTCTCCCACCATTGGGAAAACTAAAACAAAATAAAACCCTCAAAATAAATATGCAGAGTTAGAGAAAAAAATTCCTACATCACTATGGTACTGTTTAGTCTGTCATCTCTGGGTCAAAGGTAGGTAGCATGCATTTACCATTCCCCTGGAAATCATGGTTGGTCACTGCAATGAAAAGAGTTCTTAAGTCTTCCAAACTTATCTGTCTTTATAACGTTGATGTTATAGTATAAATGGTTTTCCTGCTCACTTCACTCTGCAACAATTCATTCAAGTGTTCTAGGATTTCTCTAAAGTTGTTTCTCTCATCAGTTCCTACAGTACAATAATATTCTATTTCACTCATATATTACATAATTTGCTTAGGCATTGCTAAGGTGATTTTCAAGGGACACTGATGAAGGGAGGATCTGTAATGAGTCCATTTCACAATTTCTTTTTTTCACTGTCACCAATTAAAAGCACTGATTGTCAGAGGCTAAAGATAGCATCAGTCACCAAGGAAGAGACAAAACAAGATTTAATTTTCAAACTTGAAAATAGTAGCACTGGATTGTAACCCATGACTTCCAAAGAGCTTCCTGATTTGTATCACTATCAATACATAGAATGTATTGGGTCAACTAGGTACATAACAATGTATTAGATACTTGAATATTTCTAGAATAACAGGTAATATATAATAGAGAACCAGCCTCAGTCAATCAGACCCGAGTTCAAGTTTGACCTCTAACAGAGATTGGTTGTTGCCCTCTCATGATACAGGCAAAGTCTCTAAGACTTAATTTACAGGGTATCTTCTGAGCTGAACTGATTAGAGGGAGTTTACTCATCAGGAATTAGCTATACCCTTGGAATCACAGGTACAGGATAGACACACAGACAGACACAG
Source organism: Macrotis lagotis (assembly GCF_037893015.1). Classification (NCBI taxonomy): domain Eukaryota; kingdom Metazoa; phylum Chordata; class Mammalia; order Peramelemorphia; family Peramelidae; genus Macrotis; species Macrotis lagotis. The sequence goes on from NC_133662.1 coordinate 35,053,631, forward strand.
ACACAGACACAGACACAGACACAGACACAGACACAGACACACACACACACACACACACACACACACACAGGTCATCCGATTTCTGATACCTAGGAAGGTCCTCTAAAATGCTTTCCCTAACCACATCACCAAGGTGTTGTAAGGTCTCAAAAGAGAAAGTACATTATATTGTTAGCAATATCATGCGTCAGTTAGTTGTGACAAACTGCTTACTGAAAAATGCACATTTATATAAATAGTGGTGGATTATATTCTAATGTGGGAAACATTACATGAAGAATTAGACCCATATAAGAGTTTGCTGTCTTGAGAGGGAGGGGAAGGGGAGGAGGAGAAGAAAGTGATATACTTTGAAATAATATACAAAAAAATTTTTAAACACAAAATGCAAAAGAAATATTCACTATAACTACTACAGAACACTAAATAAATATATGCTGCTATTATTTTTTGTTCAGTAAATATTTATTAAGCATCTACAATGCTCCAGGCTGCTGAAGCAAAGGAAGTTACCTCTCTACTGAGGGATATAAATATCAACAAGTAAAATATAAGATGATTTCAGAATCTAGGAGAATCAGGAAAAGCTTCCCACAGTAAATCTGAAAGGAGGTTAAGAACTGATTCAACAGGTACAAATGAGGAAGAAATGTATTCCAGGTCTGGGAAACAAACAGATTATCCAAAGGTACAGATAAAGGTAATAGGAGACATAGTAAGCACTTAATTTCTCATTCATTCATTCATTCATTCATATTGACCAGTTTGGGCTGAAATGAAGAGTATGTGAAAAAGAATGATGTAGGTGAGAGATGGAGCAGATGCAGAATTGACAAGACCCAGCACTTGATTGAATGGGAAGGAAGGACTGAGGATAGGAACCTGGGCAACTGGAAACATACTTTGAAGCCTGAAACACAGAAAAACTGGGAATAATACTTCATGAAAATTCAGTTTACCCTAAAAGAGTAATAGTAAACTCCATGAAAATTCAGTTTGCCCTAAAACCTATAAATAGAATTGTTTGAAGACTGTCTTGCCACCCTTCTTCTAGCAAAGTACTTTCTGGGGATCACTATAAAGACAAGGAGGTGTGATCTTTTTTTCTCTACCTCAAGAGCTCTTTCCCAAGGGCCCTAGGGGTTCTCCTGTAGTCAAGACCTTTTGCCTCCCCATATCTAGTTTCCATCCTCCCCAAATCTTCTAGTTTCTACCCTGATCAGCTGATCAGCTGGGTCCCACTTCTATGGTACCCTTCTCTCATTCCTATTCTACTCCTACCTCCCCATCACTTATAAATAAAAAAGTGCCCTGTGTCCAATTTTCCCTCCCCCAATAGGTAACAGTAGGCAGAATCACAGGAGAAAGCTCAGACTTCCTAGGCAAATCCAGTAGATTACATCTATTGCTTTCCCTTATCTACAGAGGCCTATCCTTCTATCACAGAGAGGAATTAAATTAGTCTGGCTTTTTCAAACCAAGTCATTCTAGCTACTCCTTACTCAGTAAACTGTGCTTTTTTTATAATAAGTCCCTGGGATGGACTGATCAACTCATCTACTATGTCTATTCCTAGTCACTGTAGTTCAGGCTGCTTAGTCTCTAAATATCAGAGTAATTCTGGATATTATACCAGTTTCCAGTTCCTGGTCTTCCAGGGCTATCCCTGTTTTCCCCATGTCCTCAGAAAAAGCTGCAAGTGGCTAAACATTCATTTATTCACACTTTCTAAATGTGTGAGTCATTTACCCTCCTAATTCTCAGGGTTTTCCCCCTAAAATAAGGAGGTTGGATATGATGCTCTAATGCTAAGGGCCATTTCAGTTCTAATACACCATCAGTCCTTCCTCCAAAGACTCTATGAGACACATCAACAGACTCTTCTGGTTTAACCCAATTAGCTTGGCAAATAAGTATTTTTCTCCACAATCTTCCCTATTCTGTCTTCCTCCCCCCATTCTGCTTAGCTGAAAATGGGAAGGGAATGAGCATTTATAGGTGCCTATCATGTACTGGTTAGTCTGTGCTTAGCACTTTACAAATATTATCTCATTTGAAATGAAGCACCCTCTATGAACAGTGTTCCCCTCTCCTTCCCCTTTTTAGAGCATTCTAATCATATGCTTAGTAAATGCTTAATGACTGTCTGAAAATTGGAAGAGATCTCATAAATCATTTAATTCATAACAGTTTAATGATAAAAACAAAAATATGAAATTGAACATTATAAATTATAATGATCAAGCTTGGTCCTAAAGAGAGAAAAAAATACACCCTACTCCCTTCTTTGGAGGACCAGCAGGAGAGGGGAAGGCTCATCTACAGGTGCTCCTGTCCTGTATACACTGTCAGATTTGGTTGTTGTGTGGCTGAATTGTTTCCACACCCTCACCTTTTTTTATTCTTTGTCACAATGATGGCTCTCTGGAAAAGAAAAGACAGAAGAATATACCTGGAATTCTGAGTAATGGTTTTTTAAATTATAATAAAAATGCTTTAAAGATAAAGTTCCTATGGGGGCAGAGTCAAGATGGTGGCATGAAGGCAGCATTTCCAGGGAATTCCTTCCCTCCAAAACTCCAGACGCCAACAAATTATGACTGCAGATGAAATTTAGAGGGGCAGAACCCAAAGAAAGACTGAGATGTACATTTTTCCAGTCCAAGATTAGAAGTTCTGTGGGAAAGGTGTGTTTCAACAGGATAGAGGGTTGGGGAAAAAAAGCCTCAGTTGCAGCTTAGCCCAGCCCAGCCCAGTCCAGAGATCACCAGCAACAGCTTGAAGGGGCAGTGAGAGAACTCGGCTACACTAGAATGAGTGTGGAGTGAGGAGCACCAGCCCCAGAATCTGCAGCAAGAATCTGGAGAAAGCAGCCTGGAGCTCCAGAGAGGTAAAGGGGTCAGGGAAGACTGCAGAGATTTCTCTGCTCTCCCTCTGGGTAGGACTCTGCTGCTAGCCTACACTCAGATCCAGGTTGTAGTTTGGACTGCCTTACTAAGAAACCAAGCTGAATCCCTCCTTATAGCTCCAGGGTAGAGGGTAGTACAGAGGCCATCTACATATCAAAGCACAGGCAAGAAAGAAAGCATAAGACCTTGGAGGAATAAAGATCCCAGTGGGGTGTCCCAAAAGGGGAAAAAAAAAACCAAAGTCTTGGAAATGCTGTCTTGGGCTGAGGAAATGAGTAAACAACAGAAAAAGAAGAATCTGACCAGAGAGAATTACTTTAGTCCCATGGAAAATCAAAATGCATACTACTCAGATGATGACAAAAATCGAAGCTTCTGTATCCAAAACCTCCAAGAGAAATAGAAAATGGGCTCCAACTATGGATGGGCTCAAAAAAGACTTTGAAAAGCAATTAAGGGAGATGGAGGAAAAATTGGGAGGAGAAATGAGAGTGATGCAGAAAAATCATGAAAACCAAATCAATAGCTTGGTGAAAGATATACAAAAAAATACTGAAGAAAATAATATGTTAAAAACCAGTTTAAGCCTAATGGAAAAAAGCAAAACAAAAGGCAAATAAGGAGAATGCCTTAAAAAGCAGAAGCTCTCTGAAGAAAATAACTCCTTCAAATGCAGAATGGAACTAAAGGAAGTTGATGATTTTGCAAGAAGTCAGGAAGAAATAAAACCTCTTCCAAAAAGCCAAAAATTAGAAGAAAATGTGAAATATCTCATTGGAAAAACAAATGACCTCAAAAATAAATCCAGAAGAAAAAATTTAAAAATTATTGGGCTCTCTGAAAGCCATGATCAGGAGAAGAGCCTAGACTTCATTTTTCAAGACTGCCCTGAGATCCTAGAAGCAGAGGGTAAAATAGAAATCAAGAGAATTCACCCATCACCTCCTAAAAGAGATCCCGAAAGAAAAACTTCCAGGAATATTACAGTCAAATTCCAAAACTACCAAATCAAAAAGAAAATTATAAAAGCTGCCAGAAACAAATAATTCAACTACCAAGCTCCATAGTCAGAATTACACAGGATCTGGCGGCATCTACATTAAAGGTTTCATAGGGATTAGAATATAATATTCTGGAAGGCAAAAGATCTTGGTTTACAACTGAGAATCAACTACCCAGCAAAACTGAACATCCTTTTTCAGGGGAAAAGATGGACTTTCAAACTTTCCTATTGAAACAACCAGAGCTGAACAGAAAGTTTGATCTCCAAGTACAGGACTCAGGTAAATCACAGTGAGGTGAATGAGAAGGACTAACTATGAGGAACTTAATGATACTGAACTGTATGTATTCCTGCATGGGAAGAAGATACTGATAACTCATATGAACTTCCATTTATAAGAGCTGTTAGAAGAAGCATATATAGACAGGACATAGGAAAGAGCAGAATATAATGGTATAATAATATAGTAAAAAGATGAAGTCAATGGGTGATAAAGGAAAGTACTGGGAGGAAAGGAAAGGAGATGAAGCAGCTAATAAATTTTACATAAAAGTCAAGAAAAAGCATTTTCAATGGAGTCGAAAGGGGGAAGGCAAGGGGGAATGAGTGAGCCTTCATTCTAATCAGAAATGGCTCAAAGAGGAAATAACATACACACTTGATAGGGTAAGGAAATCTATCTTACCCTAGAGTAAAATAAGAAGAAAGGGATGGGATAAGGGGGAATGGGGGGGAGGGGGGGGAATAGGTGATAGAAGAGAGGGAAGATCTAGGGAGAGGGTACTCAAGATACAACACACTTTTGGACAGGGAGAGGATGAAAGGAGAGAGAGAATAGAATAATGAGAGTGGGGAGGAATAGAATGGAGGTGCGGCTAGTAATAGCAACTGTGGGAAAAATATTGAAGCAACTTCTCTGGTGGACTTATGATAAAGAATGCAACTCACCCCAGAGACAGAGCCACTGGAATCTAAACACAGGCTAAAGTACATTTTCTCTCTCTCTCTCTCTCTCTCTCTCTCTCTCTCTCTCTCTCTCTCTCTCTTCTTGAGGTTTCCCATATTCTTGGTGGGGGGGGGTTATACTTATTCTTATAACACATTCAATTTCGATCAATGTATAGCATGGAAACAATGTAAAGACTATCAGACTGCCTTCTGTGGGGGGGGGCAGGGAAGGGAGGGTAGAGGAAAAATTGTAAAATTCAAAACCTTACAAAAAATGATAGGTAGATACTACTATTGTATATAATTGGAAAACAAATGTTAATAAAACAAACAAACAAAAAAGACAAATATCCTAGTCAAGTCTCTTTATTTTATAGACTGCTGAACAGGCTATCAAAAAGAACCCAGAGTTCTGAATTTGTTCTCAGAGTCAAAAGATCTGGGTTCAAATACTGATTCCAACACATATAAGTTGTGTGACCTTAGGTAAATCACTAAATTTGTCTGAGTCTTAATTCCTCTTTTATAAAATGTGAATAATAATTTATGTCTTAATTACCTGAGGCAGAGTATGAAAACATTTTGTAAATCTTAAAAAAAAAACTATACAAATGTATGCTAATTTTACTGTACTTAATGTTTGGCATATATAGCAGCTGTTAAGTGACTGAAAATATAACTTTGACCTGAAACCCTGAAAAACTGGGAATGTAACTGTACTTTTAAGATTTTTCAAATTCTAAAAGACTACATAGATATACTATACTTACTATACTTGATGATTTGCATAGCGCATTCTTTAAGAAATTTTTCTACATGAATGAATTAGAAAAATGAGTTCACAGAAGGTGAAATAACTCATCTCTCTTTCAAGGATTCTGTAATTCTAGAGACCTTCTAGAGTTACTAACTAGTGGAGTTGAGACTCAATCCCAGATTTCCTGATTCAGTCCAGTATTTTTTTCCACCAGCTATTCTCTCAGTTCTGTTCCTCACAAATAGATAATACTTTCTAGTTACATTTAAAATCCTTGAAAGATAGCTTTCTACCTTTGGCTTTCTTGATACTGTTTCTACACAAACAGGCAATGTCTGCATTTGAGAGGACTCAAGAATGTGATACTGGTACTGACCGCTTTGTAACTTGTGAGCTTAGCCAAGTTTCCTCATTCTCTAGAATGGAAGTTCTCATTGTGACTGACACATAAGTGTTCAATAAATCCTTACTATGAATCTATAAACATAGAAAGCTGGATTAGAAAACCTCTGAAGTCACTATTTCTTCCAACATCACCAATATGCTAGATTCTCTTTTAAAAAAAGTATAATTTTTGCTTTTACATTACATTTAATTCTTAATATACAATGTATCCCAAAAAGTCTCAGTGAGGTTTTAAGCTTTAAAATCTGGGGTATAAAACCTTGTATACCTCCCCCTCCCCCAACTGGAGTCATTTTTTTTTATAACAAAGAATATAAGGATGTGGGAGAGGAGAGGGGAAACAATTCAGCAAAACTAACCAACTTATCAACCAAGTCCAACAGAATATGTAATACTCCAATCTATAGTTCTTCCACCTCTACAAATAAGAGAAGGAGCTGTTGCATTCTTTTCTAAACCTGAGGTGTCCCTTATTAAAAATAACAGGCTGTCTGACCTCAGAAAAATTGAGATTTTTAACTCTTAATTGTTTACTCAGGAAAAATTTTCTCCCATGAGGTGACAAAGAGTTGTGTGTGTGTGTGTGTGTGTGTAAAAGGGATCTATTTCAAAGATAAAAAATCAAGGGTTACAAAGATCCCAGAGGTTTTGGTAACATGAACCTCACTTGTGTGTGATTTCAACCAAAAATCCAAAAAATAACTACATGCTCCTTGGTAAAATCAGCCCTTAATTAATAACGACTGCCAGAACCTTTGGGAAACAAAGTGGGAATAGTTATTATTAATTGTATGTACTCTATGAGTTATTTTCTATCCCCTGGCTCCTTTCCCCATCTATAAAATGAGGGCTGGAATACAAGATCTCTAAGATCCCTTCTCACTCTAATGTATGAAGTTCCTAAACTGATTAGCTTTCCACCCAGACTAAAGGAGGTCCCTTTCTCCAAAGCTGCTGCTGCTTCTGCCTACCTGTCTCTGCTTTGTCCCCATCCTCCCCCTGAAACTTGGCTTACAGAACACAAAGAGGCACTCCATTTTCAAGAGATTCCAATCTTCAGAGTAAGACACATAAGCATCAAAGTCCCTAAGGCAACATCAGATTTCCCAGTGGCAAGCAATTACTGGGAGGGCTCACTCAGAGCCATCAAGAAAGAGACAAAAGGTTTCTACTGAAAGGGGCTTTCAAGCCTCTAGCTGGGAAGCCTGCCTGGGGTCTCTTTTATAGACAGAGGGGTAAAGGAAGGGGTTAAAGGAAACATGACCAAGCTCTGATGGAAAAAGGTAATTAGGGTCTTATTAAAAAGAAAAGATGATTAAAAACCACCTTGATCCAGTACAACTAGTAATAAAAGTTAAACTCCTAAGGCCTCTACAGGTTGGTTGGTTTTTAGAAGGGATATAGATTAACAACAAAATAAACATTATTTGCTTTGTGTAAGAAAGATTCACCCTCCCTCCACATTATTTCATCAAGAGGAAAGATGGAAAAGGAGAGAAGAGGGGAGGAGAAGAAAGGGAGAGGAAAAAAAGAGAACAAGAAAAGGAAAATAAAGGGAGGGGGGAGAGAGAAAGAGAGAAAGAGAGAGAGAGAGAGAGAGAGAGAGAGAGAGAGAGAGAGAGAGAGAGTGAGTTAAGGGGAGTTGCTTGGATAGTTATTTTCATCTGTGAACACAGCTAAAACATTGCTTTCAAATATTTTCCAGTGAAAATTAATTGATTACTGAATTTAATTCAGTATTTTTCCCTCCCTACAACTCTCTCTCTCTCTCTCTCTCTCTCTCTCTCTCTCTCTCTCTCTCTCTCACACACACACACACACACACACACACACACACACACCCTATTAATAAGAATATTCTTATTTTAATTTAGGTTCTATGTTCAATATTATCCTTTAGTCTACAGGCAAATACTTATCTGAAAGGCTGACATAAATCCTCCCATTCAAGGAAGTTTCAATCCACAGGTCAGCTATTTTTATAACAGCCCAGAGAGGTCATGAGGATCAATCGCTATTACCACTTGCATTTTCAGAAAGAACCCAGAGACTGAAATGACCTGCCCAAGATCATACAGTAAATCCATGGGAACAGCCAGTCACATGCACTCTAATCTTGGATTATTTCTGGGTATATGTTCTGAACCAGAATACAGGTAGACAAGTCAAAAGAACTTAAAATCACAGATACAGAATTAATTTGCTAGGTTTAGTGATACTGGAAGAATCCATATTCTATTAATTACAGACCTCTTGAGTTCTTTGTTTTTAACCTTGCTCCTAGAGATTGGGACTTTCCCATCCTTTTTTTTTTTTAAGGTTTTTGCAAGGAAAATGGGGTTAAGTGGCTTGCCCAAGGCCACACAGTTAGGCAACTACTAATTAAGTGTCACAGGAGGCCAGATTTGAACTCAGGTACTCCTGACTCCAGGGCCAGTGCACCACCTAGCCGCCCCTTTCCCATCATTTTTTAAGTGATAGAGTTCACCCTGCAACAATTAGAACTTGGCAGAGATTGGGAGGAGAGGGAAGACACAGAAAGTCACCTCAGGTGACCTTAGAAAACCCCAGTACATCCTGCAAGTGCTCCACAGTATGCATGCCTAGACTTACCACTTTAAGACCTTGTAACTTTTTCTCTTTCCTGGTTGAATTCAATTTTCTTACCTAACAAATTCTAATCTTTCCAAGTCATAAATTTATAGCTTAGGGACATGGTGGGGGTGGAGTGGGAGAGACAAAGAAGTGGAAGGAAATCCCCCACCCACATCAATTGAACTGCCCCACTTAGTTACCCACCCATCTTCCCTAGTCCTCTGAAAGGAGAGGATGTGGAGATTATTTAAAAAAATTTTTTTTAATGAAAGAAGAGGAAAGTAGGGTAAAAAAACACTTTTATAAAAAAAGCCTATGTTCTACCAGTTTACAATCTACAATGAGTTTAGCAAATTGTATCAGTGACTCTCTGTGAAATATTCCTCTCTAGCACTACAGATTGTAATCTAAGCAGGTCTCCTCAGTCAACATACTTGGGACTTTTTTTTAATGAATTTCTTTACTGTCTGTATACCAACAAAGCATGGCAGACTGTCCACTGGTCATCCTTTGTTCTCATCACAAGAAAGGCCTACCTCCTTTTCTGGTCTTCTAGTTCTCTAATAACATTTTAAAAAACTTTGCCACTCATCTTGTAAAATTATTCCTTGATGATGTGTTGGATCCTACTCACAACCATTGTCTCCTCAATTGATTTCTGGGTAACTTTCAACTTCAAATCTTGAAAAACTACTATTCTTTATGACCTATAAGTCATATCAGCATAGCTGGATGCTGAGATTAAAAATATAGGCTTTAGTTTTGGAGAGAAATATTTTTGGGTCATTAAAAATGCTGAGAAGCCTTGAATGTAGCAAGTACTTATGAAATGGTGGTTGAATTGAATTCAGTCTTACTAGAATTAGAAAACCTCTTACTGACGGTCCAAGGTTAGGATAAATGATGAAACCTGAGTTTGACTTGGATGCTGAGGCTTCCTTTTACAGCCTGAAGTCAGAGTACAGAGAAACTAACTATAGAGAGAAGAGTCTCTTCAATGTAGATAGCTACCAGTTGGTTGTTCCAATTCAATTGCCTGGCAATTCAATCTGCTAGACTGCTCAGGGATTCACAAGCTAAAATCCATGATCCTAGGAAACAGTTCCAAAAGTAGCCTGGCTACCTGTGATTGGGATAAAAACTCAGTGCTATAATTTGCTAAGTTCAAAGGGGGAAAAATTCAAAAATAGTTTGGGATTGTTTCACCATGATTCTCAGTTTTCATCTATATCATGTGGTGCTGTAGGCATCAGATAGGGGAGGACAGTCAATAAATCTGAAAGACAATAGACAGACAAGCCAAAAAATACAAATTTAAAAGTACTCTGAGCCTCCTATAATAAAAGTAGAATATAAGGAAATGTATAATGAACATAGTGACTCTTAAATTTCTGTTAAATGATTTAACTTTTTTTTGTTGTTTTTTATGGGGCAATGTGGTTAAGAGATTTGTCCAAGGGTTACACAACTACTAAGTATCAAGGGCAGATTTTAATTTAGTTCCTTCTGACTCCAAGGCTGGTGCTTTATCCACTGTGCCAACTAGCTAACTGCCCCCAGAATGATTTAACTTTTTAAAAGGATTGAGTTTAAACTCAAGGACTTAGGAATGTATAGCCCAAAGGGGAGATCTGATAACAGGCTTCAGGAAGGGCTGCCACAAGAAAGAGGGCCTGGATTTATTTTATTTGAACCTAGAGGTCAGAACCACATTAGGCCTGATGTCAGAAAGAAATTTTCTAACAATAAAAGGCCTCTAAAAATGGATCAAACTGCCTTGAGAGGCAGTAAGCCCCCCCCCCCCCCAGGGTTCAAGCTGAGAGTAGAGGGCCACTTTTTTTAGGTAGCTTATACTAGGGGTTAGATAAGTTCCACTCAAAGGTCACAGAGGTCTCTTCTAACTTTCAGATTCTGTGACTTCGTAAATTCTTTTGTGACATGAATTACATGTAAGTTCTAAATTTCCCAAGAAAATGACCCCTTCCTTTCTTCGATCCCTAGATCCAGAAAAAATCTCAGTTGGCCATATAGTCCTACCCCTTATTTTATAGGTGGGGAAATCAAAGTAAATACAAGTTAAGTGACTTGCCTAGACTCACATAGCCATTAAATGTCTGAGCTGAAATTTGAACCTAGGTGTCTCTGATTCCAGTCCAGTTCTCTATTCTCTTTACCATAAGGGCCTGTTTCAAGTTTTGTGAGGATGTTTATCAAGGTGGATAGCTACATCCTTCCACAAAACCTCCCCTTGTGCCACCATCAGAGACAGAATTTCAAGCTGAATGGACCAGGAAGCTGATCCTAAATGGTACCAATCACTTAGGCTCAAATATTCACATCTATAAAGGGGAAAGAAAAAATGGTCTAAGCTCAAAAAATGAGGAGAGGGAAGATAGAGAATCTTCTGGAAAATTCTCCAGAAAAATCAGGAGAATCTCTGACTCTGACCATCAAAGAATCCCAGGTCATTCTGATCCTAGACTAGGTTCACCAGTAGTCAACTTCAAGCTGCTTAGTCTGAGCAGGCCAAAAAAAAGCCAAGGAAGTCTGGGCACCTATGTTCTCTTTGAGGAACATAACTGAAGTGAGCAAGGAGGGACCAAGAAATTCATTGTAATGGGAATACTTCAGAGCAAATAATTCTCTCAAGGTTTGAACTGACTTCCTCCGGGGCCTAGGAGGAAACTTCATTGCCCCAGAGTCCTTAAGAAGAAGATGGCAAAAAGCCCAGGCCCAGGGAGCTGAGAGCAGTCAATTTGTTTCTCATTCTATGGGTCAATTATGAAGGAAAAGACTGCCAGAGTTGCTTCTGGCTACCAGGGTTTGGGGTATGACATTTTTTTTTTTTAAAAACTGACCCCTGTCTTTTCCCTGGTAAGTGGTTCAAATTCTATAATACTGCTAAGATCAGAAAGCAGAGGACAAAAGGATGGTCACAGTGCAAAGAGTGAATGTTCCCAGAATCAGATCCTACTACTGACTCAGACCACCTGCGTGACCTTGGAAAATAATTTAAACTACCTGGGCCTCAGTATCCTCATCTGCAAAATGAGATGGATGGACTGGATGGCTTCTAGCTCTGGATCTATGATCCTTATGGGATGTCAACTGGAGATGCTTTGCAGAAAGACATGACATGACATGACATGACATTGTTCTCACAAACCTTCCATAGGTGACCCCATGGATAGAGCACCAAGCCTACAGTCAGGAGACCTGAGTTCAAATTCAGATTTACTCACTGTATAACCCTGAACAAATCATTAACTTCTGTTTACCTCAGTTTCCCCAACTGTAAAATGAGGTTAATAATAGCTCCCACCTCCCAGGGTTGTTGTGAGGATCAAGTAAGATAATTGTAAAAAGTTTATTAGCACAGTGACTGACACACAATTAAGTACCACAGAATTACTAAGCATTACTAATTTCCTTGAGAACAGGAATGAATTTCACTTTTGTATTTGCATCTTAATGCTTAATACAATATCTGGTATAGATAGTTCAGGTTTAATAAATGCTTATTGAATGACTGTACATGTACAATTTACATCAAATTGGTCACTGCCATGGGGAGAAGGGGAGGAAGGGAGGGTGGCAGAGAAATGTGGAACTCTAAAAGTTTGCAAAAGGATGAATGATGGAAACTATTTTTGCATGTAATTGAAATAAACAAAAAAATAAATAAATAAATAATAAATGGATGGTAGTGGATTGACTACATGACTTGCTAGGAATTTCCCACATAAAACATTCAAGTTTCCCATTCTCTGGCTGAGGAGATTATCTGTAAGATACTCTTTCACCTCTATCTTATAGAGCCTTTAACTTCTTTCAAAGCATAATTAGGGGGGGAAAAAAGCATAATTACAGGTCAACTCCTATGAGACTTTTTCTGATTCTAGGTCCCACCCCCTGGTTATTAATTCTCTATTCAAATTATTTTATTTGTATCTACTTATATATGTATATATATTCTATTCTCTTAGGAGAATGCAAGCTCCCTGAGGGCACAAACTATTTTGACCTGGTAATCCTAGAGCCTAGCATAAAACAAACATACAATGAATTGTTCGTTGAATGGAAAAAATTCTCTTTTGTCTCATTTCTACACTGTCTGATCTCACCTCCCTAAAGGTAGGATCACCTAACTGAATCCAGGGGGTCTTTAGTTTATGAGGGAGTGATGACAGGGTAGCATTAGGATAGGATCAGAGAAAATATGGACCATTGAGCCATTTATGACAATAAATATCCTAGATGGGGTCCATGACCATGAAAGGCAGGGTAAACTCACTTGAAATCAAAACAGTCTCCATTGCATTACAAATTCACTGATCCCAGGATCCAAATTTGAATAGAAACTTAAAGAATACCTAATCTCTTTGCTTTACAGACGAGGAGACTGAGGCCTGGAAATGTTAAGTGAATTTGTCTATGGTTATACAGATAATAAGGATTAATAATCTTAACAATTTAAAATGATGATGGCTGACATTTATATAGCCCTTTAATGTTTGCAATTATCTTATTTGCAATAGATGACCAGGATTTGAACTCTTATCAGGAAGCTGGCCAGGCTGCCTCATCCTATACTTTATATACTAGTGATTTAAGAGACTGAACAATTGTACAATCATAAAGGTACAAGTCTCACTCTTTGTCATAGGTAGCAGGACTTCACTTTATTATTTATTATTCAATTATTCAACAAACAATGAGGAAATTTCTATTATGTGTTACCATCAACAATGTAAGCACTCGGGAAAGAGTGATTGAGCCTTCCCCTGGGGGGGGGGGGGGGCTACAGTCATTGAGCACAATGTCAGCTACATATTAAATGCTCAAAAAAAGACAAGCAGTCCTATTTTATAAACACAGTCTCAGGCTACTGCAATAGCCTTCCTGTGGTTACAGAAAATGTCAAAGACTGGGGGCTTATTCATTTCACAAACTATTCTCGGTATACAATACCTGCTTACAAATTGGTGTACCATAACACTACTGTTTTCATCAATGATAATTAAAAGAGTAGAAGCCACATTGAAGAAAAGATCAATGGTCCTGATGGTTTGATATCTTGTCTCTAATAGAGATCAACAGCAGAGGCTTCAGGGAAAGGAACCAAAGCCAGCATAAAGAATCCAACTGAGCAACAATGTACTGATAGAGAATGAGGAATATTTCTGCTCCCAAAGCTGGAAGTTGATTTAACGAATAGCTGTAACCCAATGGATGCTGGCATTTTATTATTACTATTCACCTGTGGGAGGATGCACAATGTTGAATTTAAAACTGAATTCAAATAGATGAAAGGGTTATGCAGATAAATGAGGAATAGAAGTTGTGAAGGTGAGCAAAGGGGGGGAAAAAAGATAAAAATTAGTCAAAGATTAAGCATTTGAAAGAGATATAGCCAGGTAAAGAGAAAGACTTTTCTTACCTGAAGAGGGCATACTAATGTTATACTGAGGTAAAATAAATAGGAAAGCAGTCTTGGCCGTGACCTGTGAAAAGAAAAAAAAAATAGAAGATTTAATTTTACCTCATTTTGGATACACTCAAAGCAGCAGCCCATGTCACACACTATCTAGGTTCAGAGACCCTGCTGAGCACCTCACATGAGGTAGAGTTAGCATCAATTCATACTCAATTCTCATATTCTATGATAGGAAACCCCTGGGATAAAATACTGATAGGAGATCTATAAATGTGTAAATGTGTTGGGGGTGAGAATTGGAGAATCACTATTTTTTTTTTAGGTTTTTGCAAGGCAAATGGGGTTAAGTGGCTTGCCCAAGGCCACACAGCTAGGTAATTATTAAGTGTCTGAGACTGGATTTGAACCCAGGTACTCCTGACTCCAGGGCTGGTGCTCTATCCACTGCGCCACCTAGCTGCCCCGAAGCATTATTTTTTTAACAAGGCTGAGATCACCAACACCCAAGCCAGAAAAGCCCAAATTCAACTATCTTAATCCAAGAGTCAAGCCATTGCCAAGAGTCAGGCCATTGCACAAGTGGTCAGCAAGTCACCTTTTTAAAGTTTTACAAGCAAAAGATTATTCTTCTCAGTTTCTACCTTATTTGCACACTGCATCATCCCAATAAAACTAGCAACCAGTAAAATCCCATGTTCTCTAGAACACATCTAATTGTACTCATCTCAGTGGGCCTCCCAGAATTTTATTTGGGAGAATTCTGTGGTATAGTGGAAGGAAATAAACATGTATTATGATTTTGATTTTATTATACATATGTATTATATTATATTATATTATTATTAGATTATATATAATACTTAAGAGAAGGGTCAAACCCAGGTCTTCTGGATTCCAGAGCCTCTGTTCTATCCACAATGCCACCTAGTTATCTTCAAAGGCAACCCTTTTGAGGGTTCTCCCAGGAGAAACAGGGCAAATTTAAGGTGTTCTCCCAACAAAAATTCCCAGGAAGGGTTCTTTGGGAAGGAAGAAGCATAGAGCTTGCTTGTCTAAGATTTTTTCCAAGAAAAAAACAGTTTAGGTATAGTCCTTCTCACAGGATGAACTGAAGGGATTCCAGAGGCCTTTGTATTCTAAAATTAGAAATGAACCATAAAAATATTAATGATAACTCAAATTTACATAGTACTTTTGAGGTTTGTTCCACTCCTATAAAAACCTTATTTGAGTCTTACAACCCTGAGGGGCTGGTGCAAGTATTAATCACAAATGAGGGGTTTTGAAACTCCAAAAGACCAGATAACAACAACATCTAACATTTACATAGTGCTTATCTAGGTTGTGTGCTAAGTGATTTACAATTATCATCTCATTTGAGGACTTGCCCATGGTCACAAGGATAGTTAAGAATCTGAGGTGGTCTTCCTGATTCTAGGTACAACATTCCATTCATTATGCGCCACTAACTCTTATGAAAACATCTGCATGTTTTAGGAATCTTTACATTCTGGTGCACAAAGAGGGTCAGAGTCAGATCATTCACAGGGGAGGCTTCTCTGGGCAGACTGCCTGGAACCTACCACATAGATACATACACACACACACACACACACACACACACACACACAGTCTTATCAGTAAATATTTATCACAGGTCTTCAGGGCACACCACTTTGTAGAAAATGTCTGATTTTCAGAGTTGCAAGAGAGAGGGTAGACCAGTAGGCTACATGGACTAGAACAGACTTTGCCAAGGGTGAGGCCCCAGATAGAGACAATGAAGAGGTCTGCTGTTTCTAGGCTACTCCACTCCATACAGGCAACTCCCTGTAAGAGTAATGTACCATATATACCCTGCAGATGTGAATTGTTTACATTATGTTTTTGTTTGTAGAGTGTGCAGGTCCTTTTATATATTCATCCTAATCACTGTTGTCTAAGATACAAACATGCAAGAACCCTATCTGTAAAATGTGCTTCATTTAGTCTGCTATTCCTCAATATCCATCCACTTCAACCTTCCTTTTAGTTCTAGTTTCCAACCAGGCATGTTCATATCTAGCTCCTTTCCTACAATCATGCTGCTCCCAGTCTTGGGCCCAAGAAGACCTCCCTTCCTCTCTCCTTATCATCATATATTTGCAGAATCACAAAATCTAATTCTTGGAAAGGATTTCAGAGGTCACTGTCATCTAATTCAATCAATGATCAGCTACCAGGCTCCACCTTTTATGGAGGACTTTGATAAACTAGAAGGTACCAGGTATCAAGATCACACCACAAGGAAGACTGGGAAGGAACTAGCAATCTTTAGCATAGAGAGAGATGTAAGGAGAATACAATAGCTGTTTCCAAGTATCTGGAGAGCTATCATGTGGACAGAGGATTAAAGCTGTTTTACTTGATTGTAGAGAGCAAAATTAGGATCAATGAATGGAAATTAGATATAAAGCATTAGGCTTAATGTAAAAGAAAACTTTCTCCTAATTAGAGCTATCCCAAGGTGGAATGTTACCCTTATAGAAAGTAGTGGCTTCTCTTCAATTTGAAAAAATAAATAAAGACTAAATAACCACTTATTGGTCACACAGTAGGAAATTATTATCCAGGCATGACAGGAGCTGAACTAGACCCAAATAAGATTCTGGCTTCGAGGGATTCTCTCTGGACTTGTTCCAACTGCTCCGGCTCACAATATTTCCCCCCTCCTTTAAACAAAACTGTGTGTATGTGTACATATGGGAGGAAGAACAGCAAAGAGAGACACAGAGAGAGAGAAGAGAGAAGAGAGGGGGGGGCGGAGAAGGGAAGGGAGATGGGAAGAACATGTCACAGCTGGGTGAGACATTTGATGTTATCTACTCCAATCCTCTCTTTTTAGAGATGACCAAACAGGGGCAACTTGAACAAAGCTGCAGAGGTAAAGAGTGAAATTCAAACATAAATCTTTTGACTCCAACGTAGCAGCACCCCTTGCTTACATGGGACTTCACAAGGGAGCACTTACTGTTCATGATCTCTTGCACTTTATTCTTTACTTCTTCCCATGTCCCCTACAAGACTGTGATCTGTGAGGGCAGAGACCACCTCAGTGATCTTTTCTGTCCTTATTAAGAGTCCTGCATTATTACATTGTTGGTGGAGCTGTGAACTCATCCAACCTTTCTGGAGAGAAATTTGGAACTATGCCCAAAGGGCAACAAAAATATGCATACCCTTTGATCCAGCAATACCACATACTGGGTCTATACCCTGAAGAGATGATGGAAAAAAGGTAAAAACATCGCTTGTACAAAAATATTCATAGCAGCCCTGTTTGTGGTGGCAAAGAATTGGAAATCAAGTCAATGTCCTTCAATTGGCTTAGCAAACTGTGATATATTGTATGTCATGGAATACTACTACTCTATGAGAAACCAGGAGGGATGGGAAGCCTGGAGGGATCTGCATGAACTGATGCTGAGTAAGATGAGCAGAATCAGAAAAACACTGTACACCCTAACAGCATCATGAGAGTGATGATCAACCTTGAAGGACTAGCTCATTCCAACAGTGCAACAATCAGGAACAATATGGGGCTGTCTGCAATGCAGAATACCATCTGTATCCAGAGAAACAACTGTGGAGTTTGAACCAAGACCAAAGACTATTAACTTAAATTTAAAAAAAAAAAACTGATATCTTATTGTCTGATCTTGCTATCTCTTATACTTTTTGTTTCTTCTTTAAGGATATGATTTCTCTCTCATCATATTCAATTTGAATCAATGTATACCATGGAAACAATGTAAAAGACTGGCAAATTGCCTTCTGTGGGGGATGGGGGAGGGAAGTAAGATTAGGGGGAAAATTATAAAATTCAAAATAAATAAAATAAAAAAAGTGAGTCCTGCTTACACAGTAGGTACTCAGAGACTGAATGGTAGTATGCCCTCAGTTTGACTAGAAGTTTCTTAAAAAGGTAAGGAGAAAAGAATGTAAAAGAGTTGTGTTTTCTAAAACTCAGCCCCTGGCAAATTCAAGAACTTATGACCATCCCTATTTTGAAGGAAGACAGTGTCAGTAAGAGATACCACTTCAATTTCTACAAAAATTCTTTCTAAAGGGAGGTCAAGAGTACTTCCTACATGGGATCATATGCATCACCACAGCTAAGAAAGAATCAAAATCTCCATGCTAAAAGTGGGAGATAGGGACAGGAGAAGGGGGTGGGTGGATTACAAGCTCAATAAGAATCAAAAGCTTGGTAAGACAGTCAAGAAAAGCCAACGTGACCATAGGCTGAATTAAGAGGAAAGGGCGATGAGTATTTAAATGTATCAGTCACTGTGCTAAGCATTTTTTACAAATATGACCCCATTTGATCCTCACGACAAGCCTAAAAAAAATAGGTGATTTGATTGTTGAGGAAACTGAGGCAAACAGTGATTTGCCCAGGGTCCCACAGCTACCTAATGTCTGTGACTGAACATGGACTTGGATCTTCTTGTCTCCAGCCCTAGGCTCTATCTGCTGCCCTTCCTCTAACAGAAGACTAGAGAGGTGACAATCTCTCTGCCCATTACAAACTCTAGACTGAAGCTTGAAAGGGCCCGCTTTCAACCATGGGGTCAATATTCCTTCAAACACTCAAAGACATCCAAAGTACTATACAGGATTAAATCTGGAAGTGAAAGGAACTTCAGAGGCCATCTAGTCCCTGACTTTACAGATAAGCAAATTATCCTAGTCAGACCATGTCTGGGGGGACTATATTCTGTCCTGGGATCATTTTTTAGGAAAGACATGGAGACTGGCTGGAGAACATCCAGAAAAGGACAATTAAGAGAAAATGAAATGTCTAGAAAACATATCATATAAAAACTGAATGAAAGAATGGAGGATGTCCAGCTTAGAGAAGCAGTGTTAGAGAGAAGCCAGAGAACAGCATGGCAATGATACCTCTCTGACCTTGAGCAATCACTTTATTTCCCTAGACCTCATTTTCCTCATCTATGAAACGAAAGGGCTGAACTAGATAATCTTTAAGGTTTCTACCACTATTACTCTATGATTCTGTCTAGTATGATAGCTATCTTTGAGAACTTGAAGAGGAGGAATAAGAAAGGAAGGACAGGTTAATAAACATTTTGCTGCTATTATTTAGTCATTTCAATCATGTCCAACTCTTTGTGAATCCATTTTTGAGGTTTTCTTAGCAAAGAATGGAATGATTTGCAAATTTCTTCTCTTTTCATTTTGCAGCAGAGGAAATTGAGGTAAACAGACTTAAGTGACTTAGCCAGGGTCACACAGCTAGTAAGAATCTGAGGCCAAATTTGAACTTAGGAAGATGAGTCTTCCTGACTTCAGGCCCAGAGTTCTAGCCATTGTACCAACTAGCTGCCCCAATAAGCACTTAGAAAGCCAATGAATGCTTTATGAATATTATCTCTTTTGATCTTTAGAAAAGACTAAAAGTAATGAGACCCTGACTACTTGACTCCAGAGAGAACTAGGAATAATGAATAGAATAGACAGACTTCGACTCAAATTAAAAAAAAAATCAACTTAAAAACAAAAACCTGAATAGAGCTGTCCAAAAAATGATTGGTTATTTTGTAAGACAGTGAGAATCCTAGTCCCCATAAATCAGAGGCAGGGAACAACCTCTGGTCCAAGGGCTGAAGTGGTTTGGCATTTCCAAGGCAACTGTAGGCAGGACTCAATATTCAATAAATCTAGGAGCTTTTTAGGAGTAAATTAATTAAATGTTTGACCAGTTATAGCCCCTCAAATAATGTATATATGTGTCTGTGTGTGTGTGTATGTGTATACACCTTAAAGAAGGAATTTCTGCATCCAACATGACTGCATCTAATTGAGCAATGCTATGATTTCCCATTTTTAAATGAGTAAAATAAACTATGCCCTAGAAAAGGATATAAATCACCTGAGACCCTATAATGGCTTCTGCAGCCAAGAGAATGAACTAGGCACAGGGTAATTTGATCCCTTTTCCTTCTTTGAACAAGCTTATTCCAACAGAAGCCCGGTGTGTTTAAAATGTTGGCTTCTCTCTCAGACCCTCCCTCACTTGGGCCTGAGAGCAAGACCAAATCCCCTCTCAAAGCACTGGTGATGCTCGTGCCCCACTGAATGCTTTGAAGCAGGAGCCTATTTAAAACGTCAATCCAATTCTCTCTCCATCACTCTCAGGCTATTTATAAGAAAAATTATTGAGTTTAATAGCACTTTAAGTGCCTGACTCAGTGGGTGAAAGGTTAAAAGTGACAATATGTTAATATGTTAATGCAAAAGAAAAGCACTAAATTATGTAGCAGCAATGAAACAATTTCTTTAAGAGGTTCATTAAACTTTCAACTGAAAACACTCCATGAAGCACAAAAGCATGGATGGCTGTTTCCCTTTGCCAGAATCAAAAGTTCTGGCTTTTACAACACCATGGAAAAAAGAAAACTGCCTCCAGCCAGAGGACCCAGGTTCAAATCTTATCTTAGATACAACTCTACCTGTGCACTTCATCTTTTGTAAAATGCCAGGTCTCACTGTAGGAGCCTAAGTCCTTCCAGGTCAAACTTTCTATTGAACATTATACACAGACAGGTTTATCAGGAAAAAGCCTTAGAATTCTGATGAAAACAAGGAGGGTTGAAATCCTGCCTTTGTGACACACTGCTTATGGACAAGAGAACAAGTTACTTTCCAGACAGCACCTCAGCTTCCTCATCTGTAAAATGAAGGAATTGGACCAGATGATTTCTAACATGCTTTTGAGCTCTATATCCTATGATTCCTATGACTGATGGAGCTGCATCAAGTTATTTTGATAAACTGGCAATTCCCCAAGGCACAGGGGTGTAACAGAAAGCCTTAGATGGGTAGTCAGGAGAGTAAGGTGAGGTCAAAAAGAGTTAGATTTGACTGAAAAATGACTGAACAACAGCATTCAGCCAAGGAGGAGAGAAAGGAGGTATGAGAAGTCTGAGAGGGGAAGGCTTGGGATGGTCTCTGGAGGGAAGGAGCTACAGAATCAACTGGTGGGGGAGGGGCAGAGCATGAAAGGATTGCTGTGCTGTGGGAGAGTCCAGGAGGAGTTGAACTGTGAACACAGTTTCCATGGGTGCCCTGTTGGCTCATCTTCAAGCCCTTCTCTTACTGCAAAGAGCTAGGCATGATGAGCTGAGGAGGGGCAGTGAGGTGGATAGTCCTGGTGTCAGGATTATGTGACTTCAAATCCGGTCTCAGATGCTTGATACTTACCAGTCATGGGATCTTAGGCAAGTCACTTAACCCCAATGCCCCACTTGAAACAAAGCCAAACCAAAAAAAAAAAAGCTGAGGAGGAGGGTATGGAGCAAACCAGAATGGGAGGCTGGCAAGACAGACCTAGCAATAGGACCAAAGGAGCAAATGAGAGCAGATGACAGGGTGGATTCACACTAGTCCCTACAGGGAAAGTTCAATCAGACCCTCCTCCTCTACCATGATGCCTGGGCACCACATGAGGCCAACAGGTAAAATAAGCAGCATTTTCTCTGTAGGGATTAACAACACCTTCATTGTCTGCTCATCTCTTGATGGCAGATGGCAAAACTTTGGAAGGTATCAAGAGGTAGTGGACCAAGTATCTGGAGTCAGGAAGACTAGAGTTCAAAATCCTAGCTATATGACCAGCTAATCCAACAAAACAGGGATAATAATAATTGTATACACACCTATTTGCTTTTGGGGCTCAAAAGATAATGAATTGTAAAGCATTGTACAATCTGTACATCATACTATAAATGTCAGTCAATGGTATGTTATAATATTGTTGGCTTCATTTGAGAGAAGCCATGATGCTAAGTAAAAAGAAAATGAGTTTCCTAATTGTCAGTGTGGTATATTATTGTTGATCCTTCATTGTGGAAGAGAACCATGACTTCAAGAAGCAACTCTCTAAGGTGATCTTGCTTTGATAGTGAGGTTTTCTTATAGGGAATTCCAAATGCCAATGAAATCACATGTCTCCATTCAATAAGGTGAATTATTATTAATATTAAACCTATACTCAGAAAGTGGTTTTTACTGAGGAGAGCATACAGGCATGATTTCATATTAAAAAAGTTTTGTTTCAAACTACGAACACCATCTCTCCCCCACCATTCAAGTGACCTTGGAAAAGAACAGAGTAGTAAATGAAGCAAAAATCCTAAGCCCCTAGGACTGATTATTAGGAAACTCATTTTCTTTTTACTTAGCATCATGGATTCTCTCAAATGAAGTCAAGCTACTGTTTTGCTGATGTAGGGAACTTAGAGAGCAAGGTTCAGTGGAAAGCTTGCCGGACTCATTACTTTGGGCAAGTCACTTCATTCTAGAACCTCTGTTTTATAAAAGGATGGGGGGGGGGGTTGGACTCAAAAGACCTCTAAGATTTTTTTCAACTCTAAATTCATGATTCCAGGGTAAGGAGTCTCTGGACATCTGACTAAAGTAAAAAATAGCAAAATTTATAAAAGGGGGGGGAAAAGTCATGATTGAAAGCAATGGAGAAGATAGTTTCAATTAGAGAACAAAATATTCCAAAGTGATGCCCAATGAAATGAGGAAGGATTGACAATAAAAGAAGCTTTTTAGTCTTGGCTATGACACTAACTGCAGCTCTTTCTTACTTAATTGATGCTAAACGTCACATACTACTGTGGACTGGTGATGCTGTTAATATATATTTCTGTCTGGTTAGGTTAAGTCCTGGGAGCAAGACCATCTCTCCCCCACATTTGCCTCAAAACCACCTTGCCTGAGTCTTTCAAGAAATGATTTCCAGATCTATTTTTTTTTCCTGGTCCAGTTTCAAAGGAAGATCACTGATCTATACTAGAAGAGAACTTCAGAGGTCATATATAGCCTAACTTTCTCATTTCTCATTTTACAGATGAGTAAAGTGAGACACATATAGGTTAAGTAATTCACCCCAAATCACAGCAGTGTCAGCTACTATCCTGTTTTGGAGAATGGTTGTTGCCCTACTTATGGTAGAATCAGTTGCTGCAAGTCTCTAGGGGTAAGAAAGAATGTTACCATTAGCTGTAAAGGATGCTCTGTCATGATTCAGACAAATGTCTTTCATTCTTGTGTTCAATAAATTCCCATTTTGGATGCTGGTGGGATCTGGAGCTGGCTTTTCAGAAGAATTAGTTGAGATTGTCAAGGCTGAAAGCAGCAGGCCTTTTGTCTGCCATGTTTAAAGAGAAGGAAAATCATGTAATTTAACTGAAGCCATCCACTAAAGGGTGGTTCATGGCTCATGCCTCATTCAAAGAAGGGGGAACAGGGCAACAAGAGAAGAGTACTAGGGAAGTACCTACTCTGCAACATGCGAGGCAGTTCTTACCTCCAAACTAGTTTTTTTTTTTTTGTAAGGCAAACGGGGTTAAGTGGCTTGCCCAAGGCTACACAGCTAGGTAATTATTAAGTGTCTGAGACCGGATTTGAACCCAGGTACTCCTGACTCCAGGGCCGGTGCTTTATCCACTATGCCACCTAGCCGCCCCGTTACCTCCAAACTAGGGAAGGAAATACAATCAGAGATGTCAGCAAGAAAGATTCAAGCACAATGCAAGACTGGAGTAAAGAGTCCTCAATGGTCTTCTGAGAGGCTTACTCCCAGGACTGGGTATATCATCCTATCACATAACTCTTGCCAGTTGAAGGAAAGTCTGGTACAGTACCAAAAAACCCTCTAACTTTGGAGATAAAGATCTGGGTTCAAATCCTACCTCTGATTTTTGTGACATTGATATTATCACTAGGCCTCCCTGGGCCTCAATTTCCTCATTTGTAAAATGGATTCAGATGACCACTGAGGTCCCTTGCAGCTTAAGAGCTGTGATCCTAAGAATTCTAGATTCATCATGTTTTATAGGGATGTTTATGTGTATTTGTTTCATATTATTTATGGTTATGTTTATTTTTATAGGAATAGTTATTCATTAAATGTTTTATCAGGAGAGGTTAAGAGTACATACACTGGCATATCTGAGTGGTTTTCCCACCTTTAATGTCAGCAGTAAAGATACCAATTAGAAAAGAAAATGAAAATGTCAAGTCACAAAAATATGAAAAATGAACAAATCTCAGAAAATACTCAGGACAGTATCTGACAGTATCCGGAAGGAAGACAGGGGTGGCTGGAGGACAGAGAGAGAGAGAGAGAGAGAGAGAGAGAGAGAGAGACCGACCTATTGGAGACACACTAGGTCAAATCAGGCAAAAATACACTCTATGGGTTTAGAGTTCAAATCTCTACTCAAGTTCTTTTCTAAGTAATTTCTACTGTTACTTTCAGTTTTCTTTTTTTTTTTTTAAGTTTTTGCAAGGCAATGGGGTTAAGTGGCTTGCCCAAAGCCACACAGCTAGGTAATTATTAAGTGTCTGAAGCTGGATTTGAACTCAGGTACTCCTAACTCCAAGGCCAGTGCTCTATCCACTGTGCCACCTAGCTGCCCCTCTTTCAGTTTTTTCAGCAGCTACCCAGATTTCTTTAAAAAGTGACTTAAAAACAATGAAAGAGATTCCCAAGTATCCTGAATCCAAGAGATGTCACATAAACACACTCATAATTCATGGCTGTAGTTTTCTGCCTGGGTCATTTAAGCACTGACATTCTGTTCTCTTAATGATAAAAGCCTGAAGACAGAATTAGATCTAGAAATATACATCCTTTAAAACATGCCACAGTATTGCATCCAATTTTATTATACCTATTAATTTAAAAATCTGGGCTTTAAGGTATATTTGTATGATGAAGAATTTAAAGATGGGAACTTTAAGAAACTTATCAGTCTGCAAGTTGGGAAGTCAATCATCTCTCAAAGGCCTAAAGGCAGCCTCAAAATAGCATTCCCCGACTTTTGTCAGATTCACAACTTCAGTAAAGAAAAGTTATATACTGGGTTGAGGTAAGTCTACCTCAAATAAAGTAGTTTTCATTGTGGGCCTTAAATATACTTAATAAACCAAAGAAAGAGCAAGAAACCTAAATAAATCTATAAACTTACCCCAGGATAAAATGTGATGTAGTCCTTTATACATCACCCATTGAACACATGCAAAATCCATCCCCGTTTTGGAAATTAATAAAAAGTAATCATTCCACATGGATGTACAAAAAAATATATGAAGAGGTGAAGTCAAGCAAGTTGTGTGTGTTTGTATATGTGTTCTCCTAGAACCTCACCTTCCCTCCAGTTCACATAACAAGTTTTAGATCATTGGATACGTTGCCAGTATATTTTGATCAGTTCAGAACTTTATTGTTTTTGGTCTGATTTACAAAGCAAAAAGTTAGATACAATAATTTTAAAAATAAATTATAAAGATCAACAGATAACAAAGTTATGAATTTCTAAGTATAATAGCAGTCAATGATTTGAAACGGATTTCATATATAACAAGTCACGAGACCAAGTACATCACTGTGTCACTTTTAAACTGACCCAGAATAATAGAAAGAATACTGGACTTCAAGATAGAGAGGTCTGGGTCTGAATTGTATCATGGGCATTTGCTAACTGTGATTCTGATTAAGTATTTAAATTCTCTTATCAGTAGAAGATCCTCATCTATATGGTTATGAGAGTAATACTTGAAACATGAATCTCACAGGGCTGTTAACTTTAAGTAATTGTTGTTACTCAATTGTTTCAATCATCTCTGACTCTTTGTGATCCCATCTGGGTTTTTCTTGGCAAAAATACTGGAGTTGTTTGCCACTTCCTTCTACAGTTCATTTTACAGCTGAGGAAACTGAGGTAAATAGGATTCAGTGACTTGCTCAGGATCACATAGCTAGGAAACGTCTGAGAATGGATCTGAACTCAGGAAGATGAGTCTTCATGACATCCACTATGCCACCTAGCTGCCCTGTTGTTTTAAGTCAAGTGTAAAGCTTCAAGAATTGTACAAATTTGATTATATGATTCTAACTATTATTTATCCAGATTTGTGATTTCATCAGGGTCAGGAGCTCCTTCCACCATGCAGGTCAAAAACCCGTAGCTAATTGATAGTCTTCAAAAGTTGTCTGGAAATCAATTGATTAAATGATTCATCCATGATCACACTGAAGCAAACTGAATAATAAATAAATAATAAAGCAAACTGAAGTTAGGTCCACACTGCCTTTACTAGCAATGATGCTAACATGATGACAGGGAGTGAAGGGAGAGATGATGTTGATGACTGAGAACAATCCTAACTTTTAAGTGAAATAGAAGAACTAATGCACATCTCCACATCAAACTATAACTTTTCAAAGCATTATTTATGAATAGATAAGTCTGGAATTGCTCCCCCCCCCCAAAAAAAAGCCCTCCTCTTGTCATGGCATCAAATAAATGAAAACTTTACTATTCACTGCTTTATCAACAATTAGAACAATGTGTTAAGACTTCTAGTTCACAGATGCTAAATTGGGGTGAATGGTGGTTTCTATCTTCAATCATGCAAAGTTTGGAAACAAATTGTCATGGCTTTGAAAAGGCAGAATGAAGGAGAGGGTGGCACTAGGAAAGATCATTCATTGACTTCGGAGTCTGAGGCCCTGGGGCCAGTTCAGACCTTTTAGCTCTGCTGCTTTCCCCTCTGTATAACCTTGAACTTGTCACTTCCTTTCTCTGGGTCTCAGTTTCCTCTATAAAAATAGGGTGATTTGACTCAGTGATTAGTGATCTAAATTTATGTTCTTAAGACCAAACAGAACAATCTACTAAAATCACTTTATTAACCTATTTGCATCCAAAATAGTCAGTCTAAAGGTGTTTTGAATAAATATCCAATCATATGGATTAGTACCTACTTGAGCTATTCAGTGGGTTGGGAATAATGTGCATTTAATTTAAAATCTGGTTCCTAAGAGAAATTTTGAGTTTTTTGCATTGTGATCCCAGAAAGAGGAACTCTCCAGGAGATGGAATTCTGGGGTTTTTTTCCTTTGCTTTTTTAATCCTAGGGAAGCTGTCTGAGAAGGTCTTCAAGTTTTATAATCCTCTTATCATCCCAAACCTCTATCTTCACAAAGAATTTGGGCCATCACTTCACTAATTAATCATCAACCAACAAAGACTTATTAAAGCACCATGGAAACAACTTTCTGTACCTTCAGTCTGCTATTTCATGAAGGAGCTAGAAGGGGGTTCAGAAGGTATTGAATTCAACCAAAATGACTCCCCAGGAATTTAAGTCATTTGCCAAATCACAAATCAGAGGTGGGATTTAAAGCTGGATCCTTGGGACTGACTCCAAAGCTCCAAGTATCTGGGATCTTTCAGTCTGATTTCAACATCTTTAGTGCCTTGGTACACCCCAGGATAATATCATAGAAAGAATTTTTGGTCAAAAGTCAGACAATCCAGACCAGTGCTACTCTGCTACTTAACTGGGGTCCTTGGACAAGTTGCTTTACTTTTCTTGGCCTCAGGTTCCTCATATATAAAGTGAATCAGTCAAAGCTGATCTCTGATTTTTTTTCTTGCTCTAATGCCCCATGAATACGATTCACTGTGGGGAAAAGGAGGCAGAGAGAGGCATGCCTCCACAGGAAATGCAACTCTAGGAAATATCTCATTTTCCTGTCATTTTTATAACCCTGTAACTACGTGTTTGGTACCATTTAGGCAGATTTTCTTGCACTGTAGAGATTTTAACTCTTGCATTTCAAGAATTACAAAACATTCTGGTATCTTTTTTTTTTGGTTTTGGTTTTTAAGAGTAATTAAGATTTTAATATCATTTGATTTAGTGATCTAAGTAATGAACATATCTGCCCAATGAGATCAAAGACAGAAAAAGTTCCACGTATGTTCATAGCTGCACTTACTATTATAGTCAAGGCCTAGAAACAAAGTGACTATTCATTGTTTTAGTGTCTGCTAAACAAACAGGGCAGCTAGGTGGCATGGGAGAGAGGGCACTGGTTTTGAAATCAGGAAGATTCAACCTCCCAAGTTCAAATTCAATCCCAGACACCTAACTAGTTATGTGACTGAGCAAATCCCTTAACCCTGCTTGCCTCAGTTTCCTCACCTGAAAATGAGCTGGAAAAGGAAATGAAAATCACTCCACTATCTCTGCAAGAAAACCCTAAATGAGGCCACAAAGAGGTGGACACAATTGAAATGACTCAACAACAACAAATAGTATCTATGAATGAAATGAATTTGTATTGCAAAAATGAAAAAGAATATAGAGAATTCAGAGAAGCAAGGGAAGATATAAACTAATTCTCAGAGACATTAGCAGAATCAAGAAAACAAAACCCACAAAGACAATAACATAAATGGTAAATAGAATGAAAATGAATGCAGTGAAATTACAATGACCAGAGAAGAGTTGAGAAAAATGCACCTCCTTCCCTTCTTTGAAATGAAGGATTCTGGTTGGGGGATCTAGCATAGACTCTCAGACACAGTGGATGTGTTATCTGGCTTTGCTGAATTGTTTTACAGTTCAAACATTTCTGTTTTAAGAGGTGGCTTGGTGGGAAGGGGGAGGGGTGATATATGGAAAGGAATGTAATGTACAAGTCCAGTAAAAGACCATGTCCAAAGGAAAATGAGAGAATGTAAAAATGTCCTATTTCAGGTGAGTTTTTTTGGTGAGGATGAGGTCATTGTATGCTCGGCACCTAGTATAGGGTTGACACGCTTAATAAATGTTGGTTGAATTTTATTCCCTAACAGCAACAGTGGGGTGATGATCAACCTTAATTGACTTGCTCATTCCATCAGTACAACAATCAGGCACAATTTTGAGGTATCTGTGATGGAGAATACCATCTGTATCCAGAGAAAGAATTGTGGAGTTTGAACAAAGGTCAAAGACTATCACCTTTAATTTAAAAAAAAATCATTATGTAATTTTTCTATCTCTTATACTTTATTTTTTTCCCTTAAGGATATGATTTCTCTCTCATCACATTCAACTTAAATCAATGTATACCATGGAAACAATGTTAAGACTAACAGACTACCTACTGTGGGGGAGTGGGAGGAGGGAAGCAAAATCAGGGGAAAAAATTGTAAAATTTAAAAGAAATAATTTAAATAAACAAATAGATAGATAGATAGATAGATGTAGGCTGATTGAATTGACTGGAGTTTCAAGGAATGCTAGTCCATGGGTGCTTTTCTTCCCTTTCTTCAAGACCATTATCTTGAATGTTAAGCAGTGGGTTCAGTTACTATAAATATTACTTTACGTATTTCTTCCCTATCATGTAAAATTTCTTTTCCTCTGCTTTTTTTAAGGTTTCCTAAACCCAGCTAATAGACTTAAAACCTTCTCCACAGTAACTTCCTTTAAGACCATTTTTGAGTTTCACTGACATTTCCATTTGATGTATATTATGAATATTTATATTCCTTGTTCTAGGCAATTACTGGATTTTTAATGATCTCCAGTGCACTTGGTAATCAATGGGATTAGAGATTTAGAGCTCAAAGGAATCTCAGATGATATCAAGACCAATCCTTTCATTTTACAGAGGAGGAGAAACTGAGGCTGAAGAGAATAAATGACTTGCCAGGATCACACAATTAGTAAGTTTGTGAGGAAGATGTAGAGCACTTTCCTTACTAGAAGTAAACTTACATCACCAAAGCCATTTCGGGTAGAGTATTATTGCTGGAAATGGCCAAGGTGAGAATTTGTTTTGCATGACTTTGCTCTTTATATGATTCAAGGGTTTTGTATTTCTTTTTTTCCCTCTGGTGGGGGGAAGGAAGGAAAAAATGCTCAACACAGTTATGACATAGAAACTCCCAAATGTGCAGATACTAGATTAAAATGTAACTGGGAAATTTTAAAAATAAATGAATGAAAAGACAACATAAATGATGTTATTTTGTGTTTTCAAAGTCAATATGCTAATGTGGGAATCCATTTGTATTCGGGGATTGCTGAATTGAGTCTCATGGAATTGTGATTGCCTGTTCTCAGAGTCAAGGGACCTGCATTTGAATCTCTGTTTGGCTAATTCCTACCTGGATGATTCTGGTCAAGTCAGTCTTGGCTTCAGCTTTCTCATCTATAAAAGAGGGGAAATGGGGACTAGATATCTAAGTTCCCCACAAGCCCTAAAACTACTGAGCAAAGTCTCTTGTGGACTGTTCTAGGACTGGCTCCATCTTCAGTCTTAGTACATGGAACACTTACTTATTATCTGGTTGATAAGAGAATGACAGATCACATCTGCAATTAATGCCAAGGAAGGAAGATTCCAATAGAATGTCCACTAAAGTTTTTTGGGGTCAAGAACTGCTTTTGTCTTTACATTCCCAGTCCTGAGCCTAGTTTAGTACAGGGCTGGTTTAACAAACATTTATTGAATGTTGAGTGAAAATGGATGATGGACTATCAAAATAGAATACTATGAATCATCTCCAAAGTAAAATCATAGCAACATTCAGGGACAAGAATTTCCAGGAAAAAAAAAAGAGCTTTCCAGATTAAAATAACTCTTACTACATTAAATCCTCAAGGGTCTAAACTCAGTCAAAATCCTATCCAGATTTTACCAGACAGCTGCCTCTCAGAATTCTATAATCCCTAATATAATAAAGACATCTAGGATGTAGATTAGAAAATCACATGTGTACATAAATAGATCTGTAACTACAAGCACAAAACACATGTTTATTTGCCTAGCTCCAATGCATCCTTTTTGGCAGCTAAAAATCCCAAAAGTAGCTGTAGGTTTAAGGATTGAACTGCCTTTTATTTGACCTGCCCACACAGGTCTCTGGCATTCTGTCTCCACCCAAAAGGCTAGGCAAATTTCCATTTATACCCTCTGACTGTCCCCTGTGATTGTCTGACCCAAGTCCTATAAGAAAGACAGTAACAGCAAGGAGAGGAAACAAAGTGTAAACACATGAAAGGAAATGGGAGACTGGGAATGGAAGCCACACACAAGCATGCCCTCATATGCTTCACACCTTATTCTGAAGATATATACAAGTTACCAGATTTGCAACAGGATTTTATCTCCCCTATCATTAGTTAGGATGGCTAACTGTGTTAAAAACAATTCTATTGGCTGATTAGTCCTCAGCTTCAATCTACTGTCTAGCAGGATGTCTACATTATATGACTCATTCCGTTATTTTATCTCATAGCTGAGTGTCCAAGCAGAAACAGAAACTGCCTAGGCCACAAATGACCTCTTCAAGATGTCTCTGGGAAGGAAGTAGCACTGATAATCCCTCTCATTGTAGCCTGCAGACATATACTCAATGAACATCTATTTCGGGGATTGAGGGCAGAGGGTCAGAGAAGGGGAAGGTGAAAATCAATTCTGAAGGTAAAAGGTAAAAGAAAACCATAGGAAAAAGTGTCTCCACTGCTGATGTAAAAAAGGGATGGTGGAATATAAGCTCCCTGTAGGCAGAACCTGATTTGTTTTTGCCTCTGTATTGCCAAGGTCTAGTGTTTAATAAATGCTTGCTAATGGGAAGGGGGTGGGAAATAAAGTTTGCTCCTCCCTTCCTTACTCTCCTAGAAAAACTGAGGCAACTACCATCAGGGTTGGAGAGAGAAACATAAGATAGAGGTCAACTAGAGAGCAAGCTGGGGTAGGATCTATAGATGACATCTATGACAGCTCCCTTGACCCTTTAAAAGCCTCTCTGGATGAGAGGAAGGTAGGATCCTCACCACTCTTTCTTAAAGCAGCACTTTCACTGTGTTGATTCCAGGTTTAAAAATCTTCCATATTTAGTTCTCCCAATCCTTCCAACCTAGTATTCATATCATACCACAATCTGGCTTTTCCCTCTAACTTCTTCAACCTTATTTCCTAATAATCAACAACTCATCTTAGCGCTGCATGCTCACCACTTCCACATAGACCACAATCATTCCTAATTCCCAGTCACCATGATATTTGGATCAGGTTGTTGCTCTCATGTGAAATGCCCTCCCACCTTTTCTCCCAGCTCTGCCAAGGCAAATTTCATCCTAATTCCTTCAAGAAGCATTCCTCACCATCTCCAGGTCTCTGTGATCTCTCCCTGCCCTTCTTGGTCATTTCCCCCATATCCCCCCATTTCCTACTATTTGTACCACACTCTATTTAAACTCTGTCTCACATTTTAATCCAAGTCTGTTCCCTTTAATTATCAACTACAATGCACTTGAAGGCAGGGACTGTCACTGAGGTTCTTTTACTCCTTACACCTTGCACAGAATTAGCCAAGAAGGTATTGGTGAATTGAATTCTACCCCTAGAAGGTGCTCAAAGAATGAAACTTGAATTAAAATGGGAAGAAGGTGAAAGTCAGAGGAAGTGTTTAAAAAAAGGGGGGAGGAAGGAAAGAGAGGAAAAGACATAAAAGAATGAGGGTTCTTCCCATCATTTATAGGATAACAGAATCATAGATTTAGGACTGGAAGGGAATGTGGACACAAGCTTAGCTGACACTCTCATTTTATTAATGAGAAAAATGAGTAAGTAGAAAAATCCAGAGGCTAAATTTGAAACCTGAGTCAGGGGTCTTTCTATCTACCACTTGCCTTCTCTTAAAGAGAGATTAAATTTCTGTTTCTAGTATTTGTGATTCTAGGTTGATACAATGGTAAAAAAGTCAGTAATTTTGCTATTGTCCCCAAAATCCATTTTGAAAGGCAGAGTATGCCCCAACCTTTGTGTCCAAAGGTTTCCAGGGTAAGAAGAGCTAGGGTATAGCATTCCATCTGGGTGTCTCACAGCCATATGTCAACTTTAAAATAGCCCTTTATTCATCTCTGGCAGCACTGACAGGGGCACAGGGTCAGAGAGTGGGGCTCAAGGAGAGAAAAGTGAGGAGGAAGAAGGAAAGGGACACAGAAAGAGGGCAAGGGAGAGGGGCTTTGCATCTTCATCTCAACTCGATCCTTTGGAGTTTCAAAGGGTTGTAAGTGAGAGATGCCAAGGAACTTATAGAAAAGGATGGTCATCTAATACTCAACAAATGAGGAAAGCTAACAAAAGGTGGAAATAGCCAATGGCAGAGAGGTTGCAGGGATTGTGGGCACAAAATGTTACATACTCAGCCTCTGTGCCATTCATTGGTTTTATTTAAACATTTTTCTTTTTATAAGCATGGCCTCATTTGAGACAACTGAGGAGGTGAGGGGGAGGGAAATCCACAGTTTGAAATGTTCAATTGTTTTGGTAATATTTGACTCTTTGTGACCCCATCTGGGGTTTTCTTAGCAACAATACTGGATAGGTTTGTCCTTTCCTTCTTCAGTTCATTTTACAAATGAGGAGCAAAACAGGGTTAAGTGACTTGCCTAGGATCACACAGCTAAGAAGTGTCTGAGGCCACATTCGAACTCAGGAAGAGAAGTCTTCCTGATTTTGTTTGGGCTTCACAGAGCTGCCTACAGTTTGAAATAATCATGATATAAACCAAAATATGTTAATGCAATTTTTTTCCTGAGAAAAGGAAAAAAACCTACTCACCTCAAGCAAGTCACTTAAATGATCTGGTCATCAGTTTTCTCAATTATAAACTGAGGTCTCTGAGAAGACCTGGAGTTCAACCTCTGAGCTCCAACGATACTCTCAGGGACAGAGATAATAGATATAAATTTCTTGGCTTTCCATGAATACTTGTTTTCTAGGAAGTTAGGTAAAAATCTTTAATCTATGCAAACTATTTTGCAGAGTAAAATATATATATATATATATACACACACACACATATATATTACTGGACACCTAGTTGGCACAGTGGATAGATTTCCCATCCTAGAATCAGGATAACTCATTTTGCAGAGTTCAAAATTTCAAATTTGACCTCAAGACACTTAGTAGCTGTGTGATCCTGAGCAAGTCACTTCATCCTGTTTACCTCATTTTCCTGATCTTTAAAATGATCTAGAGAAGAAAATGGCAAACCATTCCAGGATCTCTTGTCAAGAAAACTCCAAATGATTATGAAGAAATGGATATGACCAAAAAACAACTGAACAACATATATAGTAAATATGCAAAGTACTGTAAAAGATACATAAGAGGTTTGAATAAGATAAGGGCTCTGGTTGATGAGTGACATATTCCCTATCCTCATGTAGCTTACAATTTAAATAGGGAGCTAAGACAGAGCATGTAAAGCTAATAATTTGAATAAAAGTTCATAAGACTCATCTGAGACGGGGTAATGGGAAGAGCCACTCCCAGCAATATACCACATTACTTCTTTGTTGCTTCCCCCAATTTAAGGGGCAAGGGGACAGTTGGAACCCAAGCAGCCAAGAATCAATCTGGACTTGAATGGGATGGGAGTTTCCAACTCTATTCCTTCTGGTGAGATAAAAGATCATCAGGCCTATCCATCTGCCCTACTTTTACATGCTTTAGACCTCCAGCACCATGATACTGACCTACTGATGTTATTTCAAGACTCCTAGGTCTTATCATTCACTCCAATGATGAGCGTGTAGACTTCTATTGGGCCTTTCTATCATGCAGTTAAACTTTCTTTTCTATGTTCTTTCCCCCAATTAAGAGTATGATCTCAGAGCAGAAACTGGTTTGCTATTTTTATTCTCAGTGCTCAGCATATAATAAATGCTTTTCGAAACATTTCACTCATTCATAAGGATACAGGTTGAGAACTAGAAAGACTCTTTAATGAGCAGGAGAAGTGGAATTGGAACCCAGATTTTCTTTTCAAATCTAGCCTTTCCTTTGTCTCTACTAAGCTACAACAGAAGACAGGAAATTCCACATGGCAGTGTATATGATAAGGAGGCAAGTGACAGCAGGGACAAAGGGGACTTCTAAGTTCAGAAGAAGGAAAAGAGAAGTGAGGAGTGGTTTAGGTCTGGAAGGCTTCATGGAATAAGCAGAACTTGAGTCAGGCCTTGAAAGATGTTTAAAAGTCTTTAGATGGAAGGGATTTCAGAGCTTAGCCACTTGGACCTGAGGCAGGAATCCCCTCTAAAATATCTCAACAAAGGAAGATCTCTAGTGACCTATACAACTCATTTAATTTTTTTTTTTTTTGCTTTTGCAAGGCAATAGGGTTAAGGTCACACAGAATTCATTTAATTTTTGTACAGTTCTAAATGTAAAAAAAAAAAAAGCTTCTTAAAAGTGACTTAAAGGGAGATAGAGCACCAGCCCTGGAGTCAGGAGTACCTGACTAAAAAAAGTGACTTAAAAAATCTCTCCTGGATAAAGCACCAGCCCTGGAGTTCAACCCAGTACCTGGGTTCAAATATGGTCTCAGACACTTAATAATTACCTAGCTGTGTGGCCTTGGGCAAGCCACTTAACCCCATTTGCTTTGCAAAAACCTAAAAAAAAACCTCTCCTTTTGATAACTTCCACCCAGAAGATCTAAGTTTGGCTTTTCTGGGTCACCGATCTATCACATCCTCATGAGGTCTCTTCTCCAGGCAATCCCCAGATCCTTTAATCACTTACATAAAGATAATGAAGCCTACTACCCACTCCCATGACAGATTTAGGGTGCAGAATGAGTTATGTATTTGAGGGACATGATCAAAGTAATAGTTTTTATTATAGTTTTATTATAGTTTATTTTTATTATAGTTTTTACAAATATATGAGGGATTTCCTTTTTCTTTTCCAATGAGGATGATAATAATAATGTTTGTCCTTCATTTTCGAAGAAGACCACAACATCAGGGAGATGATAGGAATGAGGAAACTGGAGAATTAAAGAAAATTGATTTTCATTGATTTCATTGAAAAATTAAATTGAAATTGAAAAAATCTCATGGTTTATGGACCTCTCACTACCATCCTTTGATCATATTTCAAGTCTTCAATTCCTAAGACACAGCACCCAGAACTAGACAATACTACAGATGTGTGGTCTTGGCAGGGGGAGAAGTGTAGCAGAACTATTACCATCCCAATCCTGCAAATGTACCCTTAGGTCACAATTTATGCTTTTTGGTGGCCTCAGCATACTATTAAACTCATATTGAGCTCATAATCCATTAAAACTCCAATGGATTTTTTCCCCCCACACACACACTGCAATTTAATCATTTCTTCCTCATCCCATCTATGTAAAGTTGATTTTTCAAATCCAATTTTAGGATGTTAACACTTATCCCTATTCACCTTCCTCTATTCTTTGCAGAGGGTGTGGATCACCACAGACATCCTGGGTTTTGGAGATCAATTGGTTGAATTTGCTGAACTGTTTCTATTTTAAAGTCTCTGGTTAAAAAAAAAATGGCTCTCTGGGAAGAAGAAAGGAGAAGGAAATACACTAAATTAAAAGAAAACATATCAATAAAAATGTATTTTTAAAACATTCTATTAAATTTCATCTTAATGAATGAAAAAGGCATTTATTTAATGTGTAACTGTGGTGGGTGCTGGGGATATACAAATAGATAGAAGGAAGACAGTCCCTGTTCTCAAAGAGCTCACCTAATAATATAAAATATGATAAATAGAGGAGATTTCAGCTACAGATCAAATGCAAAAGCCCCCAGTGGTCCTTAGGGTACAACAGCAAAGCAGATGGTAATGCATCTTCTTTAGCGTCATTTCCATTGATAAAAATCTATTTCTGATGCTGAACCATATGGTAGTGTCAAAGGATTTTGATAGAATTTCTTTTCCAGGTCTTTAGTAGCTATGGTTGCTAAGGAGGTGGGGCAGCAGCACATGCAAAGGAAGTTTCCAGGTCACACTGCTAGTTGTACCTGGGGGCACAAAGACCTGAGTTCAAAGGTGACCTCAGACATTTATTAGTTATGTAATCCCTAGGCCAGTTACTTAACCTGTGTGCCTCAATTCCTGACATTATTATCAGATCCTGATAATTCTCCTAACAACTCAGTAGATAAGTGCTATTATCAGATCCTGATAATAATAGCACTTACCTACTGAGTTGTTAGGAGAATAAAATGAAATAATATTTGTTAAGTACTTTGCAAACGCTTAAAGCATTACCTAAAAAAAATTAATTAATATGACTTTCACAAGGGTTACTTCTCTGGGCAATGGCTATGAAAGTTGGGCAAAATTATTAGCATATCATTTCAGCCTAGAGACATAATTTTAGTTCTCAACTTGGTCATTCAATGTATTAGTTATCCCTACCAGTTTTATATATTTAGTAAATCTAATAAGATTTACTTTATGATTAGTAGTCAGAATACAATGGTATATTACACAAATCACTGATAAAAACAACGAATATGGAAACCAGGACACAGTTCTATAGTTCTCCATTGGAGACCTACTTAGATCCACTAACTACCACTCTTTAGGGCTTACTCATAAGGATATTGGAAGATTTCTCCAAATTCATTGTTGATACTTAAGAATGCCATATCAATGACTTTCCCCAATCTACTACTAACCTGATCAAAAAAAGGAATATGATTATGGCAAATACATTCTTAAATATAGCTTTAAAATATAGCCACTTCCTTTGCTGTGTTCACAAATCATTCCTTTATCCTTTAAATGTATTCTAGAATTTTGCCACAACAACATAAAATTCATCAACATCCAGTCTTCTTCCTTATTTTGAAAACCAGGACAATGTTTCTTTATATTTATTATGGTACCTCTCCCATTATCTATAATTCCTCAAAAAATATGTTGGATTTAGATGCATAAATGGTAATAATGAACTCCAAGTAGAAGGAATGTCTCACACACAGGAATTTTAATACCCCTCGACTTCTATGGCATTTTGAAGCATTTTCAGTACAAAAGCTTATGAGGAAGAGAATATAATTATTATTATTCCCATTTTGCAGATCATATTGAGGACTAGAGCTGTAATTTGTCTAGTTACACAGTCTCTGAATTCTGAAACTGAAAATTCAAACCAGATTTCTTCTGGCTACAGGTTCAATGATATTCCTATCACATCTCAATGGTCTATTCCTCAAAACATAGCACATGTTTAAGATACCAACAGCAGAACAGCTGAGTTTTATGCAGTCATAATGACTGTCCTAGAAAGGCTTCATTATCAACCACAACTCTGGGCTTAGCTTTCAAATGTGTCACTATTTCCATGTAAGATGTCTTTTTTCTTTAAACTTAAATCAGATATAGGGAATTTTTTTTTTGGCAAGGCAGTGGGGTTAAATGGCTTGCCCAAGGTCACACAGCTAGGTAATCATTAAATGTCTGAGGTCGGATTTGAACTCAGGTACTCCTGACTCCAGGGCCAGTACTCTATCCACTGTACCACCTAGCTGCCCCACACACATGTTTTTTGAGGACAAGATCTGTTTTTTTTTTAATCTGTAAAGAAATCCTCATCATCTGGTACATAATAAATACCTGCTATATGAATGAACTCATCCTTCTTGGTCAAGGTAAAAAGTGAAATTATCCATGAAGTGTTTGTTCCCTGATCCCAACCTATCCCCAGAGGAAAGTGAATTCTCCCTAAAACTATGTATTTCTCATACATAAACATATGCTACAGAGGCAGCATGGTACAGTGGAAAATCAGACTCAAACTTGGGGTGAAGCACTAACTGTCTGACAAGTAAAGATTGTGTGACCCTAGGCTAGTCGATGAAGCTCTCAGGGATCCAGGCAACTTTCTAGGAATGTAGGTCCTACACCTTTAGGAGAAATTTCCTAACCTGGGAGTTCTTCTACTAAGGAAATTACAGATCATTCCTATCCCTATAATATTTGCTATTGTCATTGTAACCTGATAAACTCTCACCCAATAAAATCCTAGAAAACAAAGTCACTTTCGTTTTTTTGTCTGTATGCACAACACTAGCATATAGCAGTCACTAAATAAATTATTGCTGAATAGTCGACTGATCATACCTCTCCCAGTGCCTAGCACAGTATACTAGACATAATATAGGGATACAGACTGAACACTTGGGATTCCACTGGTATAGAGAAATCCTCAAAATGGAAACTTCCTCTAGCAGTGCAGGGAGGGCCATTCTCTGCAATTTATAATCCTAAGGAGTTGCCAAGGACACTAAGAGGTTAAGTGGCTTATCCAGTCAAAGGCTAGAATGTGGCAGCAAAGAGACTTGAACTCAGGCTTTCCTGACTGTGTGGTCATCTTTCTTTCCTCTCTAAGTCACTATATATGTACCTAAGATACTTGCTAGTCATCTGAGAAAAAATAGCTGTTAAGAATTACTAAGTACAGATCCATTTTGGAAAGGGACTAATCACTGCCACTGCCTTCCACCCACCTTCCCTTTCAGCTCCTGCGTCAATCTCTTCAAGCTTTGTTTGCAGTCCATGATGGGAAACTTGTTATTTTTCTGAACAAGACCTCTCCTGTGCTACTCACAGGCCCTCACATCAAGCCTACAATTGAGTAAGGTTCTTATTGGAGGCAGGGCCTAGATGGCCACCAGGTCACTCACTGCTGGCCCTAGCATTTCCTCATGAATGAGTTTGGCTTTAGTTTCTTTCCACCCCTCTCAACTCCTGAAGTTTCTGTTACTGGTTTTAATTGGAGACATGAAATCATCATTAAGGGAAAACTGAAATACACCCAGAACACATAGGAAGAGGAACAACTAACCCTGTATCAGTTATGGCAAATAATGACCTTTTTTTTTTATATATAAAAGAACATTTTGCCTTGTGGAGTCAAAGGGAAGAAAAATGGATGGCTTAGTTGGAGAGGGAATTAGCCCAGGAGCCTATTCACTATAAATCACCTCCTCTTTCACCAAGGGGCTTTCTCCCCCTCCCCCCCTCCCCTTTTCTTTTTCTAGATGAAGCAGAAGTGAGTTGGGGTGGGTAGAGGAAGCTGACAAGGAGCCCAGTCTGTAAACAAATGGGACACTTATCTCCGGGATGGCTTTCTACCTTTTTGAGACTTGGGGCAAGCTGTTTGCCAAGCTTCCCTGCCCGTGTAAACACACTGGCACCAGCTGGGGTTTGGAATCTGTACTGCACTCTGCCAGCTGGTGACCTGGAGATGGGTCAGATTAAAGGAATGTGTAATGAGAATGGGGGTGGGAGAGAGAATGAGTGTTTGCACAAAGAAGGTTTGCAGGGTCAGTAAGGCACTGGGCAAAGGGTGGAGAGGGATAGGCCTTGAATGGGCCCACAGGGCAAGACTTTACCAAATTGCCAAACTCTGTTTAATTCATTTATTCTTTGCCTCCCCCCCCCCCCCCCCCCCCCCCCCCGCAAATGGAGCTCTTTGTCGAGTCTCCCCCACCACCTCCCAGACCAATTACACAGTCCTTTGAAAGGTTCACAGCTGGCTGCCTGAGAAGGCTCAGTGTGATCAGACAACACGGACACTTGATCCCCTGCGATCCCAAACTGGGAATGTTAACACAGAAACCCAAGCCACGCGCTGATAAGCAAGCCTTAACTGGTTGGCTACATCTAGCACTAAGACCACACTGAGCCATGAAACAGGGGACAGAATACCATAAATGAAACGGATGGGGGTGGATGGAGGGAGAGGGGAGAAAAATAGGAAGGGGGGGCTAGAGAACTAGCAGTCCCAGTGGTTCATCACAGACCTCCCTGCCAGGAAAAAATAAAGGCCTTCACACAGATGTTTCTGCACAAAGCTCTTCTCCATTTAAATGCCAGGGAGCCAGAAATATGGAGAAAAAGGAGCAATAACACAAACAGTCTTACAGACAAGCCACTGTCACTCTGAAAGAAGAAAATAATAATAGAATTATCTACATTTCTACAACACTTGAAGGTTTGTTTTAAAGTCCTTTCCTAGAGGGGAGAACAGGCTGCAATCCAAAAGGAAGGATGGATATTTGTCAAGCCAAGTTCCCTAGAATGGCCTGGCTTTATCACATTAACTGTGGGGATCTAATCTTAAATAAGAAAAGCTGGCACAATATAATGAATGGGCATTGAATTGGGAGTTCAGAAGCCTGATTTCTAATGCTCAAGACACTGCCAAACCATCACAATGCAGCCTTGGGCCGATTGATCCCCTTCTGTTTCTTCTCTTAGGAAAACAGATGGACTACATCATTTCTAAGATATCAGTTCTAAGGTGATGATGATGCTTTGACACTCTCAACCAACAAAAGCATCAGGAACCTGACCTAAAAATCTGAGCATGTCACTATCTTTCTGTGCCTCAGTTTCTTCAGCAGGAATAATTTCCAGAGATGAATTCATTACTTCATGGGACCATGAAGATGGGGGAAGATCTATGATTTCATTAAGAGGGAATTCCCAGAGAAAAAAACTCTCTCCCAAAACAGACTGGCAAGCAACTGTTCAGCAACTTGTCTTAGCTGCCTAGAGTACTGACAGATTAAACAATTTGCTCAGTCACATAGCCAGCACATATCTATATCTATCCATATTTCTAGATAAATATATCTGACATAAATCTATATATTTATAAAGAGGAGGGAGGGAGAGAGAGAAATAGAAGGAGAGAAGAGAGAAAGAAAAGAGAGGTCAGAGGTAAGATTTGAACCCAGGTCTTCCAGACACTGTGGCCAGCTCTCCATCCATTATGACATGCTGCCTATTCATAGGCCTCTAGTCCTTCAGAATAAAATGGCATTAAAGTAAAAACACTTCCAAAAGATACCGCATAAGACAAAACTATCACATGACAAATGAAGAGTCGATTGTTCATAACAATTTAAGGATCGATCATTTAGCATGATCATGTAATTAAGCCTACAATGAGGTGACCTGACATCATCAGTTGGAGAATGAACTTTTAATGACCAGTGGTTGAACAGCTGGTTCAACTGACACATTCCATTTTTAAAAAAGAAACACTAGAAGGTGTCAGATGGTAACTCTCTACAGATTATTTCTTGAGCAGCCAAGACCTAGAAATATAACCTGGTAGCCTTCCCTTGATTAAGGAAGCATGGCAAAATGGCACTGACTAAAGAATCAAATATAACCACATTCATCTATGTAACCTGGGCAGGTCACAACCTGCAGGGTCTCAGGTTCCATAACTTTAAAACAGAAAGTCTTAGGTCCCTTCCAGTTTTAAATCTGTGATTCTATGGTCTGAATAAAATCAAGATGCAGGTCAAGACTAGACTTTAGGCTTTCTTCGAAAACTTGTGGAATTGGATACAATGGGAGATAGGAGGAGAGAAAGATGAGAAGGCCATGAGTTAGATAAATGGTCACTCCCCAATCCTGCCTCATGTCAATCCTGCAATCTCCCTCAAAAATAAAAGGAATCTCCTTTTGTAGAAAGGGAGTTGGGACTAGGAAACAAAATGTATAGGTTCTAGCCCAGGCCCCAATACAAACCAGCTGTGGCTGGCTAAACCATCTGAATTCTGTGGTATTCCATTCCCTCACCTGCAAAATGAGAATGTTCCTCCCTACCTCACTTAGTTTTTTGGTAAGGAAGGAATGAGATTATCGATGTGAAAATGTCTTGAAAACTCTAAATGTTAATTAAGGATCATTCCCTTCAAAGCAGTAATTTAATGAGTAATTATCAGGCACCAATTAAGTTCACGGATCATAGGAAGGATTTATCTGTACATATTTATTTCTGATATACACTTCTGATGGATAATGAGATGGGTTCAGAATTAAAGAAAAGAATGTAGACTGCACTGGCTTTGGAATATTATACAGAGCTTTCATGACCCCAAGTGTCTCCTGAAAATAAAGGCCCATCTTGTTTAGCAACTACTCCTGTGAGGCTGACAAGTCACAAACTATACAATGCCACCATGATTCATGGAGCACCTCAGGATCCAAAGTCCTGGAGTTCAGAGTCTCCCAAAGAACAATGGAAGGGCACAGTGAAGATGTGATCAGACTAGAACACATTACTAATGAAGAGGAACTGTGCAAACAAAGCCTAATCATCATAGAAATGCATAAACAGAAAAGGCAGAAAAGAAGGTCCTGGAAACAGGAGCAGGTAAGGACTGATGGGACTGTCCCCAGGCTCAAGTAGCACCCATACAATGTCAAGAGAGGAAAACACCCTGGGTAGAGTTCCTAGAAGCCTCAGAGAAGTTGCACAGATGAAGACAAGTGGAGGGTTGAAGCCTGCATCAATGAGAATGCAGAACCATCCACATATGCCTAAAACACCAATGGTTCCTTCCCTTTTCATAGCTGTCCTCAAATTTGATTTAGGTTTTTAAATTTTAATATTTAATATTAATAATTTTAATATGTCTGGTATTGGCTAAGAAATTGAGTCATGGAACAGTATAATAGACTATAGGTGCAATGGCAAGAAATGATTATAGAATCTACTGTTTGATAAACTCAAAGAGTCCAGTTACTGGGATAAAAACTCTCTCTTTGATAAAAACTGCTGGGAAAATTGAAAGTTAGTATGGAAGAAACTTAGAATAGACCAACACCTCACACCCTATATACCAAGATAAGATAGCAAACTAAAAGATCAAGGAGCAGTTTACGACTAAGGAAGAGACAGAGAGCATCATTCAAAACGAACTAGATAATTTTGACTACATTAAATTAAAAAGGTTTTGCATGGACAAAACCACTGTAACCAAGATCAAAAGAAATGTAGTAAATTGGGAAACAATTTTTACAATTAGTATTTCTGACAAAGGACTCACTTCTAAAATATACAAAGAACTGAGTCAAATTTTCAAAAATACAAGCTATTCCCCAACTGACAAATGGTCAAAGGATATGCAAAGGCAATTTACAGTTGAGGAAATCAAAGCTATCCAGAGTCATATGAAAAATTGCTCTAAATCATTACTTATTAGAGAAATGCAAATTAAAGCATCTCTGAGATATCACCTCACACCTCTCAGACTGGCCAATATGACCAGAAAAGACAATGATCAATGTTGGAAGGGATACAGAAAATCTGGGACACTAATATATTGTTGGTGGAGCTGTGAACTCATCCAACCTTTCTGGAGAGCAATTTGGGATTATGTCCAAAGGGCAACAAAAATGTGCATACCCTTTGACCCAGCAATACCACTATTGGGTCTATACCCTGAAGAGATTATGAAAAAGGGTAAAAACATCACTTCTACAAACATATTTATAGCAGCTCTGTTTGTGGTGGCAAAAAATTGGAAATTAAGTGAATGTCCTTCAATTGGGGAATGGCTTAACAAACTGTGGTATATGTATGTCTATTAGAAACCAGGAGGGATGGGAATTCAGGGAAGCCTGGAAAGATTTGTATGAACTGATGCTGAGAGAGATGAGCAAAACCAGAAAAACATTGTACACCTTAACAGAAACATAGGGGTGATGATCAACCTTGATGGACTCGCTCATTCCATCAGTGCAACAATCAGGGACAATCTGGGGCTGTCTGCAATGGAGAATACCATCTGTATCCAGATAGAGCTGTGGAGTTTGAACAAAGACCAAAAACTATTACCATCAAGTTAGAAAAAAAATACATTATATTATTATGTAATTTTATCTCACACTTTATTTTTCTTCCTTAAGGATATGATTTCTCTGTCATCACATTCAACTGAGATCACTGTATAACATAGAACCAATGTAAAGACTAACAGAATGCCTTCTGTGGGGGGTAGGGGGAGGGAAGCAAGAATGGGGGAAAAACTGTAAAACTCAAAATAAATAAAACTTTTCTTAAAAATGTATTTTGATC
The DNA here is from genome assembly GCF_037893015.1 of Macrotis lagotis. Lineage (NCBI taxonomy): Eukaryota > Metazoa > Chordata > Mammalia > Peramelemorphia > Peramelidae > Macrotis > Macrotis lagotis. The sequence continues at coordinate 35,098,287 of NC_133662.1, forward strand.
ACTGTATTGCAACACAACTGATTTCATTAGTAATCCTATGCATTTTATTTTTTGCATCTAAAAACATTCTAAACGGGGATCCAAAGGCTTCACCAGACTGCCAATGGGGTCCATGATCCTAAAAAGATTAGGAATCTCTGCCCTATCTGGTAACCAAACTGAGTCTTTTTCTGGCAAAGAACATGGAAAGAAATTGTGACATTTGTCACTCATGTCATACCAAAAGAAAGATCAAGTTTGATTCATTGCATTTTAATACAAATAAACCCACAGCTTGGGTCCCAAACTGAAATGAATACGTTCACTAGTAAGAATTTAGAGTAGAAATAAATAGAAGTCACTCCTAGGCACCTGCTCATTAGCTCAGCATACTGGAACAGTGTTAGTTCCCACAAGCTCTGGGAACAGAGACCTTGTCTTAGTTGGCACGATGTCCCAAAAGCACGCTCAAATTGTAATAAATCCCATGCTAAACATCTTCACTTGATATCTTAGCATCACTTCAAATTAAACCTATCTAAAATCAAATTTATAATCTTTCCTACAAATCTAGTACCCTATACTACTTTCCCTGATCTCCTAACCTCCTAATTTAGTCCTATTTCTATCAATAAATAGCTCCATTCTCCCTTCCCTCTCACCTCCCATGTCCATACAAGATTCTGTCTTTCTAATATTTTACTAACCCATTTTCACCTTTCTATACCCCTTTCAGCAAACCAAGTCCTAACTACCTCATGACAAGGATACTGAAATTATCCTCCTGCCTCCAGTGTTCCCTTCCACCAATCCTACACACCTCTTTTCAACCTATACTTAAATGTCATCTGCCACTTGTAAAAGCCCACGTGTACACTGTGTTATTTCTTTTGGCTGACCTCTTCCATTTATATACTGAAACTGAGAATCTCTGTTTCCATTTCCAGTCAGTTTTGACTTTGGTTTCAATTTTGCTTGATGCTTTTGCATTTGGTTCTCAGAATGTTTTAAACATAACCACTTCTTTCCTCTGAACCATCTTCAAAGTCAGGCTTTTATTCAAAGTGAGCAAAAATCACATTTCAAGACTGAGGGTAGAGATTTTATTTTCATTACAGAATATGTAACCTGCATCTACCACTTCTTCAGTCACTTTGACCTGCATATCTATATTTACCCACAAAATTATTATATCTATTCTTCCTTCTCTACCTTCTTTCATTTATTCACTCATTCACCTTCTTGCTCATTGCTATACCAAAGCATTTTATTCTCTTATCTAGCTACATGATTCATCTTTAAAATATGCATCTCTCAGTACAGATTTCTGAGTGAGTACCAAAGGACTTACCTTACCTCTGTTCTGCCAATTGGGAGAGGGTGCCAGAAGGTAGAAGACAGGAGAAGACAACACTGATGAAAATTCCCTCCCGCAAAAATCTGTCAAATCACATAACTTTTTAGAATAATTGAAATGCAAAACTAAAAGGTCCTCAAAGATCTGGTCCAACCCACACCCAAGTATAAGCTAAAGGAGACAACATAAGGAATGCACACTGAAAACCTTACAGAGTTATAAAAATATTAGGTTATAGCTATTACAATGATAGAAGGGACCTTAGAAATCATTTGGTCCAATCTTATAAAAAATAGATTTATTTGGATAACTCAAACTTTTAAAAAGCAAAATCAGAGGTCCATCAAATTAAGAATGGATGCAAAAACTGTTATATAAAAGTATTAGAATGATAAATATGAAAAATTCAGAGAAGCACAAGACCAATACAAACTGATGCAAAGCAACGTACACAGAAGCATGAAAATAATTTATGAGTGACCACAATAATATAAAGAAAACAAATTAAAAGCCTTCAGCACTCTGGATGATACAGTAAGCTTCATTACTTCAGAAGACCAAAGTGAAGACACCTCTTGGTACAGATTTGGATGTATATTTTCGGACATGACCAATGTGCTGATTTGTTTTGCTAGAATGTATTTGTTACAAGGTGGGGTTCTATGGAAGAGAGAAGAAATGAGCAGTTCTAATTACACAAAAAATAAATTTTTAAAAAGTTAAATTCTATAGCAGTCATTTGCATACTAGGGAAAATTACTTTAAAATGTGAATGGTTGCTTTAGCTGACAATAACTCTTCAGCACTTTATTCTCCTTATAATTACCACTATAGGATATAGTATGCTCCTATATACATTTATATGTCTTTTGTGGTTTCCTCTATTAAAATGTAAAGCTTCTTGTGTGTAAAGCTTGTTCTATTCTTTGTATTTATGATTCCAGAGTCTGGAATACAGCAGGGCTTCAAAAATGTTTGTTGACCATTTCAGAAGAATCTTGAGAGGTAGTTGGTTCAAGTACCTTAGTCCCAATGAACAGATAAAAGACCTGGCCTAGAGAAAGGTACCTGGTCCGGCACTCAGCACAGAAGAGGTGCTTAATAAATGTTTATTAAATTGAACTGCCCAAAGAGAGCTAGTAAGTGACCCAAATGGACCTTATACACAAGTCATCAGACTTCAAGTCCAGTGCTATCTGCACTGATGCCACAAGGGCTCATACACATGAAAGTTTACCAGGGGCCCTGGTGAGAGGGCTAGGTTGCTCATACCTTGCATACTGACTAGTGTCTGTGTCTCTATAGGGAAAAGAAAGTGTGTTCTTAGTATCACAATTCCATAATTTTGGCTTGTGATGCAGGAAATTTCACAGATCATGGGACTGTTCCATGAGCAGGTGAGTGGCCAGGCAGGAGTTGGATACTCTTCCCTGAGGAGTTTCCCTGAAAGCCCAGCACAACCTCTTTAGGTGATGGCTAACAAAGCAAAGTAGGAAAAAAAATACTTATAGCACCAACATTTGATTGTTTCAAAGAATGGGGATGGGGGCCAGGGAGAAATAGCTGTCCACCAATTGGGGAATGGCTGTAAAATGTAAAGTGAATGGTACAGACCATTACTGTGCAATAAGAAATGGTAAACAGAAGGCATCCCCAAATATGGAAAGATTTATATGAACAGATGCAGACATCTATTGATGCACACATACACAATGATTACAAAAGTGTAAATGAAGGGGCAGCTAGGTGACACAGTAGATAGAGCACCAGCCCTGGAGTCAGGAGAACCTGAGTTCAAATTCAGCCTTAGACACTTAATAATTGCCTAGCTGTGTGACCTTGGGCAAGTCACTTAGCCTCAATGCCTTAAAGAAATAATTTTTTTAAAAGTATAAATGAAAGGAACAAAAGTGAATGCTATATAACCTTTATCAAATTGCTTGCCTTCTCAGTGAAGAGAGGATGATGAAAGAGGAAGAAAGAGAATTTGGAACTCAGAAGTCTTCAGCTTTAACTAGGGAAAAATAAAATGCTAAATAATTTTTTTAAAAAGAAAGATCAAAAAGAAAAAAGTGTATACCATATAACTGAAAAGCCAAATAAGGGCCCAATCATGAAATATTGAAATTTATCTCCCTCAGAGAGAGAGAAAGACAGTGTATACACATGTACATGCACTAAGGACAAATATTCACTCTCTCAGGTAGGGACAGAAATGGATCTGTATTACAGGAACACTCTACCTCTGCAGATTAGTCCCTTCTCTACAACTTCTAGTCTCAGAGAATTGACCCACCCAGGCATTCTCACTCTGATTGGCTAATTCCTCCCAGAACCTTCATTTTAAGGAGTCCCAAGACAGCCAGGCAGTACAACAGACTTTCTCTGCAATGTCCCAAGAAAGTATGGAAAAAAGTTGAGAATGGAGGCAACTACTTAGCTGGAAGGGCTAAAGCTAGGTGGCACACAGGATAAGAGTGCAGGGTCTAGAGTCAGGAAGACTTGAGTTTAAATAGGGGCTTAGACACTGACCAGCTGTGTGATCCTAGTCAAACCACTTCACCCTGCCCTCCATTTTTCTCATCTGTAAATTGAAGAAAACCCCAAATGGGGTCAGAGTCAGATATGATTGAAGTGACTGCACAACAAGGAACCTAGCTGGGAAGTACAAAAGGATTTTTGATTTGTCACTTTCAAGGGCAAGTTTGGCTGCCTTTAAAATAAAAAGTCTAGACATGTGATTTTATTGATATAGAAAATTCCTGGTAAGAAATCTCCTCTAGAAGCATGAAAGGATTTGCATGAACTGATGCTGAGCGAGATGAGCAGAACCAGAAAAACACTGTACACCCTAACAGCAACATGAGAGTGATGACCAACCTTGATGGATTTGCTCATTCCATCAGGGACAATTTTGGGCTCTCTGCGATAGAGAATACCATCTGTATCCAGAGACAGAATTGTGGAGTTTGAACAAAAACCAAAGACTATTGCCTTTAATTAAAAAAAACAACTTATTTTATTATGTAATCTTGTTATCTCTTATACTTTGTTTTTCTTCCTTAAGGATATGATTTCTCTCTCATCACATTCAATTGAGATTAAGGTATACCAAGGAAACACTGTAAAGACTAACACACTGCCTTCTGGGGGATGGGGGAGGGAAGCAAGATTAAGGGAAAAATTGTAAAATTCAAAATAAAATCTTTCTTTACAAAAAACTATCCCCTCTACCAAAGTAGATAAAAAATCATTCTGCATTTTAGTCATAAGAGAGTAGTCTAGCACTAAGAAGCTAACTCACTTGTGTAAGGTGGCATAGTCAGGTTGTGTCAGAGGCTGGTCAAGGAAGCAGCCTTCTATCTAACTTTCTGAGCTGCCTCTTTACAGTGGGCCCAGTTACAGGTTAACAAGCACAATAACTAGCAGTTTCCTTCAAGGGCCTACCTGTACTTTAAAAACATCTCATGAATCCATTTTTTAAAATTTTAACAAAGAGGTCTCCATGAAAATATATTATAAAGCTAAGGGTGAATTGGAGACAAGCTCCTCAGTCTTTTTAGTTTCACACTCAACCTAAGTCTCAAGTCTTGGACTCCTTGACCACATCCATTTTTAATGCAGAAAGAGAGAGAACAGCTCATGAAAAGGGTACTTGAAAATCATGAAATTCATTCTTCGAGGAAGTTAAGCCTACAAACAAAAAGAAAAAAAAGCAATATTTTTAGCATGCCTGGTTGAAAGTCCAGTCCTGTATTTGGGAAAACCATTTATTTGGGGTTTGGTGAAGTGTAGGGTTTGGCAGTGGGTTATTTCTCCAACCCACCTCCGCCCTGGGGTCATATGTGCCAATGACAGAGCACATACCCAAACCCAGATTCCTGACTTTGTCTAAGCCCTCCAGAGGACAGAGGTAGAAGAATAAGTTGAGAGGGAATCAAACTGGGGTTTTGCTTTAAAAACAAAACAAAAAACTGCCAGAAATGTAGAATACAAATTTATGAATAAGACAAGATGATGATGTTACAGGAAGGTTCTGCACAGTATATTCATTTGTAGGAGTACAACAATTAAATAATAATGATGATGAGGGGTGATAAGTACTAATCTTATGGTCAGCCCAGGCACTCAGAAGACTGAATCCCTCCAAGTTGGACTGCTAACCCTTACTAGCTGTGAGACCTTGGATAAGGCAAAAAATCACTTAACTTCATATGAAGGAAATGATAGATCTAGACCAAAAATCCCCCCTTCTTTCTACAACCCCAGTAACAGTCAAGTACTTGGGGGCAGCTAGGTGGCACAATGGATAAAGCACTGGTCCTGGAATCAGGAGGACCTAAGTTCAAATCTGACCTTGGACACTTAATAATTGCCTAGGTGTGTGACCTTGGGCAAGTCACATAACCTCATTACCTTAAATAAATAAAAAAAATTTTAAAGTCAAGTTCTTGAATAATTACTTGAATATGGTTTGAAAATATTTTTACATATATTTTCTATCTCACTTAATACTCTCAATAACAACAGGGCAGGTAAGATAGGATTTACCCTATTTTACTGATGAGAAAACAGATTCAGAAAAAGCATCTTTTATGGTAGGTGCAAAGTATATAGAATGCCCATCATGAAGTCTGAGTTCAAAACTAGACTCATTCATTTATTACCTGTGTTACTCTAGGCAAGTCACCTAACCTCTGTGTGCCTGTTTCCCCACCTATAAAATGGGAATAATAACAATGAAATAACAAATGAGATAATGACTGTAAAATGCTTAGCACAGTGCCTAGATACTATATAAATATTAGCTATTATAATTATTATTATTACATAGAGGGATAAAATGATTTGTCCAAGGTTACACAGGCAGCAAATGGCAGAACTGGGATTTGGAAAAATGCAAATCTCATGCCCTTTCCCTTAACATTTAACAAAATTCTATAATTAACAATACCACACATTTCTACAATGCTTTGAAGTTTTACAAAGCAGTTTCCCCTATTTAATAAATCCTGTGATGTAGGTAATGAAGATGAAGACCCTGAACCTGAAAAGTTAGAAAGGCTTGACCAAAATCATGGAGCTGGTGAGTGATTCACTAGATCTAATAACTCTGAATTTGATGCACTCTCCACCTTAGCAATGCTCATAGTAGGTATTCAGTAAATATTTGTTCAATCATTCGAGGTATATTTATCCCTGGAGGAAAAAAAGCACAACTATTACTCAAAGATCTAACACTTCTATGTTTTTCCAGGACCACAGAGACTGGGGCCTATAATAACCCAGAGGCTTCAGACCCAGTACATATGACTCTTCCATTAAGAAGCCTTTCCTGAATCCCTTAATAAATATTCTTTCCTGCTTTCTACCTCCCATTCTACAGTAGCATAACAACTCACACTGGTATCTGCAAAGGGCTTTTCTCTCAACAACCCCATCAAGTAGGTCAAAGAAGCAGCCCCATGCTACAAATGACCTTGAAGGGAAGCCTAGTCCTTGTCCATTATCGCCCAATTAGCATCAGAAGTGGGACTTTAGGCCAGGTCTTCAGATTCCAAATCAGCACTATAGTCATCATACCAAGTCACCTCTGATGCTCTACAGTAGGTATTATATATTTATCATAGAGTGCTACATGTTTTTCTCAGAAAAGGCTTCAAGAAAAAGTAGTACCTGAGATGCATCTTAAAAGGAAAAAAAGGAACTCTACAAAGGGAATGCAATGGAGGCAAGGTGGGATGGCCAGAGCCAAGGGCACATAAATGAGAGATGGGGCCCTGAGTGTGAGGGGCAGGAGAAGGCCAGTCTGGCAGAATCAACAGGAAGGAATCATGACAAAAACAGGTTGGGGCCAAGGTATGGAGACCTTAAAAAGGGGAGTTCATAATTTTATCCTAGAGAGTGACACTGGGGTTGATGAAATAGGGGAGAGACTGGGTCAGATCTGTACTTAAGGAAGATCAATTTGGGTAGTGGCATATAAGATGGGCAGCTAGGTAGCACAATGGATAAAGCATGGGCCTGGAGTCAGGAAGACTCATCTTTCTGAGTACAGATCCAGTCTTAGATACTTAGGAGCTGAGAGATCCTGCACAAGTCACTTCACCCTGGATGCCTTGGTTTCCTCATCTGTAAACTGAATTAGAGAAGGAATGGCAAACCATTCCAGTATCTTTGTCAAGAAAACCTCAAATGAGAGTCACCAAGAATCAGATATGACTGAAACAACTGAACATGTGTAGGATGGACCACTGGAGTGGGGAAGAGACTGGAAAGAGACCAATTAGGAAGCTGTTGTTAAAAAAAAACAAACAGGGGAACAGTGATGAGGGCCTAAACTGAAGCAACAACTGGGTCTGTCAGGTTGGGGAAGGGGTAGCAGGCAAGATAGGCTGAGGAAGAAATGGCAAGATGTGGCAACTGGTTGGACATCTGGAAGGAGGGGGCCTGAGGAGTGAAGAATAAGGGAGAGCTACAAACCTGGAAGCCTATTAGTGCCTGCATTGCCTCCTTCCTCCTTCTCTCCTGGGCCCATGAAGACTTAAGCATTTTTTTCTGCATGAAGCCCTTCCTGATAGTCCCAATGACTACTCTCCTTTCTCCTGATTTAACTACATATAACTGTATTTATTCACTTTAACTTAAGACTGTTTAAATGGACTAGGTGTCTCCCTTATTAGAAGGTAATGAGGAGACTGAATAGGAGCTGCTGTATTTTTTGTACTTGTGTGCCCAGAACCCTGGGCATATAGTAGGCACTTCATAAAGGCACCTGAGGAGATATTTGAACTGTATTTTTACAAGAAATGCTATTATCTTAATGAGAAGGTAACTAATGATGGTTTAAAAAGTATTTTTAGAATGGGAAAGTATCTTCTCTTGTTTTTGCCAATGAGGATTGATTTAGGATAACAAAATAGTTATGCGATAGGAACCAAAATCAGGTCCTATGGCTTATAAATTCTTATCCACTAACTTTTATGATTAGCTCTCTGAGGCAACTTAGTGAGTGAGATCTTGAGCAAATCATTTTACTCTGTTTGCCTTGGTTCTTCTCAGCTATAAAATGGCCTTGAAGGGTTGCTGTGAGGATCACATGGGATATTTGTAAAGTGCTTCACACAGATGGAGACAGAAAAACTAAAGGTCTTGAGAAGGTCCATTTCCAGGGATCTGGTAGCATCAAGGAATCAATGACTAGTAAAGCAACCTCTGAAAGGCTGTTCAAGACCAGAGGCTCATAACTTTTTTGGGGGGGTCACAGCCCCTTCTGGCAGTCTGGTGAAACCTACGGACATCTTCTGAGAATAATGTTTTTAAATGTATATAAATTAGACACATAGTAGTTAGGAAAAAAATTAAGTTCATGGACCCCAGGTTGAGAATCTGGCATAGATCCGCCTTTAAATATACAGAAAATGCTTTGAAATAATTCCTGATGATGATGATGATGACATTTGTCCTTTGTTCTCAAAGACCAAGGCATCAGGGAGGTGATACCATGACAAGCATGTGAACTGGAGTTGAGGAGGGGATGTTGTGCGAAGTCACCAGCTTCACTTTTGTCTTCCAGAGTTATCTGGGTCCAGTGGCCAGATATGAATCAGGAATGGAGATGGCCCTGGATTCCAGGCAATCAGATCACACAGCCAATAAGTGGCAAGTGCCTGAGGCTGGATTTGAACTTCTGTCCTCCTGACTCCAAGGCCAGTGTTCTACCTGTGCCACTATCTGGTCCTAATTTTTACCTACATACTGGATCATAGATCTACTGCTAAAAGGGTCCTAGACACCAGGGGTCCAACACCCAAGAGATGAGAAAACTAATAAGTGAGTTGCCCAAAATCACACTTGGAGCAAGATTTGAAACAAAACATTCTAACACCAGTCAGGACAGAAGTACCATCCTTTATCACACACAACTATACCCAAAGGCCCGGTCAAGAAAGAAACTAACAAGAACTGGATTCCCCTTTCCATTAACCATAAGTCCTACCAATAATCCAACATGAACTTAAATGGGAAGGAGGGAAGTCAATGGGAATGAATTATGAATATGAAGTCATGCTCCTCCTCTAAATAGAGGGAGGTTGTCAGTGGATTGACTTTTATTTTGTTGAACTTTTCTTACAGATTTCTTGTGTATTAAGTGTTTGTTGAATTAAGCAAAGTTGGGATCCTTATCATCAGCCTTTTAAAATCTTTGTGACCCAGAATAAGTTACTTCCCTTCTCTCTGGGACATGGTTTCTTCACCTATAAAATCAGAGATGGATTAAATGAAGGGCCTCGTAGTTCTAAATCCTCTCGTACCTTCATCAGGGTAAGAAGGTTAAAAAAATAATTCTCTACCATTTACCTGAGAATTCCAAACACATAAAATAAACAAGATGCAAATAAATTATTTAAGATGCCCAAAGGGCCCTTTAATACCACTGAACCAACAAGGGATGATTAAGAATTGGATAATTTCTCATATTCAAAGGAAACATCTGCAACAAAGCTAGGGAGAAAGGAACAAAAGAGAAGGAAAGGAAGGAGAGAGCAAGGGAAGGTAGGAGACAGGAAGGAAAGAAGGAAGACGAAAGGAAGGAAGGAGAGAAGAAAGGAGGGAAGGAGAGAGAAAAGGATTTATTAAGCACCTACTACAGTTCTAGTTACTGTGTTTACATAATACTTAATTTGATCTTCATGACTGCCCTGGGAGAGAGGGGTATTATTAGCCCCATTCTATAGTTCAGGAAAACTGAGGAAGACAAGTTAAATGACTTGCTCAGAATTTCACAGCTAGTGATTATTTAGGCCTCATTTGAACTCAAATTAAAATTCAATTCAATAAACATTTACTGAGTGTCTAGTATATGGCAGACACTGTTAAGCCCTGAGGATACAAAAGAAGACAAAGACAGCCCTCTGGGAGCTTACAATCTAACAGGAGAGACAATATGTAGACAGACATCTACAAATACACAACTAAATAAATACAAAGCAAATCCAGGCTTTTCAGATTCCAGGTCCAGTCCATCACCACCCCCACTTTACTGCTTCATGGGTATCTGCTTCCAAGTTCAAAGTTCTTCTGTAGATTAAAACACATTTCTGGGCTAACCTCTAGATCAGTGACTTGCTCACCAAGGAGTAGTTTTCTTTGCTTGAGGTTGCACCACCCTACAGAGAGGTGGTTTATTTAAGCCTAAATTCCAGGTCCACATAATTCAAAGCCACCTCAAAGCCACATAATTCAAGTTACCCTAGCAAGCCCCTCAAGAACCTTTATAACCTACAGTCAGAGGAGGTTTGTGTTGTATCTTATTTTACCATTAGCTCAGCACTTGTCTTATCTCTAGAGAGTGCCTAGGGCTGGGGGGGGGGGGGTAGGGAGAGGCTGAACCTATGGTAGGTCCACAGGTACTAAACACAGTAACACCTCTGAAACTTAGTCTTAAGAGAGTTGCAGAGAACATTAAGAGGTTAAAGTGACTTGTCCAGGATCACAGAGCCAATGTAGCTCAAATCTGATCCCAATACTTGCCTAAGTGGTTAGCTTTCTGTTCAATGTTCTCAGATACTAGCGTGTATGACCCTGGACAAGTCACTTAACCTCTGACTACCTCAATTTTCTCATCAGAAAAAAAAGGAAACAATAAAGAGAACCTACCTCATGATTGTTGTGAGGATCAAATTACATATTTGTAGTGATACATAGTTCGTTCTTTCTTTCTTTCTTTCTTTCTTTCTTTCTTTCTTTCTTTCTTTCCTTCTTTCCTTCCTTCCCTACCCCCACACTGTATATAAAGTAGTACATAAAGTACACTTAACCAGTATTTGTTTTTAACTGAATCAAAGGACATGGGCTGGTCTCAATCTAGATCCACCTCCCTGGAGATCAGCTGAGTTACAAAGATGACTCTTCAGGAAGGGAAGCTGAATCATGCTTGTCAGTTCCTGTAAGCCTTCATTTCAGACTACTGATACTAAAATCCTGAATAGAGATGACCAAATTAAAAAAAAAATCAAGCACATATTGGAAAAATATCCAGAAAATAATGGGATGTAAGGATCTCTCACTAATTCTCATGACCAGAGCTCAAAATATATGTGTGTTTGTGTGTGTGTGTGTGTGTGTGTGTGTGTGTGTGTGTGTGTATTCCTGTGGCCAGGCTGTCTTTATCAGTAAATGAATACTCAGGCATTTTATAAAGTATGAACTCAATAAACACTTGAGGAATAAGGAAGGGAATGAATGAATAAATAAAAAGTGTGCTTCACAAGGTAGGATTTCCTAGACTGAATTAAAGGCAGATCAAAAAATGTAACACCTCCTATTCCTATCCACAAGATGGTACTGAGTTGACAGCATAACCCTCCTATTGATTGCTTCATTAAACAAGTTCTATGGGACAGGAGAATCCAAGGATTCCCCCAAAGGCCACTACTAAAAATAAAAAATAAAAATCTCACCAGAATGAATGTTTTAATTGATGCTGCTTCTGCTGTATTTTAAAATTAAATATTATAAGTTATACATTCACATAACACCAATACACAGTCTTCCCTCTGTCAATAAAGAAACATAGCCTTCCTTTTCTCACTCCCAAATGGGTTGCTTTGGCCAGGGCAACAGCATGGCAACAGTTGACACTTATATAGGATTTATGGTTCTCCAAGTGCTTTATATACACTATCTCATCTGAATCCAACAACAATCTTGTGAGGGAGGTATAGTTATTATTCACATTTTGCAGATGTGTAATCCTATTACTACTGCATTTTCAAGACATAGCAACAGAACTCTTTTCTATGTGCTGTCTCTCTTTATCAAAAAGGAAGATCTGAGATTTTGCTTTTCTATTTGAATTCCCAGCACTTAACCTAGTGTTAAATCCAGAGTAAGCTGAATCAACAATATTTCCCCCCATTATGATGACCTACACAGGGTCACACAGTGAGTAGATAGTCTGAGACAGGTTTCAAACTCAAGTCTTTCTGAAATATGCTTCCCTTCTCAAAATGATAAATAAGTGACCCAAGAATCAGGAACACAAGTCCTGCCCCTAACCTACAGTGTAACATGGACAATTCTAAGGCAAAGTTATAGACAAGTTGCTGTTTCCTGCAAGGAAGAAATCAGATTTGATTTTAGGCACAAAAGAAAGGAGATAAACTACTCTAAATCACAGGAGCAGTTACAAGATCTAGACGGTTGTCACTGACTCTGCTGGGGGATAAAGGATGCTTCTCCAAGATGAAGGAGAAAATATGACAGCACAGAGATCCATACTCTCCAGACCACACTTGGAGACTCATTTCATTAAGTTCAATTTTCAAAGGGAAAAGGCACAGGGTGTACTGTCCATTGGGTCCCAGATGGACCTCCAAGACTTTGCTTGTTTTTCATTTCAGTTGAGGAGACAATCACAAGGGCACACTGTGGGTGGCAAGTGGGGGGGATGGGAGGGGAGTAGGAGATAGAGGTCGAATTCCAAGGTTGGCCTGGTACTTAAAAGGAGATTTTAGTTACTGGGAACTTTTATTTTATTTCAACACCACAGACATCTATTCGCTGCAAGGGACTCCTATGATGATGAAAAAATGACAATCTTTGTCTTCGAAGTGCCTCTATTCTAATGTGAGAACGTAGGGCATCGTTGGAGAAGTACATATAATACAAAGTGTAATTGTGATGGGGTTAAAAGAATGATCTCTGGACAAAGCCCCCTAGGAAAGTCTGAGGAGAGAATAAATAACACTTTGGGCAGAGAGTGATTAAGGAAGGCTGCAATGAGAAGGTGATGCCTAAACTGAACCGGAAAAGAAAAGTCAAACAGGGATGAGGAAGGAATTCCCAGGCTGGAAAGATCCCAGGTATAAATCCAGCCACACTATTGATTATCTGTGTGATAGAAATAACAAGAAAGGCAGCTAGGTCGTAGGGAGGATAGAGTACTTAAAAGTCCAGAGAAGCTGAGTTCAAATTCAGACTCTGACACTAGCTGGGTGATCCTGGGTAAGTCACTGAACTTAACCTGCCTCAGTTTCCTCATCTGTCAAATAAGCTGGAGAAGGAAATGGCAAACCACTCCAGGACCTCTGCTAAGAAAACCCCAAAAAGGATACTGAAGAGTTATAAACTCCTGAACAACAAAACTGTTGTAGTATAGCTGAAAGGAAACTGAGGATTGTGACTGCAATCCCACTTCTAACACATTCCTACCTATGTGGCCAACCTTCCTGGGATTCCAACCAGATGCTTCTAAGGTTTCTTTACAGGTTTAAATCTATAAATCTCTAAACTACCTCGTTAGAAACTCTTTTCAACAGAATTTTAGTGGATTCTCCTTCCTTCACCAAAATTTTTTTTAAAAAAAAAATCCATGGATTCTTGTTTCCTCAGTTCAAACTCTTTCACAAAAGTCTCTAATTTCAATCTAATTTAAAACAATGGCTTATCTAAAACAGGTCCACAATAAAGGATATGTCTAGTAACCTGAGGGAAAAGAGAAAGGGGCAAGTCACTTGACCTAAATAAATTTGGAGAGTTGCTTTCCATACCCTAAATTCTAGGTAGCAGTTAACTAAATTTCTATATAAATTTTCAAATCCCAATCTTTAATAGATATATTAGCAGGTATAAGACCAATTAATAAATAAAGACATTGAGGCAAGAAAAAATCAAGTGGCTTGGTTATATGCAAAAGGTATGGTAGTGAAAAGAGGAGGAATGAGCTTTGGTTTCCTTTCTCCCCAAGTAGAATAAGTAGAATAAGGCAAACATTCAGTTTTGTCCTGTCTTGTTTTTTTTTACAAGTACAAATTCTGTATGGAACAATAACACTATTTTTTCAGGCATGAAGTCTAAGAGTAAAGCATTAATAAGATTATTAATGGCAATAGCTAATACTGATAAAGAACAGTGGTGCAGCAATAAATAGAGAAATACTGATAAAGAACAGTGGTGAGGCAATAAATAGAGAACTAGGCTTGAGTCAGGAAGATCTAAATTCAAATGTGGCATCAGACACATGGCAGCTGTGTGATCCTGTGTGATCCTTAACCCTGTTGTTCCCCTTTCCTCATCTGTCTAATGAGCTGGAGAAAAAAAATGGTAAACCATTCCAGAATCTTTGATAAAAACATTTTTAGAATTTGAAAAAATGCTTTACATTCATTATCTCATATGATTCTCACAACAAGCTACGTTAGATGTTAGTATTGTACTATCACCCCCACTTTATAGTTGAAGAACTGTGTAATTCTCCCAGATTTCACAGGTCAAATATAGGTAAAGCAAGATTTTATCCACAGGTCTTCCTGACTTTTAGGCTATTTACTAATTGTGATCAAATCACTTATGGTCTCAAATTAGGTGTGGTTAATCTATATTGTAAGCCCCTAAATTGCCATTCAGGTGACTTTTCTAGGTTAAGTTTTCTCCCAGGCCACCCCTCTCCAAAGTGTGTAGCCTTTGACTATTAGAATATAAATTCCTTGAAGGCGGAGATAATTTAGCTTCTGTATTAGTATCTTCCAAAAGATACTAATAAATATAGTAGGAACTTGGAACACATTTTTATTCACAAATTCACTCACTGATAAATTTATTCTGAGTCAAGTAGACACAAAAAGGAAACAATATATACAAGATCACAACAATATAAAATGGCAAAACATAAAATAAAATCGAACACCCTGTAATTATAACCCTATACAGCCCCAGGGAACAGATAAGAAAATGCGCCTCCCTGTTTTCATTGAAGACAGCTCTCCAATAAGTGGAGAATGTGGTAGATGTTGTCAGACAAGGTTAAAGTGGTTCAATGGTTTGGCTGAACTTTTTAGAAAAAATCTTTATTACAAAGAAAGACTTACTGGGTAGAATGGATGCAGGCTTAAAGTAAGAATGAATGAATAAAAACCAAAAGGCCTCAATAAAGCATTTTTTAAAAAGACTTTGGGGGGAGGGGGAAAAGAAGATGAGAAGGTATAGTCACAGGGGTGAACTTTATCTTGGACCAGAACAAATTCAGCAAAAAAAGGCTGCGGTGTTTATTAGTAGAACAGGCTTACTGAGACTCAGGCAGACAACAAGAGACAAAGGGGCAGGCTCACCTGAAAGCTGCCCTACACAGCAGCCTGGCTCACTGGCCTCCACATCAAGCCAATCTACCTCTCTTGCATGTTCTTGGATCATCTTGCTTGCACTGAAGACCAAACCCCCAGGAGAATATCTAACAGGAGCTGACATTTAAAGAATGTTTTATGGAAAGCAAAGCACTTCACAATTCATCTCATTTTATCCTGCACCTAACCCGCAAGGCGGTTGTGAAGCTAAATTAAATAATATTGATAAAGCATTTTGCAAACCTTAAAGCACTATTTAAATGCTAACTCTTATTATTGTGGTTATTATCATCCTCACAACAACTTTGTGAGGAAGGTGCAATTATTTCAATTTTATGGCTGAAACTAAGACTGAGACAGGTTAAGGGACTCATCCAGGTGTCTGCAACATCCATTGCACCACCTAGCTGTCTCCAGGCACCTGGGAAGTCCCAGTGGATAGAAGTACTCAGCTTGAAATCAGGAAGACCTGAGTTCAAATCCTTCTTCAAACATGTATTAACTGTGAGACTATGGAGTCCATTCACTTCTACCTCAGTTTCCTCAATGTCAAATAGGGACAAAACAATTCCCACCTCCCAGCATTGTTGGAAGGAACAAATGAAATGATACCTGAAAGGGTACAGTGCTAGTCACAAAGTAGGCATTATATAAAATGCTATCTATAATACTACTACTACTAATTATTATTATTATTGTTGCTGTTATTATTCTGAAAGAAAAAAAAGAACTCAATTTAAATGACCAAAGTCAATCAGATGCAATTTCTTTCCATCCCAAAAGATGAAAAAAAACCATAGGAAAAATCCTTCCTCACTGAGGTCAAGAGTTTATTGGGTTTGTGAGCTTATCCACTTTAGACTCTAAGAGTGCATTCTAAAGAAAAATGGAACACTGGTGCATGTCCTAAGGAAGTCTTCTGATGAGTTAACAGCATTGTAAGAGAAGTCACCTTCTGGAGGGAAGGTCTGTCTAGACTGGCACTGTGCCAGTTAGTCCCTATGGACTGACCCTCTGAAAAGTGCCACCTGGAATTTTACACTTGACACTGGACCTTGATGGCCTCAGTTTACAGATGAGGAAATTGAGTGGTCATATGACTAGTGTCTGAAATAGGATATGAATGTGGTTCTTATAGATTCCAAGTCTAACTCTCTATTCACCCCAACCCCCTTAATTAGCACCTCTAAACCCTGGGAAAGCTGGGTGGCTCAGTCATTAGACATCCAAACCTAGAGTCAGAAGGACCTGAGTTTAAATTTGACCTCAGAATCTTACTAGCTGTGTGATCCTGGGGAAGTCCCTAAAAGCTGTTTGCCTCATGTAAAATGAGCTGGAGAAGGAAAGGGTAAGCTACTCCAGTAACTTTGCCAAGAAAACCTTAAATGGGGTCACAAAAAGCTGGACATTATTGAAAAATGACTAAACAACAATAAACCCTGAAAACACAGTGTTCTTAGCTATTCAACATCAGACTAGGGCTGGCAGCAGAAGCTACTCCATGCTCATTATCAGGGTGGTAACACAGATGCAGAGATGCTCTGGGCTCTCTAGTAGAAGAAAGGAAATGAATGAGATTGAAGAGAAACTTATATGAACTGATGCAAAGTGAGAGAATCTTAACCAGAAAAATCAATCTAACAATGACAATAGTGATATATAAACAATCAAATCTGAAACTGTGAAATGATATTGGCCCAAGTTGGCCCCAAAGAAAAGGTATAAGAGAGCCCATTTCCCTGGATGACCCCACCCCTTCAGGCAACTCAGTAGAGCTGGACCTGGCATCAGGAAGACCCAAGCTCAAATCCAGTTTCAGATACTTATTAGCTGTGGGACCTCAGGTAAGTCTCAGTTTCCTCAATTGTAAAATGAAGATAACAGCACTACCTCAAGGATTCAAAGGAGATATTTGTAAAAAGCCCTCAGCATAATGTCTGGCACATGGTAGTTACTTGTTTCCTTCCTCTCCATTTTGGCAGGTGGAAGATCAGCGGCAATGGAAAATTACAGGAAATAACATTGTTTTATCAGGCTGATGTGTTTTATTGAATTATCTGCTCTCTTTTTTTAAATTCTGTTTTCTAATGGATGTCTCTCTGGGAGGGAGACATGAGAGAGAGACACCAAAATGTAAATTAAGTTAAAACAAAAGAAAATAGAAATAGTTTTGAATGGCACGGTGTATACAGCTAACTTTGGAATCAGGAAGGCATGAGTTCAAATCCTGCCTCAGACATTTCATAGCTGCAGGATCTCTCTCTCAGCCTTAATTTTATACTCTACAAATTGGGGATAATGATAAAACCTACTTCAATTAAATAATACAAGTGCTTTGCAAACCTTAGAACACCCTGTACCTAGGATTTCATTTGGATAGGGAATTCTTGGAAATTCCACCTATCAATGCAGTATATTCTCTTCAATTAAGTCTTAAGACAGTTACCCTAGAGCACAGAGGGGTTTGATTTTTGCCTAAGGTCACAAAGTCTATGTGTCATGGGCATAACTTGAACTCAGGTCTTGGTGCAGGCCAGTTGTATCTGATAACTAAAACAAAACAAAAAAAACTAAAGTTGACAAAATCAAAAAAATAATATTCTTTTAAAAGAGAGGTCTGTTCTTTCTGGAGAGCAATTTGGAACTATTCCCAAAGGGCAACAAAAATGTCCATACCCATTTTTTATTGTTGTTGTTGTTATTATTTTGGGGGGTTGCAGGGCAAATGGGATTGGGTGGCTTGCCTGGGGCCACACAGCTGGGTGGTTGTTGGGTGCCTGAAGACAGAATTGAGCCCTGGTGCGCCAGGCTCCAGGGCCAATGCTCTGTCCGCTGCACCACCTAGCCACCCCTACTATCATTTATCATCATCATCATCATCATCATCATCATCATTATTATTTGGTTTTTGCGGGGCAGTGGGGTTGGGGTGACTTGCCCCGGGTTACACAGCTGGGTTATTGTTGGGTGCCTGGAGCCGGATTTGGGCTCCGGTGCTCCTGGCTCCAGGGCTAGTGCTCTGTCCACTGCGCCACCTAGCTGCCCCTATTATTATTTTTTAATTTTAATTTTTTTCTTTATTGCTCATGAGGGTCTATATTTTGGGGGGAGGAGGTATTATGTTTACTCTTAAACAAGAATATTTTAGTAATGTATAAAAAACATCATTTGTACAAAAATAAAGGAAAATAAAAGATGAGAAAAATACATATATATACCCTTTGATCCAACAATACCACTACTGGGTCTATACCCTGAAGAGATGATGAAAAAGGGTAAAAACATCACTTGTACAAAAATATTAATAGCAGCCCTGTTTGTGGTGGCAAAGAACTGGAAATCAAGTAAATGTCCTTCAATTGGGGCATGGCTTAGCAAACTGTGGTATATGTATGTCATGGAACACTATTGTTCTATTAGAAACCAGGAGGGACAGGAATTCAGGGAAGCCTGGAGGGATTTGCATGAACTGATGCTGAGTGAGATGAGCAGAACCAAAAAAACACTGTACACCCTAACAGCAACATGGGGGTGATTATCAACCTTTATGGACTTGCTCATTCCATCAGTGCAACAATCAAGAACAATTTTGGGGTAAATGCAATGGAGAATACCATCTGTATCCAGAGAAAGAACTGTGGAATTTAAAAAAAAGTCCAAGGACTATTTCCTTTAATTTAGGAAAAAAAACTGATATCTTATTGTCTGATCTTGTTATCTCTTATATTTTATGTTTCTTCCTTAAGAATATGATTTCTCTCTCATCACATTCAGTTTGGATCAATGTATATCATGGAAACAATGTAAAGACTGGCAAATTGACTACAGTGGGGGGTAGGGGGAAGGAAGTAAGATTAGGGAGAAAATTGTAAAATTCAAAATAAATAAAATCTTTTAAAAAAAGAGGTTTGTTGTACATGCTACAAAGGTTAATAACAATAATCAGCATTTATACAGTTCTTATATATCATCTACTCTATTCTACTAAGGAGATCAGTCACAAATACAAAGGAGGGTGTGATGAGAACAATATTTAGAATTAGTTGAAAAGCTATGAAAAAAATTTAAGGAGCATTCTGATGTGACTTACTTCCTTACATACGTTTTTGTGGAGCATGGGAAATAGGAGAAATCTGTTTTACTTGACTGATTATTTATTACAAAGTTGTGGGGGGGTTTTCCTCCCCAAAGGAAGGCAGGAAGAAAAAGTAAAATTTTTGTTCATTGAAATATTTTCATTTAAAATAGAAAACAGGGGCAGCTAGGTGGTGCAGTGGATAGAGTAGGGGGCCTGGAGTCAGGAGTACCTGAGTTCAAATCTGAACTCAGACAATAATTACCTTGCTGTGTGGCCTTGGGCAAGCCACTTAACCCCATTGCCTTTCAAAAACTAAAAAAAAAAAGAAAGAAATTAGCCCCTCCAAAGTGTATTTCCCCTCCTCTAGTTTTTTCTCAGGGGTGGGGGAAGGTGTTTTTTTTTTTAAGTTTGCATCAATTTTTTTCAATCAGCATTAAAAATCTATGCTTATTCTACATATAAATAAATGGAAGAGGAGGAGGATCATGGTTGGAAAAGCTTCTCAAAGGAGAATTCTAAAAGGCAGATGAAAAGGCAATCCATCCAAGCCTGAGGGAAACAAATGAAGAGGAACAGCAGATAGCATGTCAAATTCAGAAGTAGCCTGGTTAGTTGAAGAATAAGTAAAGAGAGGAAGGCCTCTTATTCTCCTTCTTCATCTTGAATACATCATCTCCTTTCTCCTCTCAACCTGTATTCACACCAGTGTCTCAGGCCCTTATCATCTCTTTCCTACATCTGATCTCTCCTTTATCCAGTTCATTTTTCACAGAGCTGTCAAAATATCATTTTAGTACACAAGTTGATTGGGCCACTCAAATGCTTAAAAATCTGCAGTGGTTCCCCATATACAAAGTATAAATCATATACACCTCAGCCAGATATTTGAGACCCTCCAGAATTAGAGTCCAATTTACCTTTCTGGCCTTACTCATGGCCCCTCTTCAAGCCAAACTATTCCCCAAATTCTTCTTTTTTTTTTAATTTTATTTTTTTTATTTATTTAAGGCAATGGGATTAAGTGACTTGGCCAAGGCCAAACAGTTAGGTAATTATTAAGTATCTGAGGCCAGCTATGAACCCAAGTCCTCCTGACTCCAGGGCTGGTGCTCTATCCACTGCACCCACCACCTAGCTGCCCTGAGAGATGACAATCTTAACAAAAAATAAATTTTATTTAATTTATTGGAACACTTACTCTAAAACTTACATTAACAGTGCACAATTATAGAGGAAGTAGCTGACTTTCTTCACAAACAGACTTTTTGTTATTGTTATTAATTCCTATCTTATTCTTCATGACCTCATGGGACCATAGGAGACTAAATCTGTTCAAGAGGTTTTACTGACAAAGATATTAGAGTAGTTTGCCATTCCTTCTTCAGAAGATTAAGATAAACAGGGGTTAAGTGACTTGTCCAGGGTCACACAATTGGAGACTATCTGAGACCACATTTGAACTTGGGTCTTCCTGACTCCAAGTCAAGAACTCTATCCACTGAATCACCTAGCTACCTAACAAATATATTGAGAGGTAGTTAATACAAGCATTATTGCCCCTACTTTATAGGAACCTGAGGCATGGAAGTATCCTGCCCAGGTTCATCTTAACTAATAATAAACTAGGTGTTATCTGTTACCTTTATGCAGATGTTGCCCAAATCTCTGTAAAGTTCCAAAAAGTAAGTTCTGACTGAAACCCACTCCTTTTGCATATTTGTCTTTGGGGTCCAAAAAGATGCCAAATCTACCCATCTCCCTATAGTCTAAAACAGATTCCCAAAATATGATCCCTAATTCCCTGAGGATTCTTGAGACCCTTTGAGGAAGTGAGTTATAGTGAAGTCAAAGTCTGTGAAATCAAAACTATTTTCATAATGAAAATAATATATTGTTTGCCTATTAAAATAATCTTCCATTTTTAAAACTACTTATTTAAGTGAGGCCGGATTTTCTTCATATTCTTCAACCAAAACAACATATTGCAAAAGACTAGATGCAGCAGACATGAGAATTCAGCTGTCTTCTATTAAGCCAGACACTAAAGAAATTTGCAAAAATTATGTAAAACAATCCTACTCCTCTCATTAAATTTTTTTGGTCTGGTATTTTAATGGTATTTATGTTAACATGTAATAGGGTTTGCTATTATTTTAAAGAAATTAATAAATATTTATAAAACTTAGTTTTCATTTCTAATCCCATGACAATCAACAGATATGACCCACATGAACAAAAGCTCTCCTCAATTTTTAAAAAGTTCAAAGGGCTCCATAGACCAAAAAGTTTGAGACCGGCTGGTCTAACATGATCTCTCCCTCATCAAACTAGAGTATTTGGTATGAATCTCTCCTTTCCTCTCTTTGCTTCTCCTTTGTACTATTCTTATCTGCGTACATGTTTATTTCTCCTTCCCCCATCCCCCTCTTCATATACACACACAAATACACGTTTGTGTCTAGAGGCTCCTATTGTCATATTTCATTTTCATATGTCCCAAACCTAGAATCTTATACATTTTGATTATTTTTTAAATGTTTTTGTGTTTTGTTTTGTTTTGTTGTTTTCAACTAAGGAAGGAACCAATGTCTTTATGGTTTAAGTCCACAGTGCCTCAATGCCTGCAGAGAGTACAGATCACACACCACCTACTGGGGCCATTCTCTGCAGAGGAAAAGCTGCTTGGATTACAACTAGGGTTTACAATAACTATTGTCAGTAGGCATGAAGAGGAACAGCGCAGCAAAAAAGACCTTCAAGTGACAAAGGGATGAAGGAGGTACCCCTCCTTTTTTAACTTCCCCTTCCAAAAAATGAAAGCCCTGATTAAGAAAGTACTGAACTATAATAAAGAGGAAGGAAAGGAGCAAATCATGTATATAACTTAGAATCTGCATGTATAACTTAGAACAGATTTATTTTTAAAAAAAAAGATGCTCCAGGGAAACTGAGGCCTGGCAAAATAAACCAGAGAGCTCAACCCCTCATACCTCTGACAATCTTACTACCACTGGGGCAATCCCAAAAGGAAAATTACAAGCTTCTTTGAGGCTTTGATGCTCAGGTTTAAAAGCTCCAGAGACAGAAAAATAATATACCAAATTATTCTTTTGATCAAGGATCTCAGAACCTTAAATCTAGTATCTTTTTGGCACCTCTGCTAGGCAGACACACTTAGTGTCTCAACCAGGTCACATTTTCATTGCAAATTAAGCACTGATAGGCATCTGGGCTAGGAAAGGTACAAATGTACCTCTGCCAGACAGTAATGAGGGAGCGACCACAATGCCCCCACAATCTGCCCATGTCTGAAATTCATTAACTGTGGGACATGACCATGACAAGGTACATGGGAAAGACATTAGGCTGAGGGCCAGGACATTCAAATTCTGGTCCTGATTTTGTAATTCACTACTGTGAGGCCTTAGGAATTTGCTTAATCTATCTGACTTCAGTGTCCTTAAAAAGTAAAATGAAAGGAGTCAAATAGATAACTGATATGTACATAGTTCCTTCAAGGTTTCCAAGGCATTTTATTAGGATCACAATTCTAGAGCTGGAAGATTCCTTAGAAGGCATAAAATCTGACCCCTTCATTTTTACAGACAGGGAAACTGAGGCCCCAAGAAATTAAGTGGTGTAAGTCCCAAAGTCAGTAAATGGCAAAGGCAGGATTTGATCCTCATAACTACCACAGGGAACTCTAGATATTATTATTCCCATTTTACAGATGGGGGCTCATAAAAGGTTAATAACTTGTCCAAGGTCACATACCTAATAGCAGAGGGAAGATTCAAGACTGGTTTCAATCCATTTTGATGCACTGTTTCTCCATAATGACCTTTAAGAGTACTCCTAGGTTGGACATTCTAGGATTTTCTAAGATCAGCCCTTGCAATAGTCCCATTGACTTCTCTTGATGGAAAAAAATGAAAACCAGAGCTGCATCCATAGAGTTGAGGCAGAAATGGTTTGCTGTACAACTATGTTCATAAGTGCATCTATCACTGGAGTATTTGGGTCTGTCTATCTGAAAGGTGACATAGAGAATGACCTATTAAAGGCTGCTCCAAATCAGGTCTCAAAGGTAAGGAATACCCCTGGTGCTGGCTAACAAGTAAAAGAAAGTCAATCAGCAGTGGTGGTGGAGGGGTGGGGAAAGGAGTCTATATTATTTAGAACCCTCACAAAAGAAGAACCATCAAGAGACTAAACCTTGAGCAAACTAGAAATCAGATGTTTGTGAGTTCCTCTTCCAACTTCTGCCACTATCCTTCTGGGTTGGATGTCCTTCACCCTTCCACATTTCAGTCTCTACATAGGCCCTAAGATCATAGATCTAAAGTTGGAAGGGAACTCATCTAGTCCAACCCTCTCATTTTTATAGGTTAAACAGCCAGTACTCTTAAGCAGGAATACCTTATAAAGCATGTCAAACACACACACACACACACACACACACACACGTAATACTATTAAATCTTCCAAGAAATGAACTAACCTGTCTGAGATCACAAGCTCATATGAGTAAGAGGCAGACTTTGAACTTAGGTCTCTATCTAATAAGCCTAGATTTCTTTACCTTTTATTTGTGTTATGGTTGCCTTTGTGGGTATTGCTATAGAGACTTTTTCTCAGAAGGCTTTTAAATGCATAAAATGAAAAACATGGGATTACAATTATGTTGAAATATAGTCATCAGAACTTTTTCAAACCCACAAGTGCATGAACCCCTATGGCTCCTATAGAAGTCAATTATGTTGAAGTATAGTTATCCACCTGTTTTTAAAAAATGCACAGACTCTGTTAAGAACCCTGTGCCAGGGGCAGCTAAGTGGCACAGTAGACAGAGCACAGAGCACTGGCCCTGGATTCAGGAGGACCTGAATTCAAATCCAGTCTCAGACACATAAAAATTACCTAGCTGTGTGACCTTGGGCAAATCACTTAACCCTACTGCCTTGCAAAAAAAAAAAAAGGAACCCTATGCTATTGATTAACATGTATAACCTCTATTAAATTGCTTACATCTCAGGAAGGAGGAGTTGAGGAAGAAAGGGAGAAAATTTGGAACACAAAATGTTAAAAATCATCTTTAATAAAATTGGGGAGAAAATAAAATATTATTTAATTAAAAAAAAATCAAACTCTGCCATACTGCCTCTCCTAAGATCACAGCTTTAGAGATGGATGTCACACAAGAAAATAGCAGCAAAGTACAGATTTGATCCTCAGAGTCCAAATCCAACCCATTTTCCACTGCAACATGATGCTTCCCTACTGAGGCAACTAGCAAAACTGACAAGGCCAAGTTATATCTCACTCTCCTCTGCTCCAGACTAGCAAGGTACCTTTAATAAGGGAGGTAGGTAAAAGAAAAATAAAACAAAATTTCAAGACACCAGGAATTGCTTTGTTATTGTTGTCTTAAAATCATATTCTCTTTTAGCTAACTGCTACCAGGCGCCAGACTGACACTGGTGGATGTTGGTCTTACAGCCAATAAGCCCAGACAACAACAAGGTTTCCCCACCAAACACATCAGAATTTCTCCCTCCAACTGTTCTCACTATGATTAGAAAGCAGACCTCCAGTGCTAGAAGGGTATAAATTCAGTCTTCTCAGGAGGCCCTCAGTCTCATTTATCAAGGTAGGAGCAAGTATGGCTGTACCACTGGACTGGTCAGTGGGGCCCCTGCCCAATAGGAAGCAGATCAAAAAGGAGCTCATGCCTGTGGGAGGGAAGTTCTCACCATAGCAACACCAACAGCCAGGGCTGCAGCTCCCATCTGTTGTGATGGGTCGGAATGGTGCCCTGAGCAATGAACAACAGGAAAGACGTGGGGTTTTAAAAACAGGGGAAGAAAGAGAAAAGATGCACCTACTTGCTGTGCAGTTTTTACTGCCCAACTGAACTGACAGCAGCAGCATCCTCTCCAACTACCCTACACCCCATGCCCTCAGAAGATGGACAGAACTGAGAGAGAACAGATGTTCTCCTGGGAGGAGTCACATCACTAAATTCTCTGGAAAGGGAGAGAAGTTCAGCAAGCTGGAGAAATGACTCAAACTTCATAAGATCATAGATTTAAGAGATGGAAGGGAACTTGGAAGTTGGAGGATCACAGATAAGAGCTGAAAGGGACCATGGAAGTTCATCTAGGTCAATCCCCTCCTTTTACAGATTGTAGAAGTGCCCAAATAAAGTTAAGGAAATTTGCCCAAGCTCACCAGACAATAAATGACAAAGCTGGATTCAATCTCAGGCCATGAACTCCAAATCTAGCCTTCTTCCCTACTGCATAACCTTACTTCAATAACCTTTTATCCAGCCTCTACTTATCATTCACCCAGAATATCTAACAACTCAACTCTTTTAAATAAAGGGCTTAATAGGAAAAGTTGGGAATTACAATGCTTTAGGGAGATGGATGGTTTTGGCTTCACAGATCTAGAGTTGGAACTTTTGCCTCTTATTGTATCCCCAACACTTAGCTGGACCTGGCACATTGGGATGGATAAGTAACTAAAGCCCTGAGGGCTGGTGATTTCCCAAGACCACAGGGAGTCAGAGAAAGAAATGGAATACTAACACTTCTGACTTCAAATTCAGTCATCTTTCCACCCCACTGCACTATGTTGCCTCTAACTTTTGCTCTCCAGTTCAAAAGAGCCCTAAGGTTTTTCTAAGACACTGGTAGAAAGTATCCTTTGATTCCCAGAGCTTCCTTCTGCTTCCAGGGTTAAAAATTCACTAAATGGTCAATCCAATCTTTCTGGCTGATGCTCTCTTCACCAAAGGAAAGAACAGAGATTAAGGGCTCTGCCCTGGGGTCACATAGCACTTTTTCGAAGCTGAAATTAAAACTAAGTTTAAATTCTTACTTAGTCCGTTGCTCAAAGTCAAGAATTTATTCAAAATCAATATGTGCCAGGTGCTGTGTAAGCTGGGGTGAAGAGCAAAAACCAGTCCCTGCTCTCAAGGAGCAAACAGTCTAATAGGGCAAACAAAAGGAAAGGTATGTACAGGACAAATGGGAGACTCTTACAGAGAGAAGGCACTGATTCAAGAGGGCCAGGAAATGTTTTTTGCTGAAGATGAAGGACATCAGAAAAGTCACAAAGCTGAGATGAGGAGTTACAAGCAAGGAAGGGATAATGATGGAAAATGCCCAGAATCCAGAGATGGTGAATAGCATATTTGGAGTCAGTTACTGGGCCACAGAAAATATGGGAAGACTGGAAAGGGAGGAAGGGAGGAAGGTGCCAAGTTATGAAGAGTTCAACAGAGGATGTTATACATGATCCTAGAGGTAGTAGAGAGTCACTGAAGTGTACTGAAAAGAAGGGGGACATGGTCAGATCTGTGCTTTAAGAAGATCTATTTGGCATCTGAGTGAAGGATGGAGTGGAGAAGGAATGAGAGCATCACCAAAGTACTGAAGGACTGATCCAGAAGACTAAAGAGTTCCCTTCCCTTTACCTTTCCACTTTCTTTGTATACTAGGATTCAAAGAACAGGATACAAGAATTAAAGTGGGGGCAACATGAGCTCTTTCAAATGCTTAAGATATTAAACAATAGAATATTAGTCCATCACCTATAATAAAAGAGTCACTCAAAGCAAAAGAACATTTGTTAATGGATAAATAATATAACATAACAGTATAGGTAAAGAGAATTTCCACACCTGGAGTTTCCCATAAATTTCATCTGCTAAGGAAAGCACAGATCCTTCTCAGGGGAAGGGGATCTGGATGAGGAAGAAGTCTTTAGAGTATATTCATACATGTGTACACACACACACACACACACACACACACACACACACAGAAGAACTTCTTTGTAAGGCTTGTATTAGAAGTCAAGACAATTGCCTATGCTTTAAGCTAACTATGCCAATTTGTTTGGGTAGGATATTGGGCCAGACCTGTAATTTGACTGATGCAGGGAACTCTGGGTGACCAAATTCCCTCTATCAATGTAGGTGAGCAAACTGTGACATAATATAAATATATATGTGTGTGTGTGTGTGTGTATGTATGTACGTACGTACACACACACACACACACATATGTATTAAAAGCTACTTGAGGCACTGTGAAACAAGCAGGTAACTGATCCAGAGTCACACATCCTTCAGAGGAGGGACTTGAACCCATGTATTTCTGGTGTCAAGGCCAGTTCCCCTCCACCAGTTATAAGGTTATTGATGGTGTAATTTTAAACTATCTATTAATTATATTTTAAGGGGGATTAATACCACCTACAGCACAACCACATGTATATAGGCTGGACTTCTTTCCCCTTCATTCACTCACTCACAAGGATGATCTACTATGTATGCTGGGAATGTTTCGCCCTTACAAGTCAGTCTTATTTCCAGAAATAAAATCAATTAGAAAGCCAAACACTGCCCAAGAGTTCAGAATGAAACCCTCTAGTTATCTCAAGCTGAGAAAGGGTAACCAAACCTGCAAACAATAGACAGACCATTTCAAAACTCTGCCTACAGCTGCCAATGTATTTCACTTAGTTTTTGAAAAAAATCGTAAAGCTTTCTATTTCTTGAAAGGATGAGCCTTAAGAGATAGCAGGCTCACTGCTCCATTCAGGGGCCAGAAAAGAGTCACCTCCTCTGCTTTTTCTTATCCTCTATTTGTGGATGGAAAAGTTCTTTCCTTTTCCTCTGTCTGCTTCAGTTTAAAACGTGGCACTAAACAGGGCGTCTGGAGAAGGAAGGGAAGGAAAGGAGGGGAAAAAAGGGAAGGCTTTCAAATCACTCCCCCCCCCCAAACAGACACTGACCAGACACACACACACACACACACACACACACACACACACACACACACCCCAAAACTGAAGAGCTAAGTTGTTTGGTAGGAATCTCCCTTAGCCCCACCTCTCTTTAAAGCAAAGTTAAGAGGAAAGCTGGAAAGGAAGAAGGGGGGAAAAATCTCCACATTCCTGACATTTTTTTAGCCAAGTACTGTGGCTGCAGAATTACTACTCTCCAAATGGCCTGGGAGGAAGGCAAAACCTGAGAAAAGGGAAAGGAACCTGTCCCCCAGCCTTGGCAATGGGAGATGGCAGAGGCAGAGGCTTCTTGGATATCCCCAAATGAAAAAAAACCAAGGCAGGACTCACTCATCTGTTCCCACCAAATCCTAAAGGAGAGAATTCAGAGGTCCCATCACCAAGGGGAAAAGTCAAGCACCTCTATCTGAGAGTAGGAGAGTCCAAGAGGAGAAAAGCTGGGGTGGGAGTAAAGCAGGGATGGATAAGATAAAGAGGGGGATTACTATGCAAGACTGCAGCTGCCTCCTGGAGAGAGTGGGGCCAGGCTCTTGGGGAAGAGGTTGGATGGTAGGAACACCAAGGGAGGAGGGAAAGGGGGAATGGAGGGGGGGGTGTCTAGGAGAACAGCTCTTTGTGGAAAGAATTATAATTGAGTTTTCACATTTCTTTTTCTAAATGAAAGCATCTCAGTTTGGCATTAAGTCAGAAATTCAACAGCATGATACCCTCTTTCCCTTTCTTCCCCTCCCCCCTTCTTTCCTCCTAGTCTTACATTCAGGAGAAAAATGCAAAGTGCTAAATCTTTTTCTTTTCTTTCTTCCATGCCACCCTGATCCCCAATCTCTCACCCCAGACTTTCAGGAGAATGGTGAAGGGCATGAAAAGTCCTAGAACTCCAAGGACAATGATGGGGCTCTCTTTTGCAGGCACAAAGCATATAACCAAGCTATATAACTGAGAGCAACTTACCAGGTTTGGGGGAAAGCTGCCCCTTCAGTCTTAAGATAAGGGAAGAATTAAGCCACTGTCATTCTGTTCATTAACTAGGTATGGAAAAAAATATCTAAATAGCACTGGGACTAGCATACAGCTCCCAGGTGTCCAACCATTAATAGTGATAATGAAAATAAGAGTTTTTATTTATATACAATCTTTTCTCTACCCCACCCCCAACATCCTTTTGAGGTGATGTAGGTATTATTCCCATTTTATAGAAAGCTTCAGGAGATTAGATGCTTAGTCTATGATTTGGGGGGGAGGGTTTGGTTTTTGCAAGGAAATGGGGTTAAGTGACCTGCCCAGGCTCACACAGCTAGGTAATTATTAAGTGTCTGGTCCTCCTGACTCCAGGGCCAGTACTCTATCCATATCCACTAAGACACATAGCTGCCCCTTGGTCTATGGTCTTAAGAGGGAAGACTTGAACATTCATCTTCACCAAGTTCAGTGTTTCCTCAACCTCTCTACCCGCAAAACGACAAAGTTTAGAGCTGGAAGGGATTTCAGTGGTCACCTAATACCTGAAAGCTTTCTTTCTAAACATACCCCTTTTCCAATAAAACACATCGAGTCCCTACTTCCTGCACAAACTATTATTTGTTATTTATTACTCTTTCCACTTTTTAACAAGTAGGTTGTCTAGCACTGACCACTCTCTACCAAATCAGCATAGGCAGAACATGCCCCGTGTTCTGCCCAAAGGGTCACAAAGGACCCAAGAGCCCACTCTGAAAGAAGTGAAGAAATGAAGCGCCCTTCTGATTATTTCAATCAAGGCCATTTCACTCTCTAGACCACTAATAAGAACATAGGAAAATCTGAGCTATCTCTTACCATTCTTTCCTCCCTCTCGCCACTGCCTCCTTGGGCCATGGAATTCTAGTAGAATCTCAAAATATTTAGAAGTATCACCCAGAGGCCTCAGAGCATAAAAGTGCTCTGAGAATAGAGGGCAGGAAAAATTCAAAAGACAAAACGCTTTGGCCTCCCAATCTGAGCAAAGGAAAAGCCACAAATATCATCAGGTTCTACAACCAGCAATATAGAGCCACAAGGTCAAATTACGGTTTTCACAAGTTTTGCCCTGAATCTGCAGTCACAAGGACTATATAGTCCTCACATTAGACCTCTAGCCACACCCTCAGAGAAGGGTAAGGGGGTATTTCAGTGTCATTTCAGACAGGGCTGGTGAGATAGTACTAAAAACACATTGCCATGAAGCTGTTCAGATTTTATCTATCAGGCAAAAATTGAACATTTTTCTATTATCACAGTAACAGGGCCCAAGGAATATGATGGGGAGTGCAATAGTAAAAATACTGACATCCACTCCAAAACTGAAATCTGGACTAAAATCTCCAATCTGGTGAAAAGTTTTACAGACACAGGGGATCTATGTTGCTGTTTGCCTTCCTAGTAATCTCAATGGCATCCCCTAGCATAAAAAGGCTCCCCTAAAACTCTTACTAGAATAACAAATGAAAATAGACCCAGGAAGTAGAATTCCACCAAGACATAATGGAAAACTAGAGGATTAAGGAAGGAAAGAGAGGGATGGTTAGCTGGAATAGGATTCCCCCTACCCACACTCTCCAGAGACAGGAAAACATTTTTTTATGTAAGCTTTACTTGGATAGTCCCAAGCGTCCAAACCCATCTCCCAAATGGAGACTCAGGATAAGCAACACTACCCAGAAAGGGAGACAACTGAGTCCTGTCCCATAATTCTACTAAAGAAAATCTCAAGGATAATAGAAACAAACTACTTTTATTCTCAGGAGAAGAGGCAGTGCTCAATCTCTCCATTTCACCCAACTTCCCAATAGTACCTCCCCTTTTTCACTCCAAAGAGGAGTTCTCCCTCTTTACTAAACCAAGTGATTTTATGTTTCACATGATTTCTGGAAGTGAGGAAGGGACAGCCTGATTCAGGCTAGAGCTGCCCTATGACCTCTGACCTCGTCCTATTTGCTCAGGTGCCACCTTTTCCCAGAAAACAAGGTAAATCATTCCCTCTCATTCTGGCAAAAGAAGACAGTTAAAGCTTAGTATTCCTCCCCCACCCCCACCCAAACAAGTGTAAAAGAAGGTATGGCATACAGGATCAGGGCAAGTCACCTTGTGGGCAAGGCCAATGAACCTTTCAGTCCCTATATCCAGGTAGTGGAAGAAATGGTTGAGAAGTCATTCTGGCTGTAAGGAGGGAGGGAGGGAGGGAGGGAGGGAGGAAGGAAGGAAGGAAGGAAGGAAGGAAGGAAGGAAGGAAGGAAAGGAGACAGGCAGGGAATAAAGGAGAGGAAGGAGGAGGAGGAAGTAAGGGAGGCAAGAAGCAAAAAAGGGTGGGAAAAGAGGAAGGAAGGGTGAGAAGAAAGAGGAGGAAGGAAGGAGAAAGGAAGACAGGGAGGGAGGAAAGGAAAGAAGGACAGAATGGAGGGAGGAAGGAAGGAGGGAGGAAGTGGAGGAGAGAAAGAAAAAGGAAGGGAGGGAGGGAGGCAGGTAGGGGGAGGCGGCGCGGGGCGCGGATGCGGGCCGGGCGCCCCGGAGCGCTTGGCCCGGGCCGGGCCGGTCCCGGCGGAGACCAGGCGCGTCGGCGGTCCGGGGCTGGGTGAAAGGGAAGTGAGCCAAGTGCCGGGGGCACCGCGTCCAGTGCCGTGCCCGGGGCGGCGGCGGGCACGGAGGGGCCCGGGGCGGCGGCGGGCACGGAGGGGCCCGGGGCGGCGGCGGGCACGGAGGGGCCCGGGCGGCGGCGGGCACGGAGGGGCCCGGGGCGGCGGCGGGCACGGAGGGGCCCGGGGCGGCGGCGGGCACGGAGGGGCCCCGGGCGCCGCCGCACAAAAGCGGGGCGCGGGCCCGGCCCGGCCCGGCGCGGCGGCGGCGGCGGGAGGAGGATGCGGATTACGTGGATGCAGGAGCCACATCTGGAGGCGCCCGGCGGCGGGGGAGGGGCGCGGAGGCAGGGGCCGGCGGCGGCGGCGGCGGCGGGAGCGGCGCCCGGCCGCCCCTCCCTCCCCGCCCCCGATGCCCGGCGCCCCCTCACCTCGAACATGAGCCCGATGAGGACGCACAGCACCAGGCAGAAGCCGATGTCCGCATGGTTGTGGATGACGAACTCCTGGCTGAAGAGCGGGTAACTTTTCGTCCTCCGGCGGAAAGCCATGGCAGCGGGCGCCGGGAAGCCGCCGCCGGGCCGCAGCCTGCCCTCCGCTGGCTCCTGGCGAGCGGCGCAAACTTCTCCAGCTCCGGGGCCGCCGCCGCCCGCCCAGCGCGGAACAACTTCTCCGGGCCCCGCCCCCGCGGCCCCGCCCCCGCCCGCCCCTCCCCCGGGCCGGCGGCGCGGCCCCGCCCCCAAGCGGCGGCGCAGGCGCGGCCCCGCCCCCGAGGCTTAACTCCTTCCCGGCCGCGGGGAGGAAGCCGGCCGGGGGCGCGCGCGGGCCGGGGGGCGCGCGCCCGCCGCGGGGCTTCGGGGCGCCCCCTCCCCACAGCCCCCGGGCGCTGCGGCCGCCCGACCCTGCTGCCGCCCCGGGCTCCAGGCTCCTGCAGTGTTCTCTGCGGGCCGCCCCCCGCTCCCCCCTAGGGCGGACTTCTCCTTCCGATCTCCGCCGCCGCCGCCTCCGGGGGCTTCCTCCCCTCCTCTGCCGCCACGGGCCTGCCTTTGTGACCTTCCTCCCCAAAGCGAGCCCCCTGGAAGAGGCGGTGCCGCAGCACCGGGGGGCGGCGAGGGGCGGGGGGCGGCCAAAGGGACACCCCCGGAGGGTGAGGTTGAAAACTGGCGCTTCTCAGGCGCCTGTCGTGCGCCGGCTCCCCAGGGGGACGGAGTTGCGCGTCCAACACTGAGGGGCGGTAAACGTCAGTTCGGCAAACCCCAGTGTGAGCCGGACCCCAAGGAAAATTAAGAAAGGGTAAATGAGGCATTGCCCTGTCCTCGAGGAAATTAAACAACTCCATGCAAAACGGGACTTGTGCGGGTCAAAGCCGACTAACAGCTCAGTGCCTGGCCTTCGACGCCTGTTGATTGACTGAGGGACAAATAATCAGAAGAAAGGATGTTTCCCCCCCTAAAAGAATGCAGAAATCTGAGAAGGACCACCGAGGATGGATAGGATTTCAACAAACCAGGATGAGGGTGGGGAGCTGACAAGTAG
This sequence comes from Macrotis lagotis, assembly GCF_037893015.1. Taxonomy (NCBI): domain Eukaryota; kingdom Metazoa; phylum Chordata; class Mammalia; order Peramelemorphia; family Peramelidae; genus Macrotis; species Macrotis lagotis. Next base: position 35,131,767 of record NC_133662.1, read on the forward strand.
TTCCCGGACAATGAATTACTCTTTCAATCAATAAACACGTATTAAATGCCTACTATGTGGTAGGCCCTGTTCACTTTCAATTCCATTCTTTTATTAGTCACAATTTATTTTTTTTAGTTTTTTTTTTCAAGGCAATGAGGTTAAGTGGTTTGCCCAAGGCCACACAGCTAAGTAATTATTAAGTATCTGAGGCCAGCTTTGAACTCAGGTACTCCTGACTCCGGGGCCGGTGCTCTATCCACTGCGCCACCCAGCCACCCCTAGTCACAATTTATTAATCACTTCTTAGATACTCTATTTTTAATACTTTAAAAATTTTTTCTTCCTCCTACCTCTCCCCCTTCCATCGAGAGGAAAAGCAATGCATCGATAATGATATATGTAAAGTCAACACAAAACAGATTTCCATATTAGCCATGTTACATAAAAAATATAAGCAAAAAACATAAAGAAACTAAAAACTATGCTTCAGTCTGTACTCAGAATCAATCCTCTCCCTAGATGGCATTTTACATAATGAGTTCTGTGGCATTGTCTTGATCAGAGTATCCAAGTCCTTTTAAGTTGATTCATCATTACATCACATTACTCTTATTCTGGACAGTACTCTGGTTCTGCTCACTTCATTTTGTATCAGTTCATACAAGTCTGCCCAGGTTTTTCAGACATTCTTTTATGCATATATATATATATATAGATAGATAGATATTCTTTTATGCGTATGTATATCCTTTTACACTCTTCTGAATTTTAATTCTTTCCCTGTCACAATAAATCAATAAGCATTTATTAAGTATAAGCACTAGAAATAAAAAAAAGCAAAAATTTTTTTAAAAAGCACCTACCCTCAAGGAGTTTACAATTTAATCCAAAGGAGAAAACATGTAAATAAAATATAGACAAATCAAGCTATATATATACAAGACAAATAGAAATAATTAACAGAGGGGAAGATACTAAAATTGAGAGGGACTGGGGATGGGTTCCAGTAAAAGATGTAATCTTAGTTGGGAATTCCTGAGAATTAGAGAGCAGGAAAGTTCTTTTAATACTTGATTCTTCATATTTGCTCTGAGCCTAGAAGGGAGTTCTATGGTTCTGAGAAACAAATCAGGAGAGAGCATTCTGGATCTCTGCAAAAGCATTTAGGTCAGAGAAGGAATGTCAGGGTAAGAAGAACAGCAAGAAGGTCAGTTTGGATAGAACACAGCGTCCAAGAGAGGAAGTCATGTGTAATTAGCCTGGAAAGAGGCTAGAGACAGATTGTAAAGGGCTTTAAATGCTAAACAGAGGAGTTGGCATTTTATTCTAAGGCAATGGACCCCACTGATGCTTCTCAAATGGAGGAGTGATGTAGTCAAACTTGTGCTTTAGGAAAATCAATTTGACAGTTTCATGAAGAACAGATTAGAGAAGAGAAGGAAAAGACAAAATGCAAGAAGACTGTTCCAATAATCCAAGAGGGAATTAAAAGTTTGTACTGTGACAATGAGAGGAGAAATAGGAGGGCACATGCAAAGGAATGTTGAGGAGGATGAACCCTGAATCATAGGTAAGTAGTTAAATATTATGAGATAAGTTAGATCTATAACATAAAAGGAAAAGTTAAGAATGATAACTCTTTTATAACATTTTGTAATCCATGACCTATGGGAAGAATCTGAGCTCTTGACTCATAAGGATAAAAGCTTATTTAACAATTAATACTCTCCCTGACTAGGGCCACCGTTCAGAATCTCTCTGGGAAAATTAGAATCTGATTCATTTTGTCTCTCCCTTCTGGGATAAGTTCATTTTCCTTCCTATAAGTAAACAGGCTTCTTCTGATCCACACAACTATAGAAAAGAATACTCAGGACAATGAGTTACATAGAAGGGATATATTCCAGGATCCTTTAGGAAGAAAACAGTTAACACATTACACTTCCAATAAAGATCATTTCTTATTTCCCACCTTTCCCTAGAATAGTTCTGTATTTATGCTCCCAAAAGTCATGCTCCCAAAACACCAATAGGAAAGCTCTTGGGGAAGCCTCACCAGCACTTTAATTGCTCTTTCTCTCTTGGAAGTATAGTTTGCCTCCCTACTCCCCAAGCTACTGTCATTGCTTCTGTATCTTCCTCTATTGATGCAATGTATTGTTTCTCTATGCTTATCTCTGGCAACTTCTAAAGCTATCTACAAACTAATGACACAATGTAGAAACTCTTCCTGCTATTCATCTTCCTTCTTCCTTCTGTTTTCCTCCCACCATTACTTTCTAAACAACCAGTTTCATGGTGTCTCCCATATACATATAATCTTCAGATTTCTGAGAAATTTTTTATGATAACTGAATGAACTTTCCTGTTTCCCTCCCCCATTCCTTTCAAAATGGTGTGGAGAAAAAAAAAAATGGGCGGACCATCCTCTTGTTATTTTACTTATTCTATTCTCTCTCATTTAAAGACTTGTCTCTGCAAATTGAATTGGGTACATTGGTGCATCACTTCCTTCACATATTACATATCATCCAAAGGATAAAATAGAATATTAATAAGTGAACCAAATGCAGTAGGGTCATTTGAAGGTACATATTAATCAATCAAGTGATCAAATCAATAAGCATTTACTAAGTGTATGTTATGTCGGGCGGCTAGGTGGCGTAGTGGATAAAGCACCGGCCCTGGAGTCAGGAGTGCCTGGGTTCAAATCCGGTGTCAGACACTTAATAATTACCTAGCTGTGTGGCCTTGGGCAAGCCACTTAACCCCATTTGCCTTGCAAAAATCCTAAAAAAAAAAGTGTATGTTATGTCTAGGCTCTAGAAATGCAATACAAAAGTGAGAAAGTTTCTTCTGTTAAAGAACTTACAATTTACTGAGAAGATTCTACATGCTTACAAATAAGTCAATATGAGATAAATACAGTGAGGGGAGGAAGTAGAATAATAATAGCTACCATTTATAATAGCATTTTAAAGTTTACAAAATGCTACATAAATATTTTATCTTATTTTATCCTCCCCACAAACCCAGTGAGAAAGGTGCTGTTATTATCAACCCCTTCTTAAGAGATAGGAAAGGGAACCACACAGAGGGTAACTTCCTTGTCCAAGATTACACAGTTAATAAAGTTGCATTTGTACTCAGATCTTCCTGATACAACTACAGTTTCAATATTCTGGGTCATATAGTTCCCATATCTAGAAGGAATAAAGATTACATAAAACAAGTTTTTATGTAACTCTATTAATTGTATGCATCTTTCCCTAACCCTGCTACCAAGGGCAATATTTAACCCTTCTTCCAGCGAGTATATTTGGATCCAAGGAATCATGTGTTGCAGGTCAAATAATCCAGTCATTTCTGTGGTAACCCAATGTTGCCTTTGAACATTTAAGCAGTAAAGGGAGAAGGGAAAGAGAAACACAAAAATTATCTTCAGGTTGGGACCTTGCAATCCCACCTTTAAGCCTATTGATGAGACAAGAAGAAGGAATAAGCATCTATTAAGTAAACCTAATGTATCTCAAGAATTATGCTAAACATTTAGCAAATATTATTTTATACTTTCCTCACAACAGCCCTGGAAGGTAGGTACTATTATTACCCTATTGTACAATCAAGGAAACTGAGACAGATAGAGGTTAAGTGATTTGCCCAGAGTCATACAGTCATTAAGTATGAAGCTGTATCTTAACTCCTCTCTTTCTAACTTCAGATATACTTGTTCTATCCACTAAGTCACCTAGCTTCCTAGTTGATAGCCTTGACAAAATGGTACTATCTCTATCCCCCAATGCTCCACAATTGGCAATATTGGACAAGAAAGAGTGCTTGGTCCAACCTCTGGATCTAGCTATCTCCTATTCAGGTACAATGCCCTCACAGGTGAGGGCAGCCTTGACCACTCAAAAGAACATACAGCTTCTTCAGCTTCTTCTTCCTCTGGAATTTGACCAAGTCCCTTCCCATATGATAAATCATTTGGTGTCAAATGTCCATATTTAATTTTGGGTCTAATTCCATGACTTGCCTAAATTTTTATTCTGTTTGCTAGGGAGTCTGACTAACTCACCTATGACTAACAGACAGTTGTGATGCATCATCTTTAGACACCTGGCAAGTCTCTGATTCACTTTTATAGGCTGTCAGATTGCCTATCTTTCCTCTACTCAATCTAGGGTGACTCTGCACCCATCTGGTATCTGTTTTCTTAGGGAACCAAGATTTTGAAGCACTTCTTGCCTCCATTTCATGAACAAAGTTCCAATTTAAATCTCTTCTGACCTGAGGTCATATTCTTCAACTGCCCTCTCAGCTGAGTAACATACTGGTTGTGAGTCATTCTCTTTTCCCCATCCTCAGAGACTTCAAAGCATAGGTCAGTAAGCATCAATGGCTCAAGCCCAACCATCAGCACATATGAAGTAAAGCCTGTGGCATTAGAAGCATCCACTAGAAAGGTCAAATGCTGGTTCTACTTTGCCTTCTATTCTGGCCTCAGTATCACCAACAGGGTTAATTGGGTACAATTTAGAGAGCGCCTACTGCTGATCTCAAGAATGAATGATAAAACCTTCATGATGGCATTGTGAGTTGGTCAACTTTGATGGAAGCAGCTCCTCTCAGCAGTTCAGAGAGCTAGGACAACACTAGGAGACCAGCTATCCCTATCCAGAGGAAGAAAATGAAAACAAAACACAACAAAATAGACCCTACAGAATCTGAATGAACACTACATTCACTTTTTAAAAATTTCTCTTATGTATTTCTTTCCTTTCTCATGGTTTTCTTTCTTTACCCTTAATCCTAATTCTTCATAACGAAAATGACTAATCTGTAAACATGTTAAACATAAATATATATGTACAGTATTCACCTGACTGTTGGCTATTGAGGGGAAGGCAGTGGGAAGGGAGGATGGAAGGAAATTATGTAACTTAAAAATATGCATATGCATGTGGATGAATGTTGAAAAACTTATAACATGAAATTGGAAAAATAAAATATAATTTTAAAAAAAGAATGAATGGTATAGCTCTAGTTTTGATTACTATTAAACTGAATTGAATATTTCCTTGAATAGCTTGCTTTCCAATTCTCAGCCCTGATCAGAATAAGTCCTGGCAGGGAAGTCATGAACAAAGAAATACTTGTCCCATAACACCTTGGAAAACTGCAGAAGATTCCTGAGTTCTGGTTGAATTGTTATAAGGAAAAAATCACATGAAATGGTCCATTACCACTAGGATGCTGTTTCTATTGTTAATTTAAAAAGTTTTACTAGTACTTTTGTAAAAATTGCTATTCTTTCTCAAGACCATTGCCCTTCTTTCTCACCTTGATCTCTCCCTTGTAAGAAAGAAATATAGTTAACAAAACAAACCAATATATCCACCACATCTGACAGGACCTCCATTGCCTCCTTCAAGAAAGAAAGAAAATATATTTTATTATCAGTCCTCTGGAGTCAAAGTACTGATGTCTTTCAATACTATTTTCTTTTTCTTTCTGTAATTGTGATCATTATTCTTTTGGTTCAAATTACTTTTTTCTGTTTTAGTTTAGGAAGGTCCTCACAAGGTTTTCTGAATTCTTCAACTTTGTCCTATTAGAGTTCAATAATATTTCTTATATTTATGTACCATGGTTCCTTCAGCCATCTACCAATTAATGATCACCCAACTTATTTCTAATGTTTTATTCCCCCCCAAAATTATACCATAATTCTCCTCTGTCTGTCTTTGACCTCTTTGGCATTTTTGCTGTGTGATGAAAGGGTACATACAATTTAGTGACTCTTTTAGTATAGTTCCAAATTGGTTTCCAGAAATTGAACTGACTCACAGCACCACCAACATTACATTGTCTTTCTGTTGCCTTAATATTTACCATTTTTTTTAATCTTTTGTCATATCCATCACAGATTATCATAAGGAAAAACTTCAGTATTGTTTTTATTAGTACTTCTTTTATTATTACTATTACTTTGGAAGATTCTATCAAATGATTATCAATGGTTTGTATTTCTTCAATGGAAAACTACCTATCTGTGAACTATTGGGAATTTAAGTTATTTCTATCCCCTTACAAAGAAAAGGACTCTCCTCAAAACAACTCCAAAGACTTGTTGATGCTTGTACCTTTCCAGAGAAGCAGCTTGCATCATTAGCACTTTCCGCTGAACACACCAGGAACAGGTCTCACACTTCTTATATACATCTGTTGCCATGTTCAGCAATAGCATTTATTCTTTTCTAAAACCAGAGTTTCCTCCTGGCCCAGATGCTTAAAATCACTGAGAAGTACTCTCATAGGCATGAATCAGTAGGTTTTAGGTAATATTAATGCTTTTTCATAATAGTAATTGAAATTTATATAGGACTCTTAAATTTGACAAAGTGTTTTTTATATATTGTTCTGTTTGAACCTTATGATAACCTTGTAAGTAGGGAAAGGAATTGAATGTATGATTTTATTGGTTCAGAGAACTCTTGGGTGAAGAAACTCCCTTTCCCAGTACAGGATGACATCTTCTTTTCAACTTACATTCTTAAAGAGTTGCATGGGGAGAGGGAAGAAGAGGAACACAGAAAAAGCAGGGGATTCATCTGAGTTCTCCAAAATTGCCCTCCAAACAATTTTTTCTTTAGGTTTTTGCAAGGCAAATGGGGTTAAGTGGCTTGCCCAAGGCCACACAGCTAGGTAATTATTAAGTGTCTGAGACCAGATTTGAACCCAGGTACTCCTGACTCCAGGGATGGTGCTTTATCCACTGCACCACCTAAATGCCCCTCTCCAAACAATTTTAAATAACCCTAAAATAAATTCTGGAATGGCAGAAGCCCCAAAAGGTCAAGGTAAAGCAATTTTCCTAGTCCAAGATAATTTAAAAGGTTAGCAGGACAATCTGTCATATAAGGGTGAGAATGGAACACAGAGCCAGGCCCAGGAAAACAATAGCAGGTCCTTGAGGTGACAATCAGTGGGGGGGGGTCTGTAGTTGCTCCCAGAACTCTCAGCCCTTAGATTGGAAAGAATCAAATAAATGGTCAGAAGGAGATTGCAGGGGTCTTTTTGCTGGATCTTATATGGATCTCAGTCACAGTTTCAGGGCAAGGAAGAGCATTAACTTACCAGAATTGGAGGTCATAGGGGACTGGAGACCCTGGTCACAAAATAGAAAAGAGTGCTTGTGATCAATCACAGACTAGAGAACATGCTAGGAAAGCAATGACTACACTTATCCTGAGATCATATCACCTTGAAAATGCTGAAAACTCATAGCCCCCCTCCCCAGAACTAACTCTGAGAACAACAGCAAAAAAACCCTAAAACTTTAGGATAGTCCTCCCACCAACATGGGAACAGAACCACACTCTAACATAGAGTAAAAAGTCAAGAAAATGACTGGAAAAATGATTAAACAACAACAAAAATAGACTAATGATAGAAAATTACTAAGGTGACAGGGAATATCAAAACAAATTCAGAAGAAAAACAACAAAGTCAAGGCCTCAAAGAAAAGTGTGAATTGGTCTCAGACCCATAAATAATTCCTAGAGGCTCTTCAAAAAAATTTTAAAAATCAAATTAGAGAAAAGAGGAAAAATTGAGAAAAGAAATGAGAATGAGTTAAGAAAATTTTGAAAAAAAGAATCACTATCTTGGTAAAAGAGGCACCAAAAATGTTGAAGAAAATACCACATTAAAAAATAGAATAGACCAAATGGTAAAAAGAGGCACAAAAAAAAATCTACTGAAGAGAAAAACTTGAAAAGTAGAATTGACCAAATGGAAAAAAGTGATAAAAAATTCACTAAAAAACTTCTTAAAAAGAAAAATTGGCTAAATGGAAAAGAAGGTACAAAAGATCACTGAAGAAAATAATTCATTAAACATTTTCTCATTATTAGGGCAGTTAGAAGGCTAGAGATGGGACATAGAGAGGAGTTGAATATGATGGGATAATAGTTTAAAAAAATAAGATTTAGGGATAAGAAAGAGGATACAATGGGGAAGAGAAAAATGAGAGGTAGAATAAATCATCTCAATAAAGGAGACATGAAAGAGCTGTAATAGTGACAGGAAAGAAGGGGGATTTCCAGGATTAGAACACTTGAATCTTACTCTCAACAAAATAGGCTAAAAAAAAGGAAAAAATATACATATTCATTGGGGTATAGGAATCTATCTTACCCTAGGAAAGTAGAAGGGGAAGGGTATAAGAGAAGAGGGGAGATTAATAGAAGGGAGAGCAGATTGGAAGAAGCAGTAGTCAGAAGCAAGACATTTTTGAAACTGGAAAGAGTAGGATAAAGAGGCAGAAAAATAGGATGAAGGGAAATACACAGTAATCATAACTGAAAAATTTTTAGAGCGAGTTTGTCTGTTAAAGGTTCCATTTCTCAAACATATAGAAAACTGAGACAAATTTTAAAAATAACCATTTCCCAAAGGTCAAAGGATGTTTAAAGGCAGTTTTTAGACAAAGTAATCAATCTATAGTTATATGAAAAAATGGTCTTAAACATTATTAATTAGAAATACAAATTGAAACAACACTGAAGTACCACACAAGACCTATCAAATTCACAAACATGACAGACAAGGAAAATGACAAATGTTGGTGGGGATGGGGGGGCGGGGATTGAGACACTAATGCACTCTCTTGGAGGGAGTTAGTGAGTTGATTAAAATCACATAGAGGGGCCAGCTAGGTGGTGCAGTGGCTGGAGCACCAGCCCTGGAGTCAGGAGAACCTGAGTCCAAACCTGACCTCAGACACTTAATGATTACCTAGCTGTGTGACCTTGGGCAAGTCACTTAACCCCATTGCCTTGCAAAAACTAAAAAAGGAAAAAAAAATCATTTTGCAGAGCAATTTGGAACTATGCCTTAAGGACTTTAAAACCAATGGTACACTTTGATCAGTAATACTTCTACTAGGTTTGAATCCTAAAGAAATAAAAAAGAAAAAGAAAAAAGACTTATAGGTACACAGATATTCATAGCAACTCTTTTTTATGGTGGCAAACAGTTGGAAATTGAAGAGATGTCCATCAATTAGGTAATGGCTGAACAAGTTGTGTTATATAATTATGATGGAATGCTATTATCCCATAAGAAATGACAAGCAGGATGCTCTCAGAAAAATATGAAAAGACTTATATGAACTGCTACAAAGTGAAATGACTGGGAAAACATTGTACACAGTAAAGCTGTATGGTATAGTGATCAACTGTGGATGACTTAACTATTCTTAGCAATATGATGATCCAAGACAATTCCAAAGGACTTATGATAGAGTCTACACAGAGAAAAAACTGATAAAGTCTAAATGCAAGTCAAATCAGACTTTTTTACTTTATTTTTCTTATTTTTATCTGTATTTTCTTTATTTATATTTTCTTTCAATTTTTATCTGTATTTTCTTTCAATCAGAACAATATGGAAATGTATCTTGTATGACTGCACATTTATAACTCTATTGAAATGCTTGCCTTCTCAATGAAGTGAGGGGGGAAAGGAAAGAATTTAGAACTCCAAATTTTAGTTGGTTTTTTTTTGCAAGGCAATGGGGTTAAGTGGCTTGCCCAAGGACACACCAGCTAGGTAATCATTAAGTGTCTGAGGTCGGATTTGAACTCAGGTCCTCCTGACTCCAGGGCCGGTGCTCTATCCACTGCTCCACCTAACCACCCCTAGAACTCCAAATTTTGCAAAACAAATTTTTAAAATTGTTTTTACATGTAATTGGGGAAGTATAAAATAGTAAATAAATATTTCACAAGTTGTCTAGAGCAATGGTGTCAAATTCAAATAGAAATGAGAGTCACTGAACCATACATAAAGATTCCTACTGGTCCACATTGACTTAGAAAACCACTTCTTTTTTCTTTGTTCAATTGTTCTATTTTAACTTACATTTTGATATGATCCCATATGCACAAAAAATATTTATAGCAACTCTTTTGTGGTGACAAAGAACAGGAAACTAGGGAGGAACTCATCATTTGAGGAATGACTGAACAAATTATGTATCTGAATCTAATGAAATACTTGAAATCAACTGTAAGGAAAAGCCTGGAAAGATTTACATGAACTGATGCTGAGTAAAATGAGCAGAACCAGGAGAACATTGTACACATTAACAGCAACATTGTATGATGATCATCTGTGATGGACTTAGCTCTCCTCAGCAGTACAATAATCAAAGACAATTCTAAAGAACTTGTGATGGAAAATACCTTTAACATTCAGAGAATGTGACAAAAGTATACTACTTTCTTATTTAAAATTTTGTTTTATGCTTCATGTTGTTTTGTTGTTATTATTGTTTGCTCTCATAGTTTTTGTTCTGATTTTTCTTTCAAACATGACTAATATGGAAATATGTTTAACATATTTATACATGTATAACCTATACCAGATTACTTGCTGTCAAGGGGAGGGTGAGGAGAGAAAAATATGGAATTCAAAATCTTACCAAAAAAATGACTGTTAAAAACATTTTTGCATGTAGTTGAAATACTTAATCAAAAAAAAAAGAAATTGCATTGTAAGAAATGATGAAAGAGACCTGGGAAGATTTGTATGAATTGATACTGAGAGTAAAGTGAGCAGAATCATAGAACTTATGAAATAACAACATTGTAAAAACAAATGACAATGAAAAACCTAAAAAACTCAGATAAAGTAGTTTCTCATAACAAAGTGGCCAGAATTATTCACCTCTGCTGGCTAATGGCATACAATTTAGCATTTGTCAGGATACAAGTCAATGGATCACTTTCAATCCATTCCTAAAACGAAATTCCATGTTCTTAAATGTTCATAAATGTTTAGTGACTGCCCACTTCGAGGTCAAGAATTTCAACTTCTAGGCCAGATAATAGGTTTTAATATCAATGACTCCCCTACTGGCAAAAGCAATAAATTTTGACTGGTCATTATTCTTCTAATGCAAAGTTCCCCTAGGTCATTTAGTCTAATATCCATGCAGAATACAGGGAATTTAGTCTGATGGACAAAAGACAACACTGGTGTGTGTTAACTAAGTCTTAAAAAGTCTAATCACATATCTTATTCCAGTGAACTCTAAAAGATTACAAGGTTCTGGACCAGATCACTACTTTCTGCTCTTCTGTTACTGTTTTTTTTTTTTGTTAAGTGTATATCTGCAAATAAGATCTAGAAACTTTTCAGTGATGTCCTAACTCTTTACAAATCTCCATTAATAGCCACCTAAACCCTGACTCATCTTTATTTTTTAGAGTTCTTTTGAAATGCTCAGGTGACAAGTGCTGCTCTTATCTCAGGATCAGGTCTCACTCCATAATGAGAAACTATGTGACCCACATCCTTGACAGAAACTCAGCAGAACTGGAAATCATCAACTGACAGCATTTAGACCTCCAGGACTGAGCCAACCTCAATGGAAATATGTTTAACATAGTTATATGCCATAACTTTCAATCCTTCCTCATACCCTCCCAACTTCCCAACTGCAGTGAAAGAAATCCATTGCTGAAAAACAATTCTTATCACCAGACACTTTTTATCATGAGTTGCTGAAAAATTGTAGGGCTCCCCAAAAGTACCTTCTAATCTTTAAAGAAGTAGCATAAAATTATGGAAATGTGTTGTATTGAAGTCAAGAAGACCTATGTCTAAATCCTGCCAATAGCTAGCTACCTATGTTATTTAGTTTCTCTGGACCTCATTTTCCACAACTGCAATTTGAAGAGAATTTGGAGATCAGATGACTACTAAGTTCAAGCTTTAAATTTATAATTCAGAAATCTACTTCAAACCCCTCATTTTACAGGCGAGGAAACTGTAAGACTTAGACCCAGGCCCCTGAGTCCAAATCCAATACTCATTTTGCTATTTACTTGCCCTGCATATCCATTAGCAGAATTGGAATTCTCAGGTCATCTAACTCCTAATCAGTGTTCTTTCTACCATACTATACTGCTTTCCAAGTTGTTGTTATTCAATTGTGTCTAACTCTCTGTGACCTCCATTTGGGGTTTTTCTTGACAGAGATATTGGAATAAATGGTTTGACATTTCCTTCTCCAGTTTATTTTACAGATGAGGAAACTGAGGCAAAGAGGGTAAAGTGACTTGCCCTGGGTAATACAGCTGGTAAGTGTCTGAGACCGGGTTTGAACTCAGGAAGATAAATCTTACTGACTCCAGGCCCAGCACTCTATCCACTGAACTACTAAATTCACTTCCTAAGACTATTCTGAATTGGTAGGCAGGTAAATACATAAAGAAACCTGAGATCACATTATAATGTCACAAAGTGACTCAGTGGCAGACCAAAAAATGAAAACTAGGACTCCTGACTCCCTACCCACTCTTTAACACTTCTTTCCCATCATTCATTTTGGAGGTAGAAGAATGTGTCAAATGATTCTGTGAATTTATTTTTTGTGATGGAAAAAGATGGGGGTTTGGGGAAGGAAAACCACAAAACTTAGACCTCTTAAGTACCTAAAGAGATCCCAGTGAGGAGGGATTCAATCAAGATTCATCAAATCCTCTCTCTTCTGTAAAGAGAAGTCATAGGAACAAGGAAAAAATTGATGTCATACTTTTCCTTGTGTTTTGTAATTTCTCTTGAAGCATTGACATCATGTGAATCCAAGATAATGACAAAAATAACTATCTTTATATTTCTTTAAATGTCCAGAGAACCAGGGAAACTATATGTGTGTGTGGGTTTGTGTATGTGTGTATACATATATATGTACATGTATATATATACACATATATATGCATGTAAAAGAAAATAACATATATACTGTAAAGGAAAGTTTTAACGTAATCAGCAGCCACAACTCTAGAAGAACCAACTCCTGACAAAGATGTGATGAATCCATAGATGAAGAATGAGGCATGCATTTTATTTTTTTATTTTTAAAACTATTTTTATTCATATTTTGTATTTATATTACTATAGTATCTCAAGTTTTCTCCCTCCCCCAAAGAGCCATCCCATATGAAAAAAAAATAGTACTTTATAGTGAGGGGGGGGGAAGCCCAGTCTAACAGATAAATATATTAAAAAAGTCTGAAAACAGGTGTAATTTGTCCCACCTGTAGACTTTTCATTTCCATAAAGGGGTAGGTTAGTGATGAGGTATCTAGTTTAAACATGGCAAAGGTGAGAATTTTTTTGATTTGACTATGTTCTTTTGTGACAAAGATTATGTTTTTTCCCTTTGGGGAGAAGGGGAGGTAAAATGAGATGATAGGGAGGGGGGAAATATTGATAGAATTGCTTAAAAAAGAGAAGAAAATAATAAAAGAGGATCATTGAAGAATCTTAAAAATAAAAAAAAGGAAATATATAGGGAAACAGGAAAGATAGCTTGGAAAGCAGCAGGCTGAAATATTATATATATATATATATATATTTATTTTTAAAGCAAGTTGTTTATAGCAAAACTCAAGGTTTCACATACCTTTTTTAAAGAAATGTCTTCTACTCTTTTTTTCCTGTTAAATTTAAGACATTTTTAAATCTCCTGGCTCTGCAAAGAGAGAGAAAAATTAGTTAGGTATTCTCTATTTCCCATTTTCATATTATATAGATGGATGTAACAATTGATAGATGGAAACACTCAGAGCCAGTTTTGCCAACAAATGGGAATCTGTTACATATTCTAGCTATGCTAGGGGTGTGCTGATAAATATTTAACAACCAGCTTTGCTTTCAGATTATTTGTTATTGCTGTTCAGTTATTTCAGTTGTGTCTGACTCTTTATGATCCCATTCAGGGTTTTTTGGGTAAAGATATTGGAGTGGTGTGCCATTCTCTTCTCCAGTTCATTTTACAGAGGAAGAAACTGAGGTCAAAAGATTTAAGTAACTTACCCAGGGTCACACAACTAGTAAGTGTCTGAGACCAAATATGAACTCAGGTCTTCCTGACTCTAGGGCTCAACTCTCTATCCACTGTGCCACCTAGTTCCCCCTCCCCAGATGTATGCATATATCAACAGAACAATAATTAACAGAACAATAAATCTAGTCCTAAGTGTTCATGATCTCTGAGGTATAAATACAGTGAAAATTTGTCATTCTGAATGGGCTCTAGCATAGGACACTGGGTCAGATGTTCCTTCTGATAAACAGATCTCTTTAGGAAGCAGGAAAAACTATGGCGAGCAAACATCAATTCAATTTTTAAAAAATTCATGTAGACTTATTTTTACATGTATTTATAATTGTTCTTCTCACTATCTCCTCTTTGAATTAAAAAATGAAAAAAAGTTAAACTCTCACTATAAACATGCATGGTTCAGTTAAACAAATTCTCACATTAGTCAAGTACCAAAATATGTCTTTCTAAGTCCCTTGTATTTCTGACTAGAGATGAACATTGTACTTCATTTCTCTGGACTTATGACTTTTTTACATTGATCAGATTTATAAAGTCTTTCAAAGTTTTCTCTACATTTTTGTTGCATTGATGCAAATTGTTTTCCTGGTTCTATTCATCTTAAACTAAATAAGTTCCCAAATCTTCCCAATTTTTAAAAAAATTATTCCATTTTGTCATATCTTATGACACAATAATGTTGCATATGGTAGGGTTCACATACCATAACTTGTTTAACCAATCTTGGATGGGAAGATAGTTAAGTTTCCATTTTTTGGCTACTCTGAAAAGAACTGTCATAAATATCTTTGTCTATCTAGATCTTTTTCATCTTTCTTTGATGTCTTTGGTGTCTAGGCCTTGTAGTGATTATAGAAGGGTCAAAGGGTATGGAGTTTGGTAATCTTTTTGAGTTTAGTTCTAAATTACTTTCCAGAATGACTAGATGAATTTACGTCTTCAGCAATAATGTACCTATGTTCCTGTTTTCCTGAAGAACACCCCAAATTTGTCATTTTCTTCTTTTGTCTTTTTTTGACTAGTCTGATGGGCAAATTTCACTACTATCAGAGAGTGAGATGAAATCTCAAATTTGCTTTAATTTACATTTCTCTAATCATTAGTGATTTTTTTCTTATGAGTGTTGATCAAAAGGATTACTTCCTTTGAAACCGTGTATTGAAATCCTTTGACCATACCAATTTACTTTAAAAAAATCAAGTCTCATTGAACTACCCATTGTTTTCAGCAATTTACCTCACTTTTCCCAATTCCCATTTCAACTTTCTTCAATTTCTTGACCTCAGTTTTCTCTTGACTAGTGCCCAATTTTCTTACTATTACCTAGAAGGGACACCATGCCTTGGAGCATTTAACCTTTTCATCTTCGAAATTTCTCTCATGGGGTCCCCTCTTTCTGGAATGGTGGAATGAGATGAAGGAGCCTCTCCTTTGGTCCACTGTATTAGAACAGGCTGGCTCCAGTCATGCTATATTTTATTTTCCGCCTCCTCCTTCCCAGTCATACTCCCCATGCTACCGTTTCTTCCTCCTCTCTTTACAATTCTTCAGTCAATAGTAACTCAACTCTGCCATTACACTACTCCTCTAAAGTATCACTTACCATCCTTATAACTTTCTAAATCAAAATATCACTTTCTAGCCACACCTCCCTACTTTGTTCTGTTTACTGAATTAGAATATAAACTCTTTGAGTCTTGTGTTTGTATTTATATCTTCAGAGATTAGCATTGTTCTTGACACATAAGTGAATCTTTTTTTATTCCTTCATTAATGGCTCTTCATCCCTGATTGCTTTACAATGCTTTACAATTCAGGTCTCCTACTGTATATCTCTGGTTCAACTGACCTTCAGTTGGATATATAAAACACATTAACCCTAGTTTCAACTCAGGCTGGTTTATATTTTGCCTTATAGTACTTCAAAAAGCTATTAACCAGGGTGGCTAGGTGGCGCATTGGATAAAGCACTGGCCCTGGAGTCAGGAGTACCTGGGTTCAAATCTGGTCTCAGACACTTAATAATTACCTAGCTGTGTGGCCTTGGGCAAGCCACTTAACCCCATTTGCCTTGCAAAAAACCTTAAAAAAAGCTATTAAGCTCTGAACTGAGTTAAGATGATCCTCATCCTTTTCTATTCTAGATTGCTCAGGTCTAGAGTATTGAAATGAGAATTGAAATTAGAGTGGGGAAAAAATGAGCAAGTTTATAATCCCAATTAAACACTGAATAGAAATCCTGAAAAATCAAAGGAGAGATTAATAAAATTGAAAGTTAAAAAAAATGACCAAAACAACATGGAACTAATAAATAAAACTAGGAGCTGGTTTTATGAAAAGAATTCTATATAATAGATAAATGATTGCCTAATTTAATTTTTAAGAAAAGAAGTAAATCAAGTCGCTAATATCAAAAATGAAAAGGGTGAATGCACAACCAATGAAGAAGACATTAAAGCAATTATTAGGTGCAATTTTACCCAACTTTATGCTAATAAAACTGATCATCTAAGGTGAAATGGATGAATATTTACAGAAATATAAATTGCCCAGATTAGTAGAAAAGGAAATAGAATAATTAAATGACCATATCTTAGAAAAGGAAAATGAATAAGCTATAAATTAACTCCCTAGGAGAAAGTAGCATTCAAATTATCCTTTACTGCCTCAGCACAGCTTAGAATTCCAGAACCTTATAGATTATTAAATCCTCCTCTAACAGTTAAGGGGGAAGCTAAAGGCCAAAGAAGACCAGCTTAAAATTACATAGGGAAACAAGCTAATAATATAAGTATGACATCCCTAAGTCAGCTAGTAATGTACTTCCTCCTTGAATTTCCTTGAATTTATTTTGTAACTATTCTGTTTATTCTTAAATCTGCACGTCAGAATGTCAGCCCTTTTAGATAAAGAGTTTGCCTTTTGTCTGGGTGTCCTTCAAGTTTAGTGCAGCTTCAGGCTCATCATAGGCACCTGTTGATTTGTTTATAGACAGAACCAATGAAAATGGGATGTGGTAAGGGAGAGAAAGAAAAAAAAATGGATTTGGAAAGGGTGATTTTTTGGTCAAAGTAATAGGAGAGATATGAGGAAGGAAGAGAGAAAAGGCAAAGGAGATGGAATGAGGTTAGAGATAGGAGGATGTGGAAAGATTAAAAAGCAGTTTTTCATCGCAATCCTGAGCCTTTAGCAATAATATCATTATCATGTCAGAACAGATGTGTAGAAAAGTTTTTCTACTTATTACCTAACATGAAAATGGGAGAGAATTCCACTGACCTGATCAAATGTCTTGACAGATGCTGTCAGAATGTCCATATTGCTATTTAGGAATGATTTTTCAATTATTTGCACTCTACTGTACTTTTTAAAAATAGCAAAAAAAGAATCTGTGATTCTTTTCTGTGTGAGGAACTCTCTATAACTACAAATTACTAGATAAATCCTACGGAACTGACAAAGGCCATAGTAATTTCTTTACTTACCCAAGTCACACATCTAGTTGGAGGTACCATTTGAATCTGAGTATGCTTGATATCAAGCATCCATTAAATTAGGCAGAATCTAGAAGGAAAAATAGCAGGAATTAATTTTGTTCTTTCTTGATATGGAGATTCTTGTCATTGATGGGGTCTGATCTCAGGGTCAATTTTGACGTTGTTTTCTCAACCCTTCCAAAGTAATCCTTGGAGATCAGTTACATGAGTCATCCCAAAGAACCCGTTTAGGGATGTTTATTAAATAATGGATGATTAATGAATCTAGTGAAATAGTTGCATTATTTGAATACTTGCTACATATTTCCAGTGAGTTGGAATCAATTACTTTACTTTATATAATAATAATTCACAACAGTTCAAATTGAAAGGTTCAACTCTGAACAAAGAGAGGTATGAATTCTGTCAAATCAGAGGAGGGGATGCTTGGAGAGTATTTTATCTGCCTCCTTTGGATCTCATAACAATCCTATGATATATGAGAGGCAGAGGTTATTATTATTATCCCCATTTTATAGTTATATAATCTTAAGTTCAGAGAAATTAAATGATTTGACCAAATTTGCTCAATCAGTGACAGAGAAGGGATCACTCAAACCCAAGTCTTCTGACTTCCAAACTGATGATCTTTCCATTTTTTTATACTCACATCTGGGTGGGCACTCAACTCAACTGGCAACCACAGTCACTATAAGTCTTATAGACAGTCTGAATATTCTCTGCAAAGTCTTCACTTCCTTGAAGTAGAAACAGCATTGGCTTTAGAGTCGGAGGACCTGCTTCTGCTACTAGATCATCTGTAAAATAAGGTGTTTTAGACTCAATGATCCCTAAGGTTCCCTTCAGCTATGATGATGATGATGATGATGATGATAATGATAGCATTTATATTATGATTTAAGGTTTTCAAAGTGATGTTATTTCATTTGACCCACACAATAACAGCCTTTGTGAGGTAAGTACTGTTGTTATCCCCATTTTACAGATTAGAAAATTGAGATTGAGAGAGGTTAAGTGACTTGTCCAGGATCATGTAATAAATACGTAGGATAGGATTTGAATACAGATCTCCCGGATATCAAGTCCAGAGCCTATTAAAATGTAAGCAATCACTTTTTCCATTTCTCACTTTCCCTCAGTTTTTCTGTTACTCTATCCTCTTTCAAGAATTCTGTTCCCATTCATTACATCTCTGCCTAAACTATGCTTTCACTGTATTCCTGTAGGATGCTTGAAGCCCAAAGCTTAAATAAATAGTATTTTGTCTGCAGCTGAATAAGACTCAGAAAAAACTGTCAGTGCCAGCCCGCTGGGGCTGGGCAGTGGTCCTTGTAGAACTAAGATATATAGTGTACAAGTTCCCCACAGCAAACATTACCTTCCCGTGGGAAGTTAGCCAAGGACCTGGAGGACTATATAGGAAATCCCCTAGGAGAGGCACTTCCACATCTCCTGAACCCCATAGAAAATGGTTCTTTTTAGATGAATGCAGCCCTCTTCCTAACTAAAATGCCCATATTACCACCTTCCTTCATGACTTTCAATCCTTTTCAAGATCTGAATCATAGTCAAGGCCCTCTGGTCCTCACTTGGTCAATTCATTTTTCATCCACATGACTTCATTCCTCTCTTGAATTATGAGTTTCCTTCCTTCTCTTCTAACCCCAGAAATGGTGTCTTCCTTTCCCAGGGGTCCTAAAACTATAGAGTCAGCATGATTATTCACATAATGAACTGATCTTAAGCTAGTAAGACCTAAGTTCAAGCCTGCCTTTGACACATATACTAGTTATATGACCCTGGACAAATCACTGAAAGGCCCATTGTACCCAGGCAATTCTCTAAGACTATATGTGGCAGAGAATGTGCTCATCTACACTTTTTTTATCTACATTACTAGAGACACCTAAGAAAGCAACTGCTGGTAGTTCTTGAAGTCAGAAAGATCTAGGTTTAAATCTAGCCTAAGATACTTATTAACTGTGACCTTAGGCAAGTCACGTCACCTGTTTTTCCTTAACTGTAAAATAGGATGAAAAAATTGGAATTACCTTTCAGGGTGGTATAGAGTACTTAGCACCATAAGTAAATGCTTATTCCTTCCCCTTTATGTCCTCTATATTAAGAAAAGCGCAGGTCCAAGTCCATATCCTCTAGAATAATGTTTATTGTTCAATCCTTCTCAACTCTTCAAGTTCCTCTTTGGACTTTTCTTGTCAATGCTACTCTAGTGGTTTGTCATTTCTTTCTCCAGTTCATTTGACAGATGAGGAACCTGAGGCTAACAGGGTACAGTTAACAGGATCACATAGTTAGTCCATTGTCTTTATGATTCCAGACCTAGCACTCTATTCATTGTACCTAACTTGCCTCAGATTACCCCTCCTCATAATACTTCACTACCCCATATTTCTGAGAGAGCAACTGTTCCAAAACTATAACCCATCTCTTCTTTCCCCAAGCCTCTCTCTCAATGATAGCCCTCCTTTCTCTTGGGATGGATGAGAGTTGTAGCCTTCTTTAGGTGCATCTGCACCCACAAACAGACTACCCTCCACGTTTTTGCATCTACTCCATCATGCTTGCTCAATTTGTTTTGCACCAGGTGAATAGTCCTAATTATAGTTCTGTCAGGGATAAACATTTATTGAACTTGGGCTGTGTACAAAATTATGTAATTTAAAAAAAAACTCATCCCTGACCTAATATTTCCAAAGTCTTCTCCCTGATTGAACAGAATCCATATGTGGACCCTGCCAGATTAGCAAAGAGGGCAAATTCCACAGATTTCTTAGTCCTCAAGATCTCAAATTTCAAACCTACAGTCTAATAGTAGAAGTATTGTGACAGATTTCAAATCCAACTCCAGGTGCTTATTATCTGTATGATCCTATCTACCTCAGTTTTCTCAGGTAAGGAAAGTCCTAAAATTTTTAGAATGGTCCAGGACAAATCAGTGACCCTTTGTCACACCTTTCAGCACTATCCCTTCTAATCCCCTGCTCAATACACCCATGGTGACCCTAAATTGCTCAGACTCCACTATGCCACCACTTACCACCAAGCATATTGTTACAGACTTCAAGACCTCTCTTCCAAAAGCACTTTCAAGGCCTCTATTGCAGTCACTTCTTTTTTAAAAAAATTAATTTAATATTTTATTTTTCCCTTTGCATGCAAAAATAATTTTTAACATTCATCTCTTAAAATTTTTTAATTTTAAATTCTTTCCCTCCTTCTTTTCTTCCTCTCCCCACCACTGAGAAGGCAAACAATTTGATTTAAATTATATATGTGGGGGCAGCTAAGAGGAGCAGTGGATAGAGCACCCACCCTGGAGTTAGGAGTACCTGAGTTCAAATACGGCCTCAAACACTTAATAATTACCTAGTTGTGTGGCCTTGGGCAAGCCACTTAACCCCACTGCCTTGCAAAAATAAAAATAAAAATAAATAAAAATTTTAAAAATTATATATGTGTATAGCATCTCATTTCTTTTTTTATAGGGTTTTTTTTTGCAAGGCAAACAGGGTTAAGTGACTTGCCCAAGGCCACACAGCTAGGTAATTATTAAGTGTCTGAGACTGGATTTGAACCCAGGTACTCCTGACTCCAAGTCCGGTGCTTTATCCACTGCGCCACCTAGCCACCCCTAGCATTTCATTTCTAAACCAATTAACCTGCAACACTGGGATCGATAGTTTCTTTGAACAATACAGATAAACGTGAAATCTATACTAATTATTTTACTGATCTGTATCATTGAGATAATTTTATAGGGACAGTAATGTCACAGAGAAAACAACTCATTGGGAGAAGGATTAAACTGGTCTTGCATCCCAGCTCTGCCATTTCCTAGTTGTGAGAGTCTAGGTTCTGTGGCTGCTACTACCTAGCATTTAACAAATACTTTGCTAAGCATTTTACAATTATTACTCCATTGGGACCTCATTTGGATCTCATTTGGAGAGAAGTGCTATCATTTTTCCCATTTTACATATGAGAAAACCAAGGCAAACAGAGGTTAAGTGACTTGCCCAGGGTCATACAGTAATTAAATATCTATGGCTGAATTTGAATTCAGGCTTCTTGACTTCAGGTCTAGTGATCTATCAACTGCACCACCTAGATCGCTAAGTGATTTCTTTCAGGTCTTAACTCACTCATCTGTAAAGTGTGAGAACTAGACTAGTTGACTCTAGAGGTCCTTCTGAATATGCTAATATTTTATAGTATATTGCTATGGTTTTTAGTGCATTTTTTCTATGAATAAATAGAAACCAGAAAGGGGGATTCAAAAATAGGGCTATAGTTACACTAGGACTCCAGTACGGGGCACTGTTCCATTTGGACATACCATGCCCAGGCTCCAGTTTTTAAGCCATCTGCCTCATGTCCCCCAATTATTTATACTTTTATGTATCTCCTATTTTGTTTGAAATTCCTTCTCCTAACCCTGATGTAGAAGCTCAAGGGCAATTAATGATAATTCCATATGTGGAGCATCTCTCTGCCTTCCACTGAATGAGAAGTTTGATGATATTTTTGGAAAATAAATTTCTTTTTTTTATTTTGAATAGTGTTTTTTTTTTGCAATTACATGTAAAGACAATTTTTATCATTCATTTTTAATAAAATTTTGAGTTCCATTTTTCCCTCCCCCCCCTAAAATGTTAAAGCAATCGATAAAGGTTATATATGTGCAATCATGTAGAATATATCTTCATATTAGTCATTTGTAAAGAAGAAATAGAACAAAAGAAAAAAACATGAAAAAATAAAGCAAAAGTAGCATGCTTTGATCTTCATTCAGCTGATCATCACACAAAATTGCTATTACTGTATACAATGTTCTGGTTCTGCTCATTTCCTTTTGCATCAGTTCATGTAAGTCTTTCCAGATTCGGAAGAGAAATCTCTAAGTCAAACAGGAGAAGGGACTGAAATCTTTTTTATTTAATGCCTAGATTCAATTTAGCAGATGTGGATTCAGTTGAGGGATAAAGCACTATATTAAGTATTAGAAGAGAAAAAAAAAGTTTAGAAAAGACAGGAGTTCTACCCTTATATAATCTATAATTTGGGGTATGTATAAGGAATTCCTGGTGAGGAAATTTTCTCTACCTGTAAGGACTGTCAAGTGTTCTGCAACAAAGTGATGCAATTGTTATTTGTTCTTCATTTTCTAGGATGACAACATCATCACCATGTTGGGGTGAAGTGGTAGATGATAGATGATGTCTTGACTTGCACATGAGATAGTTTTAAGTGAGACAGTTGCACAAAGTTGTCAGCCTCACTCTTTTAGAGTGATCAAAGTCCAGTGGCAAGACAAAGGTCACAATGTCTGGCAGTGACCCAGGATATGGTGGATGAACTTGGCGTCTTTGATATCTAAGCAAGCTCTAAGCACTTCAACCACTTTCAAGGCCATTGGAACAAATTATTCTCAGCTACTTATTCTGCCAGGGGAAATCTTCACAATATTAGGTTTAGACATCCTTCTTAGGATTTTACAGGATCGAAGTCTTTCAATTATCTTAAAACTAGTTTAGCTCATCTGCAGAGCTCATCTGGTATGTGATCATTGTGCATGCTACAGCTTCTCAGAATCCCAGGTGAGATTGCCAAAGATAAATGAGCATGGGCAGTTAGGTGGCACAGTGGATAAAGCACCAACCCTGTAGTCAGGAGGAACTGAGTTTAAATCTGGTCTCAGACAGCTAATAATTACCTAGCTGTGTGACTTTGGGCAAGTCACTTAACCCTGTTGCCTTGTTAAAAAAAAAAAGATACTAGGAATTCCAGAAAGCTGAGCTGAGAAGGGGGGTGGGGAGCATTCCAGGCCCCATCAGAGGAACAGTGACTAGAGCCAGAATGGTATTTTTAGCAGCCTGTAGGCCAGTTCTGTCAGAATATAGAACAAATAAAGGGAAGTAATGGGAAATCAGCCTGGAAAAAGAGTTTAGAGCCAGATTCCCCATCAATTTCACTTCACATCATTTTTTCATAGAAATTCATAAGCCATGGCTTATTGCCATTTGAGCCACCTGAGAGGAAACCAAAGATGACCAAATAAAATGGCTTGAAAAATCTAGTAAATAAGACCTCATGAGATCCTGGTTGCATGTCCAAGTAATTCTAATATCCCAGTGGATGTTGCTGGGATCTGGTGCTGATTCAAGGGAGCATTTCAATAGCATGTCTCTTGGAGAACAGTGATTTACACACTATGAGACAGCCACCACCACCTGTTCTCTGGAAGATTGTAATTAGTTTGAGGGGTGTTTGGAACTTCTGGGCAGGAAGACAATAATGTCCAGTGAGTACCATATTTTTTGTCTATGACTTCATCAATATGGGGAACTCCAAGTATGAAAATTCCTTCCATCTGACAAGAGTTTTGGAATTGCTTGATGACTCTAAAAGGTTAAGTGTCTTGTTTGTGACCATTAGGCATGTGTCACAAATCACTTTGTCTCTAAGGAGGATTGAACTTTTGTTATCTAAAAGAACAGAGATGTGATTATTGAGTGATATTTGGAAATTTATGGCAAATGGGATCAAGAGATTGCAGAAACAAGAATGTCCTGATTTTCAAGAGAGGGAAGAAAACAGTTGGCATATTAAAGGCCTTTGAACTTAACTTTGTTTCCTGGGAAAATTCTAGAATTGATCATTAAAGAGATGGCTGATAAACAACTAGATAGGGAAGAAGTGATTACCAAGAGCCAACATGGCAGTATCGTGAACATGATATCCAGACATCCCAGACTAACCTCATTCCTTTTTTTTTGACAGTATTACTAAACCAGTAGATGAGTATCATGCTTTGGATATAGATTAACTAGATTTTCACAAAACTTTTGATAAAATATCTCAAATTATTTTTGTAGAGAAAATAAAGAAACATAAATTACACATTAGTACAATTAGATGAATTTAAAACTGTTTGGATGACCAGAATCAGTGAGAAGGTATTAAAAGGTTCAATGTCATCATGTCTTCAACCAGTGGAGCTTTTAGGTATCTTTGTTTGACTCTGTGCAGTATAACATTTTTATCAATGAATCAGACAAAGGCATAGATAATGAGTTTTGTCATCCAATTTGCAGAAGCCAAAGCTAGGAATGAGAATTGGTACATAGCAGATTATCTAATAAATATTTATTGATTGACTGGATAATAGAGCCAGGATCCAAAAGAATCTTGAGGGGTTAGAAAAATTGATCTAAATGTAATAAAATGAAACTCAATAGGGATAAATCTAAAACCTGGCACTTGAGACAAAAAAAAATAAATCAATGTCACAAATGTAAGGAAGAGGAAATAAGGTTAGATAGCAATGGTTCTGAAAAAAGATTTAGTGGTCTTAGTAGACTACAAGTAGTGTGCCATATTAGACCCAAAAGCTTATCTGAATGCATCAAGGACATAACTTCCAGCTAATAGAGCAGTGATAGTCCCATTGTTCTCTGCTAACATCAGAGCTCATCTGAAATATTATGGTCAGTTTTGGACA
Source organism: Macrotis lagotis (assembly GCF_037893015.1). Lineage (NCBI taxonomy): Eukaryota > Metazoa > Chordata > Mammalia > Peramelemorphia > Peramelidae > Macrotis > Macrotis lagotis. Next base: position 35,156,692 of record NC_133662.1, read on the forward strand.
CCATAGATTAACAAAGACATTGATAAACTGGAATGTGTTCAGAGAAAGGCAACTGAGATAATATAGGAAGGATTTTGAGTCTATGATTGAAGGAATTAGGGTTGTTTGATGTGAAGAGAAAGCATAGAGGAAGACAAAATCACCACCTTCAAGCATTTGAAAGACTGCCAAATATAGGAGGAATAGATTTGTTCTATTTAGCCTTAAAGGGCAGATCAGGAGAAATGGGTAGAAGTTGCAAAGGAAATAATTTTGGCTTAATTTTTTTAAACTTTTAAACTTTTTTAAACTTTTAACATCTAGAGCCATTCCTAAATGAAACTGACTAGCTCAGGAGGGGGTGACTTCCCTCATCTTGGAGGTCTTCAAGTAGAGACTAGATGCCTACCTGTCAATTATATGGAGATTCCTTTCACATATGGTGAGGACTACAGGGTTACTGAGATCTCTTTCAACTCTCAAATTCCTTGATTAATTTAGGTTCTAAACTTCCATGAAATATGTAGCTAACTGAGGCAAAATGTTTGGGGGTCTTGGAGGGTTTGAATTATGCAGAGTATTTTATAACTACTGTTCCTTAAGTGTTCACAGTTTATTGGTTCAGGAACTGCTTCTGCCTACACATATCCCAATCTCCTCTATAAATTGATGATTTTCTGTTGGAATATAAACCCTTTGAAAGCAAGAAGTGTTTCACTGTAGTCTTTATAAGTTTTCAGTGCAAAACATGGTATCTGACATGTAGTAGGTAGTATATAGAGTGTGCATAAAGTGTAGACCTATCCAGATGTATTAGCACACCTGACCCATATTCTATGCATGGCTTATGGTAGACATCTAATAAAAACCAGTCAAAAGTATTGAGTTGAATTTAATTGAACTGAATTTTTGCAAGCTGTTATGGACCCTAAATTAATTATTCTGTGGTCAATTTGGTGATGAGTCTCTTGGAACTAAGCTGGGCTGGTACTTGGAGGATAGATATACAGTCAACTGCCAGCCCACATTCAAAGCTTTTTATAGCTTAGTCAGATGTTCCAGAGATTATGCTGCAGTGGCATTGCCTTTGAGAACCCAGGGTCACCTCTACATCACAATGAGGCACCAGCCTAGGGATCTAGGGAAGGATTTTGTGTCTAGAGAGTTTTACATTTTTGTATTTAAACTTTCTTTCTTTAGGAGGACACCAAATAGCAATGATATCACCAGGAGTATGTTGGAACCAGTTGATGCCATTGCTAAATTTTCACTGTGAGTATTTATGCCTTGGAAACTAGTAAATGTTAGAAATCAGAACTTGATTCATTGTTTTGTTGATTGTCTAGACTTCAGAAAGTGATAGAGAAAATGTTAATAATGCAGAACAAATTTTAAAGTTTTCCAGTGTTTTCAGGGAACCAGTGGTTAAACATTGACTAACATAGCTTTAGATACTATACATAATTTTGTAATGGATGAATCCAATTCAAACTGACAAATATTTATTCAGTTGTTGTTCAGTCATGCTGGCTCTTTGTGATCCCACTTGGAATTTTCTTGATAATGATACTAGAGTATTTTGCCATTTCCTTCCTCAGTTTGTTTTACAGATGTGGCAACTAAGGCCAACAGGATAAAGTGATTTGCCCAAGGTCACACAACTAGTAAGTGTCTGAGATCAAATTTTAATTCAGGTCTTCCTGACTCCAGGCCCAGAGCTCTATTCATTGCATCACCTAGTTGCCTTTACTAAGCATATATTATATACAAAGAACAAGAGGATCTGGGAATGTAAAGATAAGCAAAATGTCTATGGGTCCAGGAGACAAGAATTGGACTATGCTGTCTTCTTCCTTTCTAACTAGATTATCCATATTACATGCTATCTGTGTGCCTCTATTCTGAGTTCCAAACCATGTTTCTCCTTGGCTTTTCTATGGGCACATCAAAGACAATGTGCTCAAAAAATCAAGCTTAATTTGCTTTCCCTCTAAATTTCCTTGTGACTTAGCTATTTCTGTCAGTAGGACAGCTATTTGACACAGGGGATAGATTTCTGGACCTGGAATCAGGAAGACTCCATGAGTTCAAATATGACCTCAGATACTAATTGTATGACCCTGGGCATGTCACTTTACTTTGCCTCAGTTTCCTCATCAGTTAAATGAGATGAAGAAAGAATTGTTAAACCACTTTAGTATCTTTGCCCAAAAAATCCAACCCTAAATGGGGTCATGAAAAGTTAGACACAACTAAAAATGACCAAACAACATTATTGTTTGTGGCAACACTTTCTTTGAAGTTCATATTTGAAATCTTGATGTCAACTTTGATTTTTTTCCTTTCCTTCATCTCTCATACCCAACAAGTTAGCAAGTTGCACTGATTCTACTTCCATAATATCTCTCATATTGTTCCCTCCTCTCTATTCTTACTGGTACTTAGTATAGGCCCTCATTACAACCCAGGACTATTTCAAAAGCCTCTCAATAGGCTGTCCTGTTTCTCCCTTTCCAATCCTTTCTTCATAGCATTCCTCACTACACTAATCTTATTTAGTTTTTAGAAATAACCGACTCTCATCCATTCAATATTCAACGACTTTCTATTAACTATTGAATCAAACTCCAAATTATATTCAAAGTTCTCCACACTTAGCACCAGCCTTCCTTTTCAGCCTTATATCATGACTCATGCTATTTACTCTATGATGTAGCCAAATTGTGCTATTTTCATAATGTCAAACCCAGCTGGTGCTCTCCCACCTTAGTACCTTTGCACAAGTTTTTGTCTTTGCCTAAAATATTCTCCCTCATTCTCTGCCTCTTTCATTCTCATTCATCTTTAAAACTTCACTCAAATAATACATCATAAAGTCTTTCCTGATCCCCTCTCTTCTATTGGCAAAAAGCTATACGTTTATGTAAAGAAGAGAATTCTCCCTATCTCCAAGCTGTTAATCTTATATTTATTATATTGCATATTATCTATAGATATATCATTAATATATTATGAGCTCCACTGGGGACATTGTCTGTTATCTTATTCAAACTCAGTATTTCTCCTAGTCAAATCAAGAAGTACTTGTGTAGTGGGTACTGTGCTAAGGCAATTGGAATGGAGGGAAAAATAGCAGACAGTCCCTGCCCTTAAGGAGCTTACATTCAAATGGGAGAAGATTACACAGGAAAAAAAAAAGCTAAAATGGCAATGGAAGAAGGAAGCTAACCAGGACTGTAGGGAAAGAACATGAGAGTTAGGAATAGTCTGGATAATAATGAAGACATGCCTGACGTGAGTGTCCTCCTTAAAATGGGGATTCTGGAGAAATCAATCAATTGGATGGAATAGAAAGTATTTCCAATGTGTAAAGTTCAGGGGTGGAATGAACTTCCCAGTATGAAGAAGTTTCTAGGGCATTATACATGCAGGAGAGTTGGGAATGTAACTGGAGAGGAATGAAGAGAACCTGTTCTGCACCTAGTGGGTGGTTAATACTCATTGAGTTGTACTGAATTGATCTAGGCACTAGGAAAGGGTTTCTGAGTAGGTGGCAAAAGCATTCTCCTTCCCTAGAACCTCTCAATATAAACATTCTCAAGCTAATAGAGAGAGAGAGACACTCAGGGTTCCACCTGAAAATAAAGGTGTCATTGGAGAGCAACTTTACTTGTAGGAGAAATTAAAGCAAGAGTCCATTCAGTCCAATTGCCTTAGGCAAGACATTGGGAATGTCCTGAATTTAAAAGGGTCTCCACCTGAATATGGCTCCCAATCATTATGAGGGCAGTGGTCAAAGTGGAGATGGGTAACATGATATTGTGAAAAGAGCTCTAATTTTGAAGGCAGAAGATCTGGGTTGTGTTAGAATTATGACTCTGCTACATTTATGTGACCTTGTAAAAAAAAAACTTAACCCTTTCAGGTCTCAGTTTCCTTACATGTAAAATGGGGAGAAATAGATTGGATGACCTCTAAAGTCCCTTCCAACTCTAACTCTATGATCCTAGTCTCTCTGTGTTCCTTTTCTAGGCAATCTGATCTAATTCTGTAGTTTTATCTACCAATTCTATGTAGATGATTCATCAATCTCTATCTTCAGTCCAATATCTCCTTTAAATTCTAGTTCCATATTCCCAATGACCAACAACTCTCCACCAGTTTTTCTAATGGCACCCAAAACTCAATAAAGATGTCATATTATAGGGGATAAAGCCCTGGACTTGGAGTCAGGAAAGCTGGATTCAAATCCTGCCTTAGATACTGCATGAACCCAGACAAGTCGTTTAACCTCTCTGGACCTCAGTTTTCTAATCTATGAAATGGACTTCAACATCCCTTCCAGTTCTAAATCTATGATTCTCTGACTTATATGAATCTAGGTAGAGAATAGGAGTATAATTAGAAAGACACTAAGTATATAGTAATCATCATAATATAAATGAAAGAAACCAAGAAGCTGAAGACTATGTAATTATAATGACCAAACTTGGTTCCAAAGAAAAAATGTATGTGCTTCTCTTCCTTGCATAGGTGGGCGACTATGGAGTATTTTACATATTGTCAAATTTGTCTAATGTATTGATTGGGTTTACTGCATTCATTTTTTCCCCTCTTTCTTTTTTTAATCCTTCTTACAAGGGATGGTTCCATGGTTAGCAGAATCTAAGGATAGATGCAGAAATGAAGGTGATGTAAAAACAAAGGATATCAATATAAATAAGATTAAAATAGACAAATAAATCTATTTGTCTTAGAAACCTCATCTTTCAGGCTCAAAAATTTTGGAATCATCCTTGTCTCATCCCTCTCCCTTACATTCAATCAAATACCTAGTCGTACAAAATTCTGGTCCTTAACATCTTTCAACTATTATAATAGCCTTAATTCTAATAGCTAGCATTTGTAAAATATCTTAAAATTGGTAAAATACTTTACAAACATCATCTCAGTTTATCTTTGTAACAACTCTAGGAAGCAGATACTGTTACTGCTGAGGCAAACAGAGGTTAAGTGACTGGACCAGGGCCTCATAGCTAATATCTGAAGCAGGATTTGAACTCAATTTTTCCTGACCATAGGTCTAGCTCTCTATGTATAGTTGCCTTAGCAACTGATACCCTTTCTTTGGTCTTTCCTTTGACTCATTCATCCTTCACATTGCTGCCAAACTAATGAACCAGTCTGACAATGCTCAAAAACCTTCAGTTGCCCTCTATTGCCTGTAGAATAAAACACAAATTCTTCTGGTTGACATTTAAGTTGGTCTTTCATCTGTGGGCCACTTTTTCAACCAGATTTTGTCATAGTCTCCTTCAAATGCTTTTTTGATTTTATCTTGATCTCCCCACCTTTGGGCAGCTGTGACAGCATCCCTGGGCTCCCTTCTATTTCTCCTTATTGGAATCTTTCTTCTCCTTCAATGATCAGTTCTAGAGCCACCTTTCCCAAGATAACGTCCTGATTTCTGGAACTTATTCTTCCCTTCATTTTTCAATCTCTCAGGCCACCATTTGATCCCCACTACTTCCTTTTCCTAATGTGCATTGAAATGATCTCTGTATTTCTACTACCAACTCTGTCACTTATATTGAAGTTTTCTGAGGTTTTTATTTTGTGCCTAGCTCGATTCCTTGCTTATTAAATGCTTCCTGAATTCAATTGAAGATGTCAAATATTCTGAGGAATGGAGGAAAGAACACCAATTTGTCACCAGAGGACTGGGCTTTCAATCCCAAGTTGTCTTCTTTAGAAATCTGTGTGACCCTAGGTGATCCAGTTTCAGCTCTCCAGGTCTCAGTCTCTTCCTCTGTAAAATGAAGAGGGTAAACCAGAACATTATTTAAGGCTCTTTCAGTTCAGAGCTTAAAATGCTAGAAATCTCTGACATCAGCAATCATACCTCAAGCCTAATGACTCCCTGGTTCAGTTTTCTATTTGTGATATAGTGAATAAAATGTTGTTTTTGAAGTCAGAGGGCAGGGTAGTTCAGGGTAGTAAAGATCGGTGATCAGTGAGTAGAGAGGATCTGAATTTATAGTCCTAACTGTGATACATACTAATTATATGATCTTGAATAAATCATTTAATCTCTTTGATCTTGGTATCTTCAACTGTAAACTATGAGAGTTGAACTGTAATAATAATTATAATGAACATTTATACAGCACTTGCTTACTATGTGCCAGGCAATTTTTACATTATTTTTATCTCAACAATTATTATCTCATTTAACCCTCACAACTACCCTGGGAGGTAGGTACAATTATTGTTCCCATTTTACAGAGGGGGGAACCTGGGACAAACAATAGTTCAGTGATGGCACAGCTAGTAAGTGTCTGTCATAGTAAGTGGGATTTAAACTCAGGTCTCTTCTGACTCACAACAACCCTGGGAAGTAGGTTTGCCTCATTATTATCCCCATTTTAAAGTTGAGGAAACAGAGGTGCCCAGGGTCAAACAGCTATCAAATATCTGAGGCTGGATTCGAACTCATGTCTATCCTGATTCTGGGCCTGACATTTGTTCAACTGTACCACCCAGTTAGTCTTGATGATCCCTTCTAGTTCTCAGTCTATGATCCTAAGTCCTGAGTTCAAATCCCTTCTCTGCCAGATATTCCCTATGTGACTGTGGGTAAGTCAGCTAATATCTCTAAACCTTATCTTATGCAGCTGTTTGTCCCTTGTTCTTGAAGAGGACCATAACATCAGGGAGGTGAAGCCATGACATGCAAAGTGAGTTGGATGTAAGTGAGGAGGATGCTGTGCTAAGTCACAGCCTCACTTCCTCCTCTGTTGCTACCTAGATCCAATGGCCAGATGTGGATCAGGACAACTAACGTGGGGAGGGAGGGCTGGATGAGATGACCTCTAAGGCAGAGGTGTCAAACACACAGCCTGCAATACTCCCTGAGTGTAGCAGGACCAGATTAAAATGTGTTTGTGAGACATTTAATGAGTTAAATAAAAATACAGTAAAACATAACATTACATTTTAAAACTAATTCAATATGTGGCCTGGAGGGATCCTCAGATTTGATTTCTATTTGAGTTTGATGCACTGTTCCTTTCTAAGTCTAATGATCCAAAGAGGGAGAAGATAAATAGATGGGACAGGTCAACATGAACACAAAAGTGATACTTGAGGGAAAAGGGGGAGGAGAACGAGAGACAAAGTTAAAAGAACACAGCTGAGGTCCATGAGCCTTGGACTCTGACCAGGGAGAGGGTAGGAGGGAAGCACAAGAGTCATGCGTGGTTACTATGTATAAGCCTAGCCACTGTTCCTCCCCTGGCCTCTCCTCCCCCTGCCCACCCCCACGACCAGAAGAAGAAAACCTTAGACATTCTAATAAATCCCAGCAGGACTGCAGGCAAAGAGTGCGGGAAGGCAGAGCTGTAGGCTCCCGACTGACATCCCCCAGAGTCAGGGATTTCATGGGCTTAACCTTTTGTTGTGGGTCCACATGCTGAGCGGGAACTGGAGTGGGCAGCATCAGCTTAGGGAGAGACAGCTGGGGAATCAGCTGGGTTGGGTTACAGTCAACAGAAACTCAGTGGATTATTCCTTATATGGACTGGAGCAGAGAAATGGCATTCCAGCAGATTTTCTTCAGGACTCCCCCAAAGTGTCCTCTTGGGATCATATAAGGCCATTCAGCAAAGGGGGAGACTTTCAACCACCCCCAACCCAGAACTGAAGAAATCAGACCCAATTGTGTTCTGGCTAGAAAAGGATTGGGTTGAGGTGAAGGATAAGAGCAAGAGAGGGGGCATAGAAAGAGAAGCTTAGACTTGAAGTGTTTAGGATCACAAAGCTAGGGGAGACCAACCAACCAAAGAGCCTTCCTAATTTAACTCTCATTTGAGGAGGCAAAAATTGAAGCCCAGGAAAGTTAAATGACTTGCCCAGGTTGTTGTTCAGTTGTGTCTGACTCTTTGTGACCCCCCATTTCAGGTTTTCTTGGCAAAAATACTGGAATGGTTTGCTATTTCCCTGTCCAGCTTGTTTTACAGAAGAAGAGACTGAGGCAAAGAGGGTTAAATAACTGGTCCCGGTCACACAGTCATATTTGAACTCGTCTTCTTGACTCGAACCTCAACACTACACCCACTGTGCCACCTAGTCACTCCTGTCCAGGGTTACACTATTAAAAAGAAGTCCCTCTGACTTTAATAGAGCTAGGGCTGTGTCTGTCCATTTTATCATCCAGAAAGAGACTCTAGAGAGAACCTCTAATACAACGTCCTTATTTTACAATTGAGGAAACTGAGACCTTTTGAGGGGAAATGACTTACCCAGATCTACTCTGCAGATCATTATATAATCATATGTGTATACACATACATACAAATACATGCCTGTATGTGTGTATGTACACATGTAGATAAAATCATACATAATTTAAGAAGAACTCATTAAGTGTTACCATGGGTAACACTGAAGGAAGGGATAGGGCTAAGAATTGAACCCAGGTCCTCTGACTTTCAAACTGACATCTTTGGGGGACAGGGAGCAGTGAATTTTAGGACCGGTGGCTCAGGCACAAAGACATTGGAGAATCAATCCCCACACCCATCACCTCATGCCCTTGGAATCTATCACCTCTTCACCCTGGTCTCAGACTTCGGCAGGGCCGCTGGAATGGACACAGGCAATCAGAGCCAAGGCCAGCCGGAATGGATTCTGGAGAAAGAGTTGTCAGGGAGGAGAAGAAACGAAACCATGTGAGCTGGAGAAGATAGGGCTGTGATGATGTCATTGATGCCTACACAGCCATGCCTACTTGGCAGGGACCCAGTCAGAGGAACCCTGTCCAAAGGGAGGCCAAACCAGGGCTTGGAATTAACTTCTGCAGTCAGGGCTGGATTCACCCAAGCAGAGCTTAACCAGCTGCCTTTCCAGACAGGGTGAGCCCAACTTGACCCAGCTGGGGTGATGAGAACTAAGGAAAAGGAACGGCAGTTATGTCTAGAGGCCTGGGAAGAAAAAGATTTTACGTTGTGGGGGTTCCATGAGCACTGACATATTATTTATGGTATGCAAATTGTAGCCAAAATAGCGCAAAGATTAATATCTGTTATCTTTGATTCAAGAATTTGGCAGTTATTTGAGGTGGGTGGGGGAGAATGGAAGAGGGTCTAGACCTGTGTAGCCCTTCAGCTATGCCAAGGGTTCTTAACTTTTTTGTGGTCCCCTTCTCAGAAGAGTATTTTTAACTGCAAAATGTTACAAAGGAAACCAATAGTTAATGGAAATAAAGATGTAATTTATTTATTCCCATACAAGTTAATTAGTCTCCTGAAATGTATCCATCAACCCTTTATGAGTCTATAGAATCCTTGAACTCTTCAGATCCTTTTATAATTATATATGTGTGTACATATATCTACCCATGCATATATGCATATATGTATATACATAGATAAAATCATATATCATTTGGTAAACTCATTAAGTGTTACATGCATCAATTATTATATTACTCATTGAGATATAAAGGCCAGATAAAACAGCCCCCACTTCAAGAAACTCTCTGTTGGAAGGCAAACAACATGTCTGAGAATTTATCTGTAATTTATAGTCTTAAGGAGTAGCGTGGAGCACTAAGTTGGGTAGCTTGCAAAGGTTAGTGAATTGGCCACCTAGAATTTATTAACTGCCTACTGTGTACCAGACACAGTGCTAAGGTTGTTTAGTTAGTAGGTGATCAAATTTAATTCTAGGTCTTCCTGACCCTCTGGTCAATGTTCTACCTCTTTCTCCTGAATGCCTATTAAAAGTCAGACAATAGAATCTGTTAATATGCCAGACATAATGTGCCTAAGAGATGAGATTACATTAAAAAAAAGAGGCAAAAAAACAGATCTTGCTCTTGAGGATCACAGTAAATTATGTACAAAAAAGGATCAGTTGGGGATAATCTTAGAGGGAATTCATTAAAATCAAGGAAGATTGGGAAAGTCGTCTTGCAGACTGTGGGACTTTAGCTGAGCAGCCAGGGGATCCCGGAGGCAGAGATGAGGAGGGAGAGAATTCAATTCAATTTTTCAGTAAACATGGATGTACTAGTTACTGTGCTGATGACTAGAGTTACAAAAAAGAAGGAAAAGACAGTCCCTGCCCTTAAAGAGTTTACTCTCCAATGAATCTCCAGGTATGGGTGATCAGTCAGGGAAAATCCTCAGTCAGGAGATGCAGCTGGATGGCTGAGTCTGGTGTTAGAAAGACCCAAGTTCAAATTCAGACTCAGATACTTACTAGGTATGTGACCTGGGCAAGTCACTTAACTTCTCTGCCTCCATTTCCTCATCTGTAAAATAAGGATAATAATAGCACCTAACTCTCAAGGTGGATGTTGAGGATCAAGTGAGATGATAATTTAAAAATACTTAATGCCACCCAAAAATGCTACCTGAAAACAAAAGATTGCTAGAGGACCTGTTGCATAACTGGCAAGGGGGGAAAGATGAATGGGATGATATTTTAAAGTCATTTAGGGTCTTTGTCTTATGTTTCTCTTTCCCCACCATTCCCTCCCATCTAGTGTGGCCCTAGCCATGGGGGCCACATAAGTATGCCCCAAATGAATAGGTAGAATAGAAAGACTTCGAATAGCCAAGATGAATCTTCATACATTAACCCCCATTAGACCATCTTAGGCTGAGGGGCTGAAATCTGGGGACATGGAAAGGGGAGAAGCAATGAAAAAGGGGAGGCAGAAGTGATTGTTCAGTTGTTTTAGTCATATCTGACTCTCTGTGACCCCATTTGAGAATTTTCTTGGCAAAGATACTGGAGCAGTTTACTGTTTCCTTGGAAAAAAAAATTTTTTTCTTTTATAGATGAGGTCCACAGAGTTAAGTGACTTTCCCTAGGTCATACAGCTTGTATATATCTGAAGCCATTTTTGAAGGCATGAGTTTGAGTCTTCCTGGCCCAGTCCTCTATCCATTGCCAACTGGATGCCCTGAAGTCAGAGATAGAACACAATAAATATAAAGAGTGTACAAAATTCACTGAAGCTTTGAAAAGAAGAAAAAGGTGGGGGGACAAAAATGGCATTTTCCCAGAAGCAGCTAGTCCTGGAGGGAAAATATGTTGATTTTCATCAATGAAATCAAGTCCATGGTATGGAATGGCATGAAATCAAGTCCATGGCATGGAATGGCCTGGAAACACCACCTTGGCTGAAGTTCTCTGTTTCATACAGATACTTAAATCAAAGGAACACTTTAGATGGCTTTACCCCAAAAGTTATCCAAGCTCCAGAGATATCGTTGTGGTTGGCAGGACAAACAGATGACGTTGTTTTGGTTATTGTTCGTTCCTTGCTTATTATCACCAACCTCCAATTCAAGGTAGCCTTGCTTCTGGGTCTCTGAGGTGTTGCAACTCTTCCAAGGTTTCTCCCAAGGCTTTGCTTCTTGGGTCCCCCTGGCGGAAGAAACAAAGATTGCAGATGTTTGAATCAGGTGGTGGGGGGAGTAATCTTGAAATCATAAATTGTAAGAGCTGGAAGGGACCTTAGAGATCATCTAGTCCATATTTTGTAGATAACGAAACAGAGGTTCATTGAGCTGAAGTTCCTAGTTAATACTTAAAAGGCAATGGACCTATAGGCAGGAATGTATTGGAATTAATTTGAACTGGATCTTGAGAATAGATTGTTAAATTTTCAATGATTAATTTGGAAATTTATTTTGTGTGTCTATACAAATTCATAATGGTTTTATTTTTAATGGCCTTCTCTTTGAATGGAGGAAGATAGCGGGAAAGGAAGAGAATTTAAGACTGAAAATAAAATAATATTGGAATTTTGAAATTCTGTTTGAAAATTTTTAAAAATTTTCAGTGTGAGCATTTACACTTTGGAAATTCCCATATGCTATATAAATTAGAACTTGATTTATTGTTTTGCTGTCTAAACTTAAGGACGTGATAGAGAAAATATTCATCATTCTGATTAAAATGAAAATCATCTTGTGTTTTTTTCTTCTGAAAACCAATTGTTAGACATTTCCTAGCGTACGACTGCCTATAGAACAGTGCTCTTCCTACTATATAGCACACTGCCTCTATTGATCCAGGGCTGTACTGCTTGGTTGAGAAATCTCTTTTAGCTGCCAGCAGGTAAATGATTTACTATGAATGGTTGCACAGCTGCCAGGAACACAGAGCAGTCCTTTCCCTAGAATGGAATTTGAGAGGGGCAAGGTGAAGAGTCAGTCTGTTCTCTTGACCTACAAGAGCACCTCTCAGCCAGTCTCAGGAGAATTTAGAAGTTAGCTCTGCCTGAGGTTTCTGAAAAAATCTGTCACCTAGTATGACTAAGTTGGAGCAGAAGTAGTACACTCTAACAGCAGTTAGATTCAGTAAAACTAATAGTGGCTAAATCATCATCATCATCATCATCATCATCAATAAACATTTATTAACCACCTACTTTGTGTTCCTCATGTCCAAAACTAAGCTCATTATCTCTCCTTCAAAAATTCTTTTCCTAACCATGAATAACTTACCCTGCAAAACTGAGTATAATCCTTCAGGGAGAAGAAAACTCATTGGAACTTTAAGTAATAGAAGATTTTCAAGCTTATTTGCTATAAAGATTAGATCTGAGTGGGAACTTTGAAATACAAATATAAGAATACAAAAAACCTTGAAAGACAAATTTATTTCAGTATTTAGAAGGATCTACTAATTGAGGTGGGAGTAGGAAGAGAAATAAGTGTTTCTTCTAACCCTAAATATCTTCAAAGGTTATCAAAGGAATTAAATAAGAAAAATGGAGGATGAGGAGGGAAATGACTTGGTTTAGTTCTGAGGATTTTAAGAGGAAAAAGAAAAAGGAAGATAAAAGAAGAACGCAAATGTAAGGAGAACTCTTAAATTGGGGATATGAAATAATAAGTATCTAGAAAGATAAAGAAAGGGGTGAAGGGAATAGGCATCAAATAAATTTCATTCTTATCATAAATGGACAAAGGATGGTTGTAAATACATTTGTAAGAGTTTAGTGTAGAAATTCACCAAGTTCCATAAATAGGGACAAAAGAAGATTGTAAATATTTATTTAACGGTTTAGTGTAGGAATTTACCAGGTTCATTTGGGAAACAAATAGGGATGAAGGGGGGATGTGCAGTATTAGATGGAAGATAATACATAGGAGGGAAGAGATGCAAACAATGCCCCCCCCCAATATAACAACTTCCTTACATTGAAGAGGCATTAGAAAAAGACTAAAGGAAAAAGCTGAGTAACCAGAATTTAATGAAGCACCTAACAGTTGGACAATGTTTGAACAAATTGTAGTATGTGAATATCATGGGATGTTATTGTGCCATAAGATATAATGATAAGATGATTTCAGAGAATCTTGTTTGGGATAAACTAATATGACTAGAAGTGAGTAGAACCAAGAGAACTATTTATACAAAGACATTACAAAGAAAAATAACTTTGAAAGTTTAAAGAAATCTGATCAGCATAAGGACCAAACATGGCTCCTGAGCACTTATGCTTCATTTTGCTTGACTATATTGATTTGTTACAAGAGGGTTCCCCCCTCTTTTTAATTAGGAGAGATGAAGTTAGAGTAAAGATGTCCTTAAAAAAAGTCAAGAAACATTTTTAAACATTGCAACAAAAGAAAATGAAGTCCCAAAGGAAACACAGATAGGATAGTTTTGAAAGGTAAATATGGAATTTATAATCTATATAGCATATCATATATATTTTTTACATATAAAATTATTAATTTTTCTAACTACATACAAAGATAGTTTTCAACATTTAATTTTTGGTAAGATCTTGAGTTCCACATTTTCTCCCCTTCTCCCCTCTCCTATGATAAAGATTATATATTTATATTAAACATTTCCATATTAGCAAGATATCATGTGTATTTAAAAGCAAGAGGTATTTTTAAAACCTTTTATTTATTTATTTTCACAGTATTAAAATACTCTTGTTGTGAAAGTAAACATAAACCCCTCTCTCCTCCCCAAAAGATAGAGAAACCTCAAGAGAAATGAAATGAGAGAGAGAAAAAAAAAAAACCCAGTGTACTTTAGTCTGTGTTCATATACCATAGACTCTGTCTCTGGGATGGGTTGCATTCTTTATTATAAGTCCATCAGAGGGGCAGCTAGGCACAGCAGATAGAGCACCAGCCTTGGAGTCAGGAGGACCCAAGTTCAAATGTGGCCTCAGACACTTAACACTTGTCTAGCAGTGTGATCTTCAGCAAGTCACTTAATCCCATTGCCTTAAATAAATAAATTTTTTTTTAAAGTCCATCAAAGAAGTAAGCAAGGGGGTGGCTAGGTGGTGCAGTGGATAGAGCACTGGCCCTGGAGTCAGGAGTACCTGAGTTCAAATCTGACCTCAGACATTTAATAATTACCTAGCTGTGTGGCCTTGGGCAAGCCACTTAACTCCATTGCCTTGCAAAAAAAAAAAAAAAACCTGAAAAAAAAAAGTAAGCAAGAGGTATTAAATGGAAATTAATGATCTTATAAACAAGTCTCTTTTTGTGTCTTGCTGTGTATGTGGAAATGCTCTTTTTTATTTAGTTAAAAAATTTTAAATCAAATATTAAAAGGAAAATAAGATTTGGCAGTTTGACAAGGTGGGAGGTAAAGTGTGGAGTCAAGATTTATTCTGAAATTGAGAATGATAATGATGCTTTGGAGAAAAATAGGAAAGTTGAGAAAAGGAATGAATTTTGGGGAAAAGATAATGAGTTCTGTTTTGAAAAAGCTGGGTTTGAGATATGGAATATCCTAGTTGAAATGATCAATGGGCAGTTGGTATGGGACTAGAGCACCGGGAAGTCTGTAATATGGGAATGGATAAATAGATCTGGGAATTCATTAACCTAAAGATGATAGTTGCATCCAAGAGAGAGAAGAAAGAGCAGAGAACAACTAGGAGAGAGAGACTTGTTTGGCTACAATTGGTAGAAAGGATATTAATGATGATTCAGCACAGGAGCTTAGGAAGGAACAGTTACATATATAGGAAGATAAGCAGTATCTTAAGAAAATGTCATCAAACCCCATAGAAGAGAGAATATTCAGAAGGAAATGGTGGTTATCAATGTCAAATATTACAGAGAGGTCAAGAAGGGTGAAGATTGAGAAATGGTCATTAGATTTGGCAGTTAAGAGATCATTAAGTAATTTTGGAGAAAGCTGTTTCAGTTGAGTAATGAGATCAGAAAACATCACAAGGGATTGAGAAGTGAGTGAAAGAAGAGGAAGTGGAGACAATGAGTGGAGACAACATATTCTAGAAATTTGGCTGTGAAAGAGAAAATTGAATAAGTATACTTGAAGCAGGGATGGTTGTACTGTTATCATCTGTGATAAACATTGTTATTGGCTGTTCTTGTTTCCTTAAAAGCAAGGAAGGAAATATTCTGTCAGTGTGAGCCAGCTCACACAACCCATCTCTATGATGGCATGTAGAAGGGGAAGGGGGAGACAGCCAGTCATTTTTGTAGGCATCTAGAGTAAGTCAGTAGGCCAGCAGAATTGTCCTGGGAGTCAGGAGGATGGGAATCCAGCCTCAGACATTTACTAGCTGTATAACCTTGGAAAAGTCACTTAACTCTAATTGCTTTGTGTATAGAACTATCTCCAGTCATCCTGATTCCTATCTGCTCACTGGACCCAGATGGCCCTAGAGGAGAAAGTGAGACTGGTGATTTAGCACTCAAATTCAATTCATGTGCTTGTCATGGCATCACCTCCCTGATATCATGATCTTCTTTGAGAATGAAAGACAACCATTAGAAAATAAAGATTAGTGAGTGTGTGGGGTGCTATCTGCCAGAAAAGATGGGAAGGGATGGGATAAAAAAGACATAAACAGAATGTTTGGGCTCAGAGAGAAGGGCTGCAATCTGTATTAGAGTTGATACTTGAATTCTGATATTTCTGACTCTGAGGGGGAGCTATATATCTATTATGTCAGGCTGACTGATTCTCCAGAGAATTTTAATATTGAAAGTTGTATGTGAATATGAATCAGATTTCTTTTGACCCATGAAAGGAAAGGAAAGGAAAGGAAAGGAAAGAGCATAAGTGCTTGTATAGAGCCTACTATATTTCAGCATGGATCTCATGTTATCTAATTTTAGCATGTAGACCAGTAATAACTGGTATAATAGCACTAATAGCAAGTATTTAAAATGCTCTAAGCTAAATATGTAAATCTCAATATACATAGTACCTCATTTGATTCTTACAACAATCCTTTGAGATAAGTACTTTTTATTTTACCCATTGTATCAATAAGAAAACTGAGTTCCACAGAGATTCACAGTTAGTAAATATTTGAGGCAGGATGCATTTGTACATTTCCCATATAAGTTCTCAATACATGATTTCATATATATTCCAGGGAGATATATATATATATATATATATATATACATATATATATATATTCCATCTGTGAATATTTAATTATGTATATTTCATTGCTGGTGATATGGTAACCTATGAGAGATCCCAAAAGTGGATCATTTTTGTCCCTTTGTTTTCTTGACTTTTTTGGTTGAGACCAGATTTTCTGATAGAACAGGATCTTTAATTTACCACTCAAATTTTGACCTAGACCAGTTCATCCCTTCTTAGACACCCTCACCAACCCCTCTCACCATCTTGATGGATTTAGTGTAGACATCTTAAGGAATTCACCAACCTCAGTCTCCTCCAGTAGCTGGGATCATAGGGTGTGTGCCACCATGTCTACTGGATGACTAGTGAAAGTAAAATCACCAGTAGGGGCTCATGAAATATGTTTCTGTGCAGATGTAGACCTATAAAGTATCTTGAACCTTGAGTAGCATTTTCACAGGTTAGGGAATCGTGCAACAGTAGACTTTGCAAATTCCTTTCATATAATTGTTACCATTATTCCGATATAGCAATGCATTCTACATCCTTAATGTTATGCTATATTTGCTACATATATGCTATAAAAATATACTATATTTTTAAGTTCAAATAGAAAAGGGCTAAGATGGTTGATGGAACAATTTAGGAATATGGAGTCATCAGTCTAGAACTGGATGTATCTATTTAGCCCACCTTAGTAGCAGAAGGGAATGCTACCTCTAGACTGTCTTCTTCCTCTGTGTTTTTGCATCAGGTTTCTGTGATCTCCATTCCCATCTTGGTCTTCTGGGAAGAACAGATCTAGTCATTTTTCCTTTTTTTTCAGACAACTTTCCCTGTACTCCTGCCTTCAAATCTGGGCAGCCAAGATGGGTCCACTCATCTTGTCCTCTTAGCTCAGGAACAAGATGTGCTTGGATCTGTTTTCTCTGTTACTTTCTTAGGTGTCCTCTGAGCTCCATGAAAAAAAAAAAACCCTTCATTTTCATCAGCATGTTCCCTTGTCAAATTTGCACTCCAATTCCTTCAAGACTGGACAGGTACCCTGAGTCTGTCTCTTCTACTAGAAACCTTGTCACACAGGGAACTGGATAGATGTTTCTTATTTTCTGAGTTGACTTTAGAGTCTTTGCAAGCTTTCCCACAGTACCCAGTGACCTCAAGATACTGTGATTTTAAGACACTTCCCAAGGTCAAACACAGGTCCCTTGAGGAGTTCCATCTGCTTCTCTATCATCATTCCCTGATACTGCTACAGTATTCCAAAGGCATGATCTATCTGGAGCTTAAATAAAGAGTTCTATGAAATATGGATGCTCTCCTGAGGTTGTTGCTTTGTTATTTTTTTTAATTCTGAAATTTAGAAGTATTCATTAAAGGTAGCATTTCTATGTACATTGTAGAACAGGAGGGGATTATACATGAAACTGTGAATCTCTATTGTGTAGAACTTGCTTAATTTAAAAATAAATAATTCATCATGAACTTTCAAAATTTACTTGCTTGTCCATGCTTCCTTCTGTCTTTCCTTCTGTCCTTTCTCTTCTTTTCTCTTCTCTTCTCTTCTCTTCTCTTCTCTTCTCTTCTCTTCTCTTCTCTTCTCTTCTCTTCTCTTCTCTTCTTCTTCTTCTCTCTCTCTCTCTCTCTCTCTCTCTCTCTCTCTCTCTCTCTCTCTCTCTCTCTCCCTCCCTCTCTTCCTTCTTTCCTTTTCTTCTTTCCTTCCTTCTCCTTTTCCTCCTCCTCCTCTTTCTTCTTCTTCTTCTCTTCCTCCTCTTTCTTTTTTTTTCTTTCTTTCTCTCCCTTTCTCTGAGGGCACTGATGAGATGTGAATATCAGAACTGATGCAGTTTCTGAGAAAGATGAGTTTCCTGATGATAAGCTTTCCTAAGAGCATGATCTTGATGAAGTCCAGTCCAAAAGAATACATCTGGTAGGATTTTTTGAAGAAAATTGTCTTTGTGGTCACATTTGTCACAGAATGTTATATGATTTTTTAAAAGTGAATAGATTACATCTTGTTTAAGAAAAATCTTTATGATGACATTTTGATCTACTAAGAAAAATACTTTTTAAAAAATCAACAAATAATAGAAATCAGGCTCTCACATTCTTTATACTTCTTAATTTGTGTTGATTCTCAATATGTGGATTGATGTCCTAAAGAAAATCATCTTTAAAACTGTCTAGGAGTAGATAGATTGCAAAGTGGTTAGAGCACTGGCCCTGGAGTCAGAAGGACCTGAGTTCAAATCAGCCTCATACACTTAATAATTACCTAGTTGTGTGGGGCAAGTCACTTTGCAAAAAACAAAAAAAAAAGTCTGCCTAATATCTTCTCAGGCTTTCATCAAGGATATCTTCAATGTATATATATAGATCAATCTCATACAATTTTATACAGATAAGAAAGTAGATATATGCACCAAGGTCTTTTATATTGATTTTATGGTGGGATGGGGAGTCAGAGTTCCATTCATAATCTTTTCTATTAATTTGGAATCTTCCCCTCTTTGAGATATCTTTAAAACCAATACCCGAGTGCCTTTAAAATTTTTTGTCTCCTGCATGAATTTCTTTTATGTAAATGTCAACTATTACTGCTATAAAAGAACATTCTTTACAAAAATGCTATTAGTGATGACAGTCAGATCTAGATGTTCTTCTCAACTTATGAGTTCTTTCCTTCCAAAAAGTGTTAAGTGTGTAGTAAAAAATATTAGGAGTAGGAAATGGATGAGGGAAGTCTAGGCTTATGTAGTACCAGGAGTAAGGAACTACTGTATGAAAAATCCTTCATCTGATGCAGATCAACAGGTCACCTGGAATTTATAGTCTTAAAGAGTAACCTGAGACACTGAGAGGACAAATCACTTGCTATGGGTATGTCAAAAGCAAAACTTGAACCCAGGTCTTTCTTTTTCTTTTTCAAAATTTTCATTTATTTATTTGTTTATTTATTCATTTATTCATTCATTCATTCATCTATTTATTTATTTATTTGATTGCTTGTTTGTTTATTTATTTATTTTGGGGTTTTACAATTTTCCCCCTAATCTCGCTTCCCTCCCCCCCAACATTCGCAGAAGGCAGTCTGTTAGTCTTTACATTGTTTCCATTGATCTAAGTTGGATGTGATGAGAGAGAAATCATCCTTAAGGAAGAAAACTAAAGTATAAGAGATAGAAAAATTACATAACAACATAATGGGTTTTTTTTTAATTAAAGGTAATAGTCTTTGGTCTTTGTTCAGAGTTCACAATTCTTTCTCTGGATGCAGATGATATTCTCCATTGCAGATACCCCCAAATTTTCCCTGATTGTTGCACTGATGGAATGAACAAGTCCATTAAGATTGATCATCAATCCCATGTTGCTGTTAGGATGTACAATGTTCTTCTGGTTCTGCTCATATTGCTCAGCAACAGTTCATGCAAATCCTTCTGGGCGTCTCTGAATTCCCATCCCTACTAGTTTCTAATAGAATAATAGTGTTCCACAACGCACATATACCACAATTTGTTCAGTCATTCCCCAATTGATGGACATTCATTCAATTTCCAATTCTTTCCCACCACAGAGCTGCTATGAATATTTTTGTACAAGTGATGTTTTTACCCTTTTTCATGGTTTCTTCAGGGTATAGACCCAATAGTGGTATTGCTGGATCAAAATGTTTGCACATTTTTATTATCCTTTGGGCATAATTCCAAATTGCTCTCCAGAAAGGTTGGATGAATTCACAGCTCCACCAACAATGTATTAATGTCCCAGATTTCCCACATCCCTCCCAACATTGATCATTGTCCTTTCTGGTCATATTGGCCAGGTCTTTCCTCACTCTATCCACAGTTCTCTGCAGATTTTACAAATTTTATAATTTTTTTACATTGACATTTTTATGTTTTATATTTATATTTTACAAATGAAGAAAAAGGCTCAATTTCAAACAACTTAAAAAATGACAGAGGGGGCAGCTAGGTGGCGCAGTGGTTAGAGCACCAACCCTGGAGTCAGGAGTATCTGAGTTCAAATCTGACCTCAGACACTAGCTGTGTGACCTTGGGCAAGCCACTTAACCCCGTTTGCCTTGCAAAAACCTAAAAAAAAAGACAGAGATACAAATTGAAGTCTTCTGATTCCAAGATGCATTCTTTCCATTGAGATATGCAAAGCAATGAGCAAGTTGCTCAACTGTTACTCTTTTTTTTTTTAAACAAATGAACATCACTGAGGATAGAACACCAGCCCTAGATTAGAAGGACCTGAGTTCAAATTTGACCTCAGAAATTTAATAATTACCTAGCTATGAAACCTTGGGCAAATCAGTTAACCCCATTGCCTTGCAAAAAACAAAACAATAAACAAGCAAAAAAGAAATGAGGATAGATCATACTCATTTTGAAGGTAAAGAATGGGAAGTCCAAGGGACAAAGAGGAAGTTGTCCATGGCACGATGAAGAGCTAATAAAACTAGATTTTTAAAAAAAACTATATGTCCTATGTGTTTTAATCTATGTGTTCTATAGTTATTCTTTCCACAGTGCAACTTTCCCCAATTTTGATATATTGGAGATCAGCATAAAAAAATTAAATGGAAATTTTGAGGGAAATTTTACAGAAGCTGCAGATGACACAAAAAAGTTTAGAAACTCAGAAATACATAAAATATATGTATAGTAATGTATAATATCAGTCCAATTTTTACAATAACACTGTTGTTTTTGGACTTATTCATTCCATCAGTGCAGTGTTGGCTTTTACAATAAACACCCCCATAAAAGAAAAAGAAAAAATTCAGATGTGTCTGGTAGGAAGGGAGAGCCAAAAGTTTTTATTTGGATTTTCTAAATCATGGGGGCACTGTATCCCTAACCTCTGTCATGTGGAAGGGAAAATCATAATTTTCAGTCAGCAATTTCATCCTCTAGGCTAGATATTCTCAGTTTGCTGTTGAAGAATACCCAGTGCTGACTAGCTTTAAGAAAAAACAATATGCTTTCTAATTTCATTACCCCTTCTTTTTTCTTTTAAGAACTTTATGTTCTAACAGACATGTTATTAGCTCTTACAAGACAAGCACATATGATGGGCAACTAGGTGATTCAGAGGATAGAGTGCTATGCTTGGAGTCAGGTAGGCTCTTACTGAGTTCAAATTTGACTTTAGACACTTAAAAGCTGGAGAAGGAAAGGGCAAATCACTTTAGTATCTTTGCCAAGAAAATTCCAAACAGGGTCATGTAGAGCCAGACATGACTGAAACAAATGAACAGCAACCCCTCCCCCCCATTAGATACTGTTAGTCTGGGAGAAATATTTTTTGGTTCTAGCTGTGTTTCTAATCACTATCTCTTAATGGGAAGGAGTATCACAAGTTATATAAATCCAAGATTGATTCCCTTTCTCAACAAATATAAAGACTACATGTAACAAATAGCAAATAAACGCATTGTCCAAAGTAATTGCAAACAGAAAGCAGAACAGATATACAGATGAGAATGCATCAGAGTGAATAAGCTTTCCCATTGGGAGCAAGATCTCAAAGCTGAACCAAGAAAGAAAGTTGTAATATTACTAGTTTATTATTCAACTGGCATGCATTGCTTAATAAATCATTGCCTGGATATAACTACTCAGTATCTTTATTCTACCATATCAGAGAGTTCCACATCTCACCTAAATGGAAATTTCCCAAAATCTATAATGTAGTAAACTGGCAATAGGGACAAGATTGAAGTGTTATTTTTCTCTATATGTTGGCTTCTTCCAAGAGTGTTTCTCTACCTTTAGAGTTCTCTGCCTGAAGAGAAATGGGAACCATGTGTTCTCCCTCAAAACTAGACTTCAGAAGAACCCAGGATCTCTCCTCTCCTAAACTCTGGACAACTCTGCCCCTCATATAGGTGTGAAGCATTGCGTAATCAAACTCCACCAATGAGAAGAGTCTTATGTAAAAAGACTTTGAACCTCTGCTTATGTGTAGTATATTTAGAATAAATAGGATATAGGTTAAAGAAAGACAGACCAAAAACTTATCCCCTGGTCTACATCCCTCCATTCTTATGCTCTGCTTTAGCTTCTCAGGGAAAACTATAGCCCCATATACCTTATCTTTTTCCACCTCTTTCCTCCACATCAAAGCTTAGCTGTGACTTCCTAGAGACAGAACCTTACTCTCTACCAAGTGTCAACAGCTACCAAATGATTAGATAAAATCATCTGTGCTTCTGTGTTGTTTTATATATTTTGCTACTTCGGCAAATCTATATCATCCTTCTGATTATTCCCTCCAAATGTATCTAATGTTAACTATTCAGATTTTTTTTCCCCTGTGCAATTCTTCCTATAAATTTTCTCATATTACATGGGTCTCCTGGGTCACTTCACCCAACAAAAATTTGACAAGGACTGTATATAAAATTTAATATTTATTCATAATTACAATGTAACCCATATTACCAATAAGTATAATGATAAAATGTAATAATGCTGCATGGAAGGACTTTGAGGGCTGCATGTGGTCCACAGACTTCTGGTTGGACATACTACCTTTTTTTAAATTGCATCAGTCAAGGATATTTATTAAGTGCTTGCCAACTGTGATCATTTCACACACAAGCAAGGTTATGTTTAAGATTCTACATATTAGACTTCGACAATATGTAAACTAAGGATTAACAAGAGCAGACTGATTTTCAAAGAAGCAGAGGAACTAGAGATCAAATTATCATCATTCATTGGATTTGGGGGGAAAGCAGTGGAATTCCAGAAAAACTTTTGCTTTACTGATTCATTAGAGCTTTTGACTGTGTAAATCACAACATTTCTTTGATGACATTTTTTCAAGTGCTTCTTCTTCTATGTAATTAGTTCCTTGTTTGTAATCTTTTTGCAGTCTATCCATACCTATCAGGCAATAGACTCTCATGGTGAAAATGTTGGTAATAGTAGTTGTTGATGAAGAAGGCTCTTCACTACATCTCTGAAGCTCTCTATTTTTTTGTTGTTGTCCCTCATTGTAAAATGGAAAGAGACCCAACTCTGAAACTAGGGAAGCTAATTTAAATACTGGAAAACCAAAAAATAGGTACAAACAGCTCATGTTTGGAACTCATCTAATGAGCAAACAATTATGTACAATATAAACAATTATGTACAGATTATATATATATATATATATATATATATATATATATATATATACACAAGGTAAACTAGAGAAAGCACTAACATTAAGGGGATTTAGAAAAGACTTCTTGCAAAAGATGGGATTTTCAACTAAGACTTTAAGAAAATCAGGTAGAGGATGAAGAGGGAAAGAATTCCAGAAATAGGGGATAACTTAGACTTGCTTAACAACTCGCTTAACTTTGGGCAAATCTTGCAACCCCCCTTTTCAAAATAAAGGGTTGTGACTTGTCTAAATTCTTTCCTTCCTTGATCAGACCCTATAGGCATTTGTGACACTTCAACTGTAGGGACAGCAGACTATTTAACAAATAAGACAGATAAGATTAAACACACTTCCTGAGACAGATCACTTCTGGTTTAGCTGTGTTTACATTGCACTGTTCTAATCCAAGGTCTCCAGCTAAACAAACTTCAGTCACCAGTTTTACTTTACTGGGAGGTGATTCAGTACATGCCTATAGACCTTTGCAGGTCTTTTCTTCAAATACAGGCCTTGGTCCACCTTACTGTGACTTATTCAACCTGGCAAAGTTGTAGAGAGAGAGAGTATGACACTGGAGATGTGGCCTGGGGTCAGCCCTTCATCCCACCCCAACCTTACAGAAATCAGCCCTCAATTACTCACAAGTCTGGTATGCCTTACTACTGCCATCAAAAAAGAATCTAATTATTAAGAAAAAGGAATTTTCCTTCTCCCAGGGAAAAACCCTGGACATGCTACCTAAGTACAACAAACATTTATTATGTATTGTGTCAGATACTACCAGGTAATAGGAATATAGAGATAAAAAGAAAATAAATCCTTGACCTCCAGGAATTTGCATTCTACTTAGCAAAAAACAAACAAAAAAACAACAAGAACAAAAACCATCCAATAATATGACCCCTGAGGGACTGGACAATGAGCCTTCTTCCTCTCCACTAAATGACTTCTCTAACTCTAGATCCATGAGAGTCAGTGGATTAGGATGGTGTGGGGAATCTGATCATCTTACTGACTAATGAGGCCCCATTCTCTTACATTTTTAGCTCATTAAGGCCCCTCCTTGGGCCTGAGGGAAAATTACATAGAGTTTATTTTTTTCTTCTTTTTAAGTTGACCATCTTTCTGAAGAGGAAAGAGAAAAGTACTTACTGTCCAATATAAAACAGGTATGGGACATTCTTCTACAGAAGGGAAGGGGTAGTAGATGGAGTGCTAGCCCTGGAATCAGAATGACCTGAGTTCAAATTTGGCCTCAGACACTTACTAGCTATGTGAACCTGAGAGACTCTCACTCTTTACCTCACTTTCCTCATCTGAAACATGAACTGAAGAAGGAAATGATAAACCACTCCAGTATCTTTGCCAAGAAAACTTCAAATGGGTTGGAGATGACTGAAAAATGGCTAAACAATAACAACAGGAACAAAATACTTCACATGCACAAGACCCACATGTGTGCATTGACATAAAGACTTAGGACTTTAGGACTACAATTATACTCTCTCAAGTATTGGAACTCAAAACACAAAACATTTTGTAGAAAAGAAGAACCAAGACAGAGCCTTGGGAGCATCCACACTTGGTGGCCCCTAGCTGCCTTTTCTTTCCCGTATAGAACTTGTTTTCATTTTAACACATTTCTTTTTTGTTCTTTTTCATCTTCTTGCACTCACTGAGAACTTAGCAGGAAACTAAGAAGGAAAAAAAAAGAATCTCTGAGGATCTTCCATCATGCTATTAGATGGCACCTCAGTTTTTACAAGGCAGACAGGGCTTGTGTGGTGAGCAAAATCATTTAGTATTCTCTACAAATGAAGAATAAAAAAACAATTATTAATAGTACTTCATTTTAGGAACAGATATTGGGTAAAACAAGGAAGAGGTCTTGTCTAGTCATATGCAAACTTAAATCGTTAATGCAGCTTGCAAAACTAACAATGATAAAGTAATTTCATTACTGAGGAAGATAAACAGGAAAAAACTGGTAAGGAGTTACAATTCCCTGTGGGTAGATGAAATAGCAGTGTGAAAATGAGATGGGGGCAGAGAAGAGGTAAGAAAGGAAGGACTGGTCAATATGCCACTGTGGAGCTAGAACACAAACTTTTTATTATTTCTTCAGTTACCTCCTCTGATATTGCAAGTCCTAAAACATGGAGATCAATGAGAGAATGAAATGTCAGATTGGGTGGACTTGAGTGGCTTCTGAGATCCCTTTCTACTCTAACATTTTGTCATTCTCTCATTAATCTCCATTTTAGGAGATCTCATTGGTGATACCATTGATCTCCAAACTCTGTTTGAAGATCTTCATTAATGGGATGCTCACTGTCTTTGGAG
This sequence comes from Macrotis lagotis, assembly GCF_037893015.1. Lineage (NCBI taxonomy): Eukaryota > Metazoa > Chordata > Mammalia > Peramelemorphia > Peramelidae > Macrotis > Macrotis lagotis. The sequence continues at coordinate 35,182,600 of NC_133662.1, forward strand.
ACAGTCCATTGCACATTTGTTGCTGTTGTTTTAATTGTCTTTAGTCTGATCCCATTTGGAGTTTTCTTGGCAGAGATACTGGAGTGATTTGACATTTCCTTCTCCAACTCATTTTACAGATAAGAAAATAGACAAACAGGGAGGGTTAAGTGACTTGCCCAGGGTCACACAGCTAATAAGCTCTGAGACCAGACTTGAACTCAGGGAGAGGAATCTCCCTGACTTGAGGCCAAGTGTTTTATCCATTGCCTCACTTAGCTGCCCTAACTGCACATTTGGACAATGTCAACAAATTTTTTCTGGACAGGAAGCCTATATTTACCTCTATACAACCTGTACCCCATTACTCTTTTTTCCCCAATTACATGCAAAGATAGTTTTCAACATTTGTCCTTTTGCAAGTTTTTTCAGGTCCACATTTTACTACCACACTCATTTCCCTCCCCTCCTATCTCCCCATGGCAATGAGCAATTTGATATAAGTTGTCTATCTACAATCATGTTTGACATATTTCCATTTAAGTTATGTTGAGAAGAAAGAATTAGAACTAATAACCCATTAATCTTAATTCTGGCTTTTGGAGTCATACAAAAGAAGTTTCCTTTCTTTTCCCTGGGGCAGGTCTTTCAGGACTTTAGGAGTATGGTCACCATAACCATTCTAAATCTTCTCTTCTCCAGGAAAACCATCCTTCCCCTACTTTACCACCCTCATTCATTCCTTCAAGTGTTAGGTAGCGTGGCCTAATTGATAGCTCACTGGGTTTAGAAACAAATAGGTCAGATTCAAACCCTACCTTAGATGCTCCTTAAGTATGACCTTAAACAAGTTTTAGTTTTTTCATTTGCAGAGAGTTATGCTAATTGTCTGGAGCAGATAAGTAGCCCAGTGGATAGAGTGCTGGGTCTAGGGTCAGGTAGACATCTTCTTGAGGTAAAAGCCAGTCTCAAATACTAATTGTGTGACCTTGGGCAAGTCACTTAACTTTGCTTCAGTTTCCTCATCTGTAAAATGAACTGGAGAAGGAAATGGCAAACCACTCCAGTATTTTTGACAACAAAACCCCAAACAATAAAACAACAAGAAAAATGATAGTATCTACTTCACAGAGTTGCCATGAGGTCATAATGAACATAAAATGTTTTACATACCTTAAAGCACTCTATAAGTATCAGCTATTATTATCATATGAAATGAACTTGAGACTCTTCACCCTCCTGGTTCATTATCCTTACCATATATATAAGTAGCTTAATAAATGCTTATTCATTTATTCATTCATTCATTCCTGATTGCCCTCCTTTGAATATTCTCTAGCTAAATTAGCATCTTTCTTAAAATGTGATGCCCATTTATTTGGGAAAAGGTAAAAGTCTCAATATTTTGGGATACTTAAAATCTCTCAATCAAGACCATCCAGGAAATGAGAATCTTTTAAAAAAAGACATTATGGTTAGTTTCAAATACACAAAGGTCTTTTAGAGAAAGATTTTCATATAGTCTAAAGGAATCAAGACAGAGGCACTTCATCAATATTTTGTAATTACATTCTGGGTTTTGTGTGTGTGTGTGTGTGTGTGTGTGTGTGTGTGTGTGTGATGGACTCTTTTTATATTGCTGCTGCTAAAACTGTCATACATGACTACTCATGGACAAATCTCACTGCAAATCATGTGGAAGTTTTAACCTGTCCCATTTCTGACCTGAGTCATTTTGATTCGCTTTAGGGAACCTGATCATCTTCTTGTCCTCTCCCCTTTTAGGGGATCATCACATTGGTGTCTAACTTAGTATGGATATGTGAAAGGCCGTGGGCTTACTTCATCTTATGACTCTTGTTCTCAAGGGATCCACTCAACTTACCTTCCCTAGAAGCAAAGATTATAGGTAAGCACCATCACATCTTATTATATTTTGGAAGCGGGAGTTGGAAACCCTATTATGTATAACACCAAGAGGTTTGGGGAGTATCTAGTCTTTTTTTGCCATTGGCAAAATCCCCAACAATAGTTTTCCTCAATTTTGGGTATCCTCTGAACCCCAATTCCATTTAACTATTTTAACAGTCAGATTAGCTTTCACAAAAGAATATTTACTTCAAAGCTATAACCAAAACAATGGAGTTTAATGGAAACCATGGCATAACGTAAGGGTTTTTTTTTTTAATTTTGATGATAATCCTGGATTGACAAGAGCATTTAGTCAGAGAAACAAACCAAACTTCTTGGGGGTCCTAGGGTCTGAACTAGTTCTATGTAATCCCAGAGTCCTTGGAGAAAGGAGGGGTTTGATGCTAGTGTACAAGCAAGTTGATTTGTGTGAAAAGTTGTTGCCTTTCTCAGGGACAAAACCTCTAAAAGAGTATGATTGTCCATCCTAGCTGAGTTATACAGAGATAGGAATGATAGAGATATGCTAGGTAGATCTAGAGATAAATAAAGATGTAACAATAACCACCCTGGCTCCCTCTGCCTGAAATACGGGTATGTTGTTTTATCCCTTTCACAGGGTTCTCAGGTATTGGGTATCTAGTCTCTTTGCCATTGTCTCAAATCCCCACTAGTGGTTTTTCTCAATTTGGAGGAATACCCTGAACCCCAATTCTTTTAAACTAACAGATTAGCTTTTATAAAAGAATATTTACTTCAGAGCTATAACTAAAACAAACATACAAACACTCCTCCAGAGCCTGGGAATTAACTCCATTTCAGTCTCAGAGGAGAAAAACATTAGGTTCATAGATTAACTCAATTCCAAATAGCAGCATTCCACCAGTTCCAAGTATAATTTACTTCTGGCCTTGCTACAGTAAACAGGCACCTTGGCTTCAGGACTTCCCTGATGAGCTGGCTGCAGCATCTGACCTGGAATCTGCATCCAAGGTGACTCTACAGATGGAGCTAGAAAAGGATAATGAAACAGACCTGAAACCCCAAGCTCATTTCTTAGGGTCACAGGGATGTGTGAGGGTGGATGGGGGAAGTAGCTCTTCCTCCTACCTGATTTAAATCATGGTACCCATAATATTAGAGAATAGGAGCTCAACCCCACTGAATACTTCAGGAAAGGGAGAAACTATCCTGGTCTGATGGTTTTAAAGACCCAGCTTATTCTGGCTAAGCGACTAATGGGAAGAGGCAGATCCTACTTGTGTGGTAGGCCAGGGGAATGTGGAACAACTTCCCCCAGAAGTAGATCCCTGCATTGTCCCACTTGAGTATCTTCATCTTAGGACTTTGAGCATCCAAGACTTTGCCTTGGAAAAGAAAAGAAAATAGTGATACAGATGTAGGTGTTGATATAGATACATATACCTCTATAACTATGATTATATATACATGTAAATATACATAAAAACATTTACATGTATATTTATACATAAATATAATCCAAATTGACTACTTCTAGTTAAACTTGGACTAATTCAACAGTTCATTTCTAAGCAATTGATTTTATTTGTTATCCAGCCAACTGCCTGGCAACTGGTCACCAGAGTAGTTTAGAAAGCTGGCACCAATCTCAAAAGTCAAATACATCAATTTATGCCTAGACTTCTCCCGGACTGTATCTCAATGTCAGAATTAAATATTAATTCAGTGGGAAAAGTAATCAGATAAGTTGTTTGATATTAGGTAGACTGAAGAACCAGTTTTCTAAAGTTCTTATTTTTGAGCTAGACATTTTAGCATCTGGTAGATTTAAAGCCTTTGGCCAAATTTATAGAAGGATAAAGCAACCTAGATGATTTTTATGACTTTCTCTTTTTGAATCTGACCCATAATTATCTTTTTTCCCTATAAATTCATAACACATTTCATGCCTATCATTAATTTGACAGCTAATTGTCTTGCCTGGTGACAAGCTTTACATGGTTGCCTGATAATTTAATTTTCATTTTGTTTTAAGAGATAGAGAGTCATAATGGGTTTTGTTATTGAGTTGTTTCAGTTGTGTCTGACTGTGACCCCATTTGGGGTATTCTTGGCAAAGATCCTGGAGTAGTTTGCCATTTCCTTCTCCGACTCATTTTACAGATAAGGAAACTGAGGTAGACAAGGTTAAATGACTTGCCAAGGGTCACACAGGTATTAAGTGTCTGAGGCCACATTTGAACTCAGAAGGATGAGTCTTCCTAACTCCAGGTGTGGCATTTTGTCAACTGTGCCACCTAGGTCTCCATAAGGGGAAAGGGAGAGAGATATTGGGAAATGTAGGTGATGTGAAAACAAAAGGTATTCATAGCAATTTTTTTACAAAAGGAATTGTTGAGAGGTTCCCACTAAAAACAGAATTTATATTTGCTTAAACTGTTTGGGACTATGGAATATTCAGGAATATGGAAGAATTCAAGATTTCAACTCTTTTAGGAATTCATTGGACTTAGAAGGTCAGTCCTAGGAAATGGCTGGAGGTTTCAAGGTTAATGACTAGTGCATATTCACATAGCTTGGTAAGCATAATAAACAATGATTTATTTTTTTAGAATCAAAGTAACATGCTGGAAGTCACAGGCTTCCATGAATCAAGGGGCTCTTATATTTCCTCTGACATTAATTGTGACCCTGGCCATGTCTGAAAAAAATTCTGCCTTGAACTAAGAATAAAATCTTCAGGATACCAATATTTATTTAGTTGATACAGAAATGAGAAATAAAGGTTTAAAATTGTGCAGTTACTTATTTAATTTAATTTGCATTTTTATAGGCCTTTAAATTCTTTAACAGAGTAGACAACTGAGCCTAGGACTTAATTTGCAAGAATTATCTAAATTAGGAAGTTATCAGAAGACCTACTTTCCCCTCTTGATAAGTGAATACCAGGTGAATTTTTCTCTAACCCCACCCTCTGGCTATTGGCAGTAACCTCCCTTATTATGACTCCTCCATGAATCCTTCTCTGACCACTCTAGCCTACTGTGACCTTCCCCTCTAATTCCTATACTATTTATCATCTGTAACACTTACTTGACTCTTAGAACATATTATGTATCAGTATTTATGATGGATGCTCTGGAATGACTCACTCATTCCAATATGCCCAACTTACATTCATGCTGGCAAGTATAGATTCCCAAAGAAGGATCACCAATCACCATATGGTCATATTTGAATTCTCCCAGACATCCTATTATGAGGAAATAAATGCCCCTATCCTAAAAAAAATATGTTCATAGAATAACAATTTTAGTTCTTTTCTTTATCATTTACTAAACTTCTGTTTAGTAAGCAAAAGAAACAATGGTATCACAGTTCCTTATATATTAAAGGAAATATATAAATAATAAAGAAATCATAATCCATAGATAAACCTAGATCTCTCAACAATATACTCAATATCCATAGGGAAGAATGGGCACACCCAAAATATGCCAACAGGTATATAAATGAGGAAAATCCATGTGCTTAGAGTAGCTTCCAGTTCTGGGGCTGCAAATTTCAATGTCTTCTTTCTAGCTTGGGAATTGTCTTTAAAAATTTCCTGACGAATCTTTGATTTGATGGATATTTCTAAAGTTGAATTAATATACACTATACTTAATTCAACACCTCAATGACCTAGTCAGTCCACTAAGTGATTCCTTTTATTCTGTTTTGAATCTGTTCCTCTGCCCAACTAGACCTAGTCCTCAAAAGCAACTGTACAATCCATCACTTACAACTTTGAGTTTAAATTATAAAGTTTTAAAGTTTGTCCCTTTACTTCTTCGTCTTTCCACTTCTCTTTCTGAGTTTTGACTACAAACTGATAAATTACATTTGTCCCAGAATTATGCAATCTTTTCTGTATCTCCTCAGTTTATGACAGTTTATCATGCTTGAACAAAATTCTCAGAGTAGCTCTTCCAGCAATAGTAACCCATATAAACTATAATTCTTAGATTTCTGAGCAAAGACTTAAATCTGCAACAAAACTTAAAGAGACAGTTCATTATACATTGTATTACTAAATTGTCATATTCATATTTCTGGTCTTACCAATTAGACTATAAATTCTTCAAGGATGGGAAAACTATCTCATGCTTCTTTGAATCACCAATAACATCTCATAATAATTCACATTTACAGTTACAACAAAATGTTTCTCTCAAAATAGACCTATGAGGTAGATAGAACAGATATTATCTTTCTCATTCTATTTATGTGAAAACAGCATCTCAGAGAAGGAAAGTAACTTGCAACAGAGTCAGAATCTGAACTCAAATCTTTTGATTTCTCATCATAGCCTCTTAGATTCAGAGAGTAATGGGATTTTTAAGGTCTAGAAAATGTTTATAATATGAGGAAACTTTTTCTGGTTCATCTCTTGTTGTTATTCTTATAAAGTATGTATCTTTATAAAAATATACAATATAAATATAAATTAAAAGAATATAAATATGTAACAAATATATCTTTGTAAAATAAATATAAATATATCTTTATATATGCAAACATATGTACTTGCATCAATGTAATATATAATTATCTATAAATACAGATATACTTTTGGTTTTTTTTGAGAAAATTAGTGATTTCCAAGGTACTGGACAATCCAGTTGAGTAAATTCCTTCAATAACAGAGATCAGAATCTTTACTTCTAATTCTACCTCCATTGTCTCATTTTTTTTCCTTTTCAAGTCCACTAGCTCAGTCCTGGCCCCTGTTATCTCTCACCTGAAGTATCATACATAATACCTTCCTAGTCTCCCTGCTTCTTGTTTCTTCCCACTTTCATCCATTCTTCACATAGCTGCCAGATTCATCTTCCTAATGCAGATCTCTGATCATGTTACTTCCTTCCTTGAAAACCTTTAATGGCTCCTTATTACTCACCAAATCAAATCTAATTCAGTCTAGTTTTTAACCTCCTCCATAATCTGGCAAGAACCTACCTTATCTCATTACTTTTCTTTTACATATTCGGTGTTTTATTGAATCTGGACCACTCAGTTCATTAAACATATCGTTGCTCACCATTATTCCTATTCCAAGAATGCCTTCCTTTTCTCATTTCCACCAGAAATTATATTCAACCTTTAAGTTCCCACTCAAAAACCATCTTCTTCCTGAAGTCTTTGTTTAATTGTAAGTAATCTCTGCCTCCTCTGACCTCTCATAGCATTCTGTGCATACCTCCATTATAGTGGTCTATTTTGTATTAGACTGGCGTTTTAAATGCATATTTGTTCTTTCTTTCTTACAAGACTATATACATCATGTCTTATTTGCCCTTGAATTACTTTTCCTCCATTATGTTCCTGTGTACATTTATTGTTTAGTATTTTTCAGTTGTGTCCTACATGACTTCTTTTGAACTTTTTTTGGCAAAGATACTGAAGCAGATTGTAGAATTTCCTTCTCTACTTTATTTTACTGAGTTAAGTGACTTGGCCAGGGTCACATAGCCAATAAATGTCTAAGGCTGGATTTGAACTCAGGAAGAGGTGTTTTTCAGTCTCCAGGTCTACCACCTGATTACCCCTTTGCATATAGTTAATACTTAATTTTATTTAAGATGAATTGAATTGGATTTTTGTTTCTAGAAACTCTTCACTAATAGGAGGTAGCATTGAACAGTAGAAGAAATGGACTCTGGAGAGAGAGGACTTAGGTTCAAATCTTCCCTCTGATATTCACTTTCTGTGAACACATCACTTAACCTCTGGGTCTCAGTTCCCTCATTTATAAAATAAGAAGAATGACCTCAATGGACTTTGAGGTCCCTTCTATTCTGATTTTTCTTGTCATTTATCTTATCCATTAGTAAAAACTGAAGGCAAAAAAAAATCCAAATAAAATATAAATTTAAGATAGTCTTGGTTTGATCTTGAGGGGCATGGAAGCCAAGTTTTTCCAAATTTTTAGGGAACTTCCTCACAATTATAGTTCTCTGAAAGTGGAAGGGAATCCTTAGGAGATAGTAGGTACATATCCACTAGTAATCTTCTAGCAAAGTCTAAAAGATCACTTGTTGACAACTCTATGTATCACATATTTTTAATTCTTTTTCAGGTACAGACTAGATGACCACTGACCACTGAGGTCTCTTCCAGTTGTGAAACTGTGAGTTGAAAGGGACCTGAGTTGAAATTCTGACATTCTGGCTATATCCCTGGCTATACATTTCTGTAGGTATGGTCTGTTTTTGTTCGTAAGAACATAATAAAGAAATGACTGAATTAGAGTTTGAATACTAATTTATATTGGATCTACCCAAATAGAAAAGGAAATTCAGAGAAAAGAAAGGTAAGTTAGGGTAAGAGAGGTGTTCTGGATTAAGAGAATCCATTCAGAAATTGGGGAGGAGCAGAATTTGAGTTGTCCCAAGAAGGACAAAAATACTTTTCCTCCTCATCCCCCTCAAGCCTGGTCTTACATGAATGAGGAGAATGAGACAAATGTGTGTCTCTCTCCTCTAACCAAAGCACTAACTACCTGAGGAATGGTCACTTTACTGTGGCTGAGCACACAGGATGAGGAGTCCTCCAAAAGCAAAGGCTAATGTCAAGATTGAAAAAAACCACCAGACAACTTGTACCCAGAACCAGGCATTCATTTCCATGCATAGCAGCTGGCCTCCTGGAGAAGTTCTCCAAGACAAACAGTTCAAGGGAAAAAAAAACAAAATAGCAATAACTTGTATGTGAGTGATGTTTCCAGGAATTAGGCAGCTTGATAAAGAAAACAGAAGTCTTTTAGTGGGCCAGTTAACTATTTCAGGTCTGAACAATGCAGCAGGGGGCACTTAAACAACTGGAGAGCTTCTCACTAGAAGCCTGGATTCTGGAACTTTCCAGGAACTTGGCACTATCCGGAAAATTCCCACCTCTATCCAGGAGTCTAGTTCAATTTATCCAGATCCTCCTGCTCATCCTTCATGGCTAGGGTTTCATGAAACCACTGTAAAATGTATATGTTGCACATATAGATATGTAGGTCCACATAGTTTTATAAAAATGGTGCATGGGAAAATACATATTTCTGGAGTCTGGCCTATCCTTCCCATGGGAAAATTTGATTTCTCTTTGGATAAAAGGAGAAGGATCATGAGACAGATTACTCTTTTCTTCTCTGAGGGCAAGGTACCAGAATAGCTATTTGTCCTACTAAATATTACTAGTTTAGGGTTGTGCATTAGCTTCAAAAGCAACAAAGATGCTAGCTGATCTTATTGCTACCCCTTAAAGAGGAAGAGATAGCCCTAAGTTTAAACCTTCAGGCTTGACTCTTTCCCTCCAAATTTAGTTCAACAAAAAAATCATCACAAGTATCAAATAAGGAGTAAATGAATTTATTCTAGTAAATATTGTACTGGAGGAAGAGAGTACCATAATTTTTTTTAAAAAATATCAACTGTTCTTATTAAAACCCTTTAGTAAGTAAATACTAATTTCTAAAAGTAGTGTAGTCTGACTGATTGATATCCATTAAAAGATTTATAGTATTTTTTTCCAATTACATTTAAAGTCAATTTTTAACATCCATTTTTTGAAAAATTGTGAGCTCAAAATTTTTCTTTTTTAAGTTGCTTTTTATTTAATATTTATTCTCATTTTGTACAATTAATGTTATTTTTACATTAGTAAAATATTCTTGTTTAAGAGTAAACGAGATACCCCCTCCCCCCATAAATATAGACTTGCTTCAGCGATAAAGTAAAGGGGAGAGAAAAAAATTAAAATTAAAAAAAAAATAATAGTAATAATTGCAGGTATGGCCAGGTGGCACAATGGACGGAGCACCAGCCCTGGAGCCATGAGCACCCGAGCCCACATCCAGCCCTGTACACCCAACAATCACCCAGCCATGTGATATGCAAGCCACCCGAACCCCACTGCCCTGCAGAAACCAAAAAAGAAAAAGGAAAAAAAAGACCCCAAATGAAATAAAATAGCAATAATAGTAGGGGTTGCATTGGCCCTTGAGCCAGGAGCACCCAGGTCCCAATCCGGCCTCAGACACCCAACGATCACCCTGCTATGTGGCTCCAGGCAGGCCACCCAGCCCCATTTGCCCTGCACCCCCCCCAAAAAAATAATAATAATATTGAAAAATGTGCTTCAGTCTTTGTTCTAACACCAACAACTCTGTCGTGCGTGGATCACATTCTTTATGATTAGTCCATGGCAAAAGTTACTTCCATATTTTTCCAACTTTGCCATTGCTGATCACAACTCCCTCCTTTGGTATTTCTCCACTACCATGTATTATATTTTCTCTCTCCTTTCACTCTGACTCTGCTGTAGAGTAGCTGAGTGGCACAGCAGACAGATCCCTGACCCTGGGGCCAAGAAGCTGCAGCTCCCAGCTCCCTGGGGCTGCCTCCGGGAGGCTGAGGTTCTTTCGCTCTAGTGGGCCACCCCTCCGACCCCAGGAAGCAGAGCCTTTCTGCTCTTTTCCAGGTTACCTTGAGTAGGAGAACTGCCTCACTGGGTCCCTTTGTGGGTTCTGTCTCTCGAAAGTTTAGTTAGAGTCCTTAGCTTATGAGTTTTATCAGAGAGCACCTAAGACTCGATCCTTTATTGTCGCCATCTTCTCAAAATTTTTCTCTCTCCCTCCTTCCCTCCCCACCCCTTTCTCCATGAAGGTGAACAATCTGTATAAATTATACATGTGCAAATGAAACATTTCCACATTAGTCATGTTGTGAAAGAAGAGACAGGAAAAAAGGGAAAAAAAACCCAAAACCACACAAAAAAATCCCCAAAGTGAAAATAGCATGCTTCTATCTGCATTCAGATAACATGGATATGGATAGCATTTTCCGTCATTGGTCTTTTGGAACTGACTTGTATTATTGACCTGCTGAGAAGAACTAAATCAACTACTGTTGATCATCTCACAGTGTTACTGTTTTTTGTGTGTGTACAATGTTCTCCTGGTTCAGCTCACTTCACTCAGCATCAGTTCATGCAAAGCTTTCCGGGTTTTTCTGAAATCCACCTGCTCTTCATTTCTTATGGAACAATCGTATTCCATTACATCCATATACACAACTTATTCAATCATTTCCCAAATAATGGGCATTTCCTCAATTTCTAGTTCTTTGCCACCACAAAAGAACTGCTATAAATATTTTTGTATATGTGGCTCTTTCCCCCTTTTTTTAATGATCTCTTTGGAATAAAAGCTTGGTAGTGATATTACTGGACCAGAGGCTATGCAGCTTTTCTAGCCCTTTGAGCAAATTTCCAAATTGTTCTCCAGAAGGGTTGAATTAATTAACAACTCCATCAACAATGCATTAGGGTCCCAGTTTTCCCATATCTTCTCCAACATTTATCATTTTCTTTTCCTGTTATATTAGCCAACCATAGGTGTGAGATAGTCCCTTGGAATTATTTTAATTTTCATTTGTCTAATCAATAGTAATTTAGTTGAAGGGGATGTGGGAAAACCGGGACATTAAGGCATTATTGGTGGAGTTGTGAACTGATCCAGCCTTTCTGGAAAATATTTTGGAGTTATGCTGAAAGGGCTCTAAAACTGTGCATACCCTCTGATACAGAAATACTCAATCTGTATCCCAAAGAGATCATAAAAAAGTGTGAAAAACCCACATATACAAAATATTCACAATAGCTCTTTTGCAGTGGCAAAAAAATGGAAATTGACATCTTCCATAAGGGAGACATATTGTGGTGGAAAAGCTCTGGCCCTGGAATCATGAAGATCTGGATTTGCATCCTGCCTCTGATACTTAACTAGTTAAGTGTGGGTTTCCTCATCTGTAAAATGGGGAGAATAATAATAATAATAATGCCTGCTTCACAGGGTTATCATGAAGATCAGATGAGACTAGGTATGTAAAGTACTTTACAAACTTTTAAAATATTATATAAATTATTTATAAGGAGTGGAGTAGTGGATAGGGTGCTTGCAGTAAGAGAGATGTGATTTGGGGGTAGGAAGGGAAAAGATTGAGAGCTTTTTGAAGAGTTTTACCATTATATTACATAAGAGTGATAACATCAAAGGATTGTAGGACTCTTCAAAGATCCATTGACCATAACTGAGAAATTAGCAAACTGAATGCATACCACAGATCCATGAAAAGCAATAGGAAGTAGTAGAGAATAAATACCATCAATGAGTTTTCTCCCTTATAACAACAGGAAATTGGGAGGGGACCCAAATAGGACTTAGATCTATGAGTGAGGAATTCTTGATTTTGGGACTGAGGACTCTTGAGAATGCATATAAATCCTTAGAATAAATGATTGTTTAATCAAGAATTTCCCTTATATTAAAAATGTATGCTGTAATATTATGAATGGGACACCGGCCAGTAGACAATCAGATCACTTTTCTAAATGGGGACTGAGAGCCAGAAGAATGAGAAAATCTTCCAAAATATTCTTGGATCCTTCTGGTCATAAAGAGGTCTCTCATCCAAAGAAAACACAAGGATATTATGAATCTAACCTGCCTTCAAGCTATTTGCTGTCTAGTTGTTATCCAGTTCCTCAGGCATGTCCAACTCTTTGTGATCCCATGGACTGTGGAATGCCAGGTCCTTCTATCCTCCACTATCTCCCAAAGTCTGACCAATTTATGCTCATTGCTTCTATGATACTCTCTATCCTGCTCATCCTCTTCCATCCCCTTCTCCTTTTGCCTTCAATATTTCCCAACATCAGTCTTTTCCAATGAGTCCTCTTTCTCATTATGTGTCAAAATATGCAAATTTCATCTTCAGTATTTGTCCTCCCAATGAAAAGGCTGAATCATCTGTAAGTGCCCATGGTAAGTACATATGGTACTTGGTGTTTTTGAATGATAGATAGATATATACAAGTACATATCTATATCTACATAGATATACATACCTACATAGCTGGACCTTTACTATCCAGGGAATACTTAGTAAGGAAATTCCTTTTACCAATTGATTATAGATTTATAACTACTCTATAATTTAATTTTAAGAAGCATATTGGGCACTTAGAGATTAATTAAATCTCCAAGGGTCACATAAGCAGTATGGGTCAGAGGTAGACCTTAAATCCAGGTCTTGCTGAATTGGTGATGGGTCTGTACCGACACTACCTCAAAATATACCAATCAAAATGTATCATGAAACTCTATACCAAATGAATTGCACACATAATAAATGCTAAAGAATTGGCACTTTTTTGTTCCTGGAAGAGGGATGTATGGGTTTTTCTTTCTATTTGTTGAAAAAATGAATGTCAGTGTGTTCAAGAGTGATTAAGGATATTAGATGCATCTTTCCTTTGTTGGTGCCATTTCTTTTAGAATAAAGCAAAGGTGCTTTCATGCTTGACTGCAGTTGCCAAACAATTTACATTGGCAAGACTAGGTAATATAGCACAAAAGTCAAAATGGTATCTTTTAGTCAGACTTCTGTGTAATCAACAGTTCAGAAAGGTTTGTCACTGTAATGCTTTGCCAAAAAGGCAAAGACCGTGAAAGTTGTATAAACCCTGTCCCATCCCTTCTATGGGAAAAGAAAGGGGGAGGGGAGAAAAAGTCCAACCCTCTTTAACAAAGATCTATTTTCATACTCCTTCCAAGGTTCTCAAGAGAGACCCACATAGGGCTAATCTGGATTTCTTCCTGGAGACAGTCTATGCCCAAGTAAAATAGAAAAAATTCACAAGCAAATTTCTATCTGATAGAAGAGAAAGGGGTGACCTCTGGCTCAGGGTCCCCAAGCTCTGTATTTACATAGGTTGATGTTAGTACTGGGCTGACATTATGTTTCCACTCAGAATTTATTTTCTGAAACCTCCAAATACAGCTTGTGTATCCTTCTCATATAAGAAAAGTTCCTATGTATAATATAGGATTTTGATCCCCACTTGTATTTAGGGGATGTGTTCACCTTTAAGAGGCATTCTATCAGCAACCTTGATGAGGGAGATGGCAGGCAGGAATGGTGGAGGATGTCTGAGTTCCTACTCTAGCAGTAGTTTCCTCACCCTGGTAAAATATGTAAAGAATTTGAGGAATGCTTTCCTTGCAGTGGGAGGTTTAGTGGAAGTTGCCCCCAAAGGATAGTATAATTTGCTTTTGCCACAAAATTTTATTTTTATTAGTTCTAAGGGTGGGTGTGTTTGTGTGGGTGTCTTTATATATATGCATACTAATATATAGGCATATATGCATGTATATATATATATATATTTATCAACATTATTATTCTATCTCTTCTTTTAGGCTCTCCTGTTTATGTTGTTGTTGAGTCATTGATTCAGTCCTATCCAACTCTTCATGACCCCCATTTGGAATTTTCTTAGCAGAGATACTAGAGTGGCTTTACATTTTCTTCTCCAGCTCATTTTACAGATGAAGAAACTGAGTCAAACAGGGTGAAGAGAGTTGCCCAGCATCCCACAGCTAGTAGGTGTCTAAGGCCAAAATTAAAATTTTTCTGACTTCAGGCTTGGTCCCCTATCCACTGTGTCACCTAGCTGCCCTTCTTTTTTTATAGAAACATCCATTTGCCTAGAGATATATGCTTTCGATGGGTCTTTGTTTAGGACGATCAAATAGAGCCAGTGTCAGTTTTTCTTGTACCTCAGCTCTCTTAAAAATGGGAATGTGGGGAGAGAGCAAATGAGATGAATTACCCATCCCTCTACAGAGATCCAAACCATTTCCCAAATCTCTTTCCATTGAAACATTAATCATACTAGAAAATGATACCGCAGTTGCCAAAGTGTCTTTTTTATAAAGTGTGAATAAAGTGATAGTAATGAAAGGATAGTGAGCAATGTAGAAAGAAGATGGTGGCTCATTCTATCGCTGCTGGGGAAAAAACAGTTTCTTCTCTGGAGTCCAGCTCTCCGTCAAAGGACAAGAAATTGTCCAAAGGCTTAATGCAGATACAGTCTTTGAATTAATCCTTTCTTAATAGTCAAAAGAGAAAAAGCACTGAGTATTTTTCTGATTGCTTTATGTTCTCACTTTGCACATCAATTTCTAAACAGGGAGAAAATGGGGGTAGGGATGGGGTGGGAAGTGGGAGACCACTCCTCTACTTCTAGTGTTCATTATTGGGTAAAACTGACAGAGACAGAGGAGATTATACATCACAATCACCCTACACATCTTACTACCCTAAAGCCATGCTTTGTATCTCTGTCCTGCTGGTTGCTGTGTGTGTTTGTGTGTGTGTGAGAGAGAGAGAGAGAGAGAGAGAGAGAGAGAGAGAGAGAGATTGGTTGGTAAGTTAAGCTTTCAGTCTCTATGAAGACATATCTAATCACAAGGAGCTTATTCTAATGGGAGTATGCAATAGGTAGGGGAGATGCCCCAGAAGAGGTAAGACTGCTTATGAAATAGTGAAGAAGTATAGAGAGTAAGGAGTGGAACTAAAAGTGAAGTGAACAAGTGAACATGGTCTGGAAACTCATGAAAGGGTGATCCAGACCAGAAATTCATCAATCATGGTTATACTTATGCCAAGGAGAACTAATAAAGGTCCATAGAAAACTCCTGAACTAGAATTCTCTCTCATTCCTTTTTTCCCTCAATAGTATTTTGTTTTTTCCAAATACATGTAAAGACAATTTTTAACATTCATTTAAAAAACTTTTTTTGAGTTTCACATTTTCTTCTTCCTTTCCTCTCCTCTCCCCCTTCCTATACAGTAAGAAATTTGATATATTATGTATGTGGAATTTTGTAAAACATATTTCTATATTAGTTATGTTGTGAAAGAGGAAAGAGAATTGTCTCTTAACTATGGCTGGTGATTATTTGAAGTCTACAGTCTCAGATAACTCTGATTTAAGGTTAGGATATTCCTTTTAACTCTTATTACCTTTTAAAAAAATTTTTTTTTTGCAAAGTGGGGTGAAGTGACTTGCCCAGGGTCACACAGCTAGGGAATTATTAAGTGTCTGAGCTCCTATTTGAACTCAGGTCCTCCTGACTCTAGAACTGGTGCTCTATCTACTGCTCTCCCTCCTGTTCCTTTTTTTAATTATAATCCTGTGTTACTGCAATCTCTTTGGGGGACTTTACCCTCACCCCAAAAATACAACAAAGAAGTCATCTGGCAGTTTGACTAGTAATAAAATGAAGTTGGACAAGAATAAAAACTAAACAAATAAGGGAAGACTGATGTAGCCACCCTCCCTCACATCCCAACCTATATTTGGAGTTTTAAAAATTTGTGTGTGCTGTATTCTGCCCAGGACAATACCTCCCTGTCTTCCTACACCTGGAAGCAAGAGGTGTGAGATCAAGTTTTAGATTCTAGCCCTTACAAGCTGTGTGGCCCAGGGTTAGGCTGCTCATCTTCAGGTTGAGCCTCAATTTCCTTGTCTCTCAAATGAGGATGATACTGGCAATGCTTATTCTACAGGATTGTTCTGAAGAAAACCCTTGTAAGCAAGGGGATGTAAATGTAAATATCATTATTCCTTTCACTTAAGCAACAGACTACAGATAGGATCATAGAATCTTGATGAGGGAAGGGACCTTAAAGGTGATCTAATCTAAATTTCTCATTTGAGGAAATTCCAGCCTAGAGAACTGAAATAACTTCCCCAAAATAATGAGTCAAGGCTTGATCATACCATATTTTTCCCAAAATAAGACCTAACTGGAAAATAAGTCCTAGCATGATTTTTTTCGGGATGCTTGTAATATGAGCCCTATTCCCAATTTAAGCCCCAGCTAAGATTGTCAGCCAGATGGACACATTTATTAGGTCTGTCACAACACAAAGAGGATGTGTTGAATTATAAGCTAGTAATATTAATATATAAATAAAAATAATGTTATTGACATTAATACTTAAAATATATTTTGTACATGAATAAATGAATAAGTGCAGATTGTTGAACATAAAAATGACATTCCCTGAAAATAATCTCTAAAACATCTTTTGCAATAAAAATTAATATATGACCTGGTCTTATTTTTGAGGAAATACAGCCGGTCTTCTGACTTCAAATCCAGCAGGTAACTGTCATCTCAGTCTGTCTCCTAGATTTCTTTAGTTGTTTCCAATAGTCTGGAGGCAATATGTGCTTAATCAAGACTCTAAAATCAAAAGCTGAAGAAGACTAAGGGATTTTTTCATACATCTTCAAGTAGATAAATGGAAATTATGACCAACTATTTCCCAGATCTACTGAGAAATATCTTCATTTGTAGTTGACAGGATTTGGATACTTCATAATTTATAACATCCTAGTAGGGTTATTAATGACCATTACTGATAGAAGTTATTAAAGTGCTTTTTTTCCCTCTTCAGAGATCATTAAAAAAGGGGTAGAGTCTCATCTATCCAGGAAAGTTCTGCCCAAGGCAAATCTCAGAATTCTCAACATCCTTATGGAACTTAGGTGTCTTTCTTAAGAACTCTGATCAATACAATGATCAAGCACAATCTCAGGGGCCTGTCGAGGAAGGACAAAGGACGTTACTCACCTCAGGATAGTAGGGTAGTAGGAAAAGATGCTCTCCTGACTGGAAGGTGCTATCTCAAGATACAGAAGGAGACAGATTTTTTTTTGAGTGCTAGAATTTGTTTTGCTTGATTGTGCATAAAAATGTTATTTTCTTTTTCTTTTCCCTAAATGGTAGGTACTTAATAAATGCTTTTAACTTGACTTGAATGGAGGGGAGAGGAAAATAGAAGGAATAGAAGGGAGAGAAAATAAATGCTTGTTAATATGTTTTAAAAGGGGAAAAAAAGAACTAGGACTCTTTGTGGAGTAGAGTTATTTATGCCAGGTTAGAAATGGCTTTTTGCCCTAGAAAATTTCAGACTTGAACAATGTCAAACACCTCTCTCTCCATCCCCAAGGGCTAGGTTGACCTGACAGAGGTGAACCACACAAATTAAACTTCATTCTGTTATCTGCAGTAATAGCCAACTTTATATGAGTGTACTTTGTCTATGAGTTAAAACTAAAAGCACAAATAAGTGTTCTCCCCAAATATCTTCTAACTCCAGAACCCTAAAATTCTCTGCATTAGGAATTCATTGTTTTGAATTAATACAGCCGTTTTCCTGAGGTTCCTCTCACATACAAACACCCCCGTGACAATTGAGGCAGCTAATAGCACAGTGGATGAGCTGAGTTGAAATCCTGCTTCAGATATTTAAGAGTTGTGTGACTCTGAACAGGTCACTTTAATCTGTTTGTCCTCAGTTTCCTCATCTGTAACATGAGACTAATAAAAGCTCCTTCCTCCTAGGGTTGTGAGGATCAAATGAGATAATATTTGTAAATCACATATATACTTACATATATTAATACATTGTAAATGCTAACTGCTATTATTAATATTATTATGTCAGAGATGAAACTATTAACACCTAGTAAATTTGAGGCAGGGATGAACAGGAATGTTCCATCCAAATGAGACACAGAAGATCTAAGTTTTGGTGAGAGAGAAGAGACAGAATCTAGATCAAGGTGGTTGTTGGTGTTTGACCATTTCAGTCATGTCTGATTCATTGTACACACATTTGGGGTTTTCTTGGCAGAGAAACTGGAGTGTTTTGCCATTTCCTTCTCTAGCACATTTTACAGATGAGGAAACTGAGGTAGCATTAGCTGACTTGTCTAGGGTTATATGGCTAATAAGTATCTGAGGCTAGGTTTCAACTCAGGAAGATGAGTCTTCCTGATTCCAGGCCTGGTACTCTATCCACTGTGGCACCTAGTTGCCAAACCTAATCAAGACTAGGAGCCAGAATTTGCCAAGGCTAGCCGCAAAAGGTGACAAGAGATTATTGGAAATAGTCAGTTTTTGCTCAAATTTCCTTTTATGGTTATGAGAATATTTTATTCTTTGTGCTTCTTTAAAAAAATCATCAGGTAGCTCTACATTCTGATATTTTAGGTTATTCAGAACACATAATACTTTAAGTTATAATCTTGATATAATTTGTCATTCCATGTTTTTCCTTCCTTCTTACTAAAAAGTCTGTACTATATGATGAAATCTTAAGGTACATATGTACCCAGGTACATAGAAAGATAAAAAAAAGACATGAGTTCCTGTCCTCAGGGAGATAACAGTCTTCTGTGCAGATACGATACATGCAAAAATAAGCAAATGTTATATGTATCTATTTATATACTAATGACTTAAAACAGCACTAAAATATTTGGAACACTCTAGGTGTGTACAAATATATACACATGTATATCAAATGTATATTATAAGTATATCAAATGTATATTTTAAACAAGCATACACATCTTGTAAAATATACATGAATTATATGCACACCTGTGTTGTCCATCCATGTGCATGTTGTATGTTTATACACATGTGTATCTATATACACATGTTAGTAATAATGGAGCCACAGAAGGATCATCATTAGGTAATGAGGTGTTAATCAGTTGATTTAGAGAACTGGGCAACCTATCAATTGACTTCTAAGAGCCTAGGGAATTGCCCCTCTCTAATTCAAAGAACTTCAAGTTCCCTAAAGTGCTAACACCTCATTAACACATTAATACCTCTAACAACTGGTCCTGTTATAGCTTAAGCTACTTTTACCTCTTTCTCTTGAGATGACATCCTGACCCATCTGTGACAGCCTTGAAGGGACCAAGCCATGCATCTCATTATAAACAAATACAAACATAGGGGAGAGGTGCTGACAATTAATGAAATCATGAAAGATTTTTGGAAGAAGGTGACATTTGAGCCTTGAGTAAGGAAGGAATCCAGGGATTTCATGCCAAGGTGATGAAGGGGAGCATTCTAGAATTGAGGTAACAATCCATGCAAAGGCAGGGAGAGAGGAAATGAAATGTCTCATATGAGGAATGACAAGTAGGCCAATTTGGTTGAAATTAGACTAATCAGATTGTTTTCTGGGGGGGAGGGAAGGAAGCAGAGGTGGTAGAAAAATGTGAAACTCAAAAACTTGCAAAAAGATGAATGTTGAAAACTGTCTTTGCATGAAATTGAAAAAATTAAAAAGGAATGTATAATCTATAATAAAGTGATGAGAAATAAATCTGGAAAGATAGGCCCAATTGTGATGGTACTCAACAAACTGAGGAGTTTGGATTTTATTCTAGATAAAACTAGAGAGCCAGTGGAGCTTTTGGAGCTGGGGAATAACATGGTTAGAATTGTGCCTTAGGAATATCAGTTGACATCTCGATAGATGATGGTTTGGGAAGGTGAGAGACTTGAGACCTTCTGTTAGAAGATTCTTTCAGTGGTCCAGATGAGAAAGGATATAGGCATAAACTATAATGGTTATGGTGTGACTAGAGTAAAGGTGACCAATGTGAAATGCATTGATGAATTTATAAGAGATAATGTGGAAATAGAATCAACAAGAACTGATTTTACATATATGAGTTGGATGAGACTTAAGAGTAGAACATCTCCTATAGGTGACCAGAATAAAGGTTCTAGCCTGAGTAGTAATAGAGAAAATAGGAAAAGGGAAAGGTTTAGGGAGGGGGGAAGATAATGTGTTCAGTTGTAAATGTGTTAAATTTGTGATGCCTAGAGGACATATAGGTGTTCAGTTAGCAGTTGGAATTCAGGTCTGTAGTTCAGGATAGTAATAAAAGTTGGATTTACAGTTCTAGGAGTCACCGCATTCATGATCTTTGAATTTGGAAACAGAGATGGAGACAGTTAAAGAGAGAGAGACACACACACACACACATACACACACACACACCACAGAGCAGAGAGAGAGAGAGAGAGAGAGAGAGAGAGAGAGAGAGGAGGAGGAGGAGAGAGGGTATATAGTGCTTGGAAAGGGCATGAGAATGAGATATGGGAATGAGAGCCCTGCTGTACAGAGCTTTATGAAGGAAGTCCAAAAGAAATTTTATTTCTTAATTTGACTTAGTGCCAACCTTTCATCCAAAGCTGGTACAGATCCAGGCAATCATATTTTTGGGTTCTGAAAAGTTGGTTTAGGCCTGGAGATGGCACTGAAAGCCAAATCTCCAATGGTTTGAATTATAGTAAAGGCCTCCCTATACTGAGATGCTTGTGGTTTAACAATCCCAAGTACAGACAGGATAGCGTTATGTCTTGTGAATGAAATGCTTCTTTTTTACCATGGTCTGATGGGATGGACCCGAGATCTCAGTGTAGAAGGTACAGGAGCCTAGGTGAGGTTCTTCTCTCTAATGGAAACCAATTTGTGATAGTGGTACAGAACATTCAGATATCAGACTAATAAATTTATTTTTCTCTAGAAAGAAATTATACAAGTCTAAGTGATGATTTTTTGAAAGTGAACAAACAGAAAAGGGACTGCACCTCCCCAGAATGTCTAGTTATGCCCCATTTAAGTGAAAGATTTTTTTCTTGCCAGGAGGTATCTTTGATTCTCCTAGTAAAAGGGATACCCAATGATTCCACTGGAATGTCAACATTTCGCCTACTGACATTTACTGAACATTCTTAGTGAGTTTCAAATACCTATAAGGGTTTATTTATTTAATAAGGCTTTCAATTCATCGACATAGCCATTTTTGATGGAAAAAACTAAGAACTAGGAATTAAAAAAAACTTTTATTGATATTTTTAAAAATATCACCTGAACTTCCCAACAAAGAGAACCAATTCTTATAACAAGGAATTTTTATAGATACAGTAAAATTAATCAGTGCATAAAGTCTTCCAACTCTGAAAAGAAAGTGATAGGAGATATCTTCTCATATTTCTTCTTTAGGGCCAAACTTAATCATTTTTATTTTATAGCACTTTTTAAAAAATTATTTTGTTGTTTTCCCATTTATATTTTGTAGTCATTATATATGTTCAATTTATTATTAAGCATTTTTATTCAGCATGTGCTTGGTTGGGGATAAAAGGATAATGAAATAATACTAACTCTCAGGAGAAAAAGCATGAATATATGAGAATATGCAGAGTAAATAACAAAACAAACACACAGCACTATTAAGCATATTTAAGTATCCAAGGGTTTTATTTGAACAACAATCATGACAGAGAACCTTTTATGTTAACAAGGTTGTCCAAGTTGTCACAGAAGGCATTACAGATATTGGCTTTAGCCCATTTAGTGTGAATGCACCCTGACAGCTTTCTGAGAATTGTGATAACTATGTAAAAATTTCTCCAATAAAATTGAAATTGTACAAAAATAAACACACAGAAATCAAATACAAGATAACTAGGGAGAGAGAGAGAGAGAGAGAGAGAGAGAGAGAGAGAGAGAGAGAGAGAGAGAGAGAGAGAGATTGAGAACTGGCAATTGTGGGAAAGGCTTCATATATTAGGAGATGCCTGAGCTTTATCTTGAAGGAAGTGAGATATTTTACAAGGCAAGATGAAAAGGGATTGTATTTCAGACAGCATACAGTCAATGAGAAAATATGGAAATGGGAGGTGGAGTATGTAAGAAAAAAAAGACTAGTTTGATCAGACTAGAGAGCACAAGAAAATGTACAGAGAGGTCCTCCCCTTCTTATAATTTTACTGTATATTTTTCTCCATAATTCTATTAACTTTTCCTTTAAGTATTTAGGTGTCATGATTTATAGTGCAAATATGGTTAAACATTGATATTAATTGTTATACATGCTTCTTTTGAGTATTTTGCCTACTTATCTCAATTTTTCATATTTATTATATAACTTCGATGTTTGCTCTCTTTATCTTTTTACTTCACTTGCTCTGTCTTCATTTTAATTTTATGAGAATCTTAATGTTTCAGATGTTTCTTAGTTTCTTATAAATAATATAGTCTTATAGTCTGCTTTTTATCATTCTGCTATTTTCTTCATTTTAAAGGTTAGTTCATGCCACTTACATTTCATGGTTTTGATAATTATTTTTGCATTTCCTTTCATCTTGACACCTTGTACTTTTTTCCTTTCTTTTCCCCCTCTCCACTCACTATAAACAAGAAGAAAATGTTAAAAAAAGGAAAGACTTGTGATCTATAAATGAAGTTGTCTATTTCTGCTAAGATTCCTCTCTATTCTTCCCCTTGCCCTATTATTAATCACATATTTTCACTCTTTCTTCCTTTCCTTTTAATTCCCCTTCAACAACCACCTTTAACATTAGTTTGCTTTGTTTTATTACTTCCCTGTCCTCTCTTAACCCAAACTCCAATCGCCATCTCCCCTTCCTAGCCTATTTCCCTGTTAAATTTAATGTATCTTCACCATGTTCTTTGTATGTATGTGCGAGAGTGTGTGAGACAAAGTGTATCCAATCTTCTTTTGTTCAGATAAAAGTAAGGTTATCGGATGTTCTTTTTCCCATACTTCTTTCATGTATAAATAATCTTCATCTCATGAGTTATTATTACATAAGAGAGTGAGTTCCCTCTCCACCCCCTTCTCTTTTCTCAAGTTTATTACCTTATCCTTATTGCCATCTTTTCCTAAAATCATCCAAATAGAACTAAGGTATGTTAAGGTTCTTTTTCTTGTTTAACTTTCTCTATTGTCTCTGAAGGAATTTATTAAAAATCTACTATATAGGGACCACTAGGTGGCGCAGTGGATAGAGCACTTAGGAGTACCTGAGTTCAAATCCAACACTTAATAATTACCTAGCTGTGTGGCCTTGGGCAAGCCACATAACCCCATTTTCCTTGCAAAAAATCTTTAAAAAAAAAAAGAAAGAAGAATAAAAGAGATGATGTATTCAGGTGCAGAATGAGACGTTTTAAGAATTTTGTTTGTTAAACTGTGTATATCTATTACAAGGATTTTTGTTTTTCTTTCCTTTTTTTTCCCAATGGGTATGTAGGAGGAAGAGGAAATATATTTTTGTTTATTGAATAAATTTTAGTTTAATTTTTTAAAAAGACATTAGAGTTTTTAAAAGATACTTGTTTGCTCCTGACCAGTCTCCTATATGGAATCTAGGGTTATCCTGACATGCTACCTATTCTGGCTTGCCTCTGTCCACAACTTCTGCAGGATTCTGGCAGTATTTTTTAGGGAAGTCCTAGATTCTTTCTATTTTTACTTTGCTCTCTGGTTCTAAGAGATCTAGACACTTTTCATTGATGATTTCTTGAAATACAATACAAAAAATAGGGGAGGTCATGATTTTCAAGTAGTCATATGATTTTCTTTGATCTTTTTTTTTAAACATTTTTAAAGTTTTGAATCTCAGATTCTATCCCTTCCTCCCTTCCTTTCCTCTCCCTCCCTGAGATAGTAAGAATCAGATAGAAGTTATGCATGTATAATTATTTATAACATTTCTATATTTGTCATTTTGCACAAGAATGTGCAAAGTAAAGGAAAAGAAAGAAAATGAAAGAATGGAGAAAACTGCATGCTTCAGTTTGTATTCAAACAATATCAACTGTTTCTCTGGATGCAGATAATATATTTCATAATAAGTCCTTTGAGAATGACTTAGATCATTGTATTGCTGAGAATAGCTAAGTCATTCGTAGTTCCTCATCAAATGATATTGCTGTTACTATGTTCAACTCACTATGCATCAGTTCATGTAAGTCTTTCCAGGTTTTCTGAAATTGTCCTGCTTGTCATTTTTTAATAGCACAATAATATTCCAGTACAATCATATACCATGACTTGTTTAGCCATTTCTCAATTTATAGATATCCCTTCAATTTCCAACTCTTTACCACAATAAAAAGAACTGCTATAAATATTTTTGTACAAACAGGTCTTTTCCCCCTTTTTTGGTATGTCTTTGGAATACAGGTCTAGGTATTGCTGCATCAAAGGTTTTGCATAGTTCATGCATATCTTACTTTACCACCCCTCACTGGATTTTACTCAAGGAAATAGAGCTTCTTGTGGTGCTGCTCCCAGGAAGTCACCATCATCCAAACACAGTAAGTATGCCTACCATGGTGACCTGTGTTGATTAGGGGTTATTATTTTATACTGAAGTAGACATAAGAAGCTAGAGTCTCATAAATGCACCTATCTCAAGTCACTCAGATGAGACTAAATACAGACCTTGATAGAGTTTCACTGGAGTCAGGGACTAAACTTACAAAGATTTACAGAATAATTAACTCTCTCTAGTAGCATGTGCTCTCCAATAGTCTCCTGTCCCGCCCCCCCATCCCTCTGGAGCCCTTTGCCTCCAGGGAAGGGTACCTTGTATAACTGGCCATCAGCAGTACACAAGTTTTGTTGGAAAAACTCAGTTGGTCTTATCCTCAAAAGAATTGATTCCAGATTGTAACAATGGAAAAAAAAATTTTAAGCTTGGAAACATTTCAACTAAAATACAAAATCTTCATTTATAAGGTCTGAAAATTTGGCAGTTTAGTTTAATGACCAAATTGACCCCTTTTCTGATCACTCTACAATGTGACTGCCATTCCAATAACACCCCCTCTTAGTTGCCATATTGTTTCAATATGCTCTGAAGAACCCTTCTAACTGAAGAATAACAACAATACATGCTGCCAGGAGAAGATTAGAACTTCAAAAACATAATCTTTTGCTTTTCTTTTTCTTTGGTAGTTTGTTTTTCCTAGGTATTTTGTGATGACAGCCTGGCAGGACTTCATAAGGGTTGGCTAGTATGGCTGCAAGTTGATGTTTGTCCTTCATTATCAAAAAAGACCATTACATTAGGGAGGTGATGCCATGGCATACATGTGAATTGGATTTAAGTGATGTGATGCAGTTTCCTCATCTGTAAAATGAAGATCTAAATAGTTCCTACCTCTAGTTGACCTACTGAATAGGGAGCCAGGCCTGGAGTCATTGGGATTCATGAGTTCAAATATGACCTCAGACATTTATAGCTGAGAGATCCTGGACAAGTCACTTAACCCTGTTTGCCTCAGTTTCCTCATCTATAAAATAAGGTAGAGAGGGAAATGGCAAACTACTGCAGTATCTTTGCCAAGAAAATTCCACATGGGTCACCAAGAATTAGATATGACTGAAAATGACTGAACAAGTCATAACATATAGAGCCAGAAGAAATCTTAGCAACCATTAAGTCCAATACCCTGTATTCCTTTTATATCCATTTTTTTGTTTTGTTTTTGTTTTTGTAAGGCAATGGGGTTAAGTGACTTGCCCAAGGTCACACAGCTAGGCAATTATTAAGTGTCTGAGGATGGATTTGAACTCAGGTACTCCTGACTCAAGGACCAGTGTTCTATCCACTCTGCCACCTAGCCACCCCTGTATTTCTTTTAGAAAAGGAAAACTGATCCAGAGAAATTGTCACCTGCTCATGTCACAAATATACCTGAGAGTCAGGATTTGTGAATCCAGGTCCTTTGACTGCAAACCTAGTGTTCCCCCCCAAACTATAAGTTATTTTAGGCCAAGTACTCTGCTTTGTGACTCTTTTTAAGATAGCATTGGACACATGGTAAGTGCTCAGAAAATTGAATTGACGTGCTAAAATAATCACAATAGCTGAAATTTGTATAGCTCTTGAACAGTTGCAGAGTATTTTTCTCACATTAATTTTGTAAGGAAGCTGGTGCAAGTTTGCACTGACTGTCCCTGATGTCTGTAACATTCTACCTCCACATCTCTGTCTCCTGGCTTCTCTGACTTCTTTCAAGTCTCAGCTTCTGTGAGATGTTCTTTAATACTGATGCATTCCTCTATGATAAGATCCAATTTATCCTGTCTGTGGAGGCAACTAGGTGGCAAAGTGGCTAAAGTAATGGGCTTGGAGTCAATTGATCAATCAATAAACATTTATTAACCACCTACTGTATACTAAAAAATAGAGGATACAAAAAAAGGTAAAAGACATTCCACATCTGCAAGAAGCTGACAATTGAAAAGAAAAGAGAACATGCAAAGCAAGCTATATATAGGATAAATAGGAAATAATAGAGAGAAAGTACTAGAATTAAGAGGAATTGTGGATGCTTCCTATAGAAGGTAGGACTTAGAAGAAGATGATGGAATAGATGTGATTGATGGAGTAGGGAAAGGAAAGCATTCCAGACATGGAAGATAGTCAGAGAAAATGACCAAAGCCAATAAGTAAAGTGTTTGTTGAAGATCTGAATTTACATTTGAATTCAGATGATTACTAGTTGTGTGACCTTGGGCAAGACACATAAATTCAATTTCCTCAACTATAAAATGGAGATAATAATTGCACTTACCTTCCAGGAATACTGTGAGGATCAGATGAGATAATATTTGTAGTGTTTAGCACTATAATAAAAATCTTAGCCATTATTATTATTATTATTATTGTTATTGAAACTTAATTGTATTTATATGTTGCTTTCCCTATTAGAATGTGAAATCCTTGATAGAACTGGATGTTTTTTCCTCCTTCCTTTAAATCTCTAATGCTTTTCACAGTATCTGGCACATAGTAGATGCCTAATAAATTCTAGTTGATTATCTCCATTTTATAGATGAGGAAAGTGGAATCATCAAGTGATTTGCCTTGATATAGTGGTTACTACTTACTCAAATTCAGTGAGATCATTTTATGAGTGTCTGTATGAGTTTCCAGGAAGAGAAATCTGAAAATCTGAAGAAAAATCCAAGGAAACCTAAATTTAAATTCTGAGTCCTTGAGTTAAAATTTTCAAAATAAGAGTTCTTGTCATTTGTTAACAACAAAATCAAGCAGTTGGTCAGAAGAGAGAAGGTTCCGTTCCCCTTCTTTTTTTGAAGTATTGATCTCCTTGGATTGCAGAATGTGATACAGTATGTAAAGAACACTTAGAATTGGCATTGCAAAGCCCAGATTTGAAATTCAGCTCTGCCTACTTAACTGGCAAAACTGTCAGCATGAATGATTTTTTTTAAGAAAGATTTTACTTATTTTGAGTTTTACAATTTCCCCCCTGTTCTTGCTTCCCTCCCCCAACTCCCCACAGAAAGTAGTCTGTTAGTCTTTACATTGTTTCCATGGTATACACTGATCTAAGCTGAATGTGATGAGAAAAAAATTATATCCTTAAGGAAGAAAAATAAAGTGTAAGAGATAACAAAATTACATAATAAGATAACAGTTTTTCTTTTTTAAATTGAAGATAATAGTCTTTGGTCCTTGTTCAAACTCCACAATTCTTTCTCTAGACACAGATAGTATTCTGTGTCTAGAGACACAGATAGCCCAAAAGTGTCCCTGATTGTTTCACTGATGGAATGAGCAAGTCCATCAAGGTTGATCATCACCCCCATGTTGCTCTTAGGGTGTACCATGTTTTTCTGGTTCTGCCACCCAATCCCAGCACCTTGCAAACAGTAAAAAAGAAAATGTGTTATATCTGACTATTCTTTCTTATGATCTACCTGCTCCTCTATCACCCATATCCCCCCCTTCCCCTATCTCTGTTCTCTCCTTTTTTCTCTAGATGTCTATATCCTATTGAGTGTGTATGCTGTTTCCTCTCTGAGCCATTTCTGATGAGAGTGAAGGTTCCCTCATTCCCCCTCGCCTTCCTCCTTCCATATCATTGCAAAAACTTATTGCAAAAAAAATCTTTTATATGAAATATCTTAGCCTATTCCACCTCTCCTTTCTCTTACTCTCAGTACATTTCCCTTTTAGCCATTGACCCATTTTTGCAATATATTATATTTTCAAATTCAGCTCTCTCCTGTGCTTTATCTATAAAAGCTCCTTCTACCTGCTCTATTAAATGAGAAGGTTCATATGAGTATTAT
The DNA here is from genome assembly GCF_037893015.1 of Macrotis lagotis. Lineage (NCBI taxonomy): Eukaryota > Metazoa > Chordata > Mammalia > Peramelemorphia > Peramelidae > Macrotis > Macrotis lagotis. The sequence continues at coordinate 35,211,163 of NC_133662.1, forward strand.
CAGTATCATCTTTCCATGCAGGAATACATACAGTTCATCATCATTAGGTCCCTCATGATTTATCCTTCTCTTCCACTCTCTATGCTTCACCTAAGTCCTGTACTTAAAGGTCAAACTTTCTGTTCAGCTCTGGTCATTTCAACAGGAATATTTGAAATTCCCCTGTTTCATTGAAAGTCCATCTTTTCCCCTGGAAAAGGATGTTCAGTTTTGCTGGGTATTTGATTCTTGGTTGCATTCCAAGCTCTTTTCCTTCTGGAATATTATATTCCAAGCCCTACAAGCCTTTAATATAATTACTGCTAAGTCCTGTGTGATCCTGACTGCAGCTCCATGATATTTGAAGTGTGTCCTTCTGGCTGCTTATAATATTTTCTCTTTGACTTGGGAGTTCTGGAACTTGGCTATAATATTACTGGGAGGGTTTATTTGGATCTCTTTCTAGGGGAGATCAGTGGATTCTCTCAATTTCTATTTTACCTTCTGCTTCTAGGATATCAGGGCAATTTTCCTGTAGGAATTCTTTAAAAATGAGGTCAAGGTTCTTTTCCTGATAATGACTTTCAAGTATCCCAATAATTTTTAAATTATTTTTCCTCAATCTGTTTTCCAGATCAGTTGTTTTTTTCAATGAGATATTTCACATTTTCTTCTAATTTTTCATTCTTTTGGTGTAGAACTATTGTGTCTTGATTTCTCACAAAGTTATCAGCTTCCTTTAGCTCCATTCTACATCTAAAGGATTTATTTTCCTCAGAGAGCTTTCTTATTTCCTTTTCCATCTGGCCAATTCTGCTTTTTAAAGCATTCTTCTCTTCAATAACTTTTTGAACTGTTTTATCCATTTGACCTAAGCTGGTTTTTAATGTGTTATTTTCTTCGGCATATTTTGGATCTCCTTGACTAAGCTGCTGACTTTGTTTTCAGGTTTTTCCTGCATCTCTCTCATTTTCCCCCCAATTTTTCTTCTATATCCTTTACTTGATTTTCAAAATCATTTTTGAACTCTATCATAGCCTGAGCCCAATTTCCTTATTTCTTGGAGTCTTTAGATGCAGAAGCTTGGACTTTCTCATCTTTAGATTGAGTATTTTGATCCTCCATGGGATCATAAAGTCAATGGTCAGGTTCCTTTTTTTTCCTGTTTACTCATTTCCCCATCCTATGCCTGGTTTGGGGTACTTCCTGAGTTTTTGAGTTTTATTGGGACACCCCCACAAAGACCTCAGTGTGTGAGACTCTGAATGCTCTCCTCGTCTGTGAATGACCACAAGTGCACCCCTCTGCCACAGGGCTGGGGGGGGGGGGGTGTTCCTGCTCCATGACTAGACTGCAATTAGGATCTGAATGTGGTCAGAGTCCCAGAGACCTGTTCCAGGGACAAAGGACAGACCTTGGAATTCTCCCTCTACCCCCTTACCTTTGGTGGGCTGAGCTCTCACGGCGCAGCTGCTTGGAGGCTCCTACTGGGTGACTCCACAGGCCTACTTCCATTTCCTGGATCTGGGCTGCCACAGCCATGCTGAGTGCCAAAATTGTGCTGAGGACCTGGGCTTTGTGCTTGCTCTGGCAGAGGTCTCCCTGCTGATCTTCCAAGTTGTGCTTGGTGCTCCCTGGGGTGCAGGTCAGCAAACTGCTTCTGCTACTGGGAGCCACAGTTCCCAGGTGCCCTGGGGCTATTCCTGGGACACTGAAGCTCCTTCACTCTGGCTGGGCTGGCCCTCTAACCCCGTGGAACAGAGTTTTCCCACTATTTTCCAGGTTACCTTGGGCTGGAGACTAGCCTCACTGGATCTTTCTGTAGGTTCTGTCTCTTAGAAAATTTTGTTAGTCATAATTTTAAGATATTTGAAATATTTTGGAGAGAGGACCTAGAACAGGCACTTCTCCTGCTGCCATCTTGGTTCCACCCCCAATATTGGCATGAATGAATTTGGAGGGACCCAGTGTATTATATAGTTAGTGATAAATGGGAAAATCAATGAAAACTGATGAAAACAAAGCTGTATATTATCAGTGTGCTAGAAATATCATGAGAATGATGTTTGGAGACTAGTTTTGATATAAATACTAAAAAGCATCTCCTGACAGAGAGTGATGGACATTATTCCATTCAAAATGAAGCACATTTTTTAACATGATCAATATGGGAATTTATCTTATTGACTTGGCTTATGTGTTACAAGGATTTTGTTTTTCCTTTGGGGGGGGGGTAAGAGAAAGAAAGCAAATAAATACTTGTTCATCAGAAAGTAGTTTATTTAAAAACTTGAAATTTTATTTAATTTTAATTTATTAAATTTAAATGTTATAAAGAAATTAATTTAAAAAATCAGATGAAGAAATATGCCTGGTCAGAGATTTTCCTTCAATGCCACATTTTACTTATAATCACCTAGTTTCCACTTTCTCCTGAACTGGAAAACGGAACAGTACTCTCTAGTGCCAAAGTTCAGCCCAGTTTGTAAAGGGCATCATTTGGTCAACACTGAGTTAATTGCTGGAAGCATGACAAGGAGTATCTAGGGGAACATGAAAGACTCTGGGATCTGGGCCCTGACTAAGGGCTGGCCTTACAAACCCAAACCTGAAGTTGGCAGCAAACGTCAGATGGCTATACAATGCCCCCATTGTGAGAGAGCAGACTGTGGCTTTTGACATATCGGTTACAGGTGTGCAAATTACTTAGAAGTCCAATGTGCCTTTATACAATAGATATATTTTTAAAATTAAACCAACAAATAATTCTCCAACTGAGTCTGACTGTGATTGCAAGCAGTTAAGTTTCATACCTGCCCTCGGGTGGTTTGTGGCTCCATTTCATTTTATTTTTGGCAGAACCAATCCTTCACAGAACAGCTCTTCAGGTATTTCATCAATGATTCCTTTTTCTTCCCTAACTCCCCTCCCCTCAAAGCTCCCTCTTCCAACCCTGGGAAAGTAATTTCTTTTTCTGATACACACATGTAACAACCAGACCTTGTGAGCTCTTTTTAAAAGGGACCTATCCAAGGATGTTTCCCTGATCTCTCAGTGGGTGGAAGAGCCAAGGGGGAGAAAGAAGAAGGAGAAAGGGAAGGGAGGGTAGGACATAGATTAAGAAAGGGATCTGGGTTGTGTGTCATTTCATTTAGGGAAGTAGTTGGTGAGGGCAGAACCCTTTCAGGTAGGGCAGCAAAATGGTAGAAAGTTGCTGGAAAGCTTTACCATGGCAATTTGCCTCCTTCTAGCCCAAATGAAGGACTGTTTGAGTGCTCTATTTGGTCTTGAGACAAGACGGAAACCTCATAGGATTGTAGGAATTTCTAAGTAGAAACTGTCACCAGCTTCTCAAATAGTAGTTGCTGTAGTATCTAAAGCAAGCAGAGAAGGGAAGGGATTGTGACCACAACTCTAATTTCACCCCCATCTTACCTCTAGATCAAACTACCTTTCTATTATAATCCCTTCTGCATGGCACCAGGGGAAATAGCAGAGTACAGACACCAAGGCAGGAGCTAGTAGACTGGGGGCCAAGCCAAGCTGAGGTTAAGTAAGGCTCTCACCTTCTCACCTCCTGACCTCCTAGCTTCCTTCAGCTCCAATTCAGTTGTGTGGTACATAGGCACCTTTGTGAATGCCTTCTCTCAGAGAGTACCTTCTATTTGCAGTCTTTTTGTACTATATAAATATATATATATGTATATATTAGATTTTTGCAAAGCAATGGGGTTAAGTGGCTTGCCCAAGGCCACACAGCTAGGTAATTATTAAGTGTCTGAGGTTGGATTTGAACTCAGATACTCCTAATTCCAGGGCCAGTGCTCTATCCACTGCACCACCTAGCCACCCCTTTGTACAATATTTTTTATAGAAATAAGAATGTTCGTAAGAGAAGTGGCTTTGGGGTGAAATACAATTTTATCTCTGCTATAAGAATGTAAACTTCAGGGAAGTGTTTTTGCCCTTCTTACTATATTTTTTAGGTTTTTGCAAGGCAATGGGGTTAAGTGGCTTGCCCAAGGCCACACGGATAGGTAATTATTAAGTGTCTGAGACTGGATTTGAACCCAGGTACTCCTGACTCCAGGGCCGGTGCTTTATCCATTGCACCACCTAGCTGCCCCCCCTTCTTACTTTTCTAAGAGCTTAACACAATTCCTATTATACAGTAAATGCTTGGTGACAGATCAATGAAAACACAATTTTGTTCTTCTTCAGTCATTTCAGTCATGTCTGACTCTTTGTCCATTCTTTGACAAAGATCCTAGAATGGTTTGCCACTTCCTTCTCCAGTTCATTTTGCAGATGAGAAAACAGAAGCAAACAGGGTTAAGTGACTTACCCAAGGTCCCATAGCTAGTAAGTATGAGACTAGATTTGGACTCAGGAAGATGAATCTTCCTGACTGTAGATGCTCTGCTGTCCCACCTAGCTGTCCTGGAAACACAATAGACACATCCATATCTTTGACTGATGAGAATGACACCAACCACCATGGGATGGAGCCAAAAAGAATGACAGTAAGCTGCTCTGAAAGCCAGAGAGGCATCAGGTGCTTGGCGATTATACTAAATCATGTCAGATGTGTGGTACATAGGGTTGATCACTTGATCAATAACTCTGAGCTTGGGGTCCTGACTGTTAGATAGGAACAGTCACTTTCAACATGTCCCTAGAATCAACCAGTCAGAGTTGGGGAAACTAAAGCTTGAAAGGCTTGTGGCCAAGGTCACAGAGTTAATAGTCATATTTAAGCTATTTTCCATTTTATCTTTAATTAAGCAATAGGATGCATTCTAAATCCATTTTTGTTCTTTAGAACTTCCACTCTTGTTCAATTCTTCATAAAACATTAACATAGACAGCTTCCAGCAAAACTGTAATATATGGTAGTCAGTCAGGGTATGCATTCCTAATAGTAGAGTACCTTGATAAGGAAGATATTTTGGGTGGAGCTATCATAATTATAGGTTGAGTACCTGCCATGAATAAACAACTTTTTGGTTGGTGAAATTGTAGCAGCAATTGTTTAAAACAAAACTGTTGAAACACTGGGTTTTAATGGATTGACAGCCTTGAAGAAACAGAAAAAGGCATAACTATCACATGCCTTCCTGTAGTTAAAGGTCTCAGTTTCTTCATCTGTTAAATGAAGGGATTGGCCTAGATTAGAGATTCTTAACCTTTTATGTCTCATGAGCTCCTTTAGGAATCTGGTGCCTATGAATTCCTCAAAATAATATTTTGGAGTCCACATTCATCATTGAAGGAGATGCCAAATTTTGGTTAGAGGGTAGCAAAAGTTCATGGTGTCCCTGTAGACCATCTATGGACCCCTTGATTAAAAACTCCTATCCTAAATAATTTCTAAGGTCTCTTCTCCCCATAAAAATTCCTACAATTTTACTTGAAGCATTCACTGAGAGCTTTAGCTAGACTTACATCTTAGGTTAGAGCAAGGACTTGGTTTCTAGGATTTACAGAAAATTGGTATTTTGGAAGCTAGTACAAGCATGAACTCTATTACAGCAAACAGGCAAAAAACAAAGCACATATACACATGCATATACACTATTTGTTAATACAGAGGCAGATTCAGTAATACACAGCTAGCCAGGGTCATTCCCGTAATGAAGAACTAACTCATGCAGAAAAACTCTCAGTACAGGCTCAGTGTAGGATATGAATAGGAAACTTTTATACCTTAAAGATAATCTTGGTTGAGAATAGGTAACAAATATCAGATATTCCATATCTGATAGGCTATTCCTAATTAGGAGGAAGCAGAAGGATGAATTAGAAGGGTATTGCAATAGCATAAGAAAGAGGGGATTTGGATCTGAACTAAAGTGGTGATTATGTAAGTAGAGAGTAAGTAACAGATATGAGCTAGTTTGTGGATTGGAATTTAAAAGAATTGGCAACTGATTGGATATGGCATATATGAGAGAATGGAGAGACAAAAATGATTCCAAGGAAAACTTGAGTGACTAAAAGGACGATGGTGTCCTTAACAGAAACAGGAATGTTTGTAAGAGAAGTGGGTTTGGAGTAAAATTTGAATTCCTATTCAGCCATTTTGAATTTGAGATTCCTATAAGATATCTAACTAGCAGATGGTCATGTAGAATGATGCTCAGGAGAGAGATGAAGTCTATGTATAGAAGTCATTAAACCCATAAGAAATGACAAAGAAAGACAAGTCAAGAGAAGATGACCTAGGACAATACCCTAAGGCAAACCCAAAGAACAGGATACAGATAGTGATAACCACAAGGAACCTGAAAAGGAAAGGTCTTGACGAATTGGAGGAAAAGCAAGAAAGAGAATAGCATCCTGAAAATTCAGGAAAAGTTCCCAAGATGGGGAATGATCAATATCATCAAATATTGTAGAAAGGTCAAGAAGGATGACAAATGAGAAAAGGTCATTGAATTTAATAATCAGATTAGGATACTCTGAATACATAGGAGGACATCTAGATTTCAATAGAACATTTAATAATCTTATGATGTCACTTTAATCAAAAGGGAGAATTGTGGATGAGATGATAGTGGAAAGTTGCTAAGATTTAGTCTACCTAAATTCAGAGAGCAGAACTAGGACTTTTATATGGAAGTTACTAGGAGAAAGATTTCATCTTAATTTTAGATTATATAATATTAGACTAACAATTAGATTTAATTAAAAATGAGGCAGTGGCACAGAGGGTAGAGAATTGGACTGATAGTCTGGAAGACCCAAGTTCAAATCCAACTTCTAGCACGTATTAGCTGTATGAGCCTGGGCAACTTATTTAATCATTCTCTGCCTCAGTTTCCTGTAAAATGGGAATATTAATAGCAATTATCTTCCAGGGTTGTCGTAAGGATCAAGTGAGATAATGGTTTTAAAGGGCTTTATAAACTTTAAAATGACACATAAATCCTAGCTATTATTATTGTTGTTATTGTTAATAACTGTTGTTGTTCAGTTATATTCAGCTCTCTGATCCCATTTGGTTTGGTTTTGTTTTGTTTTTTGGCAAAGATAATGGAGTGGTTTGCTATTTCCTTTTCCAGCTCATTTTACAGATAAAAAAAAAACCTGAGACACAAAGGATTGCCTAGGGCCATACAGCTAGTAAGCTAGTAAAGTACCTGAGGCCAGTTTGAAATATTTTACTCCAAACCCACTTCTCTTACAAACATTCCTGTTTCTCTTAAGGACACCATCGTCCTTTTAGTCACTCAAGTTTTCCTTGGAATCATTTTTGTCTCGCCATTCTCTCATATATGCCATATCCAATAGCTAAGATGAGTCTTCCTGACTCTAGGCCCAGCACTCAATCCACTTCACTACCTAGCTTCCCTGTTTATTAATTAGAAATTTCTCAAAGTAGAATAGGTTACCTTGCAAGGACATGAGTAGATCATTTCTGAGGTCTTTCCTCAGAGGCTGGATGACCTCTTGTCAGGGATGTTATAGAGGGAATCCTTGCTTTAGAAGACAATTGAACTAGATAAGCTCTGAAGTCTTAGCCAATTTTAAGATTATCTGCAATGATCAATAGGGTAGTGGTGTGATCCATAATCAGTCATTATGGTGAATTGAGAGTGAGGCAGTATAATCCGTGAAGCTGCTAGGTATCCATTTCTGGCCATTTACAACATAAACAATATACTGTAATAGTAATGCTGAGGAATTTCTCAACCCAGAGATCCTAAAAGTAATTCTTCTCACCTTGATGCAATTAACTGGAAGTAGATAAATTAAAAGGCAAGTCCAGAAGCTTAATTAGCATAAGCCAGTGAGCGGATGCCAGGGTGTCTGGGAGCAAGAGTAGATACACACATTTAATAGAATTTTATACAGCCTTAAGGTGACATTATGAGCCACAAAGAAACTTTATCAATTGAATCTTTCAGACAATTTCCTAAATTGGAGATTGAGTATTACTGTTGTTGTCCTTTGTTCTTGAAGACCATGACATCAGGGAGATGATGCCATAACATGCACATGGATTAGTTCTGAGTGAAGGGATGCTATGCTAAGTCACCAGCCTCACTCTCTCCTCTGGAGCCACTCTGAATTCAGCGGTCAGATATGAATCAGGGAGACTGGATGTTAAATGATTTGCCCAAGGTCTCACAGCTAGTAAGTGTCTGAGGCCAAATTTGAACCCAGATCTTCCTGATTCCAGGGATGGTGCACTATCTAGCAGTTCAGAGAGCTAGTACAACCCTAGGAAACAAGTTATGGACAATGCTATCCCCATCCAGAGGAAGAAAAACAAAACAAAACAAAAAATTCTACAACATCTGAAGAAACGCTACATTCATTTTTTTCTTTTTTTTGTTTGTGTTTTTAGTTGTTTACAAGCCAGTGGGGTTAAGTGACTTCCCCAAGGTCACATAGCTAGGTAATTATTATGTGTCTGAGACCACATTTGAACTCAGGCTCTCCTGACTCCAGGGCCAGTGCTCTATCCACTACGCCACCTAGCTGCCCCCATTACACTCACTTTTTAAAAATTTCTCTTATATTTTTCTCATGGTTTTCTTTCTTTTCCCTTAATCCTAATTCTTCATAGCAAAACTGACTAATCTTTAAACATGCTAAACACAAATGTATATATATATATATATATATATATATGTATATATATATATATATATATATATATATATATATAATATTCACACGACTGTTCGCTGCTGAAGAGAGAGTGATGGAAAGTAAGGTGGAAGGAAATTATGTAACTTAAAAATATACAAATGCATGTGGATGAATTTTGAAAAACTTTCATAATGTGTAATTGGAAAAATAAAATCAAATATCAATTTTAAAAAAGACATCTCTAAGACAGTGGAGGTCTCCCTCAAGAGAGAAGTCTCTGTACAATACCACAGTTCTGTTCCCTAAGACTCTGAGATCATATCCCCTTTCTTTTCCCCATATTTTTTCCCTAACCCATATTGTTTCCCTAAACTCACAGTTTACTTCCACAGTAAGTATAAGCAAGTAATAAATAAGGACAGTAAGGATAAACAATGAGAAATAATAAGAATGACTTCCTAGAAAACTAAAACAGAAGAGCTCCTTTAAATGCACTTTAAAATGGGTTGAATTATTCTAATTTATCAACTAGAACTAATAGGGAACTAACATAGTATTAACATGATGCAATGGTAAGAAGAGCCTTAAAGTAGGAATCTATCATCTGGACTGGCTCTGAAAATCATGGTTGCAGTGCTTTGTCTTTTGAGAAGGATCAAAATGACATCAATATATTTTTGTTGGAGGCAGCTAGGTGGTGCAGTGGATAGAGCACTGGCCCTGGAGTCAGGAGGACCTGAGTTCAAATTCAGCCTCAAACACATAGATATAAAATATATATTCATATAGCATATATATGTATGTATTCAAATCAAGGTACAATGTGATTGTGACTGAACTGACCAATACAAACTCAGAATGTTCTACCAGAAGTTGGCACAAATAGTTCACATTAAACATTCAGAGTGAAAATGTCTCTAAATCTGTGCATCTCACATTTCTTTTGAGCTATTACCATTCTGCTTTCCTCATAGAGCACAGCACCTTTGTTCTTGCTAGGACTCTTTTGATAGTGTCTCCCATTTTATGCAATCCATTCCAAAGTTCTTCAGAGAGACATTGAGAGTAGCCTTGTATTGCTTCTTCTGACCTTCCTGTGAGTACTTGCCCTCTGTGAGTTCTCTGTAAAATAATAGTCTTTTAGACAAATGTATGCCTGACATTGGAACAAGGTCAGTTCATCAGAGTTGCTCTCTGCAAAAAACTTTAGATACTTGGCAATTTAGCTTCAGAAAAGACCTCGGTGTTTGGTACCTTATCTTACAGTGATCTTCAGCCCTCAGGGAACATACATGCAGAAACAAAATATAAATAAATTAGACAAGCTGAGTCTTGGGAAAGACCTTAAAAATGCCAGTGTCACCCAGTGCATTCTGAACAACCAATAGTCATCTTGACTTTCGTCATTCCACTGGATTCAGAAGACTGTAGGACAAAGTGATTGTGTGTATCTCTACCTCACTTAAATCCAATCATGATGTCATTGGTCCTCTTCAGCAAATTGATTTGGCAATCTGTTAACAGGCATTTGTTAAGTCCAATACATGTGTTAAACCTGAGATTACAAAGACAAGCAGAAATAAAGAGTCCCTGCCCTCCAGGAGCTTACATTCTACTAGGGGAAGATAATTCATAAAAGGTGAAAAGATAAGTTCCATGAGACGAGAGACTATCTCTGTGTGAATTGCAGGGATGGATTTGGCTTCAGAATGAAGATGTTTCTTGGGTCTGCTAGAGGACGTCTGTGTTGTAGCTTTAGAGGAATGAGACTGTGGTAGCAAATTTTGAACCCAGCTCCTCAGATTCCAAATCCAGTGTTTTATCTACTATACTGTCATTTTTTAAATATGTGCAGAATGGAATATTATTTTATAGATCTAGCTAGAGAAGTCATTTTTTATTAGTCTATGTAGCGGGTCATTCCACTTCTTTGGAGCTTTCAGCATCTTCAACAATCCAGATCACAAAAAATGACTTCTGGACACTTCAAATGCCCAAATGCCCAAAAGTCACATAGACATTTATACTTGACTTCTCAAGTTCTCAGTCAGAGACTGACATATAAAATACAGTCCTGAGAAATTCTGGTTATCTAGTTGCTGAGTACATAAAAAATTAGAAGTGTTCAAAATAAAACAAAACAAAAATTAGAAGTGATAAACTATAAGAGAAAAGGGAAGGGTATGTGTCTGTGGAGGGTGTTAATGGCCCTGCGTCAATTAAAAAACATGAGATGATTTTCAAAATTCCATTTAAGAAAGGAAAGAAGTTTTTATTATATTTTAAAAATATGTCCATCCAAAATGGTCAAATATTTGTTTTGCTTTGTCTTTTGTAGTGGCAAGCTTCAACCACCTGAAAAATTAACTGCCCCAATTCACTGCTCTTGTTTTGAGTACTTGGAAACAGTTCCCAGAAGAGGCAGACCAGTCAGTAATGAAAAAAAAAAGTAATAGATCTTTGTTGTGTATATAATTTAATTCTGTCCAGAGAGGTCTTGAAGCCTGAAATAACACACTAGGGGGTGAGCAGGGATAGCCAAGGAGCTGGGGGAAAAGATAAGTATATAATCTGAAAAGCTGAGTCAATACTGACCCCTCTTAATTTGGGTACCTTATCCTTCATACATGAGAGGAACTCACTCAGAGCAGTGGGAGACACTCAGTGGATCCGATTACATCTTAGGACGTTCCATTTAGCCAGCAGGGGATCTCTGGTAGGTGAGGTTGATAGTTTTCCTGCCTATCATCTCTGAGGTCACCTGCAAAGAAGAGGTAACAATAAGAGATGGGCTAAAGTTATTTTTTTTCCATCACCGTTCTACCTAAGGAGTTCCAGGGTCCTTCACTAAGGCTAACATGTAGACAGAAAAATAAATGAAAGGGAATTTGAGGAGGGAAAGAATCTTAACAATTGAGAAGTATAAGGAAGTGGTAGTTAATCTAAACCTTAAAAAATGAGGTTTCTAAAATGTATGGCTGAGAAGGGACTGTATTCTCAGAATGGAGTATTATAGCCTTTGTAAAGATTTTGAGATAGGATATAAAATGCCAAAGTCAGAGGAGCAGCTAAGAGGAATACATTTGAACTAGCAGAATATGAAATAAATTTGGAAATGTTATTTGGAGCCAGGTTATGAAGGATTTTAAAATGCCAAATATTTTAGTCTAAAATAGGAATAGGGAACCACTGAAATTTCTTGAGCAAGGAAAGGACATGGTTACCGTGGATTAAGAAGATAATTTAGTAACTATGAGGAGGATAAATTGGAGACAGGAGAAAGTTTGAAAGCAGAGAGGTCAATTAGGTTGTTATATGATCCAAGATAATTCCAAAAGACATGAAAAATATTATCCATCTCCAGAGAAGGAACTGATGGAGTCTGAATGCAGATCGAAGTGTATTTTTTTAAACTTCCTTAATTTTTCTTTTTTTTTTTTTAGGACCTCTGTTTTCTTTTGCAACATGGCTAATATAGAAATATGTTTTCAATGATTGTATATATATATATATATATACTCTGTCAAATTGCTTGCCTTCTCAAGGATGGGGAAGGGGTGAGAGGAAGAAAGTTGGGAACTCAATTTTTTTAAATGAATGTTAAAAATAGTTTTTAGGGGCGGCTAGGTAGTGTAGTGGATAAATCACCAGCCTTAGAATCAGGAGTACCTGGGTTCAAATCTGGTCACAGACACTTAATAATTACCTAGCTGTGTGGCCTTGGGCAAGCCACTTAACCCCATTTACCTTGCAAAAACCTAAAAAAAAATAGTTTTTATATGTTGTTGGAAAAATAAAATATAAAAAATTTGTTCAAATCACTTGTACAAAAATATTCATAGAAGCCCTGTTTGTGGTGGCAAAGAATTGAAAATCAAGTAAATGTCCTTCAATTGGGGAATGGCTTAGCAAACTGTGGTATATGTATGTCATGGAACACTATTGTTCTGTTAGAAACCAGGACGGATGGGAATTCAGGTAAATCTGGAGGGATTTGCATGAACTGATGCTGAGTGAGATGAGCAGAACCAGAAAAACACTGTACACCCTAACAGCAAGATGAGGGCAATGATCAACCTTGATGGACTTGTTCATTCTACCAGTGCAACACTCAGGGACAATTTGGGGCTGTCTGCAATGGAGAATGCCATCTGAATCCAGAGAAAGAACTGTGGCATTTGAACAAAAACCAAAGACTATTAACTTCAATTTAGAAAAAAACTGATATCTTATTGTCTGATCTTTCTATCTCTTATACTTTATGTTTCTTCCTTAAGGATATGATTTCTCTCTCATCACATTCAATTGAGATCAGTGTATACCATGGAAACAATGTAAAGACTGGCAAATTGCCTTCTGTGGGGGGGTGGGGGAGGGAAGTAAGATTAGGGGAAAAATTGTAAAACTCAAAATAAATAAAATCTTTAAGTTACAAAAAAAATTGTTCAAAGGAGAGACTACTGTAATAATCCATGCATGAGCTAATCAGGGCCTGTACTAGAATGATGACTGTATGAGTGGAAAAAAGGGGAAACACATGAGAAATATTGTTAAGTCAATTAAAATTTGTTATTTGCTATATGCTGGGCACTGTGCTAAGTGGTTGGGATACAAATATAAACAAAAAGAAAGATAATACTTGCCCTCAAGGATCTTACATTCTAATGGAGGGAGACTACACGCAAAAAGAAACTGAAAAGAAAATGGTAAGGGTAGAGGTATACATATCAGGTCTGGGACCATCTTCAAAATGGAAATTCTAGGAGAACTCACCAATGAGTGAGAGGAGAGGTGGTGAAAGAATCAAGTGTAGACAACTGTCTCAAGGAGTTTAGTTATTTACAGGGGAGAAGAAATATATAACTGTTAGAGATTATAACACAACACAACACAACATAAATATATGACTAAGAAAATTTTATAAGCCAGAGGGGATGATCAGATCAAGTAAGTTTTTTTAAGCATGAGGGAAACATGGCTCTTAGAAGGCAATAGGGAAGCAGTTGTAGATAAAGAAAGATTGAAAATTAATAAAACAGTAGGTGTGATAGTGGGGGCAAACTTTTGGAGAGGACAGGTGGGATGGAATCAAGGGTGCATGTGCAAGATTTTGCTTTGGCAAGTATAAGGGCCACCTCTTCATGTGATACAGAAATGAAGGAGGAGATTGTGGTAGAAGACATTTAAGTAATGTCGGATGAGTAGGAGAGAAGATGGAGCTCATCAGGAGTGACTTTAATATTTTTTGGTGAAGTTTGTTCCAGGTCCTTCACTAAGATGGGGTATACAGGGGTAGGAGGAAAGGGGATTCCATGGAAGACATGAGATGGGATAAAAAAGTTTAAAATCTCTGCTGTAGTTAGGAAGATAGAAAATTACTTCAAGGGACATAAATTGATGCAGTGAGGGCCCAGTTGAGATTTGTAACAAAAATATGCAGTGTGTTTAGTCAGCTCAATTTCATGATTTGCTCCAGCTCCATTTAATGTGAATAGAAATGAAAATGGCAGATGATAGGAGCAATCCTAGTTTTGATTTTACAAGGGCAAGAGATTCAATTTTAGGGGATCGTATAGAGCTGAAATGATTGACCAAGGGGTCAAGATAAGGAAGGGAATAGAGTGGAAAGATTCAATGCAAGGGTTCTGGTCTACAAAAGAACTGAGGTATGGAGAGTTTGGAGATCATTAAAAGTCATAAGGAAGAGGGGAATGGAATGATTAAAGTCTGGGATCAAATAAAGGAATTTTGGAATTCATGAAGATAGGAAAGCAACATTTGCAAGATATCATGATAAAATGTATGACCATCTCTCTGAGTAACTGAGGTGGAGTGGGAAAAAAATAGGTTATAGAGTATTTGAGGAATATTTTTTGGGGGGCAATCTGTGACTTACGCAAAGTCACATAATCAGTAGGTATCTGAGGCTGGATTTGAACTCAGGTCCCTCTAACTCCAGGGCTGGTACTTCATCTGCTGTACCAGTTAGCTGCTCCCTGAGGGAATATCACCATGTTTATTGAAGTCCTCTAAGTGGAAAGAAAATTGGCACTGAATTCATTGAGGAAGGAAGGAGTGTCTTTGGGGTCAATAGAAAACTGCTACCAGAATTTGATTGGGTGATACATTTGGATTGAGTGATCCATAAAGAAGGGGAGGTTGCTAAGTGAGGGTGTTAGAGGCATAGTCTGGAACTGTCAATACTCTGACTCCTCTATGAGACCAAGGAGTTGGAGAGTAATAAGAACTGGAAAGGGTGGCCAGGAACACAGTATCAAGAGGAAGGGGACAGGGGCCATGAGAGACAGAAGATGGAAGGAGTGAGAAAGGAAAAGGTTAAGATATCAACAAATTTGCTAATTATGAAGTAGACACTCCAGAAAACAGTGCAAAGGGGGAGTCTGTATATTTGGAGTATTATTAGTCCTTAATTTTCAAAGAAGATCAGATGCCATGACAAACATGTAAACTGTATTTGAGTGAGGGGTGCCTTTCTAAGCCACCAGCCTCAATTTCTCCTCCAGAATCATCTGGGTCCAGTGACCAGATATGAATCAGGACAATTGAAGATGGCCCTGGATGCGAGGCAATCAGGGTTATGTTACGTGGCCGAGGTCACACCACTAGTAAGAGGCAAGTGTCTGAGGTTGGATTCAAATCTCATCTTCCTGAATTCATGGCCAGTGCTCAAGATTTAGCTGCCCTGACATATTTGGAGTAGTGTTGAGTCCCACTTCTAGACTCCCTCAATCTTCCCCTGGGGAGCATTGGAGGGGTGGGAGACAAGGATGACAAAGGAGACAAGTATTCCATCAAGATCTCCAAGTGCTCTGTTTATTTACCAAAATACCAGTGCTTAAATATCCTTCCCAGACCCTAATCCACAACCACTCCCATGGCATTTAGCAACAAGGTTCTGATGCTCAAAGATACTGGTGATGATAATTTACAGTAATCCCACACACAACAGTCCCTAACATATCCCCCTTCTTGTTTTTGAAACAAAATGATTACATAATGAATGCTACACAAGTTGTAAACAAAAGTTCAAAAATAGTACAAACAAATGTCAATTAAACAATAGTAAAACCAATATTCCCAAATTCCTTGAAATACATTTTATCCCCAATTTACCAACAGACAAAGATTACAAAGTTTTTTCCTTTTGTCAGCAAAAAAACCTTTCAAAGCAATCAAATTCAAAATCCAAACTAAAAGAAGTACCTTTTAACTCAGGTAACATTTAACTATTTCAGATCTGAATTACACACACACAGGAGTTTAGACACTAATACAAACACAGAAACAACTCTCTTGTATCACATTTACCAAGATGAAACTGATACTCTGGCCAATGCCAGATCTCGGAAAATAGAAATATTCTCCCACCTCTCCAGGCCAGTAGAGAGATGTAAAATGCCCTATAGTTGTTCAAATACACACAAACACACATAACCAATCAAGACTGGTCAACAGAAATATAAACCACAGGCATGAAAATCCAAATTTCCCAATCCCAGAAAAAAATTCTTCCCCTTTTTTCCTAATTGAACCATGAAGCTTTTCCAATCAATAACGTATTGAAACACATAGTCATTGCCCATCCCACCCCCCAAACCAGGAAGGGATGGGGGTTCCTTGATTTCTAAAATAAGTTTTTGGAAGGGTCTTGTCCTTGTAGTAAAGTCTGAATTCCATTTGAGACATAAGCTTGAATTTTGAAATTCCAAAAGGAAGATTTCCCTTCTCCCTCTGCAGAAAGTGAGCACAGCAGAGAACCAGAGAAAGCATTTGAAATCACCTAAGTGGTTAACACCAGTACAACTTGAAGTTGCCACACTTTGTGAACAGTAGCCATCACCATAGCAAACTGTCCAACAACATGCTCTCAACACAGGAAACATGGATTTCACAGCCCTCTGCTGCCAGAGCAAAGATCTCAATGCCCCGTCTGTAGGCTGAAAAGTGAAACTAGCTGTATGTGCAATAGGTTTCAGGGTCTTCAGCAACATCAAGAAGTCTCTAAGGTCGCTCATAGGTTTAGGGGTTTGGATCATGCTTAACATACATAATGCAATCCGGCCAGCAGCGTGGCCAAAAGGAGTAGCAAGCAGGTCCTCAGCATCCCACTCATGGAGCTGGTATGGACTCCTGCTGAGCAAGAAGCTTCATCCCCTGGGGTACTGCCTTGGAGGCTCTACTTCCTGCTGACTCCTCTTTAAATTTTTAATTGTTTTCTCACTTTTGCTGGTTCCTCTTTGTTTAAAATTAGCCCCCTAAGTACCAAATCAACCTGTTACTTTCTCCAGAGTCCTCCGCTCTGGGATGTCACCTGGTTCTCTTGCTTATATTAGCTATGTCCTTATTCTGGACTTTACTCAGATAACTCTGCCTTTATTGTTCCAGTTCAGATGCTAATATGTTGAGTCTCACTTCTGGACTTCCTCAATCTTCACCTGGGGAGCATTGCAGGGGTAGGAGACAAGGATGACAAAGGAGACAAGTACTCCATCAAGATTTCCAAGTGCTTTGTTTATTTACCAAAACACCAATGCTTAAATATCCTTCCCAGACCCTAATCCACTCCCACTCCCATGGCATTTAGCAAAACAAGATTCTGATGCTCAAAGATACCAGGTGATGATAAATTACACACAACTGTCCCTAATAGAGTAGGACATTTCTGGAGAATTGATGGAGATGGGTGTAAAGAAACTGGCAGCTGGGGATTCAAAATCACTGGCAAGGGCAAAATGCGAGAAGAAAAGAATAAGCTAACCACTGAAGATAACCCTAAATGTAATGACAAGGAAATAGATACGATTGAAAACAACTGAACAACAACAAAGAACCCCATATTAGGGAAGGAAGCTGGGCAGACTGTGCCTTTAATATGCAGCAGTACAAGAAGATAAAAGAATGTGGAAGGAAAAAAATCTAGGATGAAGGAAGGCTTGTTAACATTGGAACTGAAATTTCACAGAACATGATGGAATATGAGAGGCAAGAAGATTGGGGCTAGGGATGAGCTAGAAGATAGAATGGAAGGTGGAAGTTGTAGTAGAAAAGAGGGTTTTTACCTTGTCAGGCTATGACTGAATTGTAGGAATTAGGAAAAGACAAGGTGAGACTAGACATAGGGAGGAGAGAGGTATAATTTGATTGAGGTTCTACTTTTCCAGGGTCCTCGATTATCATAGATCATGATGGAGAGTTAGAAGATAAGGTCATCTAATACAACCCTTTCATTTTACAAATAAGGAAGTTGAGGGCCAGGGAAGTTAAATGACTTACTCCAGGTCAGTGGATTGTAAGCATCAGAGGCAAGATATGAATCTAAGCCCTTTGACTCCTGAATTTGTGTCTTCTATTGCTGAGCACTGATATCAGACTGTTATCTCTTCCAGTAAAAAAGGAATAAAAGATGCACGCAGCAAAGAGATTGATTAACTTTATGGGTTTGGAAAAAATTCTTCAGAGCATATTTCTCTGTTAGGAGTCTCATTTCCAAGATATATAAGGAACTGATTCAAATTTTTGGCAGTAATAAAACCCATTCAACAATTAATAAATGGGCAAAGGATATGAATAAGTAGTTTTTAAAGAAGAAATCCAAGCTATCAATAGCCATATGAAAAATGTTCCAAACCAATAATTATTAGAGAAATTAAAATAAAAATAACCCTGAGGTTTCACCCCATGTCCATCAGTTTGACAAATTTGACAAAAAAGAAAATGAAAAATGTTGGAAGGACTGGGGAAAAATGGGCAAATTAATGCACTTTTGGTGGAGTTGTGAATTGGTTTAAACATTCTGAAAAACAATTTGAAATGGCAAAAGTTAAACTTACCACTACTAGACCTATACCTCAAAGTGATCAAATAAAGAGGAAAAGAAGCAATATGAACAACATATGTATTTGGTGTGTCTTTGGCAAAAAACTAGAAACTGGGGGTGCTCATCAACTGGCAAATGTCTGAGAAAATTATAGTATATGAATTGAATAGAATACTGTGATGTGATAGTTTCAAAGAAATCTAAGATGTGTAATAAGGTTGTGCTTTTTGCATGCTCAGATTATCCTATACGGAGAAACCCACAAGAGAGGTGCCAGGGACCAGAGAGAAGAAGAAATTCTGTTTCTCTACCTCAAGGATGGGAACTACTTCTTTCCTTGCATTATTCATCCAGAACAGACTGAATCTTTTAAACCACCCAATTGGAATAGTTGTCTCTTTTTTCAGGCAGTGTCCAAAGGATGAAGGTCCCATTTACACACAGCATAGCCACAATGATCAGAGAACTGGGAAAGGGGAGAGAACTGAGAAATCCTTCCTCTTCCTCCTTAGTCCCTGTGGCCTTGAGAAATGTGCTTGGGGTTTTGGTAGGACCTGTTTCATTGAACCTCTCAATTCTAGTTGCAGACAGTGGTTTACCCAGATTTGGACTTAAATCTTGGCAACACTGGAAGATGGGCTCAGGACTCAAGGGGGTTTTGGACTCAGAACTTTGTGGGACCATGCTATGTAGGAACTGAGTTAACCTATGAATTTAATTGCATTTCCCTGAGATTAAATAATTATTAAGTGTCTGAGGTCAGCTTTGAACTCAGGTCTTTCTGACTCCAGGATCAGTGCTCTATTCACTGTGGTACCTAGCTGTCCCGTAAAAACAATTTTTAACATTTGTTAAGTTTTTAAAAAAATTGTTTTTTAAGTTTGGAGTTCCAAGGTCTATCTGTCAGTCCATCTCTCCTTCCCCTCCCCACTCTCTAACACAGTAATACATATTAGGCATTTCTTTTTTTAACTGGATCTGTGATTTCATTGAAAAAGAGAATTCTTAATGAGGAAACTTCCTTGGCCAATACAGATTGATGCCTGAAGGGGCAATGAAGTGATGTGGTGACTAGGGCACTGGCCTTGGAGCCAGGAGGACCTCCAAAGGGGTGGGGGGGGAAGAATGGGTCAGACTGGTGCTGCTCTGAGACTTTTAGTCTTGGGTAGTTTAATTGCCTGGGACATTGAAGAGTTAAGAGACTTGCCAAGCATCACACAACTTGTATGTGACATAGACATTGGATTATAATAATACCTAGTATTTGCATGGTACTTTAAGATGTCTTAAGGCACTCTATAGCTGTTATCTCATTTTAGTCTCATAATAATTCTGGGAGACAGGTGCTATTTTTACCCACATTTTACAGATTATGCAGGCACAGGTCAAGTGACTAGCCACAGCTAGTAGGAATCTGAGCTTGAATTTGTACTCAGACCTTCCTGATTTCAAGTCTAATGCTCTATACTGCTACTAAGGTCAATTTTTTTTATCCATTATTCACACTTCCTCTTAGTCATTTTATATTTTTAAAAATAGTGCTTAACAGTATTTTGAAATGCCTTGACATCATCTATGCCAGAGTGCTGCAAAGTTCAAATTTCATTAAAACAAAAATCCTCTCGTAATGAAAACATTTCTAGAACCAGGAAATGATCCACCTATTTCAGTTAACATAGATGGATATGTTTCCAGACCAACAAAAACATTTCCCTGAATTTATTGAAAGTTACTATGTTTACCTAGGATTTTAATATCTCTGATGACGTTGACTTTGCCACAAGTGACCAACTTCCGATACTAATGCTACTAGGCTTTGTCATAAAATGTGGGGGAAACCCTCCCAAAAAGCCAAAACATCTTGAGAGCAGAAGAGAGCCATGGGGAGATCCAGGGGGAAAAAATGTTATTTGATGGCAAGTGATAGTTAACTAGGTGGCTTCTCAGCAACTCAGGCATCATGAAAGACAGGTCCTTCACTACAGAGTCAGATCACTGACTCACTTAAAATGTGTATTCACTCTAATTGGCTGGGTGCCCCTCTCCATTAGTATGGTCTTTATGCAAAGAAGACAGGGTTCTGGTTCTCAGAAGCTAATGTTTCTTCTCTGTCAATGACCCCATTTTAGCTCATGATGGGAATTTTGTCCCCATCCGTGTCAGTTTTCAAAATTCTCCTCCCCTCCTTACCTCCCCCAACCCATGCAAATTTAAAAGAGTAAGAAGAAGAGTCCCTTGGGTTAGGCAAGTATCAGGAATCATCAGTATGAGTCATTCACTTCTCAATTCTCCTGTGTATCTCTTCCATGTACAGAGGTCCCATTGATAGTCTGGTCCTCAATAGAGCCAGATTCAACTATGGAAAAGATGAGTTGGGTTCTCTTATGTAACTCTGGGGGAAGTCGACTTTGACAAGTTACTTCTGTTGCTTTCTAATTCTATAACTGCTTTGGAAGAAAAAAAGCAGCATAAAAGAGTTTGGTGTTCAAATCCTTGGGTGTTTGCTGGAGTTCTCGGTTTTGAAGAGAAACCACTCCTCCCACCAGCAGCCCCTTTGAGTCACCTCCTGGTTGGTAAGGGAAGCCAGGAATTTATATGCAAACCATTCAGATGGAAATAAATGGGCCATAGAACTCTTGGATGCTATTTTTAAATACACACACCTTCAGTCTGTTATGGTAGTAACTTTGCCCTAAACATATGTGGCTAAAGGAAGGGTTGTTCTCAAAAAGTCTCCATAGTTTCAGTTTGTTTTATTTTAATTCTAGAGTTGTGGGAGAGGGGCATATTTAAGAAAGTTCATTCTGGCTTTTATCATCCAAACTCTTTTCACATTCTCAGCATCACTGAGTTCCAAAGGGACCTTTATATTTTCATTCATTCATTCAACAAATATGTGAGTACCTTCCTTGAACAAGTCACTGTGCTAGGAATTGTTTTATTTGAATATCTGACAAAAAAAACAATCTTTCAAATCCAGGGGACACTAGGATCCCTCAAGAATAAAGTTGGGGGTGGCTAGGTGGTTCAGTGGATAGAGCACTGGCCCTGGAGTCAGGAGTACCTGAGTTCAAATCTGGCCTCAGACACTTAATAATTACCTAGCTGTGTGGCCTTGGACAAGCCACTTAACCCCATAGCCTTGCAAAAAAAAAAAAAACAACCTAAAAAAAAAGAGGAATGTTGGGTTTAGCTATTCTCCATGACACAATGGTCCAAGTTAGTTCCAAAGGACATACGATGACACATGCTAACCGTCTCTAAAGAAAGAACTAATGGAGTTAATGCAAATTGAAGCATATTATTTTCACTTTATTTTTTTTCCCTTTTTTCCTTTTGGTCTGTTTCTTTTATAATATAACTAATACAGAAATTACGTTTTACATGATTATATGTATATAATCTTTAACAAATTGTTTACCATCTTGAGGATGGAGAAAGGAAGGAGGGAGAAAATTGGTAACTCAATTTTTTTAATGAATGTTAAAATGTGTCTTTATATTGGAAAAAATAAAATATTATAAAAAAATGGCATGTCAGATCTTCAGGATAGGAATGGTAAGAGAGGGCTGTGTGGACAATAATATGGAACCAGTCATGGAAGCTGGTGTAATTAGAATACTAGCATTTCCTCTCTCTTTTCAAGCCTGTAGATAGGCAACTGAAAATTCCAAAGTTCCCCAACCAAGCCTACAGAATCTTTTTTTTAAGGTACTAATTTGTTCTTGGTTCCAACTTGGGACCCTGGGGAAGCTGTATAAATGCTCTAATATGAAATAGGAAACAATTATTTAAGATACTAAAGTATAGCCTTTGTCTCAGATGTTCTTATATGACAGTGTCCAAATATACCTCAGGGGATAGGAGAGAGAAATCTTCCAAATCTCTGGCTCATTGCCTTTATTAAATAACCTGGGAACTTCAACAGT
The DNA here is from genome assembly GCF_037893015.1 of Macrotis lagotis. NCBI lineage: Eukaryota > Metazoa > Chordata > Mammalia > Peramelemorphia > Peramelidae > Macrotis > Macrotis lagotis. The sequence goes on from NC_133662.1 coordinate 35,233,510, forward strand.
CAGTGTTGTCTTCAACTCCCTGGTAAATATATGGTTCATAAGACACAGATAATGAAAAGATTTATTTACAGGTCAATGAAAACAAATAGAATGAATCAATAGAGTTTATGGAAAATAACAATACCAACAAACTCCCCCTTAGTATCATCCCCCCATGAGGAAGGGGGTGAGGTGGGGGTCCCAGTGGCTGCTACCTTTAGTATGATACTCATTGTATCACACTGACTGCATTCCTTCTTCACAGTGTAGCTCATGATCTACCAGTATGTTTCCAAGACAAAAGTCAATGATTCTTCTTCCTTTTTCTAGGTAAGTAGTTTTCCACTGGGCAGCTAGATGATTTAGGAATAAAGTATTGGGCCTGGAATCAGGTAGGCTTGAGTTCCAATTCAGCTTCAGTCACTTACTAACTATGGGACCCTGGGCAAGTCTCTTCATTTCTATTTACTTTCATCTACTAGAGGAAGAAATGGCAAACTACTCCAGTAGTTTTGCCCCTCCCCCCAAAACCCCCCCAACAACAAATAGCTAAAACCATGGATGGTATAGTCCATGGTGATCACAAAGAGTCAGACATAACTGAACAACAACAAGCTATTATGGGCTTCAGGGGGGAAATCACTCAGATATTTTATTGCAATCTTCAAATATCCTATTGAAATCTTCCTTTTATAATGGGTCCCCTAACCTCTGGTCTCACATAAATGTTTTCCAGGGTAGATAAACCCAACCCCTCAAAAAAGCAATTATATGTTCTCAGTATTAGATTGGGTCATGGTGACTCTACAATTTAATGTCTTTTCTTTCTTAGTATGTAAACAATATCTTTTCAATCTGTGTAAATGCTTCCCACTGATCTAAGGTTCAGGTGAACTCCATATTGCAATTGTCCTTTTTTAGACCCTGAGGCCAAGTGCATTTATTCAAATTACCTAAAGCTGCTTCCCTTCATCTAGAGTTAAGAGGAGGGAACTGGAGAAATCAGGTAATCCCCCTATACTGAAAATTACTGAATGTCACTAATATACCATTTCTTACATGTATCCTGGTTTGCCAATGTATGAGGGGCTGTTAGTACGGGGGTAAAGGAAGAAGCAGGAGATTTTTGCTTGACTGTATATATTCCTTCTCCAACTCATTTTATAGATGAAGAAACTGAGGCAAACAGGACTCTTGCCCAGGATCACATAGCTAGTAAGTTCCTGAAGTCAAGTTTGGAAGATGAGTCTTCCTTACTTCAGGTCCAAAATTCTATCCTTTGTACTACCTAGCTTTCCAGGAACATGGCTAATATGGAAATATGTTCAGCATGACTTCATGTGAATAATGGATATCTTATTTCTTGCCTTCTCAATGGGCTGAGGAGAGAAAGGAGGGAGGAAAAGATTTGGAAATGAAAATAAAAATAAATTTTTTTTAAATTAATTCTTCCTTAAGGATCAGGAAATTTTGTTCTGTTTCTGACTATTTCCCAATTTGATATCATCCTCTCTTTTAACACTACTCCCAACCTCACAATCCTATTTGTTTTCCTGTTTGATATATTCTACATTTTATGTGTGTGTATGTATTCAATTTTACTTTGTCCATTTTAGATAAAAGGGAACTTCATCTCTTTACCTCTTGTTTGCTCTTCTTTTGTTTCCCACTCATCATGTCCTTAGGAATCTCCTCATTAGGAATGTGGAATCTGACAAGACTGAATCAGTTTTGGTTTTCACCCCTCATCAGTAGCCTCTGACTGATTCCCTGATTGGAGGGTGAAGCCATGAACTCTAAAAACCTTCATTTAAGAAAGAGACCCGGGGTTGGCTAGGTGTCATAGTGAATAAAGTACTGGCCTTGGAGTCAGGAGTACCTGGGTTCAAATCTGGCCTCAGGCACTTAATAATTACCTAGCTGTGTGGCCTTGGGCAAGCCACTTAACCCCACTTGCCTTGCAAAAAAAAAAAGGAGACCCAGGTCAGTCACTGTCTCATTTTTCCATCATCTTCATTCCTTTGGATTTCTTTGTACTTGTCTGATCAGTTCTTAGCATATGATCTGGCAAACAGTAGACACTTAATAAATGTTTAAATGACTGATGGGATGACTGACTCTTCTTTTCACCCATCTTATTTATGAGAAATAGCAAATTCTATCTATCCCCTTCTTTCTATACCAATGTACTTCTTTTTATCTTCCTTTATCTTTCTCTTCTTAAAATCTTTAGAACAGAGCCTGTTTTTCTTAATGAACTCTGTCAATACCCTTCAAAGCCATTAAAGTTCAGAAACAATGTTTATTTTTTCCTTCTATTCAAATATAGCTCTAAATCTTAATATGATCCATTCCAATTTCTCAATTAAGTTTACCTTCTAGATTTCTCTTAACTTTTGTTACTACAGTGGATAGACCTGGTAACAGGAAGACTGGGGTTCAAATCATATCTCAGATACTCACTGTGTGACCCTGGGCAGGTGACTTAACTTCTATCTCAGTTTCCTTATCTGTAAAATGGGATTAATAATAGCACCTATCTCCCAGGATTGTTGTAAGAATAAAATGAAGTATTTATAAAGTGCTTTGTAAGTCTTAAAGTGTTCTATAAATGGTAGTTATAGAATGCCTGGCTTAGAATCAGGAAAACTTCTCTTCCTAAATGCAAATCTGGTCCCAGATATTTCTTAGTTGTTTGCCCTGGACAAATCACTTAACTTTGTTTGCCTCAGTCTCATTTGTAAAATAAGCTGAAGGAGGAAATGGCAAGCCCCTCTACTATCTCTGTCAAGAACACCCCAGATGGGATCATGAAGAGTAGGTCACAACTGAAATGACTGAACAACATTATTGCTATTTATCTTTTAGCCTTCTGATCTGGGATTTCATCATTGTGGGTCTTTTTATTATTACACATTGCATTAATTCTTCAATTAGAGGATCTGGGTCAAAATTTCTTTTCTCACACTACCTGAGCAAACCTAGGCAAATTACTTTACCTCTGGGGACCTTAGTTTCCTTATGTATCAAATGAAGTGGTTGGACTAGATGGTCTCTTGGTTCTTCCAGCTCTAGAGCTCTTATTTATCTTTGCTTAGTAGGTAGTTTTTCATAAATGACTGTGGTCAAAAAAACATTTAATTTCCTGGTGGCAACTTCTGTTGCTGGGCCCAGATTCAAAGCTTTTTCAATTTGATAGGAACTGTCAGAACTAATGAATGCTTCATAGACATAGCCCAGGCTTATTTCTAGTCTACATTAAGGCCCTTGTATAGATGTTAAAAAGAGATATTATATTTATTGGGCAGGACTTAACTTGGCTACTCAATAGACCTGTGATCTCATGGGTCATGTCACATGACTCTCTGGCTATGACTTCACATAAATCCTCCATAGGTTATTCCTCCATTCTGCTACCTGACTTGTCCAATTCTATGATAAAATCATTTACACCTATTTCCTCCCAAGGCTCTTTGTTGGTAATATGCTGTAGCCTTTCAAACCTATCCTACATCTCTCCTTTGACCTTTGAGTGAACTGTAACATTAATTTTTTCAGAATTGTGGTATTATCTACTTCAAAGCCCTACAGCACCAGTAAATGAATATTGATGTTAAAAAGCTAGGCTTTGTTTCAGACAGAAGCCTGGGAGTCATTAAAAGCACTGCATCATATTCCCAGTGCAATCCAGCCCAATTAACCCTGAACAATTAGTATCATTAGCATATATGAAATCATTTAACATACATTTCAATCCAATACAAACTGAAGCCCAACTTTGGATTGTAATTTGTGTTAAATGGCTTCAGATATGTGAATGATTCTAATTACTAAGGTTTACTTGGAAATGAGTTAAGAAGAGAGGCCCTAAGAGAGACAAATGGCTCAGGGTCCCAGTTCCCATAGAGGATTGAAAGTAGGACCCATTTTCCATTGGGAAGTACAGAATAGTTAGGGAAGAGTGAAACTGGTAGGAAAATTGACTTTACACAAAGAAATTGTATTGGAGTTTTCCAAACATTTGTAGGACAATCAATCAATTTACATATATCTATGTGATAAATAGGGGGGCAGCTAAATTGATTGATGAATAGAAAACTAGGCCTGAAGTCAATTTCCTAAATTCATATCCAGCCTCAGAAACTTCCTAGCTGTGTGACTTTGGGCAAGTCACTTAACCTTTTCTGTCTCAGTTTCCTCATCTGTAAAATGAACTGGAAAAGAAAATGGCAAACCACTCCAGTATCTTTATCAAGAAAACCCTAAATCGGGTCATGAAGAATCAGAAACAATTGAAAAACAACTGAACGAAACAAAAAATGTTCTAGATATTATGCTATGCTCTGAGGACACAAATATAAAGAATGAAAAAAAATCCCTGCTGATAATCAGCTTATATTCTAACGGGGGGATTCAAAATATAAATATAAACTGAATATATAAAAATGCATGCAAATTATTTAAATCAAAAGCTTTACATTAAAGTAGGAAGGGGACTCTATAAGATGGGAAGAAAAGAGATCTGGGGGAAGAATATTCCAGATATAGGAGACAGGCAATACAAAGGCATGGAAATGGGAGATAGTATGTTTTGAGTGAGGAACAAAGAGAAGGATGGTTTGGTCGGATCACAGAGTGATGGGAAGGGTAGTACAGCCCAATGAGACTGAAAAGATTGATTTGGGCCAGACTTCTGGGCTTTAAAAATTAAACAGAAGGGTTCCTATTTTATACTAGACACTGTAGGAAACTGAAGTTGATTAAGATTAGATAGATTTATGGAAACTTATTTGATAACCAAGTGTTGGACATACTACAGTTGTGAGAATCTTGAGGAAAATCAAATTGCTTATTGTGGTGAGGATTAAGGCAAGATGATGAGGGCCTGAACTAAGGTGATAGGTGTGTGAATAGAGAGAAAGGGTTGGTTTAAAAGAGATTGTGAAGTACGTTTTTGTTTGTCCTTCCTTTCCCAAGAGGACCAATGACATCACAGGTGATGTCTAGCCTTTAGGGGAATTAGATTTAAGTGATGTAGAATTGCACAAAATCATTAGATTCATACTCTCTTCCGGAGTCATCAAAATCCAATGGCAAGACAAAAGTCAAGATGATTGTTGATGGCCTAGAATGCAGAGGGTGACTTTGGCATCTTTGATGTCTGACCAGGTTTTAAGTGGTTCATAATTCCTTCATCAAAGCCTTTGAAACAAATTGTTTTCATCTTCCCATTCTGCAAAGGGATGTCTTCACATGCTTGGGGTGGACATCCCCCTAATTCACCAATAGGTTTAAGGTCTCTTGGTTACCCTCAATCTGGTTTAGCATATTGAGTGTTCAGAGAGGGCTAGCATCTCTAGTGAGGGCTTGCTGAGCCCTTTTCAAGGCTGCTTATTTACCTTTGGTGTTCACCTATTACTCAATTCTCATGGGTGGCTTCCAGAACCTATAGCATGCGTATTGACCACAACCTAGGAAACATTTCAACAGACCAACTAAGCCATGTAGGACACATAGTAAATAAGAAACTATGAGAAGAAGAAGAGGAGGTATAGTGGGACTTCTACCTGGGCCCAGGAAGTTCTAAATGGGGCAATAGCCCTAAACACCCAAAATCTGATTATCAGGCTATTGAAGAGGAGAGACAATTTGGGTTGAAGAAACCAAGGAAGAAAACTGGGTCTGGAATAAGCAGAAGGGAATTATTCTTGGTGGACCTGAGCTGAAGAGTCAATATAACCTGAAGGTAGGAGAAAAAGGATAAGAATTGAGACCTGGATCTATCATTTTTTTTGATATGGGGAAATCCTGGGAAAAGAATTTCTCCTAAAGATACAGATCAGTACCTTCCCAACTTAGAGACTTTCCTGAATCACTGAGAGGTTATTCATTGAATGACCCAGGGTCACACAGCTGGTATATCAAAGATAGAATTCAAAGCCAAGTCTCCTCAGTTTATGAGGCAAGCTTTCTATCTACTAACCCATGTTGTCTTAAGTCTTAGTCTTAAAACTAACAAAGGAGGACAGAATTTTCAGAGAAGCAGAATCAAAGACCTGGACCAGGAAAAGACTAGACTCAGGAAGTAGGTCAGAGAACCTGAGAGGTAGCTAAGCAAGATATTTCTCCTAAACTGGACTCCATATGCTTGTAATTGGCTAGGTGCCCTTCTCCATTAGGGCTGTGTTTAAGCAAAGAAGTGAGGTTTGTGGTTCTCCTCTATGTCAATAAAATTGCTCAAATGCAGCCTACCTATATATAATGAATCTCTTTTTTAAATCCTCCCCAATGTAAAATAGATTTCATTACAATCAAGAGAATTGGTCTGAGAATGCATTGATGCTGAAGGCTGCCCATAGGCAAAAGCATTGTTGCTGAGTTATGGTGTTTGAGTGAACTACAATTACTAATGGAAAATTCAGAGGGCCTTAGGGTTTCTGGGTACCATATAAATTGTTGGAAAATAAAAGGCACTTTTTCTTTAAAATTCATATATAAAAGTCCAAAAGTCTTGAGGCCTCTATTTTCCCAATTGTGCTACTTCTTTACCTTGTATGACCTTGTGTAAATCATTTAACCTCTAAATCTCAGTTTCTTTATTTATAAAATGAAGGAGTTGGAACAGATAGACTCAGAGATCTCTTCTAACTCTAAAGCTATGATCCTATGGCTACTAGATTATGACTAAGATTGACTTTTTTATTCTATAAGAGGTAATCTATAGTGTACTCCAGAAAGCACACTGGTTTGGAGTAGGTGAAATTTAGGGTTAAATTTTGATACTGACATTAATTATGAGGCCATAGGCAAGTTATATAACCTTAATAAGCCTCAGTTTCCTCATCTGTAAAAAGCTAATGATAACATCTATAATATCTATAATATCTACCTTATATTAGGGCAGCTAGGTGGTGCAGTGGATAAAACACTGGCCTTGGAGTCAGGAGGACAGGAATTTGAATCCAGCCCCTCCCCCATCCTCAGTAGCTATGTGACCTTGAGCAAGTCACTTAACCCTGATTGCCTCTGGCCACTGGACCCAGATGGCTCTAAAGGAGAAAATGAGTCTAATGACTTAGCACAGCACCCTCTCACTCAAATCTAATAATCCATGTGCTAGTCATGTCATCACATTCCTGACATGGTCTTCTTGGAGAAGGAAGGACAAACATTACTTTATGACTCTTGTGAGGCTCAATTGAAAGGATTTATTTAAAGCAGATTTCTAACCTTAAAATGATAGAAATGATAGTGATTATGACACTCAAATGTTCCTGTGATCTCACTGATTTAGAAGTTCCCTCCAGGATGTGGATTGCAGCTCATCTACCCTTGCCCATCTGGAGCAACTCTTCTTCATGTCCCCACTATAGGATGTTCACCCAACCTTTGCTGGGAGGTGGCAGTTCTTCCATTCCTCTACACATTAAGAGATTACTATTGGAGCACTCTGGCTGTCCACTGGTCATCCTTTGCTTTTGCAATTTGACCAACCCACTTTCTCTTCCAGGCATGTTGCCTTCCTGACATATTTTACTCTTGTCTTTCAGTGTGCTTTATTGGTTCTTCACTGTCCTTCAAAGTTCTTCACTGCAACAGTCAGTGTATTTCTCCCCCCCCCCCCATTACCATCTGTTTTATATTCATTTTAATTTTTGGAGATTGTTATATCCCATGTCTCACTGACATTACAGTACGATTGGTAAAATATCGATATTCAAAAGATGGTACTTTGTTTTCACATGAAGCTGAGGTCAGTAATGGAGGCAATTCAGCTGACTCTCCTTTTCCTATTCCACTCTGGAACCAACCAATTAGTTTTTCATCTGCATTGATTAACCCAGATATACAGAGGGACAAGGCACTATAGGTTTTCTTTCCAATAAATGTTGAAATCTGAGCAATGGACATTCTTCATCCATTTTGTCTCTGATATTATATACAGTCAGTTAAAATGCCTCTGAGTTATTAGAGTTCTCTTCCAAGAGGCGCTGCAGTGTTCTGGAGCTTTCTGCAATTGGTACAACAAAGTCATCCACAAACATCTGGAGAAATTCAGTATCCACACTTGGGGATCCTACCTGGACCCGGTTTCTGTACTCGATTTTTTCCCATCAGAGTGGTGAATACCTTTGACAAGCATATATTTCCTTCTTTTATAATATTTATAATCAGAGGTAATGTTCAAGATTAGAAGGTCACTGAACAGGATTCTTTTCTTTATTTTTTCTTGTTCATAATTTATTTTATATTATTACAATAATTTTGTTATAAGAGTAAACTTAACTGCCCCCCCCCAAGAGGATGAGAAACCTCAAGAATAGTGAGAGAGAGAGAGAGAGAAGAAAAATGTACTTCAGACTGTGTTCAGATTCCAATGGCTCTGTCTCTGGGGTGAGTTGCTTTCTTTATCATAAGTCCACCAGAGAAGTTGCTTCAATATTTTTCCCACAGTTGCTATTACTAGCTGTATTTCCCTCCATTCTATTTCTCCCCACTCTTATTTATCCTATTTTCTCTCTCCTTTCATCCTGGCTCTGTCCAAAAGTATGTTGTATCTGATTACCCTCTCCCACAATCTTCCCTCTCTTCTATCTCCTATTCCCCCTTCCTTCTCCCCATTCCCCCTTATCCCATCCCTTTCCTCTCATTTTGTTCCCAGAGTAAGATAGATTTCTATACCCAATTAAGTGTGTATGTTATTTCCTCTCTGAGCCATTTCTGATGAGAATGAAGGCTCACTCATTTCCCCCTTGCCTTCCCCCTTTCCATGCCACTGAAAAAAGCTTTTTCTTGACTCTTATGTAAAATTTTTTAGCTTCTTCATCTCCTTTCCCTTCCTCCAAGTATTTTCCTTTATCATCCAATGACTCCATCTTTTTACTATATTATACCATTATATTCCACTCCTTCCTATGCCCTGTCTATATGTGCTCCTTCTAACAGCTCTTATAAATGAGAAGGTTTATATGAGTTATCAATATCTTCTTCCCATGCAGGAATACAAACAGTTCAATATCATTAAGTTCCTCATAGTTAGTCCTTCTCATCCACCCTCTCTATGGTTCACCAGAGTCCTGGACTTAGAGATCAAACTTTCTGTTCAGCTCTGGTTGTTTCAATAGGAAAGTTTGAAAGTCCCCTGTTTCATTGAAAGTCTATCTTTTCCCCTGAAAGAGGATGTTCAGTTTTTCTGGGTAGTTGATTCTCAGTTGTAAACCAAGATCATTTGCCTTCTGGAATATCATATCCCAATCCCTATGAAACCTTAATGTAGATACTACCAGATCCTGTATAATCCTGACTATGGAGCCTCTGTAGTTGAACTGTTTGATTCTGGTAGCTTTTAGAATTTTCTCTTTGATTTGGGAGTTTTGGAATTTGACTATAATATTCCTGGAAGTTTTTCTTTTGGGATCTCTTTCAGGAGGTCACCAGTGAATTCCCTCAATTTCTATTTTGCCCTCTGCTTCTAGGATCTCAGGGCAATTTTGCTGTATTATTTCTTGAAAAATGAAATCTAGGCTCTTTTCCTGGTTGTGACATTCAGGTAGCCCAATAAATTTTGAAATTATTTCTTCTGGATCTGTTTTTGAGGTCAGTTGTTTTTCCAATGAGATATTTCACATTTTCTTCTAATTTTTGCCTTTTTTGGAAGAGTTTCATTTCTTCCTGATTTCTTACAAAATCATCATCTTCCTTTAGTTCTAGTCTGCATTTGAAGGAGCTATTTTCTTCAAAGAGCTTTGTAATCTCCTTTTCCAGCTGATCAATTGCGCTTTTTAAAGCATTTTTCTCCTCATTTTCCTTTTATTTTGCTTTTTCCATTTGACCTAAACTGGTTTTTAACATATTATTTTCTTCAGTATTCTTTTGTATTTCTTTCACCAAGCTGTTGATTTGGTTTTCATGATTTTCCTGCAGTGCTTTCATTTCTCCTCCCAATTTTTCCTCCACCTCTTTTTTGAGCTCATTCATAGTCTGAGCCCATTTTCTATTTCTCTTGGAGGTTTTGTCATCATCTGAGTATGTGTTTTGATCTTCCATGGGACTAAAGTAATTCTCTCTGGTCAGATTCTTCTTTTGTTTATTCATTTCCTCAGTCCAAGACCAATCCACAGCACTTCCAAGGCTTTTGGGGGGTGGGGGTTGGGACACCCCACTGGGACCTTTATTCCTCCAAGGTCTGATGCTCTCTTGCCTGTGCTTTGATATATAGATTACCACAGCACTACCCTCTGCCCTGGAGCTGTAAGGAGGAAGCCTGCCAGGCTATCTTAGTATGGAAGCCCAAACTGCAACCTGGATCTGAGTGTGGGCAAACAGCAGAGTACTTCCCCCAGGGAGAGCAGAGATATTTCTGCCTTCTCCCCTGGCCCCCTTACCATCTGGGGGCTGTGCTCTGGAGGTGTAGGCTAGTTTCTCCTGATTCTCTCTGCAGATTCTGCTGCCAGTGTTCTTCACTCCACACTCATTCTGGTCTAGCCGAATTCGTTCCCCACCCCTTCAAGCTGTTCCCCAGCTGTGCTGTGACCAGGATTTTTTTTCAACTCCTGGTCCTGATGAAACATACCTTTCCTGGGGAACTTCTAAGTTATCTTGGACTGGGAACATATATTATTCAGTCTTTCTGTGGGTTCTGCCCCTCTAAATTTTGGCTTTTGGAGTTCCCTGGGGAAGGACTTCCCAGGAAATGCTGCCTTCACACAGTCATCTTGGCTCCATTGCCCAGGATTTTTTTCTATTATGTCTTTTAAGGAATCTTGAATTGGTATATTTCAGCTAGAGCAAATTGTGGAAGAATGGAGGAAGGAGAGAGGAGGGGAGGAACCAGAGAGCCCTACTTATACCTATTATATCTATAGAACAGGAATGTTAACATATACCCATAGGGTTGTTGTAAGGATCAAATGAGACACTGTATTTAAAGAGTTTTTACAAATTTTAAAATGTGATGTAGTGGCTATTTTTATTATATTTGTAACCCTTGAAAAACCTACCACAGGTACTCAAACCTACCACAGGTACTCAATAATGCATGCTGAATGAATGGCTGTAGAGGACCTATGGGTTAAATTGGATCTAAGATTTTGCATCTACATTTATTTGGGTAGTTAAAGCATGCCTGCATGCATGCTTGTTTGTTCTCAATAAATACAAATGGATTTGGCTACTTTCCTCACACCCAAACATATTCTCTTGAATGAGTTTGATGGTTGGATGGGAGTCATTTTCCTGTAAAGAGAGTTTATAAAGTGGAGTGTTGTTCTGCCAAATCAAGTGTTTTTGTGGTTTTTTCCCATTCAGGCACAATGTGACCTTATATTAGCTACATCTTTCAGTAAATTGTGTGATCACAAAGATGTAGTCTGCTATTGAAAGTCTCTTGTGAAAGCTTCCTTATTCCCTAATAATAGCTACATGAAGGATGTTCTCAATCCATGTACAGAGAACTCTTATAAAGACTTTGTATAGATGAGAGAGAATGAAAGGGAAGGCATATGGTTTGTAGTTACTGATGGATTTTTTTTTGTCAGTCTTAATGAAGTCTGAAATTTTTTCCATGTCTTTTGGTATCTTCCCCTTCTTAAGATACATTGTTTATGTTGATCTCTAAAAACAAATATGAATCTCCTAAATGTAGCAATGATTATTGAGTCATGAGGGGATAGATATTCACGTGGAGGTCTTAGCATAGCTGATAAGGCTTACAAAGTTGGGAGGAGGCATTTCTCCCAGGATTGAGGGCTGCTCTCTTGATGGAGTCTTAGAAATATCTTTTTCAGATCCTGTCTTCTGACAATGGAATGGTATAAGAATCCCCTCCAAAATCTCCATTCTGGGGGTCTCTTTTCTAGCCAGGCTCCACATAAGCTGTGTAACAATAAGCTTAGAGAAATAGTAATAAACATATATAGGGTTTTTTGTTGGTATTTTTTGTTGTTGTTTTTGCAAGACAATGGAGTTAAGTGACTTGCTGAAGATCACACAACTAGGTCACCCTGTGACCCATGACAAAAAAGGTTGTCCACCCTGTCAGCTCCTGGGCCAAGAGAAGTAACCTTATTGAGAACAAAGGAGCATGCATATTTTATCTACCCAGATAAATGGATACATAAATGGATACATTCTTAGATATAAAATCTACAATTCAGGTCAGCACATGAGTTCTAGGATAGTTATGAAAAGTCAGACTTAGACCAAGTAACTTTTGAGGCTGGATTTGAACTCACATTCTCCTGACTCCAGGGCCAGTGGTCTATCCACTACATCATCTAGCTGCCCCATAAACATATATGTTAACCTAATTCTGTTTTGTTCTTTCTTGAGACCAAACTCTGCAGGTTAACATGTGTTTAATTTAATCATTTTTTAAAATCGATATTCATGGAGGTCATATATCAGTTCCTCAAATCTTCTACAATGATATCACCTCTAGCAGTTGTGTACATATGCTCACACATGCACACACACACACACACACACACACACACACACACACACAGCACAGCACAATCTAATTGTTTTTCCCATCTTGGTTCTTTTTAGTATTTTTCTGCTTCTTTTATAAACAGACAACCTGCCATGCACTAGGTATTCTGGTAGAATGCAAAGATGAACAATGCAACTTAATTAGCCCCTGCTTTCAAGGAACTCATAATCTAATAGGAAAGATAAGGTGATTGACTAAAATGTACAATATGAGTAGTGGCCAGAATACTGGTCTTGAATTCAGGAGGACTGAAGTTCAAATCCTGCCTCAGATACTTGCCACATACTAGCTGTGTGACCTTGGACAAGTCATTCAACCCTGATTGCCTCACATCCAGGGCATCTCCAGTTGTCTTTATTCCTATCTGACCACTGGATTCAGATGGCTCTGGAGGAGAAAGTAAGGCTAGTGACTTAGCACAGCATCCCCCTCACTCAAATCCAATTTTCATGCTTGTCAAGGCATCACCTCCTCTTCTTTGAAAATGAAGGACAAAAAAACCAGTATATGATAAATGCCATAGTAACAGTGCAAGCAAAGCAAAATAAGAATTTGAATGAGGGAGATATTACTGCTGGCTAGAGGAACCAGGAAAGCTTTAAAGAAAAAGTGGCATCTGTTCTGAACCTGTGAAAGATGAGTTACCTTTCATATTCATAAGACAATTTCATTAAGAAAGCATTTTTGTATTTTAGCAGCACTGGCTGCTTGGCTGATTTTATGTAGAACAGCTTCAGCAGGACCTCAGACCTAGAAATTTAAAAATTTAAAAATTTAAAAATTATTTGGTTCTAGTTCTGGCTTTTTACAACTATCCAAGAGCTAATGTGGATTTTATGTCTAAGAATATATCCGTTTATCTGGGTAGATAAAATATGCATGTTCCTTTGTTCTCAATAAAGAGGAATAGATTTGGCTACTTCTCTTTGCCTAGATGCTGGCAGGGTGGACAACCTTTTTTTTGTAGGTCACCAGGTGATCCAATGAGGATTGTTGATAATTGGAAGTATGGGGGAAATGTGTGACTGGAATTCAGGAGTCATATTTTGAAGCACTCTCTATCTCAAACAACAATGAAATTTCCAATCAAAAGTTTTAACAAATGAGGAAAAGGGATTATATCCTGAGGGTAAAGTAATAGGAAAAGAACCTTTTATTTTTTTGTTGTCGTTATTTTATGGAATTGACTTCCTGCTTTTCTACTCAGCACCTAATCAGGAATCATCTTCATTCATCCATTTAAAATGCATCACTGAGCAGTTAGGTATTTTAAGGCTTGCAGAGGTGATGATAATAGCTACAGAAGATAGCAACTAGCTCACATTTGCATAAGACCATAAGGTTTGCAAAAACATTTATATATACAGTATATCATTTCAGCCTTTTGAAAAGTCTATGATATCATTATTGTCATTGGTTTACAGATATAATGGGTGCATTATTGCACCCATTGCCCCACACCCACTCTGCTTTGGCTAGAATACTGACCACTGAAGCTTAGCTGGACTCCCCTGGGTAATTTCTGCTCTGGGACACAAGAGCTGACTCAGCATTGCTCACAGATTTGGTACTTTCTCTATGATAGCCGAAGAAAGAGGCTGCTACAAAGAGAACTGGTCACTAATGCAGGAAGAACTGCTCATTCAGGAAAATTTAAAGGAAAATACAATTTTTTACTCTCTTCTTTCTTTCTTCAAAATATGAGGAATGGTAATATTGAACCATTTCTCTGTCTCTCTCTGTCCTTCTCCATTCTCTGTCTCTTGTGTGTGTGTGTGTGTGTCTATATGTTTGTCTCTCAAACTTTCTGGCAGTGACTGCTATACACATGTACTGACTAGATGAGCCTGATCCTGGGGTTCAAGACCCTGGCTGCCTCTGTTCTGGGTTGTTTTTTGTTTTTTAATCCTGAGCATAGATGAAAAAATAGCAATCCTGAGATGGACATTTCTAGCCTTGGAGGTAACCTCCTGAGTCTAAAGAGTTGGAAGCTTCTTTATCTACCATTAGGAAATAGGCACACTAAGAGAGGTGCTCCCTGCAGCTACTAACTATACTACTCTTTAGAGAAGATGACAAGATGAGCCTAAACTCTGGTCTGCCTTGTTTGAAGATTTGGAGCCCTAAGGGAGTTGTTTGGATAGTGCAAAAATGAAGGTGAATGGTCTTATCAACAATCTCACTAAGTGTCTCATGATTTAGTATTTAAAAGAATTTAATTGGAGTTTTACCTTGTCATTTCATGTTTTAAAACTGTCAATATATGCTTATAACTCTTTAGTGTCTTAAGCCTTTCTTTTATATGAGGAAATAAATAGCTGACCTATAACTGATCTACAGTGTACAATGAGTATCTTTCTAATCCATTCTGGGACATGGGGAAAGGAATAAAAAAATTTTTTTAACTTATTCCAAGTCCTTAAACATAAACTTTAATTTGCAAGTGATTTTCCCTGAGGCTCCAAGATACAAGGTATAATGAGCCAGGGACTGTGAGAAAAGAGACTGACCCTTCTCTTTGAAAAGCTTGAATTCTGTCTACATGTGAGCTTAGAGTTGGGTAAGCATAACCAATCCCTAATTTCAGTGGAATCTTTTGTACAGTTGAGAAAACTGAGCCTCAAGAGACTTTCTTGGTCTCTGCTCACTTAGGAATCACAAGTGTCTGAGGCAAGATTTAAACTGAAGTCTTGACTGCGTCTTGCCCTCTCTATTTGATTCCCAGATGAAACTATGTCTCCTGTTGTCCCACAGTCATTACTAGGAAGGTAAATATGTAAAGTTCTAGGAAGTAAGTAAATGGAATGAAATTGGAGATCTTATTGTCTAGTCCTCATATTTTCTCATTATTTTAAAGATTAAATCTTTTTGCCCAATTTTTAAAACTTTTATTCAAAGTTTTGAGTTCCCAATTCTATCCCTCCCTCCCTCCTCCCTGAGATAGTGAGCAATCAGATATAAGTTATATATATGCAATTATGTAAAACATTTCCATATTAGTCATTTTTTTGTAGGAAGATGGATAAAAGAAAAAAATGAAAGTGAAAAATGACATACTTCCATCTGTATTCAATCAATATCCTTTTTTTCTCTGGAGGAGAGAGCATGCTTCATCATTAGTTTTTGGGATTGTCTTGCATCATTATGATGAGGTCAATAAATCTCAGTGAAGGACCTTGCCCCCTGACAAAGCCTCAGTAAATCCCTGCCCCGTGGCATGACAGACCTCCTATTAACAAGACAATAAATCCTTGCCCTAACTGGAAAAGAAATATTCCTGTATAGTAGAAAATACAGTTCACTAACTACTCATTTTTCTCCATTTACCAAGAAATCTCCTTTCTGAGTCTATGCTTTTCCACTTTTCAGACTGTTAAGTGGCCCTAGGAATTCCTGTTCTCTATCCTCTTAAGTATGATGCTATCCCATAAATGTATGTTTTTTCCCCAAGAATTTAGAAGTACCAAATCCCTGCAATTTACAAACATTTCCTCATCTCTCATTAGAAAATATTTCTCCCTAGCACCCACATAGACCTATTTTTTAGTATCATATCACAGAATTGAGACTTTCATCTCTTTTGCTCACTATCTCAATTCCTCCTTTTGTCACCATATCCTCCCTTCTGCCTGAGAGACTAAAGCAGTTATTTCCCCTTCATAATTTATAACTGATTTGATTAAGGAATATTATAGATTCTCCTCCCACCTTTTAATGTGCCCTCTTACTGTACAGCTTAATTCTATAAAATAAATAATCCAAACTATTGTGGAGAATATTTTGTGAGTTTTAGTTCATGATGTTTCAGTCCTGCTCCTCAATTATCGCTTCTACTTCTTGCTTCTAACTCCATTCTTATTTCTTTGAACAAATTTAGAAATTTCTTAATAACATTGTTAAAATATTATTTTTGTTGTTTTGCCCCTCATCTACATGTCCCTGATTACCTCACCTTCCTACATCTTTGACCCCTATAAAAGTTTACTCTCTCCTTAGTTGAATTGCAGCCTTCCAAGAGCAGCCCACTCCTGGGGAATGTGATCCTCCAAATAAATGTCTTTACTTGAATTGGAGAAAGTCTGAGTCTGAATTCTTTTAAGAAATGACCTGAATCCTGAACCTTGGCATCTCTATTACTGAGAATAGCTAAGTCATTCTCAATTCTTCATCAAATAGGATTGCTGTCACTGTGTACAATGTTCTCCTTGTACTGTTTACTTCACTATGTATCAGTTCATGTAAGTCATCATGGTTGTCATTTCTTATAGTACAATAATATTCCATTACAACCATATATCACAGCTTAATTAGTCATTCCCAGTGGTGGGATTGATGGACAACCCAGTGGTGGGATTCAGCCAGTTCTCACTGGTCCAGAAGAACTGATACCTAATTTTATGCTGAGTTTGGTGAACTGGTTGCTAAAAATGACACTTGTAATCAGAGTTCTCTCTAAGGTGGGTGCCTGGGCAACCTCCCAATGTAGAAATCACAAATTTACATTCCTTATTCTTTTTTAATATTCATCTGTACAGTAATAGCATAGTAATGTTCATTCAGTCTATAAGGGAAAAAATTGATGGAACTATGTCTGTACTATTTATTTAATTTCTTGAAACTCATTATACCTTTTATGAAATTTTACATTTTAATTCCCTTGTTTCTGTTACTTCAGTAAACAAGCACATAACATAAAGAGAAAAAGTGCCAAAAAACCAGGGGGTGACATGTCGTCATTTGTTTCCACTTTGGTTACACTTAAAATTCCCCTGAGATATTTTGAGTGCACACTGTTCCCTGCAGGTGAAACCAATAGGAAGCTGGTACACAATGAACCAATAAAAATGTAGATTTCAAGGATTAGGTTATTAATCCATTTCAGAAGCCATGAAAATAGAAGGAAAAAAAGAGTTAGAATAGGTAGAGTGAGTTTTCCATATGTTCCAATATTGGCTGCTGTGACTTCTTTTCAAGAATACATTTGTTTACTATGAGAAATATAACATAATCAAGTTTTGTGCACCTCTTTTATTGTTCTTATTTGAGTATTAAATGCATGAAATATTAAACTAATTTTGGGGATATCTTTTTAAATACTTAAAACAGTCATTAGGGCAGAGAACTGGTTGTTCATTTATTTGAATCCCACCACTGGACATCCCCTTGATTTCCAATTCTTAGCTATCACAAAAAAGAGTTGTTATAAATATTTTTGAATAAATAGGTCCTTTTCCAAAAGATTAATTTTTTTTAGGGTTTTTGCAAGGCAAATGGGGTTAAGTGGCTTGCCCAAGGCCACACAGGTAGGTAATTATTAAGTGTCTGAGACCGGATTTGAACCCAGGTACTCCTGATTCCAGGGCCAGTGCTTTATCTACTGCACCACCTAGCCGCCCCTAAAAGATTAAATCTTGATAGGAACAATATCTAGCAAAGAAAATAAGGTGATTTTTAAAACTTCATAAATATTATTGGGGTCCATCAGTATGATTTCTTCTTGAAAATTTGTCATGTTGAGCTGACATGACCATCTAATGTCTACAGCTGGCTGTAGGTTCTGTTGCCATTTGTCTGCAGGGTAGAGCATTGATTCCAATAGTTCATTATAATTTCACTTTCATAGGTGACACTATAGGTATATTAACCAAATGTCTTGAATTTCTAGTAAAAAGAATACTTAAGTCAGAAATGGTGGCTAATGTCTAAAATCCTTGCTATTAAGAAGCCTCAAATTGGCAGATGTTTGAGCTTTGAAGATTTTTGCTACAATGCATTAAATCAATCAAGTATCCCAACTAAGTTTTGCATTGTTATGGTAAATCCCCTGGGAAGCAGCCAGGTATGGGAGCAGAATAAGGTGTTTTTAACCTGGGGCCTGTGAACTTAAAAAAAAAATACAACATTTTGATAACTGCATTTCAATAGAATTAAGTTCCTTTGCAATCCTATGTATTTTATTTTATGTGTCTTAAAAAATTGTTTTGAGAAGAGATTCATTGACTTCACCAGATTGGCCCATCACACACACACACACACACACACACACAGAGAGAGAGAGAGAGAGAGAGAGAGAGAGAGAGAGAGAGAGATTAAGAACCTGTGGCATATATCATCTAACATTACTAATGGTTGCTTGGTTTAGTTTAATTATATTCTTTGCTGGTAGGGAACATTTTTATGGTGGGAGAGATATTAGGAAGTAACATCAGTATTTTTAAAAGATAAAATTTAAAAAATAATTTTTAAGTAAAAATTAAAAAAAACATTTTTGGGGGAAGGAAATAGTGGGACATCAAATACCTGCAAGAAAGAAGTCAATAGGATTCAAGGATGGTCCAATAAAGATACTTTACCTAAGGCACTTCAACAATTCTCTCACTCTGTAGGACCCAGAGGTAGAATGGGGCGGGGGGGGGGGGGGGGGGGGGTGGATAATGGAGAGACAATATTCAGCAGTAGTGAAGACTCCCAGTTGGTTGTTTGAAATTCGTTCCTTTATTGGAGCTCCAAATCTAAGTGCCCTGTTAGCACAAATGCCAATTGAATATTAACAAACTCAAGGGAAAAAAAAGACAAGACATCAGAACAGTTGCACCATGAGCTATTTTTTTAAATGAAAGCTATTTGTGAGTAAAAAGAAACTCAGTTTCCCTAGCTGTAAAATGTGAGAGGGTAGAATAAATAACCTTTAATGTTCTTTTTAGCTCAATTAAAACTACCTGTAGGAGATCACTTTATTATGTGAAGTAATGGGTCAAATAAGTGGAAATTGGTAGGAGGGGGTTGAAGGGGAGTGCAGAAGGACATGGAAATAACCAACACAGCATCCTGTGCCAGACTGTCACCCTGCTCTCTTGATTACAAGCCAGTAAATCTGTCCACGGGTAACCTAATACAGGGCTTTAGAATTAGGTATCTTAGAAGTCTCTCTTGAGATTCTTGTCAAAAAGAAAGTTTCCTAGAGTTCTGTCTTAAGAGACATATTTGAGAAAGGGAATGACACAGAAGCATCCTGTTACAGCTTGACTACAGGCTAGACCAATAACAGGGAGAGGCCCCAGTCATTTCCTATTCATCTCATCAGGCCTCAGAGCTTTTAAAGCTTTACTAATTGAAAGCTTAAGCCTTGAAGCCAACAACATTAACTACTTGGTTACTGGAGAAATATACAAAATGATTCCCAATTTGAATTTTCTTCACATTAAATCATGACAAATAAAGCCAGCCAAAAGAGGCAGTTAGCTAAGCCTCTGGTTAAGCCACATGTTCCTTTAAAACCCACACCCCACCCTCACTTAGCTTATCTCACAGGTCCTCTTTTCCAAAAGAATTTTTTTTTTTGGATCCACCACAAAAGACTTGCTAGAACAAGCAGCTTCTCTGGAAAGTAGGGATAAAGGTGAGAGAAAAGTTATCTTAGTCTTTTGTAATTAGTGTCCTTCAAGATCTAATACAAGAACCCACCCCAGAGATGAAGTACAGCTTGTTTCTACAATCTCACTGAAATTATTTTGGATTTACTTTGTAAACATATTTAATTACTTGAGTAGCCTACTTAAATTCTGAGCATTCCTATCCCACCTCTCACTCTAAATAATAAGTCAAGTCTCTAGAGTTTGCCTTTTTCCTCTGCTGTAGGGTCCTAGAAAACTCCTGAGAAATCAAGAGGAATTTTCTAGGGCCAGTGACTTAAGCACCCACTGGTATGTTTCTCCCCAAGATTATCAATTGAAAATCAATTTAATTGGTTACCCTTAAGTAGCTTTTAGAAAAGGATATTTACTCTGGCTGTGTAGTAAGAATGGTTGGTATAAATATTTCCAAAAAAAGTTTGGGTCACATGAGTATTTAGAGTCCTGGGGAAAGTGGGCTCAAGGTTAGAAAGCAAATGTAGCGAAGGATAATATTTCCTAGCTGCTGAAAGTCCTCTTTTATTCATGATATCCTCAAAAAAGTTCCCTTAGACAATGCTGTGAAATGATTTGGGGATGTAGAGAGGATACCAGTGGGAAAGTGGGAGGTCCAACATTCTCTAGATTCTTTTAAGCCCATGAAAGCAGGTGGGGGAATGGGGTTAGGGGTTGGGAAGAACCACTTGCCTAAGATAAAGCTGAGCCTCTTCTTCTCTGCAAGGTGGTTCCTCCCCAGGGAAGTGATGGAAAGAAATGCTTGCTCCAATTTCTCCAGTGACTAGTTTGCTAATTTTACTAGTTTAATAATTTCTGGATAACCCCTGGGACTATGCAAAGTTTCTTCAAGTCTATGTGAATATGATTATTATGTAACTTCAAAAATTTTCCTGAACTTATTCTAAAGTCTAAGGTTGACTGAGTAATTGCTTGTGCATCCTATAGTGGGATGAGATAGAGTTAAGGAATTAGCCCCACACTTACACTTAAACATTTCCACATAGTTTTTCCTCTGTAGAATGTAACCTTCTTGAGGTCTGGTACCATTTTGGATTGATATTTTTTTAATAAAGAAAAATGGTGTCCCCAGGACCCAATACCATGCCTTGAATATGGTAAGCACTTAATAAATGCTTGTGAATTTCTAATTTACAAGAATATATATGTCTCTCTCATATATATATATATATATATAAATTTATTTTAGAGATCAATGTATGATAGGACTCAGAGCTAGATGAGACCTTAAAGAGCATCTAGTCTAGATATAACATATGTACTATATGATAAAATAAATAAAATTAATTTAATAAAAATATATAATTTATTCTATATTTTAACATAAAATTTATAATTTTTAGTTTGAAAATTATAAAAAACTATTCTTAGCTTGTAGACCATGCAAAAATGGATGACAGGTTGAATTTTGACTTTGATCATAGTTAACCAACCTCTGAACTAGTCCAGCTTTCTCATTTCACAGATAAGAAATTTGACAATGTGACTAATTATAGTGGTAGCAAAAATGATTATATCTTTTTTAAAAAGTTCATTTAAAAGATATCCCTTCTTAAAATGAACCATTTGGGATTGATTCTTTAAACATCCTTAAAACATACCCAAATATTACCTGCCTGGCCTTTGTTCAAGTGATCATATGAAAACTTTGAAAACTGGGTTTTAGTCATAGTATTTCAAGAGTTGTTCGTATGTATGATGAAAAATCTTCAGATTGGCTATGGAGTTGGAAGAATTAATAACTAAGCAGGTGCAAAATCAGAAATGAATGGCCCATCTCTCAATTTCTGCTCTCAGCTTCAAGTAAGGAAGATTGTTTTGATCTTCTAGGTATAGCAAAGGGCAGCTTACCTGTGTCCTAATAAGGCAAAATATGCATATGAGCACAAGGCATTTGCGTTTACTTTGTGTTTGATATTTTCTGGTTTTAGGCAAATGAGTATTTTGAGATGGGCAAGCCCAGGTGACCTGGCTGAGTATGAGAAAATACATGAATTTCATCAATGGTCCCAGAGGTGACTGAAGCTAGCAGCAGAGTATATTAATATTATTATTTATTAGTAGCTGGCAGTGCAGTAGTAATTATCAACAGAGAAAAAGTCACCAGATAAATGTGTGAAAATAGTCACCTTTCTGTAGTGACAGCTTCATGAACTCTTATAAGGAGAGAAGCACTGGGATATAGATCCTGGGAGCCCCAGAAGAAAGCTATCCCTAAGCAAAACTTCATGAGGACTACACAAAGGGAGAAAATGATATCCAGGGACATGGTACCACTTGACCTCATTTGTATATCTTACTACCATTGTACCCTTTCAAACCTTTTATCCCCAGAGAGTTTATGAGTTTATATGCAAGGAATTGGTGTGCTCTTGGCTTAGGAGGAATATTTTGTTTAAATCATTCTTTTTTTTTTTTTTTTTTTTTTTTAGGTTTTTGCAAGGCAAATGGGGTTAAGTGGCTTGCCCAAGGCCAGCTAGGTAATTATTAAGTGTCTGAGACCGGATTTGAACTCAGGTACTCCTGACTCCAGGGCCGGTGCTTTATCCACTACACCACCTAGCCACCCCTGTTTAAATCATTCTTGCTATATCTACTCAGTATCCCTTTCCAAAAAGATAAGGGAAGCTTAAATGGCTGATTGATACTGGGGAGTTATACCAGTGGAGGTTCAGGAAACAACAATGTTAGAAGCCACAATTACTCAAAATTATCCTTAGAATTCTAGGGGGATAAGTGGTAGTAATAGGGACCCCAGACTGGGAATGTGAACACACATATGATAAAAATTAAAATGCCCTTCGGCCTGGGGGGCAGCTAGGTGGCACAGGGGATAGAGCACCAACTCTGGAGTCAGGAGGACCTGAGTTCAAATCTGGCCTCAGACACCTAATAATTAATTGCCTAGCTGTTTTAACTAGGGAAAGTCACTTAAACCCATTGCCTTAATTTTTTTAAAAATGCCCCATGGTCTTTTGCTTTTTTAAGGTATTGGCTCTGACACATATTTGGGGCAAATAAATAATCCTTGGGTGACCCAGGCAGCTCTTTAAGACTACAAATTGCAGAGCAGTTGTTAATCTTCAACAGGCATTCCCTATAGTCATAAAATTAAGGGGCTTAAAATTAGCCAACCTATAAGACTGAGGCAGAGATCTGAGCCAATGGCACATTATTAAAGGGTCCATGGTCCCCTCTGAGGGGATCCCTCATAATCTGAGATGACCTATTCTTCCAGGGTCTTATTATTTTAATATCAGATATGATACCTGAACATCCTAAAGAGTGTACACAAAGTTTGGAACCCATTGGTTAAAAGATCTTACTTCACAGGCCAAAAAATGATGCATCAACTAGAAATGGTATGTTGGGGTAGAGGGGGTCTCAGGTTGCACAAAGCAAGGAGCATCTCTACTGACTAAGTAGCCATAAGATAGTTACCTGTTCCTGTGGGACAAGAGAGAATGGTCTGGAGGTACAAAAATAAGTTAGAGGATTGTCCATGTAATTGAGTTTCCTCCAACATGTTGGACTTGATTACCATAACAAGGAAAAACAAAGGTGAAAGGCTTCTAGTTAGCTTCCTGTGATTTAGCAAGTGAACTTATAATCTGTAGCTCACAGCTCTGGGGCTTAATATACAGAATTTATCATTGTTACCCCCTATGGAATCATAACAAAAATAATACTTATTGGAATAGATTAGGGGTCCAAACAAATTATGTCTCACAAAAATAATAGGTTTGACCTAAAAATAAAAGACTGCAATGTACTTAATTTTTTTAAGGTTCCTCAGTATCTACATTGATTCATAATTAAAGCAATTTGTATATATTTTTCCTTATAGTCAACCCTAATGTATTCTTGGGAGAATGAATCTTTAACATGTTCTTTATTTACATGTTTTCATGTATTATCATGCCTATATTTTGGTCTTGGCCTCTTCCCTCAAGCTCTTATTAGCATGTTTTTTTGGCTTTGAATGTTTATCGTTTTGTCTGATTCTCCTTGAAAAATGAACTGAAAAAGTATTGCTATCATTTAAGAAATTTATCTTTTAATAAATTACCTCTACTAAAATCCCATTTTGGAAGATCATCCTGTAATCAAAATGTTCTTGGATTTTTAAAGGCTTTGTTTATAGAGTCCAGGTTCTAACAATACCAAGCTGGAAAATCTTTGAATGAAATCTCAGATATAGATTATGGGTAGCTAAGTACTACATTAGAGAGAGCACTGGGTTTGGAATCAAAAAGACATCTCCCTGAGTTCAAATTGAGTCTCAAATATTTACTATGTGACACTGGGTAAGTAATTTAACCCTGTTTGCTTCAGCTCCTCATCTATAAAACTAATTGGAGAAGAAAATGGCAAACTACTCTAGTACCATTCCCAAGAAAATTCCAAATAGAGTCACAAAGAGTTGGACACTACTCTTTGAAACACCAAAAAAAAGCTTGAAAATCTTTTAGTGAAGGCTCAGAGATAACATTATCATTAAAGGGCTAGTCCAGTTAATTAGGAAAGTCTTCACCACCAGAAAGTCTGGACCACCACTTGAAATTTTTCTCCACTAGAATACCTGATAACATTGTCTGGAAAAGCTGAGAAAAAAGTTGTGAGCTGAATGGGTAAAGAACCTAGCCATTCTACTAAAATCACAGATCTTTAAAGTATTCAGCAAAGTCATATTAGCCTAAAGTTAAGAGGTGGATTTATCAGCTTGGGAATCAATTTTTCCTTCAAGTAGACCCTGTATGCTGACTTGCTAGGCATGAGTATAAAAAGAAACTTAAGGAGCATAAATATAGCAGCTTGACCACCTTGTCCATTAATTTAATATATTTTATGCTATGTATTTTTTGCTTGTTGTCTTCTCCATTAAAATGTAAGATCCTTGGAAGTAGGGATTGTTTCATCCTTTGGTGACCATGCACAAAAAAAAATGCTTATTGATGGATTAAAATCCTCATGGTAATTAAATATGCTCTACTCATAATTTAATATATAAAATTAGTAATTTTTTGTTTGGAATTCTGACACAAAGTTAAGAAAACATGTTTACATTTACCTTAACAATTGATTTCCAGAATGATGGAATGGATAGAGTTGGTCTTGAAGTCTCAAATCCAGAAGACTTGAGTTTAATTAGTTAACAAGCATTATTTAGCACTTACTAGGAATTGTGCAAAGTTCTGGAGAAAAAAGCAAAACCAGTCTCTTACCTGCAAATAGCTTACATTCTAATGGAGGAAACTACCTTACAGGAAGCCCAAAAATCCTAGAAATCCAACATTATCTGTGCTGGCCCTCACAGACTGAAGGTCAAGTATATTATACTATACCCCTTCCCCAGGATTCTCCAGTGCCATTAAAGAGTCTCTCTAGAAATGAGTCCAATCTTCTTTGATGGTGTTTTCTCAAGTGTAAAGGGGGTATCCCTCCATCCATTCCATTGAACTACTAGCTATCCTTTTACAAAGGAATATTTAATTAAAAGATAAAATTACAAATCAGGTCCAAAACATGCAACCAAACCCCTGTTCCCCTTCTACTACCCTAGTCTCTGAGGTGGGAACAATTATAGCTTAGTTCGTTTCTTATACAGAACAGTCGTAGTTCCAAATCCAAAACCCTCTGGGGTCTAAGTCCCAGGTCATGATTTCTCCAGGCTTCCCTAACCATTTAGTTGTCATCAATATCCCAACTGGAATCCTGCCTCCAAGTTCACTAGGGCTTAAAGTCCCAGGTCCAGGAGATTCATCACTGGCATTGAAACTGAGATCAAATGCATTAGAACCAAAACTCCCAGTCAGACTGTCTAAAATGGGGAACAGGAGGATTCTCAATTCAGAGCCTATGCTAGGAGCGAACTGAAATCTTCACCCTGGGGGGAGCAGCAAGAAAGAAGTGATTATCACAATCTGACCAGTTTTAAAGATGCAAGCAATCAAAGAAGGCCATCAAAATAGGTAGGAAATTGTAGGAAGCAGGATTACTCCATATTAGGAGATCTGAGTACACCCAGTTCAAGTCCCCTTACAATAATTTCAGAAATATAAAGCTACAACCATCATTTAAAAGCTTAACCATTAATGTCTCTTTTATATTTATTTAGTTTTTAGGAATTTTGAGTTTTTAGCATGGCATTTTCAGATTTTTGATATTTTCTCAGAAGTCCTCTTGCTGGGCCAACTCTGTTACCTGATATATCTCCATTAGACTTTTTCTTATCAATATGTCATGTATATATTAAAATCTAATTTTTGGATGAATTTAAAGCTAGGATTATAATTACAATTCTTTCAATCTCTGAGTAGCTGCTAATGAAAATGTTTAGAAAGTTCAAAAATTGACTAGAGCAACATAAAGCATAAGATGGTTATGTTGAATTTTTATAAGAAATGTAGATAATATTAGAATTATAAATAATCTCTCAAATCTTTGATTTTAAAAAACAATTAAATTTATAACATTTAAAATGATAAGGTTATTAAAGTTTAAAATTACACTAAGATTTTTTGGAACATCCTATATTTAAATAGCTATATCCAAGATAAATACAGGCTAGATACAAGATAACCTTAGAGGAATAATTAGTTTTCCTTGCAATCTAGGTTATTTTTTTTTAACATCCCAAACATCATAAATTCAATAGCTTTTTCCTGAGGGGAAATAGAGAATTGTAAAGCCTGTGATACCCTAGTATTTGTCTTTTAGTCTCACTGAACTATTTTTATGGCATGATCTTCAATATAATTTGCCCAAATAAGGTAAAGTTGCCAGTGTTTATGTTCCCTATATGTCCAATCTAGCAAGGAAAAAAAAAATCTCTCCTTCTACCAATATTATTTTAAGTAAAAAGAAGTGACCAAGAACTCATTTTGCTAAAAACAGAGGCTCTTCCTTGCTTTTGCAGACATGGAAACAAGATATCAGTTAAGTATAATAATTTTTGCAAAAAACCCCCCAAAAAACAAAAACAAAAACAACCTAGGTACTGTGAAGAGCAACTTCAATCAGGAAAAAAGAAATCTGAACATGTGAAAACACATAACAGAGGATATAACAAAGAAACTCGTGAACTAAGAGCAGAGCTAAGCCCTGCTTTGTCCAGAAAAACTGAGTGACCACAACCAGTCATGCAATCTTCCCATGCTTCAATTAATATGCCAACTGCAAAAAGCAAATACAACATAATTATATCACAGAGTTCTATCAAGTGATAAAATTGGAATAAATTTTTATGGCATCAGTAATTACAATGATTTTATAGGTATTTATTTACTTATATACCATGTTCCATTTTTAAATGAAATATAAACAAATGTATAAAATATATATTTAGTTTTTTTTTTTAAGTCCGTATATAATGGCACCAACAGATCTTTCTAGACTTGTTGGACATTATTCCTTCCTTCACATTCTTGATCCTGCCAAATTGACCTTTTAAGCTTCACATAAATCACTTCTAATTATTTGCTTTTATACTGGCTATCTCCCATTCCTGGAATATACTTACTTCTCATCTCTGCCTCACAGAATCCCTCTTTTTCTTTAAGATTAAACTCAAGAACCAGCATCTACATAAAGCTTTTCCTGATCCCCCAATTGCTAGTGTTCTCCCTCCCAAACTACCTTACAGTTGAATAGATTTGTATTTACTTACTTTATATTTTTGCTGTATATATTTATATAAATGGTTGTTGTCTTTCCTTTAGAACATAAACTTCTTGTGAATAGGAATTGTTTCATTCTTTGAAATTGTATCTCCTAGTCCTGTACCTGGACATAGTATTTAATTCATACTTACTAAATGAGTGAGATTCTCATTATGGTGTTTGAACATGTGGTATTCCAAATTTTTGTTATATAAAACTGGTAACTTTGACACAAAGCTTTTAAAAAGATATGATTAAATTCACCTTAGTTATTGATTGACAGAAATGTAATGGATAAGAAATCTGGCCTTGAAGTCAGAAAGGGTTAGATTTAATCAACTCTTAATCAACAGTGCCAGGCACTGTTCTAAGTTCTGCAGATACAGAGAAAAAGCAAAAATAATCTCTATTTAGCTTTATTTAACCCTCAGGGTGCTTACATTTTAAACACACACACACACACACACACACACAAATTGTCGATCAGCTGTTACTGATTCTTTATGACTCCATGAACCACTAGGCACTTCTTTTCTCCACTATTTCCTGAAGTCTGAACAAGTTCATGTTCATTGTTTCCACATCACTATTTAGCCATCTCCTGCTCTGCCATTCCCTTTTCCTTTTGCTTTCAATCTTTCTCAACAACAAGGTCTTTTTTCAATATGTGGTTATATACAAGATACTGTTGACATGGGCTCTGTGTAATGATTACTCTAACCCATCAGAGTTAAACAATGACCCAATCAGAAAGGCTTCTGATGTCCAAAACTGCTTGATATAATACACTGATGTTTTGTGAATGAACTCTAGCCAGATTTGGAGATGCATGAAGCAATCAGAAAATAAAGAACCAGCCTTGACTAACTAAAAAGCAACCTTGAACAGCAGTTTCAGATCAAGAATTTGCTCTGGACTTTCTAAACATTATGTTGCCTGACTTTATCTCTACAGTTGTCTTCTTCCTTAATTGGTTGCTCCCCTTTGAGCAACTAAGAATTCTCTCTCTCTCTCTCTCTCTCTCTCTCTCTCTCTCTCTCTCTCTCTCTCTCTCTCTCTCTCTCTCTCTCTCTCTCTTTCTCCTTCCTTGCAAGTTTCCTGTTGCCAGCTCTTCTCAGAAATAACCACTTTTATAGTCTGGGATCAGACTCTTTCACTTAGGGTCCCTCTTTTTGGGGCCTGAGGGTCTTAATTTGAAAATACATACATGAAAAAATTTTTTAAAAAACAATACATATGGGCAGCTAGGTGGTGCAGTGGACAGAGTACTGGCCCTGGAGTCAGGAGTACCTGAGTTCAAATCCGGCCTCAGACACTTAATAATTACCTAGCTGTGTGGCCTTGAGCAAGCTACTTAATCCCATTGCCTTGCAAAAAACCACCCCCAAAAAACCCCAATACATATGTGGTAGATTCAAGATTATCTCAGAGAGAAAAACATTAACAGCAGAAGGGAACCAATAAAACCTCTTGAAGAAAGTGTCATATAAATTGTCTTTTAAGAAGTCAAGAATTCTAAGAGACAAGAGGTGAGAAGAGTGTGCATTTCACTCTTGGGAGCTTGGAAGGCACCTCTTTTTGTTGCTTCTGATTACTTGAGTTCAGTTCTGCCTATGAAGAATCATTATTCATACTTGGGAAAGCAAGGGTGGAAATAAAAGAAAAATTTATTAAAAAGGTTACAAGACATAGGAATGCATAGAGAGGGGGAGAGAGAGAGAGAGAGAGAGAGAGAGAGAGAGAGAGAGAGAGAGAGAGAGAGAGAGAGAGAGAGAGAGAGAGAAAGAGAGAAAAGAACAGCCAAGCAGGGTGTCTGGGCCACAGGTCAGAGAAGACTGACAGCCCTGAGCTGGAGTCCAACTCAGGTTTTTATGTCTTGCCTCTCATCCAGAAGGTAAAGGGTGAACTCCCTTCCCCTCTATTGGACCTGGAATTAGGTAGAGGGTAAAGTCTAAGGAGATCAGGATACAAATTTTACATTAAAAAATGAACCAATGGTACATCAAGAATGGGGATCTCTACCCAATTTGAGCAGCCTTTAAGATTGCAAATTGTGTTACATTTTACATTTCTAATCAATTTTTTTAAGATTTTTTTTATTTTGAATTCTACAATTTTTCCCTTAATCTTGCTTCCCTCTCCCCACCCCCCACAGAAGGCAGGTTGCTAGTCTTTATATTGTTTCCATGATATACATTGATCCAAGTTGAATATGATGAAAGAGAAATCATATCCTTAAGGAAGAAACATAAAGAATAAAAAATAATAAAATTACATAATAAGATAACATGTTTTTTTTAAATTAAAGGTAATAGTCTTTGGTCTTTTTTTCAAACTCCACAGTTCTCTCTCTGGATACAGATGGTATTCTCCATCACAGATAACCCAAAATTGTTCCTGATAGTTGCACTGATGGAATGAGCAAGTCTATTAAGATTAACCATCACCCCCATGTTGCTGTTAGGGTGTACAATGTTCTTCTGGTTCTATTCATCTTGCTCAGCATCAGTTCATGCAAGTCCTTCCAGGCTTCCCAGAATTCCCATCGCTCCTGGTTTCTAATAGAACAATAGTGTTGCATGACGTACATATACCACAGTTTGTTAAACCATTCCCCAATTGAAGAACATTCAGTTAATTTCCAATTCTTTGCCACCACAGAGCTGCTATGAATATTTTTGTTTAAGTGATGTTTTTACCCTTTTTCATAATCTCTTCAGGGTATAGACCCAATAGTGGCATTGCTGGATCAAAGGTTATGCACATTTTTGTTGCCCTTTGGGCGTAGTTTCAAATTTCTCTCCAGAAAGGTTGGATGAATTCACAGCTCCACCAACAATGTAATAGTGTCCCAAATTTCCCACATCCCTTCCAACATTGATCATTGTCCTTTCTGGTCATATTGGCCAGTCTGGGAGGTATGAGGTGGTACCTCAGAGATGCTTTAATTTGCATTTCTCTAATAATTAGTGATTTAGAGCAATTTTTCATATGACTATGGATTGTCTTGATTTTCTCATCTGTAAATTACCTTTGCATATACTTTGACCATTTGTCAGTTGGGGAATGGATTGTCTTTTTAAAAATTTGACTCAGATGTCTATATATTGTAGAAATGAGTCCTTTGTCAGAAATACTAGTTGTAAAAATTGTTTCCCAATTTCCACATTTCTTTTGATCTTGGTTACAGTAGTTTTGTCTGTGCAAAAACTTTTTAATTTAATGTAATCAAAATTGTCTAGCTTATTTTTAATGATGTTCTCCATCTCTTCCTTGGTCATAAACTGCTTCCCTTCCCAAAGGTCTGACAGATAAACTATTCCTTGATCTCCTAGTTTGCTCATAATAATGTTTTTTATGTCCAAATTCTGTATCCATGTTGATCTTAACTTGGTATAAGGTGTGAGGTGTTGGTCTAATCCAAGTTTCTTCCATAATAACTTCCAATTTTTCCAACAATTTTTATCAAAGAGAGAATTTTTATCCCAATAGTTGGACTCTTTGGGTTTATCAAAGAGCAGATTACTATAATCAGTTCCTGCTATTGTACCTAGTCTATTCCACTGATCCACCACTCTATTTCTTAGCCAGTACCAGACAGTTTTGATGACTGATGATATAATTTTAGGTCTGGTAGGGCTAAACCACCTGCATTTGCACTTTTTTAAATTAAATCCCTGGAGATTTTCGACTTTTTATTTCTCCATATGAATTTACTTACAGTTTTTGCTAACTCATTAAAGTAATATTTTGGAATTTTGATTGGTAGGGCACTAAACAAGTAGTCTAATTTTGGTAGAATTGTCATTTTTATTGTAATAGCTCAGCCTATCCAGCAGTTGATATTTGCCCAGTTATTTAAATTTGATTGTATTTGTGTGAGAAGTATTTTGTAATTGTTTTCAAAAAGTTTCTGAGTCTGCCTTGGCAGGTAGACTCCCAGGTATTTTGTATTATCTGAAGTGACTTTGAATGGGATATCTCTTTCCAGCTTTTTCTTCTGTATCTTGCTGGCCATATATAGAAATGTTGAGGATTTATGAGGGTTTATTTTAATATCCTGTGACCTTGCTAAAGTTGTTAATTATTTCTAATAGTTTTTTAGATGATTTTTTTGGGACTCTCTAGGTATACCATCATGTCATCTGCAAAGAGTGAGAGTTTTGTCTCTTCCTTCCCTATTCTAATTCCTTCAATTTCTTTATCTTCTCTTATTGCTGAGGCTAACATTTCTAATTTGATACTGAATAGTCGTGGTGATAATGGGCATCCTTGTTTCACCCCGATCTTATTGGGAATGCCTCTCACTCATCCCCATTGCATATAATGTTTGTTGATGGTTTCAGATAGATATTGCTTATTATTCTAAAGAACAATCCATTTATTCCTATGCTCTCTAGTATTTTTAGTAGGAATAGGTGCTTTTTCAGCATCTATTAATATAATCATATGATTTCTGATAGGTTTGGTATTGATATAATTGATTATACTGACAGCTTTCCTAATATCAAACCAACCCCACATTCCTGGGATAAATCTTACTTGGTCATAATGTATTATCCTAGTGATAACTTGTTGTAGTTATTTTGAAAATTTTATTTAAGATTTTTGCATCTATATTCATCAGGAAGATAGGTCTATAATTTTCTTTCTCTGTTTTAACTCTTCCTGGTTTAGGTATCAGCACCATTTTGGTGTCATAGAAAGAGGCAGAGTTCTGTCTTCACCTATTTTTCCAAAGAATTTATATAGAATTGGAACCAGTTGTTCCTTAAATGTTTGATAGACTTGCGAATCCAATTGGCCCTGGAGATTTTTTTTCTTAGGGAGTTCAATAATGGTTTGTTGAATTTCTTTTTCTGAGATAGGGTTATTTATGTATTTAATTTCTTCTTCATTTAACATGGGCAACTTATATTTTTGTAAGTATTCATCCATTTCACTTAGATTGTCAAATTTATTGGCATAGAGTTGGACAAAATAATTCTGAATTATTACTTTAATTTCCTCCTCATTGATGATAAGTTCACCTTTTTCATTTATGATACTAGCAACTTGGTTTTCTTTCTTTTTTAAATCAAACTGAGTAGAGGTTTATCAATTTTATTGGGTTTTTTTTTCATCAGCTCTTGGTTTTATTTATTAGTTTAATAGTTTTCTTGCTTTCAACTTTACAATTTCTCCTTTAATTTTTAGAATTTCTGATTTGGTATTTCATTGGGAGTTTTAAATTTGTTCTTTCTCTAATTTTTTAGTTGTACATTTAGTTCATTGAGTTCTTTCTCTAATTTATTCATGTAAGCATTTAAAGATATAATATATCCCCTCACAGCTACCTTGAGTGTATCCCACATATATTGGTATTTTGTTTCATTATTGTCATTATCTAG
Organism: Macrotis lagotis; assembly: GCF_037893015.1. Lineage (NCBI taxonomy): Eukaryota > Metazoa > Chordata > Mammalia > Peramelemorphia > Peramelidae > Macrotis > Macrotis lagotis. Next base: position 35,266,460 of record NC_133662.1, read on the forward strand.
GATGAAATAATTAATTATTTCTATAATTTACTGTTTGATCCATTCATTCTTTAAAATGAGGTTATTTAGTTTCCAATTACTTTTGGGTCTATATCTCCCGGCCCAATATTCCATATGATTTTTATTGCATTATGATCTGAGAAAGATGTATTAACTATTTTTGCCTTTCTGTAATTGATTATTAGGTTTTTAATGCTCTAGTACATGGTCAATTTTTCTGTGAAAGCCATGTACTAACAGAAAAGAAACTATATTCCTTTCTATCCCCATTCAATTTCCTCCATAAGTCTATCATGTCTAGATTTTCTAACATTCTATTTATCTCCTTATCTTCCTTTTTGTTTATTTTGTGGTTAGATTTATCTAAACCTGAGAGTGGGAGGTTGAGGTCTCCCACTAGTAGAGTTTTGCTGTCTGTCTTCCTCTAACTCCTTCAACTTCTCCTCTATGAATATGGATGCTATCCCATTGGGTACATATATATTTAATATTGAAATTCCTTTATTGTCTATAGTACCTTTTAGCAGGATATAGTTTCCTTCCTTCTCTCTTTTGACACTATTTTTGCAGCTGCTTTATCTGAGATAAGTATTGCTAGCCCTGCTTTTTTCACTTCACCTGAAGCAAAATATATTTTGTGCCAACCTTTTACCTTTACTCTATATGTATCTTTCTGCTTCAAATGAGTTTCTTTAAGCAGCATATTGTAGGATTCTGTTTTTAATCCACTCTGCTATTTGCTTACATTTTAAGGGAGAGTTCATGCCACTAACATTCAAAGTTATAATTACTAACTCTTTATTGCCTTCCATTTTATCTTCCCTCTGTTTGCATTTTTCCCTTTTTTTCTCTTTATCCATATTCCCCAGTATTTTGTTTCTGCAGTGTGTTTGCCCTCCTATATCCAATCCCCTCCCTCTTTTTTTTTACTCTTTCCATTTGTCCCTTTTTTACTCCCTTCCTTCTGTTAGATCCTCTTTTCCTCCCCCCTCCCCTTTCCACCTTTTAATACCTGAAAGGTAAGATAAGTTTCTTAATTTAACTGAGTATATATGTATGTTAACTTTAAGACAAATCTGATCAGAGTAAGATTCAGGCAGTTCTCACCTCCTCCCTTCTTCCCCTCTATTGCAATCAGTCCTTTGTACCTCTTAATATTATGAGATTTGCCCCCATTCAGTCTCCTCCATCCTCCTGTCTCATTACTGTCCCCCTTTTTAAGGAGGCATTGCTTTTAAATCATTCTATCTGAATCATAGAAAAGTCATGAATGTCATCACTTCTAGCTAAATATATTCTCTCTAATAGAGTTACAATATTCTAGAGTTGTTAAAGTCTTTCTCCTAGGTAGGGATATAGACAGTTTCATCTTATTGATAGCAGTTTTTTTCTTTGAAATTTTGAAAAAGTTTGAAATTTCCTATTTCATTAAATGGTCCACCTTTTGCCCTGGAAGAGAAGGCTCAGTTTTGCTGGATAATGAATTCTTGGCTGCATTCCAAGCTCCCTTGATTTAAAGAATATTGCATTCCAGACCCTTTGATCCTTTAATTCTGATGCAGCCAGGTCCTATATAATCCTTGCTGTGGTTCCTTGGTATCTAAAATGTTTCTTTCTGGCTGCTTGCAGGATTTTCTCTTTTATATGATAGTTCTGGAATTTGGCCATAATATTTCTTGGCATTTTCATTTTGGGATCCCTTTCTGGAGGGGATCGATGTATTTTTTCAATAACTATTTTGCCGTCTGGTTCCATGATATCAGGGCAGTTTTCCATCACTAAATCCTGTAATATTAAGTCCAGGCTTTTTTTTCTCTTTTTTTTTCTCTTGCAGGAAGACCAATAATTCTTAGGTTATCTCTTCTCAATCTATTCTCAAGGTCAGTGGTTTTGCTGATGAGGTATTTTACATTTTTTTCTATTTTTTCATTTTTTGGTTTTGTTTAACAGATTCTTGATGTCTTGTGAAGTCAATGGTTTCCACAGACTCCATTTTTTTTTAAAGAAGAATTTTCTTCATTTACCTTTTGAAACTCCTTTTCAAAATGGTCAATTTTATTTTTGAGTTTTCTATTTTACCAAATGAGGTTTTGAGAGAATTATTTTCTTTTTGCATTGTCCAATTGTATTTTCCAAGGATTTGTTTTCTTGTTGCAAGGTATTAATCTTCTCTTGGGTTTCTTCTCCAAAATTTTCCAATTGATTTTTAAACTCATTCCTGATTTCTTCAAGGAAGTCTCTGTGCTGGAGACCAAATCATATTCTCCTCAGAAGTTCTAGGTTCACTCTGAGTTAGGGTCTTTTCCTTCTAGGAATTTTTCTATGGACCCCCCTTTCCACTGGCCTTTCTTCATTTCCCCAAGATCTTGTGTTGGGGGAGGGGCTGGTTCACAGAGGTTTGGTGTTTGGATCCCTAGAGGCTTTACCCACTGGGTTTAGTAACTCTAAGTGGACTGTCCAGTAGGGGGGTACTAGAGGCTTTGCTCACTGAGTTTAATAACTCCAAGAGGGTTGGCCAGTATGGGGTGCCAGAGGCTGGAATCACCCTTCAGCTCTGCCAGTAAGCCCCAGATCATCAGTCCCACAGCCAGTGCCTCCACTCCCCAGTTGGTTCTCAGATGCGGCTCCCATGGCCAACGCCTCTGTGGCTGATCCTAGGTTAGTCCTGCTCTTAGGCTCTCACCCCATCCTGTCCTTCCAGCAGGCTCTCTGCAATCTGCACCCTGCTCATCCACAATCCTGGAAGACAAACCTTGATATAGATGTTCTCCTCTTAGCTTCTCTTTCTGGGTTTTGTTAATTGGATTTGTTAGGTTTGTTTTATATTATATATGAGGGAAGATCAGGAGACCTTAGCATAGTGCCTGTCTTTGCTCTGCCATTTTGGCTAGAAGTTCCACCCAATTTCTTCCTATTACATTCACAATTCCCTCCATCTTTCCCCTGCATCATTTTCACATATGAAGAAACTGAGGCTCAGAGAGTTTACCTAGCAAGAAAAGTTATGAGTTTTTTTTAATAGGGAGGTGATATTTTACTTCTTCTGATAATTCACAGTGAAAAGAAGCTCTAGGTTAATACAGGGGGTCCTTGTGCTGGGGACTGAGTTTTAAAAAAAAGGATAATTATTTCAATCTAAAAGATTTTCTTTGTAATATTATGCATTTTTTATACATCTAAAAATATTATTTGAAGAAGGAATCCATAGGCTTCACCAGACTGCTGAAAGGGTCTGTGACAGAAAAGGCTTAAAGCCCCAGTAGAGTAATTGAAACCAAAACAAAACTGACTGGTGACTTCAGTGATTTCTATTAAAACTTAAGGCAAAAAACAAATACTACTACAATTCAACTATTTGACACCTTAATCTAATTCCTCCTATAACTCACAGGCATCATTCTCCTGTTGGTTATCGGATACTAGTGGGATCACATAGAAAACTACTTTTATTTGCTAATAAAAGCTTGGCTCTGTCTGAGTTGGCTCTTTTGATCCTGGAGGGCATGAATTGTTTAAGAACTACTGAGAAACAGAGCCCCTCCTGAAATGATTAGATCAATCTCACCCAGTGAATAAAGGGAGAGAATAGAAGAGGGCTTTGTCAGTTTGGAGATAAACTGGGAGCATTTAAAGGAGAGATGGCCAACCCCAATATCTAGAACTCAGGAAGGATGTCAGTTTTGGGATGAGGTGAGGAAGATAGACTTGATAGAAAAATTGTCCATTTCAATTGTAATATTACCTGCTACTCTCCCTTAATGATCCTAGAAATATCAGGATGTCCTTGCATTCCAATTTATAAGATATTTAGATTAGGTTGAGCTGAACCACACCCTAACCTGGGACCTTGTAAACAAAGTCAGCTTGTGTAAGATCAGTGTCCAAAGTACCTTTCTGATGCCCTTACTTCCTTCTGTTAGGATTCTTGAAGGGTCAAAAAGCCAGAATGAAGTGATTTCCTTACTCACATTGTGGACAGCAGCTGGTATCTCTTGACCAAGCCTTGCTACCTAATATGACACCTTTTTCCTAAAACTATTGCTAACTATTTCGATACACTTGAATATAGTTTCCCATGTTGCTAATCTCATCTGATGACTTCTTCTTTGGCTGTCTCTCTTGTCTTCTTGCTTGGCCATTAGGGTGTCCTCTTTAGATAAATGTGGTGTCACATACCCCTGGAGCAGGGGAACTCTGGAAAGAAAGAAACATTATAATCTTTTCTTTTCTAGACTAGAGACAAAAACTATAATTCAGAAATGTTATACTCTTTTTCCCCCCATGGATAGCATATTTGCTATTATCTCAATGAAAGAAGCCTTATTCCACCTATTGAAAGGAAAATTCTTCAATTGGGCTTGCACTCTGATTAATGAGGCAAAACTCAGGACAAAAAAATTAAAAAGATTTTATTATAAGTAGGCAAGGAAGCAGCAACACATTGACAGGTTGATCTGGAATATTAGCAATGGTTTCCAGGTGGGGACAACTTTTAAAGGCAAAATTTCTCTCAAAAGTAGCTAGATTGTGAGGATTTTCAGGTAAGGGTATAGCAAAAATTGCTCAGGGGAGGGGAATTACAAGGATCAGTCGGGGTTGGTTTATCGGTGAAGAAATCACAAGGCTCTCTGACTCAGGAGTGTAAGAAAAACACATAAATTTTAAATGTTACTGCAAAAAGTTACAAGTTAATTCTCAGAGTTCTTTAGGAGGGCAGCAAGACAAAGAAAGTGAATTTTAGTAGAAATAGTGAAGTTAAGAAAAGAAGGAAATAGCTAAAGTGAGAGCATCAAAAACAGTTAAGAAGGGGAATGAAAAAAAGGGAGAAGAAGAACATAGTTCCAAGTAACAACTGGGCTGTCAGGCTGAGAATAGAAAAGGTTTAAGTGCTTTAAATGATTAACTATTTTAACAGAGTGTCTGTTTGCTAGATACATTCCTTGCTTATGAGGGGTTTGCTTGTAAGGAAAATAAAAATATTATAGTGCTTATCTGACAAAAAGCAGGTAGATACGAAAATCTACAGACTTAGAGTCTCTATCCTTACCAGCCCCTACTCCAAAACTGATTGATAAGCAGGGTTGGGAACAATGGGATGCTGAGTCAACATGACTTTGAACATCTCACTAAAGAGCTTGAGTTATTTTAGGACTTGACAGACTCAAGGGTCCTCAAAAGTCATGTAGTCCAACTTCACTTCTTTTTTAGATGAAGATATTAAGATTAAGTGCCTTAGTAAGGGTCACACGGATATGAAACGTCTAAGCTCAGATTTGAACTCCGGTTCTCTGACTCCACATTATATCCCACTACTTTACATATGTAGCCCAGAAAAGGAGAAGATAGAAGTTAAATCCAGTGGAGAGTTAATGTCATAGAAGTTTAGCTTCTAGTCGTAGTCAAGGTGAAGATAAACTCAAGAAGGAGAAATCCCTGATCTTGGAGGGATGAGTCCAGTAAAATGGAATTGGATCATCTGGCTAGATTATAAGGATTCACTCCAAGGCATAGCAGAACCATATTTCCCTAAAGAGGACAATGGGTCAGCCTAATGGCCAAGCAAAAAGACAAGAGAGACAACTCAAGAAGTCACCAGATGAAATTAGCGGCATGGGAAAACCAGTGACAGTAGGCAAATGGGAGGATTCAATGAACAGGTCCTGCAATATTTCCCAGCTCTCAATTTCTCCATCTGGTAGTGACCTCTAGCACCTTTATATTTAACTAATTTTATTTAGCTTGTATTTCTTCGTATATATACTTATGAAACAAACCATGTTTAAAGCTTTCCTGGTTTCTCCTGGCTGACAATTGCTACTAGCTAGTAGATAAAAGTCATACATAATGAAAAGGTATGGATGGATTGTAATCAGAACTATTGAAAAGAATACTGATCTCAATGGATTATTCATCACAAAGCATCTCCCATAAATTATGTACTGTTTCCTCAACCTAACATAATGGTCTGCAGAGAGTTTTACTCTGCTTGGATAAATCTTCAGCTTGGTAATTATTGTGTATTTTTCAGTTATATTAAGCACAAACTTGGGCTTAATAATGTTTGTTGACTTGAATTGGATGATAAGATCCTTAAAGGCAGTAACTATGTCTTCTATGTAACTATGTCTTTGGCAGTAACTAAGCAATAACTATTTTTTCATATTTCAAGAATGCTTATTAGAGTCTTGTAATGGTAGATACTCTTATCAAAGTCTGTGGGTTTGTGTATTGATTGACCATCTCCTAGGGACATATATACGAACCATTCCTCCTCAGAGCAGGACATGTAATTATGACTGAAGGTTGTGATAAAGAAGTAAACATTTTTCTGGAAAAGAATATAATTTTTTTTAATATATCTGGAATTGCAACCAAATTTTCTCATTCATTACTCAAGTTCTTTCAAAAATCATAACTACGTTTTACTGCAATGTTTCGATGGTATGACAACTCTAAATCCTGCCAATGGGTGTTAAAATAGAGGTCTCAGTGCCACCTGCTGTCTTGTCCAGGGAAAAGAAAGCAAGAGTCAACAACTGGCTTCATTTAATCTGCTATACTGGAAATTCAATTGGTATTTTGGTTTTACTTAGCTTGGACAAATCTTCAACTTGGTGACTATTGTGTATTTTTTTATTATAAATGTTTTTCCCCTTTGGAATTTTATTACTTAAATTTGGTTTACATATTGTTATTAGTCATTTGCCTTTGGGATGAGAACATTTTGTTTTTCCCTTTGCTCTTTTTTGCTTCATCAAATTTTTGTATTTATTAAAGGTACCCATTGAATGGAATGTTTTGGTTCAATAACTTGAAACTTTCTCCCAAACTGTCCAACTCACATTGGATTAATTTCAATTTAGGTATCTGATTATCAACTCAAATTCAGCACAGACCCAATTATAGTTCATGATAAATGTTTGTTGAATAACCATTCTGGGTGGGCAAAGAAGGAGTTATGATATTTGCTTTCAAGAATATTTACAATCTAGTTGGAATATAAGATATGAACAGGTAAAAAAGTGAATAACACTGTAGCAGTGAAATCACAGTTCATAGAATCACTATTTAGTTCAAACCATAACCTGTTGGTTGGACAAAAACTCTACAAAAGTCAAATATAGCAATGCAAAAGGTGACATTTAAATGTATATAATTGATTACTAAGAAATAGTACAATAAATACTAAGCAAGTTCAGAAAAGAGTTATCATTGTCAGATGTAGTGATCTGAAAGGATTCCATGAGGAGAAAGTATATTTATTTTTTAAAATTGGGACCCTTTGTTTTAACATCATATTGATTTTGTATTATATACTTCATCTCTACCCCATTCAGTGTAATAAGGCAGGTAAGATGGCCCAGTGGATAGAGAACAAGACTTGGAGTTTTCAAATCTATTCTCAGATTCTTATTAGCTATGTGATCCTGGCCAAATCATTTAACCTTTGTTTCCATTTTCTCATCAGCAAAAAAGGAATAATAATAATAATAATACCTCCTAAGTTCAGAATAAAATGAATATATTCATATAGTTGGTTGCAAACTTGAAAGTGTTATGTAAATGCCGGTTGTTATTAACAAATGTTTTTTTTTTTAACTAGAGAAAAACTATGCAATATATTGGATGTGTTCCATTGTTATAGATTGATACCCTCCTGCCTTTAGAATTAAAGGATATATGCTTTCAACTTTTCTTTGGGACTTAAGTTTGATCATTATTATTACATAGCATTCTATTTTACTTTATTTTTCTAATATTTATTTTAGATTATTATTTTTCTGATTCTACTTCTCTCTGCATCATTTCATGTAACTGTCTTGTCATACTTCTTTGAATTTTTCAAATACAATATGTTTAGCCTTTCCCCATTTGATGGACACATACTTTATTTCTACTTCTTTGCTATAAAAAAATGGAACCATTCTGAAAATTCTGGAGTAAATGGAACTTTTCTTTCTGTCTCCACTTCATTTTTGAAGGATCTCTTTTTTAAAATTCATAATTCCAAACTGCTTTCCAGTATAATTGAATCAATTCATTCTATGAACTCAGAACTCCACCAAATGTGTATTAATAAGGTTGGAACCCCTTAAACATAGTTATCTTTGCCATTTACTGGATATGAAATGAAGGTTCAGAACTGTTTTGCATTTTGCTTACTATTAAAGATTTATAGTAGTCTTACTTATGGTTGTTAATGGTTTGCAATTCTTCTGAAAATAATCAGATTGTATCTTATAGCCACATTTCTATTTGGAAATATCCCTTGAGGTTTTAGGTATTTGATTTCATTTCCTAGATGCCAGCTCTTTGGCAGATGTATTTGTGGCAAAGATTTTCCTTTTTCAATAGTATCCCTTTTTAGTCAGTGTATTGATTGTTAGGGCAAAAGCTTTTCAACTTCAAGTAAACAAAATTATCTGATTTATCTATTGTGATCTACTCAATCCTCAGCTTGGGTAAGAATTCTCTCTAGCCATTGTCCATTGTTGTGCATCTATTTTCTTCCAATTTTTTAAAAAATGGTATGTATTCTAATCTATAATGAATTTTTTAAGGAATGTGTAGCATTGTGGAAAGGATGAGATGAGGAAAGTAGGTTTTTTACCAACTGCCATCATAATGAAAAGGAAATGCCTCAGTAAAAATTACTTGATGAGAAGCAGAAGATAGTCTTTTCCCTTCTCTCCTTTTTCTTTTTTCCTGTTTTCTTTTTCCTTTTCTTCTGTTTTTTTTTTTTTTAAGATTTTTCAAGGCAATGGGGTTAAGGGCTTGCCCAAGGCCACACAGCTAGGTAATTATTAAGAGTCTGAGGTCAGATTTGAACCCAGGTACTCCTGAGTCCAAAGCTGGTGCTCTACCCACTGCACCACCTAGCCGCCCCTTTTCTTCTATTTTTCTTCCTTCCTCTCTCTTTCTTTTCTCCTTTTTCTTTGTTCTTCCCTTTCTCTCTTCCTTACTCTTTTTCTTGGTCCTCTCCTTTTTCAAAAAATCCTTCCCGCCTTTTCTTCTCCCAAAGTATGTCTCTTAAAACTATATGCTTGGTAAAATGAAATTTTTCTTTAGAGAGCACTCAGCCTTCATTTCTCAGTCACCTTGCTACTAGGTAAGAAGTATCTCCCCCATATTAATTACAAACCCAGGAAGACAATGATCTAGATGTTGGAAGTTCTGTCTTGCCAGGAAGAGACAAGAGATCAGATAGTACTGAACAAGGATCATAGTCTTTAAAGAGTTATTTGGCGAACTTAATACTGTGCACTCTTTATGGTCAGGTCACATAATTTTCCCTATTCTTTGTTTTTTTTTTTTCCCATAATTATTTCTCTCTCCCAGTTGGGGTGGTCTTATCTTAATGGCCTCCACCTCTAGGTTAGAGGTAGGATCCTAGAGAATAATGTCTAATCTGTATTTTCTATCATTTTATTTTAACCCCGTATTTTAAAGGTTTTTACAGATTTAGGGTTCTTTCTTTCTTCCTTTCCTAGGTCAGAGCCAGATTACAGAAATCTTTTATGTTAGGTTAGGGAGGGGTTTTTTTTATTTTTATCTTCATAAGGAGTCACTGAAAGTTTTATCAGACTTGTACATTAGGAAGCTTAATTGGGCCATGGTTGGGTGAATAAATGACTACCATTCAATGGCAGAGTCTGAGTCGTTGTAATGGAAGAAACATTGGAACTGGAGTAAGAAGACTTAAATGTGTCCTTCATTCCACTCACTACCAGAGAAGCTAGTCTATCTCAGGCTGTTTTCTCAACTCTATAAGGGAATTGGGGGGGGGGGGGGGTAGGTAGAGATGATGACCACGATCATCATTGTCTGGACTGTGGTGAAGAAGCAAGACCTGCCATTAGGAGCTTGGGGGGTGGATGGAGCACCTGGAGTCAGGAGGACCTGAGTTCCAATGCAGCCTCAGACACTTAATAATGACCTAGTCGTGTGGCCTTGGGCAAGCCGCTTAACCCCATTGCCTAGCAAAAAAAATAAAAATAAATAAATAAAGAGTTTGGGGTCTGGTTTTCTTTTCTTTTTTTTAGATTTTGCAAGGCAATGGGGTTAAGCGGCATGCCCAAGGCCACACGACTAGGTCATTATTAAGTGTCTGAGGCCGGATTTGAACTCAGGTACTCCTGAAGGGGTTTGGTTTTTAAAAAAAAAATTAGGCCAGCGCTACCTCCTGAGCTGTAGCGAGTCTGAGCATCTGTGTTTGAATCCTCACTTGAATCACCTGGATGCCAACCTGAGCCTCACCTGAAAAATGAGTGTGTCACATTAGCTGGTCCCTAAAGGCCCTCACCCCTGGCTAACAGAAGAGCGGAAGCGGCTCCGAAGCTTTGGGCCAGGATCTAGGTTTCTTCATGACTGTCCTAGAAACATTCCGCAGAATCTCGATCCTGGGTGGCGCAGGGCAAGCCGCTTAGCCCCATTTGCCTTGCAAAAACCTAAAAAAAACCCCCCCAAAACAACAAAAAAACCAGAATCTCGATCCTCCAGGACTCCTTCCCGGGCCCAGTGTGTCTCCAGCAGGTGGCACCCGGCCCCTCAGCTGCAAGCTCCGAGGGCCGGGGTCGGGGAAGGCCAGGAGCCCGGGCGACAGGCGCGGGCACGGTGCCGCCCGCCGGCCCTCTAAGGCGGCGGCAGCCTCTCCGGCCTCCCCCGCCCGCCGCGCCCCCGGCTGCCAGCCCGGAAGTGGAACGGAAGGCGGGAGAGCGGGAAGCGGAAGTGCGCGTGCGCAGCCGCGGGGGGCGGAGCGGCCGCGGAGGGGGCGGGGCGAAGGGGAGTTCAGAGGGCGCCGGAGGCGGGGCGGCTGCTGAGCGCGAGGTAGGAAGCCGTCCTCTCGGGGCAGGGGGCTGGGGGGGCCCCCCGCGGCCGAGGCTTACCGTCAGCCCCTTCCCCGGGTGACCCCTCGATGCGCACCGGCCTCCTTAGAGCCGCCGCGGCGCTTGGGGGGGCTCCGGGGAGGGGGAGGGGCACGGGGTCTCCCCTTCCCACCCCCTTAGCAGGAAGATTCGTGATTACAGCGTTTGCAAAGAGATGTGAAGATTTGCAAAGTGCTTTACGGACGGGCGGCTCCCGCCTAACCAGTTCTGCAGCAGCCGCTTTTGTTGTACAAATGAGGAAACTGAGTCACGGGGGGTTGGGGTGATCCATCGCTGGGCAGTGCCTGATGTAGCATTTGGACCCCGCGTCCCCCACTCTCCAAGCCAAGAAGCTGCCACTCGGCTTCTCCGGGAGCCGGGACCTTGCTCAGCAAGCGAGCTAGACTTGGGGTAAATGGGTTTTGGGGGGCACAATTTCTCCCAAGTTTAACTCTCAGATTCAACGTTAAATCAGGAATTTGCTTTCAAGGCTGGATCTGGCTATATGAAGGTTTAAGTGTTTTTTTTCTGCACGTCAGTGGGGTTAAGGTGACAGAATTTCTCCCAAATTTAACTCTCAGATTCAGCATTAAATCAGGAACTTGCTTTCAAGGCTGGATCTGGCTATATGAAGGTTTATTAAGTGTTTTTTTTTTCTGCAAGTCAGTGGGGTTAAAGGGACAGAATTTCTCCCAAGTTTAACTCTCAGATTCAGCATTAAATCAGGAATTTGCTTTCAAGGCTGGATCTGGCTATATGAAGGTTTAAGTGTTTTTTTTCTGCAAGTCAGTGGGGTTAAGGTGACAGAATTTCTCCCAAATTTAACTCTCAGATTCAGCATTAAATCAGGAATTTGCTTTCAAGGCTGGATCTGGCTATATGAAGGTTTATTAAGTGTTTTTTTTCTGCAAGTCAGTGGGGTTAAAGGGACAGAATTTCTCCCAAGTTTAACTCTCAGATTCAGCATTAAAACAGGAATTTGAATTTGCTTTCAAGGCTGGATCTGGCTATATGAAGGTTTATTAAGTGTTTTTTTTCTGCAAGTCAGTGGGGTTAAGGTGACAGAATTTCTCCCAAATTTAACTCTCAGATTCAGCATTAAAACAGGAACTTGCTTTCAAGGCTGGATCTGGCTATATGAAGGTTTATTAAGTGTTTTTTCTGCAAGTCAGTGGGGTTAAGGTGACAGAATTTCTCCCAAGTTTAACTCTCAGATTCAGCATTAAATCAGGAATTTGCTTTCAAGGCTGGATCTGGCTATATGAAGGTTTAAGTGTTTTTCTACAAGTCAGTGGGGTTAAAGGGACAGAATTTCTCCCAAGTTTAACTCTCAGATTCAGCATTAAAACAGGAATTTGCTTTCAAGGCTGGATCTGGCTATATGAAGGTTTATTAAGTGTTTTTCTTGGGGGGGGGGCAAGGCAATGGAGTTAAGTGACTTCCCCAAGCCACACAGCTAGGTAATTATTAAGTGTCTTCGTTGGGATTTGAACTCAGGTCCTCCTGATTCCAGGGCAGGTGCTCTATCCCCAGCCACCCCCGAAGGATTATTAAGGATGATGATGTTGAAGGTTCCAGATTTCACTCCTCAGGCTCACCCAGTTAATGTTGGCATATCACGCACTTCTCCTGGGTTCAGTTGCCAGAACAATAAAAGACTAAATATGCTGAGCCTGACAGTTTTGCAGAGGAATGAGAATGTCAGTATAATTGGTAAATTCCTTTCTGTTACCTGAAGAAAGGTAGTAAATGATGGGAGAAGTCATGTCTTTAATTGCGCTTTATATGCATTGTGGGGTGCTTATTAAATATCCATTATGGAAAGAGCCTGTGGAATGGGGATCAAGAGATTCTCCTGTTTCTCTACTAATTGTATGTACTAGATGATCATAATACAAGTAATGATAATAATAATTATAATAGCTGACATTTATACCATGCTTTAAGGTTTGCAAAGATTCTCTCCCCACCACTTAGCTAAAATAATTCTTTTCCAGTATCATCAGTGACTTTAATTTGTCAAGCCCAATGGCCTTTTCTCTGTTCTAATTCTTGACCTTTCTGTAGCATTTGACTGCTTTTTCCCCAGATTCTCTTTTTTTTTCCTCTTGGCTATTGTAATTCTGCTTTCTTTTGGTTCTTTCTGGAAATTCTTTTGTTTCCTTCACTGCTGCTTCTTCCTCCCATAGCTCAAATGTGAATGTCATACAAGACTCATCTTACTCAATTTATTTCTCATCTTTGATGATCTTGTCCACCAATATGGCTTCAATTACCATCTTAATGAAAATAGTTCCCAAATCTATATCTCTAGGTCCAGTCTTTCCCTTGGGGTCTACTTCTATATTTCCAGTAACCTATTATAAATATCCACCTAGATATTCCACCTGTATATTAAGTATAACTAAATTAGAACTCCTTCCCCAAAATCTGCCTCTCATTTCAGTTCTCTTGGTGGTACCAGATTTCTACTGGTGTCCAGACTCAAAACCATACAATTTCTTTTAATGAGTTTTTTCCTCTCCCTAAGACATTTTGCTAATGAGTCTGTTCTTCCTATAGCAGGTAGAAGTTAAGAATGAAGGAGAATTTGTAAGCACACCAAACTTCAATCATATGGGAGACCCTTGAAACTTTTCTTGGTAGTGTTTCTGATAACTAGAAATATGGGGTTTGGATTGGGAACACAATTATCACTCTTTCAAGTTCCTTTGCTGAGAAGGTTGTTAAATTGGAGTTAGAAGAGGTCTGAAACTGGGAGGGTTAAGGGGAGAGGGAGGGAGATGCCTTAAGAGAGCTTCTGTAACTGGACTTGTGCCATAATTAGCATTTCAGAGTTGAAAGAGATCTTGGAGGCCTTCTAATGGAATCTGAAAGTGTGTTCCTTACACTAATGGCCACTTAATCCCCATTTGAGATTTTATGGGTGATAGAGAGTCAAAGTGTTCTAAGAAATTTGGAAAAGTTTACGAGTAATCATAGGGGCCGCTAGATGGCACAATGTTGGAATCAAGTGCTGGGCCTGAAGTCAAGACTCCTTTTTCAGAAATCAAATTCAGTCTCAGACACTCCCTAGCTGTGGGACCCTGGGCAAGTCACTTTACCTTATTTGCTTCAGTTTTTCTCATCTGTAAAATAAGCTGGAGAAGAAAATGGGAGGCCACTGAAGTATTTTTGCCAAGAAAACTCTAAATAACAAAGAATCGGATACAACTGAAAATGAGCAACAACAGTATTTAATCTAAAAAGTTTTACTTTTTTAAAATTAGTATCATCTTCATTTCCCAAAATATTCTTCTCTTCCACTCAGAGAGCCATCTCGCATAACAAAGAATTTTAAAAATTCAGCAAAACTAATCAATGTTAAAATTAACCAAGCTTGATATAATGTGTAGTTATCCATATCTATAATCTCTCCTCGTCTGCAAAAATAGCAGGAGACAAGGTGGCATGGAGAGATGGAGTTCTATCTTTTTTAGTGGGGGGAAGCTGGATTTGAACATTATAATTATAAATCATTCAGTTTCTTCTTCCTCCTTCCTTCTTTTTTTTCTTTCCTTTTCTTCTTCCCTTCCTTTTCCATCTTCCCTCCCTCCCTTTTTTCCTTCTTTCTTCCTCCTCCCTTCTTTTCTCTCTCCTTTTCCTTTCTTCTTTCTTCCCTCTTCCCTCCTTTCCTTCCTCTCTCCTTCCTTCCTCACTCCTTCCTTTTTCCTTCCTTCCTTTCTTTTCTTCCTCTTTCCTTCCTTATTTTCTCTTCTTTTCTTCTTTCTCCCTTCTTCCCTTCCTTCTTCCTTTTTCTTCTTTCTTTCCTTCCTTCCTTTTCTTCTTTCTTTCCTCTCTTCCTTTCTTTTCTTCCTTCTCCCTTCTTTCCTTTCTTAACATCTTTCATTCCTTCCTTTTCTTTCTTCTTTCCTTCCTTTCTTCTTTCTCCCTTCCTTTCCATTTACATTGTTATAGGCACTGTCCATGTGATTTTCTTGTTTTGCTTATACTTCTTTTTATACCACTTTTAAATACACTGGTCTTAAAGTTCTATTCCAATTTGTCCAAATTAGTGGAATCTTACTTTCCAGCTCAATTATTCTCCTTATCTCATTCTGTGATTTCTGGTACCTTCATCTTTTTGGAACAGTCAGTAAAACCCAGGAGACCTAGGAGAAGAAGCAGAGCATTGCACCTGTGTTATCTTGTGAAATGTGTCAAAACCAACTACCCCTAGGGACAAAACCACATCAGCATGGAAAAGAAGAAATTGGTGCTAATGGGGAAGTGGTAGATGCAGAAGTAGTAGCAGAGATGGAAAAACCATGGGGTGGTGAGAAGGGCCAGCAGACAGCTGAGGCAGCTGTAAGGGAGGAAATGGAAGAAATATCATTTAGGAGAACAGCTATTTTGGGGGAACTTGCTCTAGGGACCAGCACTCTTCCATGCTTCCGTGCTTCCACAGGCCCTTATGGGTATCATTGTGTAAGGGCTCCCTATTACAGAATTTGATCCCCTGGAAGCATCCAGGAAATATTAATCTTCTGCCAGAGTCCTCTGATGATGCCTACTTTTGACACAAAGGTGGCCTTGGGTTCCCAAAGGCTATGTGTCAGTAGAACACAAGGAATGGCAAGCCCTACCAAGTAGGAAATGCCTCAGATAGACCCTGGAGTCAGACTGTGTGTCTATCCTCTGAAGACCATTCCAACCAAGTCTGGAGAACTCTTCATCCTAAAGTTGGCTACTGGATGATCAGTTTTTTGTTTTTGTTTTTGTTTTTTCAACCACACTAACTCATGAAGACTTTCTGCCAAGACATAGAAGGGCTTACAATCTACATTGGTGGAGGGAGTGTCCACACCGATGAAATCATGGATCCTTGAGGTATGCTCTGCTTATTAAGGCAGAGGAGTGTGGAATGTGTTTTGTAGAACTTATAAAAAGGCGTTTTACTTTTGACAGTTAATTTATCTGGAATACTGACTCTTAAATACCTCATTCCCAGATGTTCCCAGATGAGAGAAATCATTTAGTGTATTGTGGGGAAGGGGTTGGTAAGGAAAAAAAAAGGATTGATACTAAGCATACGCCTACATTTTTTTTTCACTAAACAGACTTGAGAAATTATTTTTATATTATGTGCCCATTTTATTTTAATAATTTTCATGTGCTTGATTAATATATTTCCCTGTTTTAAAAAAAATCTTTTCCAAGGTTTATCTTATTTGGTCCTTTTCCTTTTCTCTATTTCTTTAGACGTGTAACCATGGCTATTGACTGGATTGGTTTTGGATATGCTAGCATAGTAGCATTTGGAGGCATTTTGGGATATCATCGCAAAGGTAAATTATAAATTTCAAAACTAAAGGTGATTTAGAAGGTAAAGTTTACAAGAATGATATGAGGGCTTGTAAGACAAAAAAATGTAGAGACAGTTTTAATATCATCTTTAAAATTGAACTTTCTTTTAAGTTACCTATTTATCAGTTAGAGATGATTTTTTTTCTACTAAGACTAGAGAGGACAGCTAGATGATGCAATAGATACAACACCAGACCTGAAGTCAGGAAGATCTAATTCAAATCCATCTTTAAACCCTTACTAGCTGAGAGACCTTGGAAAAGTCATTTAAACACTATTTGCCTGAGTTCCTTACCTGTAAAATGAAGATACCCTAGCAAAGGAAATGGCAAACCACCTTAGTACTTCTACCAAGAAAATCTCATGGACAAGTCTGTAGGGTCATGAAGGGATGGACTGAACAACTACAGTAACAAGACTGATAGGAAGCTTAATGAGTTGGCATAGCAGATTAATAAAGAAAAGTATTTTGGTGCCAAATTAGCTATTTTCTTGTTTCTAATATCCAAAAGAAAGAGAATCCAACTCAATAGAAAATTTGGTGGAAAACACCCAGTATCAGAATTTTATTTTTAAGTATTCTTATACAATTATGTGAAGAATCACTGTGGGATAGTAGAATTGAATTCTGATCTGGGAGTCAGAAGACCAGGATTCAAATCTAGCCTTTGACACATGGGCAAATTACTTAACTCCTCTGAAGATCTTAGGTAACTCTAAGACTTAAATTTCTCCACTAATCAGATCTTTTATTTATTTATCTTGATAGGCATATAACTGAGCAAGGCAGTTGTCTTGAAGAAGAGACATTTAGGGAACAAAATGTTTCTTACTTTTCTTATTGCTTCTCACTCTTGTGAAAAATCAAGGCTTTGGTTTTGTTCTGGTCCTGGGAAATTTTTTAATTTTTGACAGCCTTGGTATGCTAAAGAGTTTTAAGTAAAAACAAAAGTTTTTTGTGATTTTGACAACTTTAGTATGCTAAAGAGTTTTAAGTAAAAACAAGTTTTTTTTGTGTTTTTGACAACTTTGGTATGCTAAAGATGAAGTAACCAAAGTTAAATTAAGAACTTATGTCTCAGATAGAAGAAAAGCCACCTGTTTTCTAGGTATTTCTTCCCTGGAAATTAAGGAGATAGATTAAAATAAATGGCCCATTACGGCCCCTTGTACCCTGTGAGATCATGAGCAAAGTTATTTTTTCTCCTGTTTTTGGTGGATCTCTTATTAAAAAATGAAAAAAAAAACAGTGAAATGCCTATCAGTGATTGCACTGACTTTGAAACTTCATAGATAATAATCTATTTTTTAATTCCAAAGGAATCAAATACTTTTCTTGGTCTTGTAGAGTGCTGACCTTAGAACAAAACCAGTCTTTAATCACCTACTATGTGCCAAGCACTTTATAAATATGATCTCATTTGATCCTTATGACAGCTCTGGCAAGTCAGTGATATTATCTCCATTTTACATTTGAGGAAACTGAGGTAAATAGGTTCAGTGATTACACAGGGTTACACAGCTCTTTAGTCTTTGAGGCTGGATTTGAATTCAAGTCTTCCTGACTCCAGGTCCACATAGGTGCCTTTGACTTAGCAACAGGAAGGACTGGATTTGAATGTCATTTCAGATGCCCAGTAGCTGTGTGGCACTGGCTTAATTTCTCAGACTCTCAGTTTCCTTCTTTCCTGATAAAGTAAAGGTAATGATAGCTCTCAACTTCACCCAGTTATTATAAGACTCACATGACAAAGTGTATGTGAAGTGATTTGCAAAACTTAAAATGCCATTTTCACAAATTTTCATGAAAATAATTTTTCCCCCAAGTCAGCAGAGTTTCAATTATAAAACAGTTAAGAGACTGTACCACCTGCTGGATGGTACAGTATTTAAAATGTTGAGCCTGAGTTCGGGAAGATGAGTCTTCCGGAATTCGAATACAGCCTCAGATATTTACTAGCTGGGTGATCTTGGGCAAATCACTTAGCTATGTTTGCCTCAGTTTCCTCATCTGTAAAATGAACTGGAGAAGAAAATGGCAAACCACTCCATTATCTTTTCCAAGAAAATCCCAAATGGTCTCACAAAGAGTCAGACATGACAAATGACACAGTGTAAAAAAAGAGACCTAAATATTTAATTTCTTTTCCCCATTTATTGCTGAACTTTTTTTTTTTTCCTTTTTAAATTCTGTTTTAAATGAGAGATCCCTGGTAAGCTTCATTCACAAATGAAAGAAATGTAAAAACAAAAGATGTCAACAAACATTTATCTTTTAATGATCATAAGTTGACTTTGTCTCCTTCTGAGGTTCCCTTTAGTTACCAGCACCCCACACCCCCCAAATTATGTGTTTTTTTTATTTCAAATATTTTGTTTTTACTGTCTATGTAAGCCTATAGAGTCTAGGCTTCTTGAGGGGAGGACCTACTTTGGGTCTCCCCCCCCACACCGTTTTGTATCCCTTGCACTTAGGACTGTTTCAGAGTCCTAGAAGCCCATAGAGTATAGGCTTCTTGAGGGGAGGAACTACTCTGGATCTTTTTTTTTCCTTTGCATCCCTAGCATTTAGGGCTGTTCCTGAGCTTTAGAAGTGTTCTCAAAGAGGGTAAAGTCTTGACTTTCTCATGAATCGGATTTAAGTGAGGCACAGCTGTGCAAAGTCACCAGCTTCACTTTCTCCTCCAGAGTCCAATGGCAAGATAAAGGTCAAGATGAGTGATAATGACTTAGGCTGTAAGAAAAATGCGATAGAAATATTGACTGATATAGAAGATAGAAAGATATGATAAATATACTAATTGAAAGATGTAATAGACAGATGTGTTGAATTTTAGCTGACATTGTTTCTTAGCATTTCCTTTGACAAATCTTTGAAAAACCTTTGAAATAGTTTGGGGAAAAATCCCCTATTATGTCCTGGGGCAATGGGAGAAGGTGACCCCAGTGGTTGTCCTGGAACACAAAGCTTTGGCAGGCTACGTCTTATTTAATGAAGGACTGAAGTATAGGACTAGAAATAGATTGTGTGTCTATCATCTGAGGTTCACCTAACTTTGGAGGAGTTGTGATTTGTCTCCATGGAGAATCAACCCACACCACACAACTTCGTGAAACATTGAAGTGATATCATCATGTTTCATATTTCTTTGATTTGCATTTCTCTTGCTGATCCTCTGCCCTCCTTGCTGTTTTAGGAAGCATTGTATCTTTGGTTGCTGGTCTTTCCTTTGGCTTGTTGTCGGGTTATGGAGCTTATCGCGTCTCCCGTGACTCCCAGGATATCAAAATATCACTATGTGAGTATTATATTGGCCTAGACTGGGAAAAGAGAGTGTTTTAAAAAAATCAAGATCTCTTAGTATGTACTGCAAATCAGGAAAAACAGTCTGTGAGATCAGGAGTCAACATGGCATAGCCATCTCCCAATTAGTTTGAATAATAAATCTCATGAAATCTCAGGTATTCAAATTTACATTATTCAGAATTGTAATTATCTAAAATATGAACATTGTCCTAATACCATTGAAATGGGAAGTTCAAATTTGAACAATGTCAGAGCTACATGGGATTTATTGTTCACACTAATTGAAACCTAATTGAACAGTAGAAAAATCACAGGCTTTGGAGTCAAAAGACCTGAGTTCAAATCCCAGCTTTGACACTTCATAGTTGGGTGATGTTGGGCATGTCATTTAAACTTTTTGAGCTTATGTTTTCTTATATGAAAAATGAGGAGTTGGACTAGATGGCCTATGAGGTTCATTCCAGTTCTTGATTTGTGACCCTAACAAGAGTCACTGTATCCTTAGGAGTCCCCAACTCTCCTAGGTTCAGGGTCAAGGTGATCACTATGATATAAGGGAAAATCACAATGGATCTGGAATCATTGAGAAGGTATGGGTTCCATCTTTCCTGTGACTCTGGACCAGTCCTTTAATTTCTCTAAGCCTCAGTTTTCTTGTTTATAAAATGGAGATAATCATACCACCTACTTCATGGGACTGTCACGAAGATGGCACTTTTGAAAAACCTTCAAATTCTGTAGAAATATGAGCCATTTTGTCTTGCCTGTTTGGAGGTTATCTGGGGAGAAGTCAATTTTGAATGCTTTTCATTTGAATGTCAGTTTTCTTGAGCATAACTTTTGGATCGTGCTGTGCCTTAAATAATCTGACAAGTCATGAATTGATCATTTCTAAATGTTTTCCTGATGTCCTGAGGAGAAGCATAGCCACAGGCAAAACAATTATGGGCTTTGTGTGGCCCAGTTTAATCAAGAATGCCAATTAGAGAAGGATTGGGAAACCAAATGAATTAATATTATTCTAGTATAGCAGTTTGATTGCTATAAAAAGTACCTGAATTTGTCTATGAACTGAAACAAATTTATATTTTTGGGAGGAGATAGCAGTAATAATATATTTGAATCTAGGATAGGGAGAAGAGAGTTGAGGCTGGGTATTTTTTTTTTTAAAAGGGGTTGTGAATGATGTCAGGAGAAAATAAGTGCTGAAAAAAAGCTAAACTATTCTTGCAAGAAGGCAGTCCTTCTAAAATGTACTTTTTACATGCATCTAAGCAACTTGCATCCAAAGATTTCTGTCATTTAGAGGCACATTATTTGTTAAATGGGGTTGTGTTTTCTTAAAACCATTTTTCAGGGGTACCATTTTAATGCCATAAATATTGCATAAAGCCTCTTGTAGATGGGAGTTGCTAAAAGACTGACCTGCAAAGTGTATAATACCTGGCTCTTTGGGCAACCAGGTTATTTATTCTAAATGCATTAAGTTCTCTAATATTATAAAAGCCAGTACTTTTCCCTTCCAGGTTTAAATTATTAATTTGAACTGCCTTTTTTTTGTGATAATACATTTTCCTAAAACACCTATAATTTCTTTTTTTGGGAGATAGGTAGAGTAAGTCAGGGTCCCTTTCATGTTGTTATAAATATGCTATGAAAAAATTTAACTTTTTTGCTTAACTAATTGAAAATAAGTGTTTTTCTAAGAAGAGTAGAACCATTTAATGTTTGCGCATAAAAAAAATTACTATGACTTAGAAGAGGGAGAGAACTTTGGACCAATAATATGATTGTCCGTATTTTATTATATGTAGCCATAAAATTATTCTCCTGTAACTTTAACTCAAGGCCTGGTTTGTTTTACAGTGACTACCTTTTTTCTGACCCTTATTATGGGAATGAGGTTCAAGAGATCCAAGAAACTAATGCCAGCAGGAATTATAGCTGGCCTAAGGTAAAGAAATATTTCTGTCCTTAATTTCCTTTGCTGGAATTCAGAAGGGATAGGTCTTTGACAACCAGTAAGTTTCTAATTTTTTGTAAATAAAGTAATCCTGAAGATAATAAGTTGTAAATCTCAGGGAACTGGGCAGTCTAAGACCAGAGGTTACTCATGAGTTACCTGTCTGCCTTGGAAGAGTAAGTTTACTAAATTTAGTAAATTTAATTTTCTAAATTTTCTAAGTGTAATTTTTATAACAGCCTAGAAGCCTATACAAGTTTTAAATCAGCATTCACTAAATCATTCTTCTTAGTTTATCAAACTAATTAAATAAGGATTAAGGGACAACTGGGTGACACAGAAAGAATGGCTTGAAGTTAGAAAGATTCATCTTCCTGAATTCAAATCTGGCTTCAAATCCTGGGCAAGTCACTTAGCCTTATTTGTCTCAGTTTCCTCATCTGTAAAATAAGCTGGAGGAGGAAATGCAAACTACTCTTAAGTATCTTTTAAAAAGAGTCAAATGAGTTTATGTATGTATTGGGCAACTTTGCAGACCTAAAGCAACATACACATGCCAGTGTTTAATATTTCTTATTGGAAACATACATGAACATTTTTTGGAATCATGAATGCTATGGTGAACGAAATGAAAATGACCAACAATTTTCATAACTGAGGGTCAAGTTTCTAACCTGCTATATTCAATGTTCTAAATATGATAACTTGAACTTAATACTTGGGGGGGATTGTTGTTTTGTTGTTTTTGCAAGTCAGTGGGGTTAAGTGACTTGCCCAAGGTCACCCAACTGGGTGATTTTTAAGTGTCTGAGGCTGGATTTGAACTCAGGTCCTCCTGACTCCAGGGCCAATGCCCTATCCACTGTGCCACTTAGCTACTCCAACTTGAACCTAATACTTATCTTCATTGGAACCTAAGACTATAACAAAGCTATAATTGACTCTTGATTATAAAGATCATAGACTGACTTTTGTAAGAAGTAATGAAAGAGGTAGCAATGGTATAGTAAATAGAGTGTCATCCTTGGCCAATAAGACCTGGGTTTATGGCAATATGACTCTTGATAAATTGCCTCACTCCTCAGTGTCCCAGTTCACTTTTTAAAACAGTAAGATGAATGACCAATTTGTATTGCTGGGGAAGTGTCTCTAAACCTGGAAATTCCTTTCAACAATTAAGTAATAGATTTTTTTAAAAAATGCAAATATGGGGTGGCTAGGTGGTGCAGTGGATAAAGCACCGGCCCTGGAGTCAGGAGTACCTGGGTTCAAATCCGGTCTCAGACACTTAATAATTACCTAGCTGTGTGGCCTTGGGCAAGCCACTTAACCCCATTTGCCTTGCAAAAACCTAAAAAAAAAAAATGCAAATATAGCTATGTATTCTTTCCCTTCACAGTTACAAATGGAAAGAACTTTATCTTGGAAGTCACAGAAATTGGTTTAAGTTAAACCTGGATGATTACTAGCAATCTGACCTTAGTAAACTCAGTTTACTTCCTTGGAAACTGAATCATCTCTAAGGTCACTTTCAACTTTAAATCTGTGTTCTTATGTCTTGCTGTTGTTTAAACATTTCAGTCATGTCCAACTCTTTGTGACCCCCTTTGGGTCTGCCATTTTCTAGCTCATTATACAGATGAGAAAACTGAGGCAAACAGGGTAAAGTGACTTGCCTAGGGTCACACAGCTAGTAAATGTCTGAGGCTCTACTTTAACTCAGGAAGATGAATCTTCCTGACTCGGGTCCAGTACTTTATCCATGTATCACCCAGGATCCTATGTATGGCAATTACAAATAGATATCTCTTTGTTCAAGCTATGAATTACTTCCAAATTCTCACTTGAAAAGTTCCAAACAATTCCAAGAAAATTGAAGAGCTTATTGATTGTTAGCTTTTTGAAAGAAGTGTTTTTAACCTCTTGTATCTGTGGACTCCTTTGGAAGGCTGGTATAGTCTTTGAATTCCTTCTCAGAATAATCTTTTTAAGTTCATTAAGATTGCAAAAGAAACCAATTTCATTGAAAGTTATCAATATATTAATAACCAAACCTTGCAGACTCCTCAGTTAAGATGCCTTCTACTACAGTAAGGGAAAGCAAGGTGACAGAAAAACCATGCCAAGTCTTTGATGGATAGAGAGGATATTGTGTCAAGTTACCCTCAAGTACTCTGTGGTGATGGGAGTGGGGGGTGGGTGACAACCATCCTGCACAATTAGGATAAGGAAGAAAGAACATGGCTAAAGGGCATTTTTAGTGATGGGTTTTTTTTTTTACTCAAGCCATATCCTGATTAACATGTTATTCAAAATCATACCACAGGTTATTAACCACTTGCATATAGATTTGGGTTTTTTGGACATTTTAAAAATGCTATTTGATAAGAATGTTCTGAAGTAGATCATCTCCCCCATCTAGGTATACTTGTTTTTCTAAGCTATCTAGATCAGGAAACTGTTTTATTCTTTGAAATCTTCAAAGGAGATTCTATAGCATCCATCCTGTCCCCCAAAAGATAGCAAAAAACAGATCCCATTGTTTTCTTTCCATTAATTAAAAAAATTGGATAAAGTAACAATATCCCTATCAGTCTTTTGAGTTTGAAAGGGGTGAATTTATCAGTTCTTTTCCTTGGCCATGCTTGTTTTTATAATTATAGAGGATTCCATTTTGTTCTTTTAGACAGCTAAGTGACATATGGTTAGAGCACTGGGCCCAGGGTCAGGAAGACCCAAGTTCAAATCCAGACTCAAAAACTTAATACCTGTGTGACCCTGGGCAAATCATTTAACCTCTGTGACTCACCTCAGTTTCCCCAACTGTTAAAATGGGAATAATAATAGCAATTACCTCATAGGGTGGTTTGTGAAGATCCAATGAGATAATATTTGTAAGGTGATTAGCCTAGTGGCTGGCACAAGCAGGTTGTTTGTTCTCTTCCCCCCCTTTTAGGAGGAAACAAAGTGTGAACAAATAGGGGAAACTCAAATATTACAGCAACCAAATGATGAAATATATTCCACATAGAAGTCCAGGAATGAATATTTCAGGTCTTTCTGTTATGGAATCATTTTCCCAGGCGTCCAAAAAGGGAGACTTATGGGCTGGTTAGAGAATCAGCTTTAGAATTAGGAGGGCCTTGGACAAGTCATTTTACACCTCCCCACTTCACCCACTCAAGTTGCAGAGAAGTTAAAGGAAATTTCCTCACAGGAAACTCCCTGTACCCAGGAAATCACAGCTCTGGTCTAAAATAAAATAAATTAATTGATGAGGAAACATCTGGGATGTGTCAGTCATCAAATATTTATTAAGCCCTTCCTATGTGCCAGTCATTCTAAGTACTGAGGATAGAAAGGAGAAGCAATTCTCTTGAAAGGGTTCACATTCTAAAAAGGGATATGATAAATAAATAACTATGTATAGATGAGATCTATACTGGATAAATTGGGGAGAGTCTAAAAGGAAGGCACTAGCCTTTAGGAGAACCAAGGAAGACTTGGCAGAAGGTGGGATTTTTAACTGAGGGTTGGAGAGAAGTCCAGGTGAGTGGGAAGTAGAAGAAAATGCTTGGCAAATGGGGTATTTCTGACCCAGTGCTCTAACCACATGTCACTTAGCTGTCTAAAAGAACAAAATGGAATCTTCTATAATTATAAAAACAAGCATGGCCAAGGAAAAGAACTGAAATTAACAGCATTACTTATTTCATTCATTCGGTGACTAAGTAGCCACCATGTACACAGCACAGCTTGGAAAGATATGGAAGTGGATGAAGTCTGGCTTTACAGTCTTACAATCTAGAAAAGATTTCTTTTAATGATTTTGAGAATGGTCTTGGATGTTCCCATAAGAATTCCAAACTACAAAGGACATAGTTCCCATCCTTCCACCATAGCAGAATAGATATGTTCTTTATACTTGAAAGATAAGTTTCAATGAGAATTGCCAATAGGGCATTCACAGACATGTATTCCTTACTATAGAGTGACTGTACTCCTACTCAGTAGAGGAAGAGAATAAGAGACAAAAGCAATGTGTAAAATCATGAGAAAAAGAGATCATTCCCTGCTAATGGATCAAGCCATATTTCCTGGAAGAAGTGGAATTTCTTTGACCTTTTGGCTTGAGATAGTTGATAGTTTATGTTTCTTTCTAAACTTTGAAACCATAATCTCTTTAAATTCCCATAAGATTATCTATGCCAGTTATGATCTCTAAATTCTTCCATGTATATGAAAACATTCTCTCATATGAGTCATCAGTCAGTTAGTTTACAATCAATACTTAAAGGCAAAATGTCCCTGACCTCAAGGGTTTCCTATTGTAATGAAGGAGACAACATGTAAACAACTTTGTACCAGCAAGATATCCACAATAGAGGCCTCTCATTTATTCTATATAGCTATCTTATTTGTGTTCTATTTAATATAATATATTCTATATGTATATGATATACAATTGTACAACTATGAACACACACATGCATACATATACACATACACATTTAATCATGTATATTTGTACATTATACACAACGTATGTGTGTGTGGTGTGTGTGTGTGTGTGTGTGTGTGTAAATTTAGGTAGCCACATGTCAGAGTAAATCTACCTAAATTTACAGGCAGATAGATAGAGACTTCAGGAGTTCAAATCTAACTTCAAATACTTACCATTGGCGTAACCCTAGGCAAGTCACTTCACTCTATTATCCCCAGTTTCCTCATCTGTGAGCTGGAGAAATGACAAACCACTCCAGATCTTTGCCAAAAAAAACCCAGATGAGGTCATGAAGAATCAGACATGACTGAAAAACTTTGTGTGTGTGATATATATATCACACACACAAAGTTTTTCATATTATATATATATGTGTGTACATATATATTTTAATATAATACACATGTGTATATATATTTAACATAATACACAGGTGTTATTTGTAACATAATTTAATTAACATTTATATAGTACTTTAAGATTTGCAAAGCCCTTTACAAATATTATCATATATCAGACTTGATGCCCTATCCACTCCTAGCTGCCTCTGGACTGACTTTTTTGTTTTCTGTCAATTTATTTGCCCTTATTTTGGATTTCTTTTTTTTTTAAAACAGCCTCTTAATGATCTTGAGACTCGTCTTGATGGTCCCATGAGAAGCTTCAGCTATCAAGGACATATTTTCATCCTTCTGCTACAACAGACTAAATATATTCTTTATACTTGAAAGATAAGTTTCAACAAGAAATGTCAAGCATCTGTAAGGAAAAAAATAACTAACAAATTGACACTTCTTCTATTAATATTAGTTTGCAAGCTTCTTTTTTTAAACCAAAAATTTTTTTCAACTATTTCCTAATTGACAATCAGCATTTCCTAAAGGGTACTTGAATCATGTCTCATTAACCCCCATTTTCCTTTTTTATCATCATAGAAGGTACAAAGCCATTGTCCACTGCTATAAATTTTAAAAGTCTTTCATATTTGTTACTGAAAACTCCCAACACTGATGTCACCAATCAAAAGTTTACATGAAAATAAAACTTGTCAGATAATAGGATGCCTTTTGTGTGCTTTGACTAAAATATTAACCCATTGTCCTAATCTCTACTTCTTGTACAAACTGCATAGGAAGCCACTTTAATTTTTATTCCATCCTCTGCAAACACTGGATGCTTTAGCAGAGCATAATTATATTCAAATAAAAGTTCTTCTATTTTAAATCTGTTTCTAATGTCATCTTTTTGTAAGATATAAATTTTAATTTATGAGAGGAGTTTGTTAAACAAAACAAAAAATTATAATGGGCAACTAGGTGATGAAGTGGATAGTATGTGGAGTCTGAAATTGGGAAAATTCATCTTCCTAACCCTAAGCCCGGCCCTCTATCTATTGCATCATCAACATCTGCTTATTTTCCAAATAATTATATATCAAAAGGAATGAGTTTCAACCATCAGGGCATATTTTAGACTTTTTGTCCCTAATTATCAAAAGCCTTTTCTGTTAATAAAGAAATTCCAGGCATCATAATCAGAGAGGTATGATGGGAAAAACTTTTCCACTCCCACTAAAATCACATTATTTATCAGGCTAGCTATAGAGATTAACTCTATTAGTCATTTTAAGGTATCTGAAAAGGGGTCAGGGCAGATGAGATGGGCATTGATTTCTCTGCAGGCAATTCTTTCTGATCTTCCTTGGAGAAGTCTAGAAATCAGCCCAGCTGAGCTGATGGCCAATTAATTCTCAGGAATCATAGTTGTTATTTGTCCTTCATTTTTGAAGAAGACTGTGACATCAGAGGTGATGTCATGACAAGCACATGAATTGGATTTGAGTGAGGGGATGCTATGCTAAGTCACAAGCCATCTGGGTCCAATGGCTAGATATGAATCAACACAACTGGAGATGACTGGATGCAAGGCAATCAGGTTAAGTGACTTGCCCAAGGTCACATAGCTAGTAAGTGTCAAGTGTCAGGCTGGATTTGAACTCCTGTCCTCTGAGCTCAAGGCCAGTGCACTATCCACTGCACCACCTAGCTGCCCACAGGAACCATACAAACTAAAAAAAGAATGTACGCCATTTTCTCAACATTATGTGGCTTCAGATCTGGAACCTGGATTAAACCCTGCCTGAAGGGTTTAATCATCTTCCTTTTATCTTATTCTTTGTGATCAATTTTGGAGTTTTCTTATAAAAGATAATAGAGTAATTTGCCATTTCCTTCTCCATCTCATTTTACATATAAGGAAAGTGAGGCAAACATGGTTAAGTGAATTGCCCAGATCATGTCACCTAATGAGTGTCTGAGGAATAAGTGAGCAGAATTTGAACTTGGTTCTTTCTGATCTTAGGCTCATTTCTCTATCCACTGTGCATCTAGTTGCCCCATAATGGACAACTTAATAAATCATAATGTTTATCCTTCATT
Organism: Macrotis lagotis; assembly: GCF_037893015.1. Classification (NCBI taxonomy): domain Eukaryota; kingdom Metazoa; phylum Chordata; class Mammalia; order Peramelemorphia; family Peramelidae; genus Macrotis; species Macrotis lagotis. Next base: position 35,294,883 of record NC_133662.1, read on the forward strand.
CTTGAAGAAGACCATGACATCAGGGAAGTGATGCCAAGACAAGTATGTGAATTGGATTCGAGTAAGGGCTTGCTGTGCTAAGTCACCAGCCTCACTTTCTCCTCTGGAGACATCTGAGTCCAGGGGCCAGATATGAATCAAGATGACTGGAAATGACCTTGGATGCAAGGCAGTTGGGGTTATGACTCACCCAAGGTCACACAGCTAGTTAGTGTCAGTTGTCTGAGGTCAGATTCAAACTCCCATTCTCCTGACTCCAAGGCCAGTGCTCTTTCCACTGCACCACCAAATCATTCTCAATAATCCATTGATCCATTCACTCCTTCACATACAACCCCACCCTACCCAATCTCAAGACAGTACTTTTTTTCCCCCTTTAAAAATGCTTTATTTATGGTTGATTCTTTTTTTTAATATCAACATCACTTCTCACTATTTTTGACCACTCCTACTAGAATCCCCTCTCAGAACAAATAAACGTACTCAAGTGAAGCTAGTTGAACACATTGGTTATATATTAAACTGTAGGGTGGAACATTGGATAGAGTCCAGGGTTGAATCTGGAATACCTGGGTTTAAGTTCCACCTCTATCATTGACTGACTGTGTGACCTTGGGCAAGTCTAGTGACTCGAACAATTCCATTGGGGTTTTTTTATTTCCCACTGTCATAGATTGAAAACTACACTGATGAAGTAAATCGCCATACTGAAGAAATCAAAACCTTTGTATTTTCAGGGATTTGAAATTTCAGGGATTAAAGAGAAAATGAAAATAATTTTTTTGAAATTTGCCTTTTCTGAATTGGCTAGTTCAAATCTGTCCCTAAGGTTTGAGTGAAGAACCCAAATACTTAAAAATTGATGATTCATTTTTCTTTCTCTTCCTGTAGGTCAATGGGATAAGATTTCATTAACTTATAATTTACCAGATTCTGATTATTGGATTTTTATTTTCTTCAGAAGCACAAAAGACTTTTGTTGTTTTTTTCTCTGCCTAAGTAAGGGACAATATTAAAAATCAATAAACATTATTCTGAGATCTTTCAATATGGAAGTCACTGTGTATGGGAAATTCAGGTTGAATATGCATTTTTCCACAGTAAGCCTTTTTAAAATTTGAAATTATTTTTCATTTTACTTCATTTCCTTTTTTCAGTTTTCAATTCAGTGTAATTTTTTTTATTTGCAAATTTCATTCATTTCTTTTCAAGGGGGGAGAGCCATAAAATTATAGATTGTTCTATTTTCTCAGAACAAGAGGGAGAATGTTGTTCATTTCCTTTTTTCTGAAGAGGACCAATGATATCAGCGGTGGGTGATGTCTTGACTTTCTCATGAATTAGCTTCATGTAAGGCAGAATTTCCCAAAATCCTTGGCCTCACTTTCTCTTCCAAAGTCATCCAAGTCCAGTGGCAAGTGTGATAGATGATCAACTAGACCCCTATTTTTGTTCCAATCAATATTAATCAGTTTAATAGCATTCTATAAGGGTAGTGATTATAAATTCTGTAAATTAGGCCTCAAACTTTAATCCAACATAAAGAATGCTGACAAAAATCTCACACCCCCCATTTTGCTCAAATTCCATGTCCAAGCCTAAAGTGAGTGATGTGATATGGGAAGTCTCCCAGTTTCTTTTTGTATTTCTACCCTCTCTTGTCCAGTATGCACAGATTCTATGATCACTTACTCAGTAGAGATGACCCTTATCTTGCCCATTTTGTGGCTACCCTTCCTAATATATCATTTCTGGGTCTCCTGAGAGTCAAAATCTACCAACCAATAAGATAAAAACATATCTTTTCTGTATGTTTGGGTATCTAAGCCAATAAAGGTATGACCCTGGAGAAAGAAGGCATCTCAGATCATGAGGAAGGTCTGTGATTCACTTCACTGGAGAGAGCTGTGGACCCTTTAGTAAAAGTACTTTTGTTTAGGGCTCTTGCCTCAGGGATTTTTCTTGCAGATTGGACAATTTTGGACCCCAAACAAGACAAAAGTCAGGATCACTGGCAATGGTCCAAGATGCAGTTGATGATCCTGTCATCTTTGTTGTCTGACCAAGTTCTACATGCTATTGCTTTCCTTTGGAACAAACTGTTCTCATTTATCCAGTCCAAACTGTGAAGTCTTCATATGCTTGGGGTAGACATCCACCTAACTCACCAAAGCCTATCAGTATTTGTACCTGGGACTTCCCTACTCCCTCCCATTTTATTAAGACATTAGTAGAGTGGAGTGGAAAGATAAAATAAACAACTCTGTTTACCACTCTACCCTACCACTTTTAAACTTAGGTTTTATAAGATTGAATTTCAGTTAGTGACACCCAAACTGTGAGCTTTTTTTGAGTCTGCCTTCAAGTGTTGATAAGTTTCTTCATAGCCTTTGTAATCAGTTCTACAAAATGGTTCACAATAGATTTTCTGCTTGGAGGAAAAAAAAACATCAAGAAAAAGTAAAAGTCTAATTTAAAAGGAGGAATTTTCAAAGTTAACTTTCAGTTATTTCCTTAGTTGTATTAAAACTAATCATTCTTTTTTAAAAAAAGAATAAAATAATAAAAATAGTGTTTTGAGAAGAAAGGAAAAGGATATTCGGTCTAATTGAAATTTCTGGTTAACTGGGAATTAAACCTTTTTGCTCTTTTTTTAAAAATTGAAATCTTTCTAAAATATCAGTAAATTGCTTTCCTGCCTAAATCCTGTGGAGTAAAGACATAATTTATTATATTTATTAAGTGAATATTATTTTTTTGTTAAGAAACTCAAGGAGTATCAGGACAGGTATAAAAGGTTTGCATCTTGAAGAAACCTAAAATGGGGCAGCTAGGTAGCCCAGTAGATAGAGCGAGCACCAGCTTGGCTAAAGCATCAACCCTGGAGTCAGAAGTACCTGAGTTCAAATCCAACCTCAGACACATAATAATTGCCTAGCTGTGTGACCTTGGGCAAGTCACCTAACTCCATTGCCTTGCAAAACCAAAAATAAAACCAAAAATAAAAGAAACATAAAGTATCATCTAATAGGGTTGGTTTGTCTTTTTTGTTTTAAAGAAATCTTTAGTATCAACTTGTTTTCATATGATTTTCAAATTTATTCCAAAAGTTTCCACTTTCCAGAAAAATTTAGATTAATTGAAGGGAAGATAGCAAAGCAGTTGAAAAATTGTTGAATTTGGAAACAGGAGACCTGAGTTTGAATTCGGATTTTATCATCTGTTGCCTATGTGACCCCAATAAGTCACTTACCCTCTCTTGTTCTTAATTTCCATATTGGTAAAATGAAGAGGTTAGACTCAGTGTCTACTAAGGTCTCTTTTGGCTCTAAATATGTAATAAAAAATTTAAAAGATCTATGATTCTATGATTCTGAGTAAGATGAAGTTCTAAATTAAATAAAGTTTTATAACAAGCAATGCAAAGATTAGGTTTTCCAATTTATAACAAACTTTATATGGAAGCATCATATCTACTAGATAGTGAACTTAGCAGTTCTGCAGAAGTACATCCTAAGATTTTTGTGGGTCTGACTAAAATTCAGCTAATATGATACTTCCATGTTTATAAAACATGCCTTTTTCAAGCTTGAAGATCTTTTTTGCAGCTTCAAGACCTGCATCATCCATTGGTGGCTGTCTTTGACTACCAGGCTGAAGGAATTTCTGAATTCTGGGGAGCTTGCTGATTCTAGCTTTGAATTCCTAAAATTAAAAAAAAAAATGATACCACTTGTAAATGAAGCAATTAGTCCTAAACATTGGAACAGGGCCCCAGGAGATACACTTGCCAAGACCTTTTCGAAATGGTTTCATCCTGAGGGAAAACTGTGGCAAGTACTTTCACCCTATGGGCAGTGATGTTTGAAAGTCTTTAGGAATTCCCTGCTCTGCAAATACATAAGGCCCACACTTTTCATATATGATATGATATAATATAGTAAAAATAATATATAATATAATTAATATAAAATAAATGAAGTAGTGGTCTTTTCAAAATGTATTGCTGGAAAGACTTTGGGCTCTAGGCTTGCCTATAGGTTTGCCTGCCATCCAAAGGACATCCAGTTAAAGGGCCTCATCATCTAACAACAGATTTTTCATTTGAGCCATAAGAACTCATGAAGACTAAAGATTCGTGTCCTTGAAGGAAGGGTACATAGAAAAAATTCCAGATCTTTTAAATAAGTATGTATTGATCACTTACTAAGTGGTAAGCTCTGAAGATAAAAAGAAAAAGAAAAAGCTACCCCCTGCCCAAAGGGAAATTATATTTTAATGGGGAAGAGAGCAGGTACATCAATAGCTATATGAAATATATATAAATATGGAGAGAGAGAGAGAGAGAGAGCACTTTTGATGGAATTACCTGCAGTTTAGGGAATGCCAAGAGAACATCAGATTTGCATTCTTCAACCATTAAGATAAGTTCAAGTAGATGTATATCTGCCCAACTCAGCTGATTGCCAACAAGGTAATTTTTTCCATGGTCTTTTAATACCTATAGGATAAGGACAAAAAGAGAAGGGAGATAAAGTGTAGGAATATAAAGCATATTACTTGAAGATGGTATATTATTTTAAGATAGGACATTTTCCCTGTCTGTCCCCATGGTTGAAACTCCCTCTTCCACTCTGACAACTGATTCCCTGACTTTCTTTATGTCCCTACTAAAAATTCCACCTTCTACAGAAAGACTCTCCCAATTCCAACTCTTAATTCTAGTGCTTTCTCTTTTAATTATTTCCTGTTTATCTCCTGGGCAGCTAGGTGGAGCAGTGGATTGAATACTAGGCCTGGCATCAGAATGACCTGGGTTCAAATTTGATCTCACTAGCTGTGTGACCCTAAGCAAGTCTCTTCCCCCTGTTTGCCTCAGTGTCCTCATCTATCAAATGATCTGGAGAAGAAACTGGCAAACCACTCCAGCATCTTTGTCAAGAAAACTGGAGTGGAACACGCCTGAACAACAAAATTTATCCTGTACCTAGCTTGCCTTGTATATATTTGTTTGAATGTTGTCGTCTTCTTTAGATTGTCAGTGAGGCAGGGACTGTCTTTTTGCATTTTCTTGTATCTCCAGCACATAGGTGCAATGCCTAGCATGTGGTAGGTGCTTGATAAATGTTGATTAACAAGGTAGTAATAATTTCTCTGTCTTCTAAATTGTTCTCTTTGTATATTTTTACTCTTTTCATTATACTATTCATTCATTCTATAAATATTTATTAAGCACCCACCCGATATATTCAAAAACTGCAATAAGTGTTGAAATATAAAGTCAAATTACAGTCCCTACTCTCATGGTACTCACAAAGCAACACATAAACAATTATGTAAAAATGATATATACATGATAAACTGGAGACGATCTCAGAAGGACTAGGCAAGGCTCCTTGCAGAAGGCAGGAATTTACCTGAGACTTGGTGGGAAGTCAGTGAAGTCAGAGGCACAAATGGAGGTGGGAGAAGGTTGCAGGCTTGGGAGACAGCCAGGGGAAATGCCCAGAAGAAGATGGATGGAATGGATGGAATGTTTTGTTCCTGGAACTCTAGGGAGGCCAGAGGGGAGTGAGCTTTAAGAAGACTGGAAAGTTAGGAAAGGGCTAGGTAATGAAAGGAGTTAAAAGCCAAATACAGCCTTTGTATGTGATGCTGAAGGTAATAGAGAGCCACTCAAATTTTTTGAATTGGGTTGGGCTTGGGGCGGGGTTTGGAATGACATGGTCACACCAGAGCCTAGGGAACTTCAATTTGACAATTAAATGGGTGGTGCCCTACCAACCAGACAGCTGTTGCAATAGTCCAGGTGTGAGGTAGCTCTGTTCAGCATTTCTTAATTATCTTGTATATAGCTTGCCTCAGATATTTGTTTGTATGTTATCCCTCATTCGATTGTAGGCTCCTTGAGAGCAGGGGCTATCTTTTGCCTTTTTTTTTTTTTGTATCTCCAGCACTCAACACAGTGTGTGAAACATAGTAATGGCTTAATAAATGTTTATTGAATTGAATTTTACTTATGTCCGAAAGTTCATGTTTGTTGAGTATTGTTACGATTATAATAAAAAAGTATAATCTGATAAACTCCTATATGTGAAATGATTCCATCTACCCATTACTGGGATGGGGGAAGAAAGAGACTGAGACAGACAGAAAGAGAAAGATAGGGAGAGACAAAGAGAGAGAAAAAGAAAAATAGAAAGAAAGATTAAGAGAGAGAGAGAGAGAGAATTTAAAAAAAAATTTAAATTGAAAACAAGAGTACTGGTCCAGGAGTTAGGAACCCTGGATTATTTTTTGTGACTGTACTACTGTACTAGTCACTATCTGTGTGATCATGAAAAATTCTCCAGGACTCAGTTTCTTCATATGTCAGCAGAGTTGGTTGAACTATCCTTTTTTTCCTACATCATTTGAATGTATGGCCAATTCATGCTTCAAGTAGTTCTTCCCCAAGGGGCCTTTAGCCTTTCCTGAAAAGACCTAAATTTATGCCTGTGATTATCCCTGTTGTGGGGGTCTAACCCCCTTGATTACAGTATCTTTGTTTAAGCTTGTTCAGGCTCTTCAGTTCATATACTCTAAGCCTCTACTCATTATGGTTTTAGACTATCAAAGCACCAAGTCTAAGTTGCCAGGGCAATTAGTAAAGTGGATAGAAGATTGGGTCTGAAGAAGTTAAATTCAGTCTCTGACACTAACCTGTGTGACCATAAGTCATTTGATCTCTGCTCAGTTTCTTCAGCTGAAAAATGGGGATAATAATAACAACATCCACCTCCCAAGGTTATTGCATCAAATGAGAAAATATTTATAAAACACTTAGCAATGGGTCTGGTACACACAAGGCCTTAAAAATGCTATTTCCTTCCTTACTTTCTTCCTTAGTATGCATTATCACTCCACGTGAGAGAGAGAGAATACTAGATTGCAAAAAGATTTTTTAAAAACAAGTTTTTTCCTTCTTTCTCTCTCCCTCCATTTTCCTTCCTTTCCTTCCCTCCTTTCTTCCCTCCTTCTGTCCTTCCTTCCTTCCTTCCTTCCTTCCTTCCTTCCTCCCTTCCTCCCTTCCTTTCTTCCTTCCCTCCTTCCTTCCTTCTATTCCTTCTTCTTTTCTTCCTTCCTTTTTATTCTTTCTCCACACCCCCACATCCCTAAACTCTGCCATCCAGGAACTTGTAACCTACCATGTACATAGACAAATAAGCAAAATGTAAGTAAGCTAAATGTGACTCACAGAGATACAAATGAATATTTGTGCAAAACATTCGTTTCTTGGCTATTCAGGTTCAGAGGATTTAGTTGTGGAAGGAACCTAGAAATCATCTGATTCAATTCCTTTATTTTACAGATGGGAAAAATGGAGGTTCAAGAGATTTGTCTTTTACTTAATTTTTTCCTAATACATTATACTGCCTCCTCTAATTCAATAAAATGATGACCTAAACCTCACAGTCTAATAATTTAATAAATATTACATTATGGATGAAATGTAGAAGGGGAGAATGGCATAGTGAAAAGAGTCCTCAACCTGAAGTATGAAAAGACTTTGATTCTCCTCCTAGCCCTGCTTCTTACTGTGCAACTTTGGGCAGGTTCCTGTTCTCCCTGAGCCGCCATTTGTTCATTCATAAAATAGGGGTAAAAACTTGCACCGTTTAACTAAGGGATTGTTAAGAGGATCCAGTAAAATAATGTCTGACTATCATAAAACACCTGATAAATGTAAGATGCTATTATTACAGCATTTAAAATTTTTACAACCTGACTCAAACCTACCTTTCCAGTCTTATTTATTACTTCCATTCACACAGTCTAGAGTGCAGCCAAACTGACCTTCTTCTTCTTCCTCACAAGGCATCTCATCCTAATTTCAGACCCCATGCATTTGCACAGTCTGGACCCATGTCCTTGCCACAACCTTCATAGAATTCCTAGTTTCCTTCAAATTTTAGATCAAAGGACCTTTCAAATTAACTTATACTTTTTTTGCGTGTAAATGTATATCTATATTTTTAAAGCTATATTTGCACAGCATACACATAGATACATATGCATTTATATATAAACATGTGTGTCTATGTTATCTATCTATCTAGCTGTCTCTCTATCTGTCTATCTATCTTTCTGCAGCCAGGTGACACAATGGATAGAGCACTGGGCTTGGAATCAGGAAGACTCATCCCTATGAGTTCAAATCTGATTTCAGATGTTTCCTAACCTGGATAAGTTATTTAACTGTTTACTTCAGTTTCCTCATGTGTAAAATTGCTGACTCAACAATAACTCGTGTGTGTGTGTGTGTGTGTGTGTGTGTGTGTGTGTGTGTGTGTACACTTTCAGGTATAAATGTTTTATTCCTCTCTAGATTGTAAGCTCCTTGAGGGCAGGGTCTATTTCATTTTGCCTTTGTGTCCTCAGTACTCTATTAGTGTATACAGTCTCTGGTATATAGTTGATGCTTTAATAAATGCTTTAATGGATATGTATATATCCATATCCATATCCATATATTATATATATGAAATGATTTAGTCAGCAGTATGTTTTTGTCCCAGGAAGGCTGGATTGTACTAATTTTATAAATATATGCAAAAAATGTCATTGAACCTTTCCTTTTTTACAGAGTATCACTACCAGCCCTTCTCACAGTTATCATTTCTAAAAATGTGCATAAGAATCTGAGAACAGTATTAGGACTAGCCATATACTTTTTAAGAGTAAAAAAAAGGAATATTAACAAATGTTTTTCTTGAAATACCCATTGAGTTGTGTTTTAAGTGGCTACCTTATCTAATATCCTATCAAGTTCTTATTCTTTCTGAATTCATAGGATAATGATGATGATGATGATGATGATGATTAGAGAACTGAAGTAATATTAGGAATCATAATTCTGATTCCCTTATTTTACAGATGAAGAAACTGAGGTCTAGATTAGGACAAGTGACTTACCCAGGGTCACACAGCTGGCAAGTATTTGAGGCAAGATTTGTACCTAGGTCTTTCTAATTCCATGACTAACATTGCATCTACTTTATGTTGCTGCCTTACTTGAATTCAGGGTCAATAAATGATGTGCCCACATTTCCACAAGTAATAAGTATTAGAGACAGGATCATCTGAACTCAGCTCCTCTATAAAGCCAGCAACCTTTCTTGTGTACCATAGAGCCTCCAATGTTTCTGCATTGTCATGTATTTGATGGGATTGAACTAGAGGTGTTTGCAATTTCAGTGAATATGCAAATTGATCACTCATTGTTCCATACCTTCTCATATACTGGGAAGAATCTTCCAGTGGCTTTCTCTAGGATGAAGCTAATAGTTTTCCCCCTCTCTTCAGGCAAAGTCAATGGGGAAAACATAATTAAGTCATACAGATCTCTCATTCCTTCCACATACATGTCAATACTGGAAAAGAAAAATGATAAAAATAGGATTAGTTACTCATCGAATTATTTAGAGACTCCAATCAAACAATGTATGCAAAATGCTTTGCAAGTGTTTAAATCTCTTTTTTTTTACACATATCATTATCATTAAATGCAGGAACAATTTGTGTCAAAATGCTTTTTAAAAGTATTAAGTTATTGTTAGGTCATTTCAGTCATGTATGATTCTTTGTTATCCCATTTAGGACTTTCTTGGAAGAGATACTGGAGTAGTTTGCCATTTTCTTCTCCAGCTCATTTTACACTTGAGGAAACTGAGGCAAACAGGGCAAGTCATTTGCCCAGAGTACACAGCTAATAAGTTGACCCAATTTGAATTCAGGCATATGAGTCTCCAAGCCTAGCAGTTCATCCACTGTACCATCTACCAACCCCTACTCCCTAAAAAAAAGTGTAAAGTACTGTTATACAAATGTAAGGTATTATACCATAGCAGTAAAGGGTACCATAAGCAATCTATTTATAGATGCATCATGGAGTGGTAGAAATGGAGCAAGCTTCTTAACTTTTTTGTGTATCATAGATATGACATAAACCCCTTCTCAGAATAATGTTTCAAATGCGTAAAATGAAATACATAGGATTACAAAGGAAAATTATCATTAAAATATTTAAATACATAAATTCACAGACCCCCAAGGTAAGAATATACATTGTTAGATCTAAATGCTGAAAATGGTCCATCTACCCATTGGCATCTGGGAATTTTCCATAGAATAGAAAAAGACCTTGATTTGGGACTTTAAAATATCAAATCCTGTTTTAAAAGACAGTTTCACTTAGTTTAGACAAATACAAAAAATCATGAAAAAATCTATGAATTGTTAAACCATGTAGATTGATGAGTTATCTCTCATTGATAGTAGGGTACTAGGTAATGCAGTGGAAAGAGCACTGGCCTTTGGAATCAGAAAGATGGGATTTTGAATCTGGTCTCTAACTGACAGTAACTAGCTGTGTGACCTTGGGCAAGTCACAACTCTGATTGCCTTGCATCCAGGTCCATCTCCAGTTGCTCTGATCCATATCTGGCCACTGGACCCAGATGGCTCTGAAGGAGAAAATGAGGTTGGTGACTTAACACACCCACTCACTCAAATCCAATTCACGTGCTTGTCATGGCGTCACCTCCCTGATGTCATGATCTACTTTGAGAATCAAGGACAGATATCATCTTTGACAATTCATTTATAGTTTTATAGAGTCATTGAGAAGTAAAATAACCCTCCTAGAATCACATGGCTAGTGTCCTTTTAAACCTGGACTTAAATCTGGATCTGAAGTCGGAAAAATTGTTTTATTCTTTTATTCACCAGGGTTTAGCACATTAGCTGTTGTTCATTTATTTTAATTGTGCCCAACTCTTTGTACTTTAATTTGAGGTTTTCTTGGCAGAGGTATGGGAGTGATTTACCATTCTCTTCTCCAGCTCATTTTACAGATGAGGAAACTGAGGCAAGCAGAGTGAAATGACTTGCCCAGTGTCTCACAACTAGTGTTTGAGGCTGGATTTGAACTTCAGGCCCAGCTCTCTAGTCCACTGCACCACCCACCTGCTCATTTAATTCATAGGTGGCACTTAACAAATACTATATGATGGTTTGATTCATCCAGTATGGGTTGCATGGTCTCTCCATGATGAATTTTTTCTTAGGTTTTTGCAAGGCAATGGAGTTAGGTGACTTGCCCAAAGCCATACAGCTAGGTAATTATTAAGTGTCTGAGGTCTGATTTGAACTCAGGTCCTCCTGACTCCAGGGCCGGTGCTCTATTCACTGTGCCACCTAGCTGCCCCTCTCCATGATGAATTAAAAATCATAGAAGCTAAGTTCTAAAATATCCTCACTTTCATTGAGATAATAAATTTATGAATTGTTTTTGAAGTCACACTTTCACAAATCATTAAAAATGATTTTACAATTATAGTTATTCTATGTAGAGATCCAAAATGAGTATTTCTTCTCTTCTGAACAAGTCATCTATGTATCTGTGAGTAGATCAGTCTATTTACATGTAAGCCTTAACATATTAGTAGAAAAGTGTTTTCATCATGCTCATAAAATTAAGACTGAATTTCATAAACATTCCATTAGATTATAAGTTCTTTGGGACCATCTTTTGCCTCTTTTTGCATCTTCACTTCAATACTATATACTAGGTACTGAACAGATATTGGCTGATTGATTGATAAGCAGTCTACAGAAGCCAGTATCATTACTTTATAATCAATACTCTACCAAGTTAGAGATTTAATTTTATCCTTTGACTGTACAGTACTTTGTTTCTGTTACCAGAAATCTCCACATCAAATTATCTTGGACTTAGATCATGTGGGAAAGGGAAGGGGAGTTAAATGTTTTACCTATTTACATTCATAACATGCTGATAAGAACATTCTTTTTTTTTGTAATTACATAAAAGGAGATACTTTCTTAACATAATTTCATTGAGAACTAGGGGGAATAATAGATAAAGGCCTTGGAGTCAGGAAGACCTACGGTCAAGTTTTGCCTTTGACCTCTACTTGGTGGTGTGACCCTGGGCAAATCATTTGCCAGAATCCATTATTAAGGAGAAATTTTCCTAAAGAAAAAAGGGTGGCTTCTATGCTTTGTTATAAACATTCAATGATTACTGTACAGGGTTTGCTCTTTCAGGTCCTTCCCATACAAATTGTATTTTGCGGCTATATATCTTAGGATGGCTCTAGTTTGTACTATCTTCATCCCATCAATTTCAACCATTGGCACTTGTTGATACATTAATTTTCCACCTTAAAGAAAAACAGAAAGAGAAATCAAGTCAGTGACTTACTCCCCCCCTCATTAGAGTATGGTCATGGAGACATAGTTCTAGAACCAAAAGAGATTTCACCGACTGTCTACTTTATCTCTTTCATTCTACAGTAGGGGAAATTTAGGCCCAAGCAGGGTGAAGGACATTCTTAAGGTCTTACAGCTAAGCTCTATCTGATATCAGAACCAAAGTTCTTTCCACTGTATCACACTACACTATTTTCCATGGAGTACTCTCCAATAAGCCCCATTTGCCTACTCTTTGCTTACATTCAAACTCCTCCTATTTTGACTGACTTCAACTAACTTTTCCAGTCTTAATCCCAACATTCTTTACTTCAACCATCATCATTCCTCTATAGAAGGTAAGGAGCCTTTGTTTCAGGGAAAAAAGAAAACTTTGCTTTTTTTTCCCCTGATGTGGTTGTTTTGAAATTCAAATCCTATCTCTGAAGTACAGAGAAGCAACTTGTATACTGTCCCATTTAATTCCTCTCCATTTTGTTTTTTATAACATACTTTTTCACAATTATTGAATCAGAGAATTTTAGACTTCAAGAGATTTTAAGATGTTCTATGTGTCTTTTCAGGCAAGATAATAGTAATTAATCTGATTTTCATGAATCAGTACTGCACAACAGCAAGGCTTTGAACTCACTCTTTATTAAATTCTGTAGGTCTTCTGCTGTTTTGGAAAATTCTTCTTCAAACTAGAAAGGAGAAGGATACATGAAGATATCAGAGCAATAGAATCATAGAATTTTAGCATTGGGAGGGACTCTAGAGAACACCTAGGGCAACTGGGTTGTATCATGGGTAGAATACAGAAATATGTATCACAAAGAGATGAGTTAAAATTCTGCCTTAGGTACATATTTACTACCTGGGAGACCCTGAACAAGTCACTCAGTTGCTTGGGTCTCAGGTTCCACAAAAATAAGGACCTTCTAGCTCTACATCAGTGAATCTGATGGTCTCAACCAACATTTCTTAAACTTTTTGGTATCAAAACCCCTCTAAATTCTTAAATGTAATATTACTGAGAACCTACCTTAAGAGTTTCTATTTATGTGGATTCTATCTGTCAATATTTGCCATATTAGAAAATAAAACTGATGAATTTCAAATATGTTTATTAATCCATTAAGAACAAACCCATTATATATTAATATATAACATATTTGATGAAAAAGAGTGTTTTCCAAAACAAAAATTAATTAGAATGGCATTGTTTTATACTTTTTGCAAATCTTTTTAAAGTTTTATTTGATAGAAGTTAACTGGATTATTATATCTGCTTCTGCTTTCAGTCTGTTGCAATTTGTTATTCTAGATTACATATATACACACACATGCACACACATTTACATACATATATGTATATATATATTTATATAGAGAGAATCCAACTCCCCCCAGATATGTAATTGGAAAAGGGAAAGTATTTTTAATAGATTAACTATATCTTAATATGTTATGAAAACAGTTGGATCTTGGGAAACTTCAGACTGTATTTTGAGTTCTAGTTTAACCTCTGGGAGCTCCACCTACTTTTTAAAAAATTAAAATTAAAAAATATTTTTACTTTATTTAAATGAATAACAGATTATCAATTCCTAGAGGGTGACAATGTGTATTTTTTCATTTTTTGTTTTTATCCTGGCAGAGTTCACCCAATGCAGGGAATATATGGTGATGGTGCAATAGGTGAGGCAGAGCTGAGGTTTACCTCTGACTTTTACACTAAGCCAGGTGTATGCACTCAACCCTTTGCAATCAGTGGTGAGTCTCAGTTCTGCCTCACCTGTCACCCCCTCACTTTCTTGGAGTCAATAAAAAAGGTCTGTGATTCTGAAAATCTTAATATGACTTAACCTGTAAATTCTGTAACCTGAGGCAGTAGAAGTTGAGACTTGCTCAGGGTCATTTAGCTAATAAGTTTCGGGGGCAAGATTTGACTACAGGTGTTCCTACTTGTTCTGTCCCTACAGTTACAGATAAAGCTAGGGGAAAGTGTCTGAACCTCTGCTTTATAGCTATAGGCTCTGTGATTTCAGAGATATAGGTGAGAGACTGTCTGCAAGACTACTGAGCATTTCCTCAACTGGATTAACATGTAATTGGGGAATGTTTAATTAAAAAAAATAGTAGATGCCGGTGATTGAGTGGTCTCCATTTCTATTTGAGTTTGATACCACTAATCAAGGGAACTATTGCTGAGAGACCCTATCTGCTAGGGCAAATCAGCAACTTCTCTGAAACATATATTATTAGAGTCAAAAGACATGGATTCAAAACCTATTTCTGTAGCTTCCTGCTTAAATGATCTTGAGCAAATCACTTAACTTTTTTGTGCCTCAGTTTCCTTTTCAATAAAATGTGATGGTGGGAGGTGGGGGAGGCATAAACTAGATGACTTCAAGACTTTTTCTTTTTTTTTCTATTTATGATATAATGATGCTAGGATTTACCCAAGTCTCACAGCTAATGAGTGCCAGAGCTATGACTGTAATCTGAGCCTCCCAGATCAGTGTTTTTCACTATACCATATTTCTTATTGTAACTATTATTAATAATTATAATTCCTACTCATAGGTTCATAGATGGAAGCTCTTAGTCTGTTTATAAGGCAACTAAATGGTGTGGTGAATAGTGTACACAAAGTAGTCTTTCAACACTATGATAAAAATGGGATTGAAAGACTAGTAGCACTGAAGTCCCTCAGATCCCAGGATGCAGGCAGATCTGAAAGGGACATTGGAGGTCAACTCATACACTTCCTTCATTTTACAGGAGAGGAAACTGAAGCCCAGAGAGGTAAATTATTTAATTATATCAACTAGAAATAGGATTATCACCCTGAAATATTATTATAAATTTTTCTAGCATATCAACATAAATTATTAATTTTTTAAAGTTTAGAAACATCACAAAGACTTAATTTTCGAAAGCCTTTTATATAATGAATCTGAATCTTTCCTACTCTCTACCCAAGAAAAAGGAAGCCAGCAAAAATGAAGAATGCTAAAATCTCTTTAGAAACTAACTCAACCTCTGTTACTTCGTAGTTTTCAATTTTCCAAAATGATGGATTTTTCAAAGAATAATATAGGCAGTAATAGCCAGGCAATAGATGAAATAAATGGGAACAAGTGTCATTTTTGTGTGTGTTAAGCAATAGGAAAAAATATTTTTAAAGGGGTTGTTGTAAGCAAAGATCATAGATTGTTAAAGCTAGAAGAGGATCTCAGAAATATTCGAATACCAGACCCCTATTCTAGAAGGGATGAAACAGACTCAGAGATGCAAGCTAGGCTGCCTAGGGGACAATAGCCATTAAGTGAGTTTCACTAGGCTCTAATTCTACTTTCAAAAGAAGTCAGTCAAGGCTTAATTATCAAGATAAACTTGTCCTTCAAATTTCTCCTGTGACTTAGTTTACTGTTTTAAAAAAAGATGATGACCACAACCATTGAACCTTTTTTGGGAGGGAGTCATTCAATAAGTTCCACATAACTTCTCCACTAGTAAATTTAAATTAGTCTGAAGAAAAAAGATTAAATAAATCTAAGAAATTAAACATCTACCTCCACACCAGCAGCTGCCAAGAGCCAGCGCACTGATTCCATTCTGCCTCTTCCATTGAAGTAATAAAGTTTGGGTTTCCCAGCCATGATTTTCAATTCCTGGTTTTCTGAAAAATAACAGAGAACAAACAATCTTACTCGGACCTGGATATAAAAGCTGTCCTTTTTGTAATCCTGACTCCACTGGGAAAAATAAGGAAAGTCCAAACACTAAGAGCCAATGAATCTGAGGGCAGACAGGGGAGGGGAGAAGAGGGAGGAGAATCATGTGAAGGACAGAATTCAGACCTCCCATTTTCTTTCAAAGACAGGCTAAAGGCAGCTAACTGATTGAAATATACTTGAGACTTTGGTGAATAGTAACTGAGCAACTTAACCAGGTCCACATTGGATATTTGAAATGTAAAGATGCAACTTTTTTCATTGTGTTAAGAAATGTCTGTTAGGATAATTTTTATCATTTTATCAAAGTTGGTCATCCAAGTCTAGGTATCCATGAATACTCCAGGTGTTGCTCTGGTGTGATCTTAGTTATGCACATGTGGCTCAAGTTACATCTGAGGCATTCACTATCAAAACCCAGGAACCATAAATCAAATAGAAAAGATTTCATTATGTTTTCATTTATGTTGTGAGCTCCCTAGAAAGGAAAATTCCCTCTATCAATAGCAGATCTGCCATGATCCTGGAGCTTTTAGTCTGAGATGGGACACATAGATGTTAAGAGACTTGCTCAGGGTCATTTAGCCAGTAAGAGTCAAAAGCAGGTCTTCCTGAAGCTGAAGGGAACAGGTCTACCTATATATAACACCTTTTTTCCTCTCCACTGAAAAAAATTCATTTCAATAAAAACTATTTTGTTACTTTGCCTTAAAGACTCATTTCAAATTTCAAAGGAAATAATTCAATGTAAAAACATGTAAAGAAATACAGATTCCCATGGTTATGACAAGATCCCAAGATTATGACTCATTTGGAATACCTTTGACAGTTTACTTCCTAGACAATTGTATTTGCCCCACTGATATTCTAACCTCTTTCTAAAGTTGCTAGAATTTTCATCTGTGGCTGGGGTTGAGGCTTCTTTTGTGAGACTATCCATCCAACATGCGTGGAGCTAAGCCATTTTTAGCTCTTTTAGCTTCCCATTGCTCAACATCCTCCCACAAAGGAATTCTCCAAGCCTCCACAGTATTTTGGGTGGGGAAAAATAAATTCCTTTTAGTTCCTATCAAGAATTTTGCAGATAAATGTCAAGTAGAATTTATTGTAAAACATTGTTTTAATTTTTCCCTTCTACTCCCAACATCAAGCATAGTACCTTGCACACAGGGTTGAAATGAAAAAAGAAAAAGAATTTTTCAGATAGAGGTCAGAACCACATTAAATTATATCACAACTTCAATAACCTTCAAAGAACCACTTAGAAACATTATGGGATACAAGGACAGGGCTAGCAACCTCTTCCCTGAATTCCTGTTGTTGCAACCAAGACCCTGATTTTCTTAGTTGTTGCTGGGTTGTTTCAGTTGTGTCTGATTTTCCTTGAGCCTATTTGGGGTTTTCTTGGCAAAGATACTAGAGTGGTTTGCCATTCCTTCTCCAGCTCATATTATAGATGAGGAAACTGAGGCAAACAGGGTAAGGTGATTTATTCAGGGTCACACAGCTTATATGTGTTTGAGGCCAAATTTGAACTCATGAAGATGAGTCTTCCTGACTCCAGCCTGGTAAGTATCCACAATACCACTTTAGTGCCCTCACTGGTTCATAGTAACCACTTAAAATCCAATGTATCATCCTGGGGAAGCTACTTAACTTCTCTGAGGATCAGGAATTCTATGAAACTAAAGTCACAGAACAGTTTAAATTCATAGGCTAAAGTCCCTCTGCATTGGTAGAGGAAGTTTACTCACTGGAAGTTTCCTATACTAGTAAAATAGCAGAGATAACCCTAACCCTTGTCCCCTTTAACCACCTCCCCCACCCGAAATTTCCATCACTCAGCTCAATGTCTGCATATAATAAGATTTTAATACATGCTTATTGAATTGTATTGGAACATCTCTTTATGAGTTCCATTCCTTTATCATTGGAAGTGGTAACAATTGAAAGTGGTAACTATGTTCACAAGTTGATTTTTTTAATCATTAAACATTTTATTAAATGCTTTCTATTGATTTATGCTACATGGAAGCCCCAGCAACTTAATGATTAACCCTTCGGTTAGTCATTTAAAATAGCCAGTTTTGAGCCTCAGGAAAAGATGGCATACTAGAATTTTTTCATATTCATTTTTTATTCTACTAAAAGTTTTTATAAGCTGTATTACAAGGGCAGGCCCCTGATATCAGATATGGATAATATTTGTGACTTCAGCACAATTTTCAGATGTTGTTAAGTTGAATGTTTTTAGGTAACGTCTGACATGTCAAATAATAAGGTCAAACCAAAGAGGGCAGAAAATCAAAGCAAAGGGCAACTGAAGCAGCCAGTCTAAACAAATCTTGGGATAGAAACCAGCATGGATATAATCTGCTTGCAAAAGGGACCTTGGAAAGCCATAGAACTTGAATAACCCTTTTATTTGTACAAAAGAACTTTTTTCTTTTTAAAATTAATTAATTTTATTTTCCAATTATATGTAAAGATAGTTCTCAGCATTCATTTTTGTTTTCTCCCTCCCACTCTTCTCTTCACTGCCGTAAGATAGCAAGTAATCTGATATATTTTCATATTAGTCATGCTGTGAGAGAAGAATGAGAACAAAAGGGAAAAAAAACTAAGAAATGAAATTTAAAAAACTGAAAATTGTATGCTTTGATTTGCATTCAAACTTATAGTTCTTTCTTGATGTGGATAGCATTTTCCATCACAAGTCTTTTAGAATTGTCTTTGATTATTGTATTGCTGAAATGAACAAGTCCATCATATTGATTATCACCCAATGTTGTTAGTATTATGATATTCTTCAGGTTCTGCCTCACTTCACTCAACATCACTTCATGCAACTCTTTCCAGGCTATTCTGAAGTCCTGTCCCTCATGATTTCTTACAACACAACAGAACACTAGAGTAATAAAACATCACATTTATATAACACAACTTGTTCAATCATTCCTCAGTTGATGGTCATTCCCTCAATTTCCAATTCTTTGCCACCACAATACAGAACTGTTATGAATATTTTTGTATTTGTGATCTTTTCCCTTTTTTATGATCTCTTTGGGATATAGACCTAGTAATAGAATTACTGGATTTTAGGGTATGCACAGTTTTATAGTCCTTTGGGAATAGTTCCAAATTGCTCTCCAGATGGGTTGAATCAGTTCACAACTCCACTGACAGTACATTAGCACCCCAGTTTTCCCATAGCCCCTCCAATATTTATCATTTCCCTTTTTTGTCATATTAGTCAATCATATAGGTGTGAGGTGGGACCTCAGAGTTGTTTTAATTTGCATTCTCTAATTAATAGTGATTTAGAGCATTATTTCATATGACTATAGATAGCTTTAATTTTTTCCTTCTGAAAACTTCCTGTTCATATCCTTTAACATTTATCAATTGGGGAGTGATATATCAAAAGAGCTTTTTTCAACTGATCTTTTTTTTTTATGTTTTAGTTTTAGTTTTTGCAAGGTAGTGGGATTAAGTGACTTGCCCCAGGTCACACAATTAGGTAATTATAATTTCTGAGACTGGATTTGGACTCAGGTCCTCCTGACTCCAGGCCAGCACTCTATCCACTGAGCCACCTATCTACCCCTTAACTAATCTTTTTCAAATGGAATAGCTCATTCACTGAATCCAAATTTTCTGAAGAAAGAAAACAGAGTATATATGTGTACACTAAGCATTATAGATTGATCATTAAATATTAGCACAAAAGAAGTAAAAGAAAATGAATCATAGAATTGTGTTATACACTGAATGTGTTCTATATTGAATTTCAATATTCCACCTAGTATAAGAATCCTCTTGTACCTTCACTGACAAAAACGGTCATTCAACCTTTGATTGAAAATTTCCAATGATAAGTATGTTACTTTCTTGGAAAGCAGTCTTATCCACTGTTGGCAAGACAAAATTGCTAGAATGTTCTTTCTTACATTGAGTCAAAAATTGTCACCAAACAACTTCCAGGCATGGTATTGATTTTGCCCTATTTAACACCACAAATTTTTTTCTCTGTTCCATGTCATGGATCTTCGAAAATCTGGAGAGAGCTCACTTGTTCACATGTGGTTTCTCTTCTCCTATCATGTGATCATATCAGTGACATGTTTCAGCCAACTGCCCAAGTTAACAACATATGGTTCATTGCAATTGGCATCAGGGGGTTAGCCTCACTGATATAGCAGCGTGATTCAAGGAAAAGAATACTGAATTTGGAGTTAAAGGAACTGGTTCAAACCTTGCCATGGGTAAAATGTAGTATGGGACAAGACATTTAATCTCATTGGTTTTCACTTTCCTCAACTGAAAAAGGAGGGTATGGGAATAGATATCATTAATTAATATCTATTAGACTCAAGAACTTCCAGTAACAGCAGCAGGTCATGGAGACTAGATGGTTCACTTGTAGCAAGTATTGCTTTTAGTCATATCTGACTAAATATATAAAAGCTTCATGTTCCCATTTGTAGTTTTCTTGGCAAAGATACTGGAGTGGTTTGCCATTTCCTTCTCCAGCTCATTTTATAGATGAGAAACTGAGGCAAACTTGTGACTTGCCCAAGGTCACACAGCTGGTCAGATTCTGAGATTGGATTTGAGCTCAGGTCTTCCCAACTCTAAGCACAGCCCTTTAGCTACTGTGCCATCTTATTGCCAGACTTTCTTTATAGTACTTAGCATAATATTGGGGACCTGGCATTTAATATATTCAAATTGACTGACTGATTGAATAGCCTTCTACCTGATCTCTCTGCCTCCAGTCTCTCCTCAATCTAATCCACACTCAGCTATCACAGTAAATTTTCTAATGTATAAGTCAGTATCAGAGGCAAGATTCGAATCTAGGTCTTCTTGTCTTCAAGGCCCAGTCCTCCAACCATTAACCTACACTGACTCTTACTTTATACTATCTGTTTAAAAGTTAAACCATCATGCTTAATTTTTGAGATCCAGGAAAAAAATAATTTATTCAAGCTAAGGAAATTTGCCAAATATTTCTAATTCTTAATAATAGGATAATTTAAGTAACATTATTTCTAGGTTCAAGGTAAACATTTAACATGGGGTGAGGATGTTCCCATGATACACTTCTTATTTTAATTTGCATTATTGACAATGATATTCTTAATATTTTCCCTATTACTTTCATAATTCTGTACAATCAACAAAACTATAAATTTGCCAATTACCAAGATGCAAAAACCCACACTGAAAATTTAATGATTGGCTGTCAGAAAGACTCAGAGCTAGCACATCCCTGACTTAGGTTAGTGGTTAGTTTAGCAGTTAGGTGGCATAGTGGATAGTGTAATAAGGCCTGGAGTGGGGAAGACCTGAATTCAAATCCAGCCTCCACTTACTAGCTGTGTGAGCTTGGGCAAGTTATTTAACCTCTATCTGCCTCACTTCCCTCATCTATAAATTGGAGATTTATATCCTCCATTCACAACAAATAAATTGTGAGTATCAAATGAGATGATAATTCTAAAGTACTTACCTGAGTGCCTAGGAAATAGTAGGAACTATATAAATGTTAGCTATTATTAGTAATCCCAGATTTTCTTATTTAATTCAAATTATGCTTCTGGTTGCCCAGCATATGAAGCTATGCCTACTCCAAAATCTTTCAGGTAAGTTATGTAAAGAGAAGAGGCATATCTTGCAGAAGAGGTGACATGGAAAAAATTCTTTTATTCTCATTTTTTCCATTAAATATCTCTGTGACTCAATGAAAATCTCAGCTTCTTTCTGACCTTCAGTTTTCTCATCTAAAAAATAGTGGGAGGAGGGCAACAAGGAGGGACAGTTGGAATCTAAAATTCCTTCCAGTTCCATCAGTCAGTTCTTAGTATCTGCTATATAGTAACATAATTTTAGAACTGGAAGGGACCTTTGAGACCATGGAGCAAATACCTTCATTTTACAGATGGGGAAATGTAGACTCAAAAGTAACTTGCCCAGGTCACACAGTTACTAAATATCTGAGACAGGTCTTCCAGACTCCAAATCTCAATCCCTTGGCCATCAATAAATGTTTATTGATTGATTGGCAATAGGTTTCTGTTACAGTATGAAATGCTCTTCACATGAGTTTTGGTTTGGAGCTGAAGATAATTTATCTATAAAGACTTGCAGGGGCGGCTAGGTGGCATAGTGGATAGAGCACTGGCCCTGGAGTCAGGAGTTCAAATTTGACCTCAGACAAGTAATAATTACCTAGCTGTTTGGCCTTGGGCAAGCCACTTAACCCCATTGCCTTGCAAAAACCTTAAAAAAAAAAAGACTTTCAAAACAGTATTTGAATTCAAATGTCTATTTTATCACTGACATTCTAGCTCTATCAATTAGTAGAACTATATAAAAACAATTTTAGAACTTGAAGGGGTCATTCTGATTATCCTACAATAGTTTTCTCTCCCACTTTTAAGATGAGAACATCTCAGAGACAATTTGTTCCAGTTTAAAGTAACCAGATGTAAACACATTTTTGTGAACCTCACCCACTCCTTGTTTTTAGATCCCATATCTCAATCTGATTTTTTTTTCACATAATCAGTATATAAAAGCCAAAACCTGAACCTAGGTCAACTCAGCTTCAAGGTTAACCTTTTTTTTTTTTGATTTTTAGAAGTTTGACCTCACTCTTGGCCATTACCACCAAGTAAATATTATACCAAAAAAGGTTGTATCAGGTTTTATACCTCAAGAATCATCAGATGCTAATAATCTGAGCTTGATTTATTGTTTTATTGCTTGTCTAGATTTAGACAAGTACTAATAAATTAATAAATAGATTAAATTTAAAAGTATATGTTCCCAAGATTGTTAAGTATTTACTAGCACCCCCATAATACCAGTTAGTGATAATGCTGCAAATAGACTTTTGATCATTCCCCATTATCTGATTCCTTATCATGTCATGGAGGTAACACAGGTCTCTTGAATATCTTGCCATATGGTGTGGATTACTGGTAGAATGATGAACTTTATGCCAATTTCCCAAGATTAACCTAGCCAAGTTGAAAGTGTCCATTAGCAAGGTGGCTACAGGGTGAGGTGTTTTTTAAGCTATACAGATCAATCAAGGACCCTCAATCAATCAAGAACATTTTCTCAGCACCAAATATTAACAGGCACTGTACCAAGAGCTGGAAAGCCAAAGACAAAGTAAAAACAGTTCCTGCCCTCAAAAACCTACATTCTAATGGAGAAACAACTTACGATAAGATAGAGTACATGAATGATAACCTTTGACAGAATGGCACTGGAAGCTGGTAAGACCAGGACAGGTGTACTGGAAGAGACATTACTTGACCTGAGAGTTAAAGGGAGCCAGGGATTCCAAGAGTCAGAGATTGGGAGGAAAAACATTTGAATTTTGGTGAACAGCCTGAACAAAGGCCTAGAGATGAAGGATGGAGTATCATTTGTAAGAACAGAAAGTAGATTGCTTTGTCTAGAACTTAAAGAACATGGAGAGGAATAGTGGAAAGGTAAGAAGGATCCAGGTTGTGAAAAGATGTAGATGTCAAACTTTGAAATATGGGATCTCAAAGATTATAGGAAGGCCTTGAAGTTAATTGAGTGATATAATTTGATATAGATTGATCAAAGCTTTAGGAAAAATCACTTTGGAAACTGAATTGATACATTAAAAAGGGAGAGAAATACATAGAGAAAACCAACTAGTAAGCTACGGTATTAGACCAGGTAATGTGAGGAAAGGGCCTAATTGGAGTGCCAGTTGGGAATATCTGCAAGAGAAAGAATTTCTAGAATTTATTAAATTTGGAAACTAAGTAGATATGTAGAGTTAGTGGGAGGAGTTGATAATGATACTGAAGCTTTAATCTCAGGTGATAAATGGGGAAGAAAATGAGTTCATTTTTTGAACCAGATAGAAACAGACAAATAGATATAGATATGTATGCATCATAGAATCATATTAATGGAGATGATAATTGGACTCATGGTAACTGATGAGATCACTGAGAGCATAAAGAGAAAAGAACCAGTAAAAGACTGGAAAGAACAGTCTGACAGGTAGAAGGAAAAATCAAGGGACAGCAGAGGCCTGAAAACCCCAATCGAGAGTGTATCCAAGAGAAGAAAGTGCTTGATGTTGCAGAGAGGTCAAGAAAGATGAGGTTCAAAAAGAGAACAATTGGTCTGGCAATTAAGAAATCATTGGTAACTTTGGAAGCAGTAGTTTTTATTAAAGTTAGGAGGCAGGTCAAAGATGCTTTTGTAATAGTTTGTCCCACTTGGTAAAAGAATGCATTCCTTCCTCATTGCTACCTCATAGGATGGGGATGATATTTATATTTAGAGTAATTGATTTATGGTTTGCTGACTGCTGGAAAAGTCAAAAATAGTCCAGGAGGACATAATGAAATGTAACATCCCACCTCACAACAGAAAGGGGACAAAGAAAAATTTGCCTTTTCCCTCCCCGCGATCAATTTCCAAGCCCCCAGTAAACGTTATCAGTTCACCGTCCTACCGCAGGGAATGGCCAATAGCCCCACCCTGTGCCAGCTTTACATGGATACTCTGCTACATCCTATCAGAAAAGAATTCCCGAATTGCATGCTCATACATTACATGGATGATATCTTGATTGCAGCACCTTCTGTGACGGGGGCTCGGGCTTGCTTGCAACGCACCACCCATGTCCTCCGCAAGAAGGGGCTTCACATAGCCCCGGAAAAGGTACAGATGGATTTCCCCTATGATTACTTGGGGCATAGGATTTTTCCGGGAAAGATTAGTAGGGCACTTCCTCGGATCAATGTCGAGGGATACACTACTCTTAATGATTTTCAGAGGCTTGTTGGCGCCATACAGTGGCTGCGTCCCGCTATGCCCCTCCCATCCTCCTTAATGCAACCTCTATATGATGTCCTTAAAGGCGACTCCCATCTGTCATCCCCTAGAAGTTGGACCCCCCAGGCAAGACAGGCGCTCTCGGAAATTTTCCGCAGAACCTCTTCCTTCTTGGTTCAATACGACCCGGAGTCGCCTGTCCTCTTCCACACACTGGGGGACAGTTCCCTGGGCTGGGGATGTTTATTCCAGAGACATGGATGCCTTGAATGGCTATACCCCCGGACCACTAAGAGCATCATCCGGGACCGGTGGGAGGCCCTGGCCTTATTTTGCCTTCAGGCCTCAGAGCGATGCCAGCGTCTCTTTGGCCTCTTGCCTGTCCTCAACTTTACCCTCCCAGAGGAGGTGACCCACTCGCTAGTTGATAGATCTATCGCTTGGGCCACTGTCCTGACTACCCTCTCTCAGACCAGACTCACGCCACCTCCCGTGGTTAGAGTGTTCGCTGAACTGCACCTTTCCCGCCCACGCCCTCTAGTGTCCCCAGAACCAGTGACCGGCCCTAATGTCTTCACTGACGCTACCAGGTTGGGCCGTGCTGTGGTCCATGACCCTGCTAGACCCGCCACCTGGATTTTTGATACCCCCTTTGACTCCACTCAGAAGAATGAACTATATGCTATACTTCAGGCTTTCCGTCTCTACAGAGACACCCCTTTTAATCTTATTACTGACAGTATGTATTGTGCCATGCTAATCCCTCGTTTAGAAGATGCCTTCATTTCCTCGACTTCTTCCATTAGCCCACTCCTTATACAGCTACAATCCTCCCTCCGTGATAGAAACCACCCCCTGTTTGTTCTTCACGTGCGCTCTCACGTTTCTTCCACCGGCCCCATATTCCAGGGCAATGCGGAGGCAGATAGGGCTCTCTTGTTAAACCTGTCCACACCTGCCCAGCTGGCACATGGTAAGTATCACTTGTCATCCAGGTCACTCCGGCGCCTATACAGCATTCCCCGGAAGGAGGCTCGCCAAATTGTGCGCTCCTGCACTTCTTGTGCTCCCTTTAGACAAGCCCTCCCCACGGAGGGGTCTAACCCACGTGGGGACGGCCCCAATGCTCTTTGGCAGATGGACATTACTCACCTGGGTCGTAAGTACATCCATGTCTCGGTGGACACCTTCTCCTCCTTCACCTTCGCCTCTCTACAGCCAGGAGAAGCGGTTAAACACGTTCTCTCACATCTATATGCCCAGATGGCTGTCTTAGGCGTCCCCTCGGCTATCAAAACCGATAATGGGCCCGCCTACACCTCGAGAGCCTTTGCTTCCTTTTGCAAAGAATTTTCCATTTCCCATTCCACCGGGATCCCTTACAATCCCACTGGCCAAGCTTTGGTAGAAAGAGCAAATCGCACACTCAAAACTACGCTCTTTAAACAGAAAGGGGGAGTTGGCAGGTCACTGACCCATTCAGACCTGTCTCAGGTACTATTTACCATGAATTTCCTACAAGTCAGGGATGACGGCACTACAGCCGCCCAGAGATTTTTCTCCCCAAAAGGACATGCTAAGAAAGAACCAACGCTCCTGCCCTCTCCCACCAAGGCCCTACCAGGCTCTAAAGTCATGTGGAGAGATGAAGAGGGAGGTTGGCATGGCCCTGTAACGGTAAAGAACAGAAGACAGGGCCACCTGTCATTTCATCCCGAGGATAAGATAGAAGAGCCAGAAAGATGGCTCCCTGTTTACAAGATAAGAGACCTTGATTAATGCCCAACCCTACGGGGTGAGAGGAATTTCTTCCTTTTTCAGGCCTTCTGATCGTCGTAGGGATCCTTGGAGGTGCTCCATCTGAAGGAAATCCGACATGGGGAATACTCCGAGTTATTCCCTCTCCCCTTCCGGTAGCACGGAACTCCCCGATCTACCCTCGCCTGCTAGTGACCAATACATCGATGGGGCTCCCTTCTGCATATATGGACCCCGCTGAAGCACCGGTCCAGAACTCCTTCTGCTGGGACCTGAACAACTCCCTATGTTTCGACATCGGGGAAGAAAATCGGTCCTGGAACTTCAACTCCACAGGGCAGAACGATTTTAACTATAGCACTGCCCCGACTGACCCCTGCGTCGGCCTTTTCCCGCAGACGACTGTCAGCCCAGCAGGGACAAAAAAGGGGACCCAGCTCCGAGGCCTTCTGGGTTGGCGACCCCTGGTGAATCAAACTCAACGGGACTTCACGATTCCTCGGTGGGGCCCCTCATATGTGGCCACAGGGGAAGACATCGAGGATCCCATACCATGGAGGGATTGCCAGATGGCGGGAGGGTACCCCCTTGAGGGTGAACAAGGACGCTGATTCTGGGAATCACCCTACTTGTTGTCTGTTTCTGCCGCCTAGCTAGGCGACAGAGGGGCTATATGCTTCTTACTCAGAAAGCCTTCATGGCCATGGAGACGGGGGAGGATCCCCAAGTCTGGCTAGCCGCCATGCATGACATGTGACACCTAGGGGTAAGATGAGGTAAACCCCAAGACGGGCAACCTCTCCTAACCCAGCCACCTAAGACAGGCCCTGAGGGTGTCGGGCGCCTAGGACGGGCAAGGTCCTGGGTTGAAGGAGATGACCTAAGACAGGGTTCCTCGCCCCCGGCTATCAGAGGCCAGTAGAAATGACACCGCTTAAGGCTAACCTCAGCACCGCTTAAGGTCACACCAAGTGATAACCTTGTAAAACAGAAAGGGGGAGATGTTGGGGGCGGGGGGAAGAGGCTTGGCGGTCGCTTAGCGGGGGAAACATAATCACCTTATAAGGGAATGTTACAGAACTCGGCCCCTCATTGAGTAAGAGTTCATGGGAGGGAGGATAGAAGGGATAAAAGTGTCTGCTGAGAGGTTGGGCGGAAGCGGGATGTGATCACAGAAGAATAAAGACTCATTATCCACCTCAGGTGCTCTGTCTGGTTCTTCCCCCATCAAAGAGTGGGGGCCGGAGGTACCCCGAAGACTCATCATGCGTTGGACTGGTGAGTAAGAGGACGGACTAGCATAAAGAAGCCAGCATTGTAAATAAAAACCCGGCAGGATGAATCAGGTTGATTCCCAAAGGTGGATAATCAGCCCTCATACCAGAGATACTAGTCCTCCCTGAACCAATTCATACACCCCAGGAAGGTGCTTGATGATGTTTATCCTTGGTTCTCAAAGAAGATCATGGCATCAGGGGAAGGTGATACCTTGACAAGCACATGAATTGGATTTAAGTGAGGGGGACATGCTAAGCCACTAGCCTCACTTTCTCCTCCAGACCCAGCTGATTCCAATGGCCATATATGAATCAGAATGACTGGAGAAGGCCCTGAGTGAGAGGCAATCAGGGTTAAGTGACTTGCCCAAGGTCACACAACTGATACGTATCTGAGGCAGGATATGAACTCCAGTCGTCCTGACCCAAAATTAGTGCTTTATCCACTGTACCACCTAGTTGCACCCAAGTGATTAATAAATATGTGTTGACTGATCTAATTCATCAGGGTTAGTATGAGTTGGGATAAAGTTCCTTAAAGCTTATACATAATATATATATACATATAGTTTTTTTCAATTTGGTAGGACCTGCTAGATCATGAATTTTACTGGCAGGACTATTGACAGCCCTCCATGCCATCAGGAGGTATCTCAGGAGAACTCTGCCCAAAAATTTAATAGGATTACCTGTTGAATGTGGAATATCCATTTTAATTGCTGTCACATCAAAAAAGAAAAAGGCATTCAGAAGTTACCATGAGGTGAAAATCTTTTGTTATAGTTACAACTTGATTAAATTTATTTTTAAAATTTATTTTATTTTTAATTTATAGAATAAAACAAGCATTCCTCTAATAGGGATAAAGATGATTGCACATGAAACTGCAAATCTACTATGTACAACTTGCTATTCCTCTTAGATATGCCACAAAGTTAAAGTTCATTGTTTAAAATTTAATTTTAAAGAGAATAAAGGAACCTGGTAGGATCATAAATTTAGAGCTACAAGGGACCTTAGGAGTCAAAGAATCCCACCCAAATAATCTCATTTCCTGAAGCCTAGGAAGAGTCACTTGTCCAATGTTCCTAAACCAGTAAAATGAAGAATTAGGGTTGGAACCCAGATCCTCTAACTGCATATTCAGTGTTCTTTCTTCTTTTTCAGAAAAAAATAAGAATGCATAATATATTGAATCTTTTAAATAAGCTCAATTTATGTTTCTTCCTTTGATATTGCCTTGTATTTTCAATACATCTTATAAGAACATAGTTTATTTACTTCTATTGTCTCCTCCCAGTAGAGAGTTCCTTGAAGCCCAAGACCATCATATATTTACCTTTCTTTTTATCTTGAGTGCTTAGCATAATTTCTGGCAAATAATAAGTACTTTAAAAACTCGTTGACTAACTGCTACCTCTCTTCTGCTATATTTTTTTCCTCGGGAGAAATAAATTCCCTCAGAATTAAATAATATTTTCCCCCTAAAGTTAATTCCTCATAAATATTGGTACTTCTGAAAGAGGAATTTTTAGATACAATCAAAAATTGTATATCACGTCACCTTATTTGAGAAATGAACTCATTAATGCTATTAATGTTATTTTTCCCAATTAAATTCAAAGATAGTTTTCGCATTCATCTTTTTGTAAGTTTTGAGTTCCATGTTTTTCTATTAGCTTCTCTTCCCTCCCCTCTCCCCATGGCAGAGAGTAATATGATATAGGTTGTATGTGAACAATGGTGTTTAACATATTTCCATATTAGTCATGTTGTGAAAGAAGAATCAGAATTAAAAGAGGTAAAAACCCATGAGAAAGAATAAAACATAAAACAAATTTTAAAAGTTAACATAATGTATTTTGCTCAACATTCAGACTCCACTTTTTTCTCTAGACATGTATGACATTTCCCAACACAAGTCTTTTTAAATTTTTTTTTATCACTGAACTACTAAGAGAAGCTGAGTCGATCCCATAGTTGATCATCTCAGTGTTGCTGTGCAATGTTCTCCTAGTTCTGAGCACTTCACTCAGCATCAGTTGATGGAAGTCTTTCCAGACTTTTCTGGTCAGCCTGTTCATGATTTCTTACAGAGCAAATCGCCCTCCATCTCATTCATATATCATAATTCTTCATCCCATTCCCCAACTGAAGGACATCCCCTCAATTTTCAATTCTTTGCTGCTACAAAAAGAGCTGCTATAAAATTTTTTGTACATGTGGGTCTTTCCCCCCTTTTTATGATCTCTTTAGGATACAGAACTAGTAATGGTATTGCTGGATCAAAGAGAATGCAGTTTTATGCCTTTGGACATAGTTCCAAATTGCTCTCCAAAACAGTTGGATCAAGAGGCAACTAGGTGGCACAGTGGATAGAGCACTGAAGCTGGAGTCAGGAAGGACCTGACTTCCAATCCAGTCTCAGACACTTAGTAATTACCTACCTATGTGACCTTGGGCAAGTCACTTAACCCCATTGCCTTGCAAAAAAAACTTCCTCTACTTCTAGGTGTAGTGGATAGTAATGAATTAGGCCAATGCTTTAAAATGAATTCTATCTGGGCAGCTAGGTGGTGCAGTGGATAAAGCACCGGCCCTGGAGTCAGGAGTACCTGGGTTCAAATCTGGCCTCAGACACTTAGTAATTACCTAGCTTTGTGGCCTTGGGCAAGCCACTTAACCCCATTCGCCTTGCAAAAATCTAAATTAATTAATTAATTAAAATAAAAAATAAAATGCATTCTATCTCAATCTTAATTAAAAGTTGACTTCTCTATATTAGAGGCTGCTGAAGATGCAGATGACTGCTTCAGAGTCGTCAAAATGGCCATTCATTCTTTATCTGGAACATGAAGAAAAACTCCATCTGGAGTACAACATAAAATGTGGTCATCCTAAAAAAGAGGTGTCTTTCTAAGGGATAGAGCTGAACAAAAGGCAATGTGGGCTAGTCAAAAATAGGTTCTAAAGTAGTAGAAAGAGATTCAGTAATTTTGTGGAGAGTTAGTTTGTTAGTAATTCCATTGATAGTATATCAAGGAAATCTTGAATATGTACAGAAGAGTGTCTACCAAGAAGGAAATTATAAATTCATCAAACAGAATGATTTCAGAAAAATCTGCAAAGACATACATGAACTGATACAAGGTGAAGTGAGCAGAATCAAAACATTGTACACAATAATAGCAATAATTGTAAGATGAGAATTGTAACTGTAAATGACTTCACTATTCTCAGCAATACAGTGATCCAAGACATTCCAAAAGAATTGATGATGAAAAATGCTATTTACCAGAGAAAGAACTGATGTCTTCTGAATACAGACTGAAATATCTTATTTTTCACTTCCTTCCTTCCTCCCTTCCTTCTTCCCTTCCTTCCTCCTTCCTCCCTCCCTCCCTTCTTTCTTTCCTTCTCTTTCTTTCTTTTTTCTTCCTTCCTTCCTTTTTCCCTTCTCTTCTTCCTTCCTTTTCCTTCTCTTCTTCCTTCCCTCCTTCCTTCCTTCCTTCCTTCCTTCCTTCCTTTCTTTCTTTCTTTTTTCTTTCTTTCTTTCCTTCCTTCTTCTTTTTCTTTTTCTCTTTCTTTCTTTCTTTCTTTTTTCTTTCTTTCTTTCTTTCCTTTCTTCTTCTTTTTCTTTTTCTCTTTCTTTCTTTCTTTCTTCTTTCTTCTTTTTCTTTCTTTCTTTCTTTCTTTCTTTCTTTCTTTCTTTCTTTCCTTTCTTCCACAATATGATTACACATGTGTAACCTATATTAGATTGTTTATCATCGCACAGAGGGAGAGAGAGAGGGGGGGGATAGAATTTGGAACTCAAAACTTAAAGTCTAATAAATATTTAAAAATTGTTTTTACATGTAATTGTCAGGAAATAATTTTTTTAAGATTTTATTTATTTTGAGTTTTACAATTTTTCCCCTAATCTTACTTCCTTCCCCCCACCCCCACACAGAAGGCAATTTATCAGGCTTTTCATTGTTTTCATGGTATACATTGATCGAAATTGAATGTGATAAGAGAGAAATCATATCCTTAAGGAAGAAACATAAAGTATAAGAGATAGAAAGATCAGTGGGTTTTTCCCCTAAATTAAAGGTAATAGTCCTTGGTCTTTGTTCAAACTCCACAATTCTTTCTCTGGATACAGATGGTATTCTCCATTGCAGACAGCTACAAATTGTCCCTGATTGTTGTACTGATGGAATGAGCGAATCCATCAAGGTTGATCATCACCCCCATGTTGCTGTTAGGAACTACAGTGTTTTTCTGCTCATCTCAACAACAGTTCATGCAAATCCCTCCAGGCTTCCCTGAATTCCCATCCCTCCTGGTTTCTAATAGAACAATAGTGTTCCATGACATATGTATACCATAGTTTAAGCCATTCCCCAGTTGAAGGACATTCACTTAATTTCCAATTCTTTGCCACCACAAACAGGGCTGCTATAAATATTTTTATACAAGTGATGTTTTTACCCTTTTTTCATAATCTCTTCAGGGTATAGACCCAGTAGTGTTATTGCTGGATCAAAGGGTATGCACATTTTTGTTGCCCTTTGGGCATAGTTCCAAATTTCTCTCCAGAAAGGTTGGATGAATTCACAGCTCCACCAACAATGTAATAGTGTCCCAGATTTCCCACAACTCTTACAACAATGATCATTATCCTTTCTGGTCATATTGGCCAGTCTGAGAGGTGTGAGGTGGTACCTCAGAGAAGCTTTAATTTGCATTTCTCTAATAAGTAATGATTTAGAGCAATTTTTCATATGACTATGGATTGCTTTGATCTTCTCATCTGTAAATTGCCTTTGCATATCTTTTGACCATTTGTCAATTGGGAAATGACTCTTTTTTAAAAAAAAATTTGACTCAGTTCTCTGTATATTTTAGAAATGAGTCCTTTGTCAAAAACATTATTTGTAAAGATTGTTTCCCAGTTTACTACATTTCTTTTGATCTTGGTTACAGTGGTTTTGTCTGTGCAAAGCTTTTTAATTTAAAATAATCAAAATCATCTCATTTGTTTTTAGTGATGTTCTCCATCTCTTCCTTAGTCATAAACTGCTTTCCTTTCCATAGATCTGACAGGTAAACTAGTCCTTGATCTTCTAGTTTGCTTATAGTATTTTTTTTTAATGTCTAAATCCTGTATCCATTTGGATCTTATCTTGGTATAGGGTGTGAGGTGTTGGTCTAATCTAAGTTTCTTCCATAGTAACTTCCAGTTTTCCCAGCAGTTTTTAATTGAAGAGAGAGAGAGTTTTTATCCCAATAGCTGGACTCTTTGGGTTTATCAAACAGCAGATTACTATAATCATTTCCTGCTATTGCACCTAGTCTATTCCACTGGTCCATCACTCTATTTCTTATAATATAATTTTAGATCAGGTAGGGCTAAGCCACCTTCTTTTGCACTTTTTTTCATTAAATCCCTGGAAATTCTTGACTTTTTATTTCTCCATACGAATTTACTTACAACTTTTTCTAACTCATTAAAGTAAATTTTTGGAATTTTGATTGGTAGGGCACTAGACAGGTAGTTCAGTTTTGGTGGAACTGTCATTTTTATTATATTAGCTCAATCTATCCATGAGCAGTTGATGTTTATCCAATTATTTAAATCTGATTTGATTTGTGTGAGAAGTATTTTAAAATTGTTTTCAAAAAGTTTCTGAGTCTGCCTGGGCAAATAGACTCCCAGGTATTTTATATTGCCTGAGGTAACTTTGAATGGGATTTCTCTTTCTAGCTCTTTCTGCTGTATCTTGCTAGTCATATATAGAAATGTTGAGGATTTATGAGGGTTTATTTTATATCCTTCAACTTTGCTGAAACTGATCATTGTTTCCAATATTTTTTGTATGATTTCTTGAGATTCTCTAGGTATACCATCATGTCATCTGCAAAGAGTGAGAGTTTTGTCGCTTCCTTTCCAATTCTAATTCCTTCTATTTCTTTTTCTTCTCTAATTGCTGAAGCTAACATTTCTAATATGATATTGAATAGCAATGGTGATGATGGGCACCCTTGTTTCACCCCGATCTTGTTGGGAATGCCTCTAGCTTCTCCCCATTGAATATAATGCTTGTTGATGGTTTCGGATAGATACTGCTTGTTATTCTAAGGAATAGTCCATTTACGATTGGGAGACTTCCGGCCAAGATGGTGGAGAGAAGACAGGCACAGTTCTAAAGTCTCCTGATCTCTTCCCCATCTATCACATGAAACAAACCTCTTAAAAGAAATCCGAACCAGGAAACCCAGAAAGAAAAGCCAGGAGAGGAAAATCTAGCTCAGGATTTGTCTCCCGCAGCAGCCTTGGCTGAGTACCGGCAGGTGAGTCTGAGCTCTGAGGGAAGATCAGCCCGGGATCAGCCAGACCAACAGCTGAATCTGAACTGGGAGTCTGAGGGCCCGAGAGCCAGACCTGCTGGATCAGCGGTGGGGCTGGACGAAGGGGGCTTGGGTCCACGGGGAAGCAGAGGCGCTGGTGTTGGTGCTGTCCCCCTGGAGCTTGGGGAAGGGGCTGCGGGGAGAGGTCTGGGGCGGGAGAGCTGCAGACACCATCCCTGGGTCTGAGAAACTCTGAGCCCACACCTCCATTGCACTGAGGCCTCCTCCCAAACAAATGCAAATTATTTCTGCCTCAGGCCCAGGTGTGTGAGCAAAAGAACCAGCCCAGCTGAGGAATCACCTCAGGCCAGGGTAAAGCCCACCATTGATTGAAGGCAAAAGAATTCAATAGCTCCAATTCCCTCCCTCAAGCAAAGGGAGAAGGCCTCACAACCAAGGTCACAGACACCCCAGAGAGGGCAACCAGCACCTCCTACTGGCCAGCCAGAGAAACTGCACTCAGTAAAGCCTTTAGCGATCCCAAGCCCAGGTGAACCAGCCCCACCCAACTCAAGGTCTTAGCATAATGAAGAAGGGTCAGCGGAAAGGTGGATCCATAGAAAAATTCCTGGAAGGGAAAGACCCCAACCCAGAGAGAACTGGAACATCTGAGGAGAATACAATCTGGTCTCCAGCACAGAAAGACTTCCCTGAAGAAATGAGGAAGGAGTTTAAAAATCAACTGGAAAATTTGGGGGAGACAATTAGTACCTTGCAACAAGAAAACAAAATCTTAGAAAGTAGAATTGGACAAACACAAAAGGAGAATAAATCTCTCAGATCATCAATTTGACAATTACAAAATGAGAATAATTCTCTCAGATCCTCAAATGAGCAAATGCAAAAAGAAATTAATTCTCTCAAAACCTCAATTGGTCAAAAGGAATAGTCCATTTACTCCTACACTCCCTAGTATTTTTTAGTAGGAATGGGTACTGTATTTTGTGAAAAGTTTTTTCAGCATCTATTGATATGATCATATAATTTCTGATAGGTTTGTTGTTGATATAATTGATTATGCTAACAGTTTTCCTAATATTGAACCAACCAACCCTGCATTCCTGGGATGAATCCTACTTGGTCAAAATGTATTATCCTAGTGATAGTAGTGTTGTAATCATTTTGCTAAAATTTTATTTAAGATTTTTGCATCTATGTTCATCAGGGAGATAGGTCTATAATTTTCTTTCTCTGTTTTAACTCTTCCTGGTTTAGGTATCAGCACCATATTGGTTTCATACAAAGGAGTTAGGCAGAGTCTTCCCTATTTTTCTAAAGAGTTGATATAGAATTGGAACCAATTGTTCCTTAAATGTTGGGTAGAATTCACTTGTGAATCCATCAGGCCCTGGAGATTTTTTCTTAGGGAGTTCAATGATGGCTTGTTGAATTTCTTTTTCTGAGATATGGTTTTCTATATAATTGTGGGGATATAATTAAAAAAAAAGAATTGTAAAGTCATTTACTGAGTATTCAACATTTGGGCCAGCTTGATTAGCCATCAAAAACTGGGCAATGACAAAGCTACTCTCCTTCAGGGAAAATTTTTGGGAGTGTGTAGAAGTGCCTTCTTTTGGGAGATGGTCAATTCCTTTTTCAGTGACTGGATTTATTGCAATAAAAGTATTTTGACTGGTACCTTTGGGAGGAACCACTTAATGATCAGTATGTGACCTCCTTTCTGGCTCCAATATGTATTTTTCCTTTTCTTATTTCCTTATTTTCCTTTTTCCTTATTTTGCCAAGTTAAGTAAATGAGTTCATTAAGTACTTTGTGCTATGAACTGTTTCAAGTGCTGGGTAGGGATACAAAGAAGGTAAAAAAAATAGTTCCTGTTCTCAAGAAGCTCACATTCTAATTGGAGATAACATGTAATCAAATATGTATAAGCAAGATATGTTTAGGACCAATTAGATATGATCTCAGAGATAAGGAACTGAGATTAAGGAAGTCTGTGAAGGAATAGTTGGGTTTTTTTATTTATTTTCCCCACAATTACATGTACAGACAATTTTTAACATTCATTTTTAAAAAATTTTGTATTCCAAATTTTCTCCCTCCCTCCTTTACTTCCCCCTTTCCTGAGATGATAAGTAATTTTATTTTGATATTGATTACTCATATTCAGTCATGCAAAACATTTTCCTGTCAGTCATGTTGTGGGGGAAATGCATTAAAAACATGAAAAAAAGTAAAGTGAAAAACAGTATTCTTCCTTCTGCATTCAAACTCCAACAGTTTTTTCTTTTGACATGGATTACATTTGCCATCATGGCTCCTTCAGAATTGTCTTGGATCATTGTTTTACAAAGAATAGCTAAGCCATTTACAGTTGTTCATTATACAGTATTGCTGTTACTGTGTAAAATATTTTCTTGGTTCTGTTGCAGAAGGTAGGGCATTAGCTGGGATTTAAAAAAAGTCAGAGAAATCAGAAGCTGAATATTGGAAGGCAGGAGGCAGGGTCAGGGAAAATTCATGGAAATTTCCTTCATGAGCAAGAGCAGCAAAAAGGTCAGTGTCCCTGGATTGCAGAGTACTTGAAGGGGATTATTTGAGTTCAAGAATATTTGGAAGTTAGGATGGGGCAGATTTTTTGAGGGATTTAAAAGTCAAATAAAATAATTTAAATTTGACCCTGAAGCTTTATCCTGGCTAAAGTGAATAAGGGATAGCATAGTCAAACCTTTGATTTAGAAAGACTGCTAATTTGATGATTGAATAAACTCATGTGTAGAGAGACTTGAGACAAGAACAACCAGCAGGCTATTGCAATAGTCCATGGTAAAGTGAAGAGGGACTGCACCAGGATATTGACAGTATCAAGGGGGAAGAGGCATATAAGAGCTATGTAATGAAGGCAGGTAGGCTGTGCAAAAAATAGATTGCTGGCCCCAAATCAGGAGAACCTGAGTTCAAATTCAGCCCCAGACACTTTCTAGTTATATGACTCTGGGCAAGTCACTTAATCCTGTTTCTGTCAGTTTCCTCATTTATAAAAGAAGCATAAGAAGGAAATGGCAATACCACTCTAGTACCACTCTAGTATTTCTCTCAAGAAAACCCCAAATAGGGTCAAAAAGATTCAGGCATGACTAATTGACTAAATAACAACAGCAAAGATAGAATCAATAAGATTTATCAATTAATTGGATTTGGGGGGGTAGTTGACAATGAGAAGAAAGTGAAGAAGAAAGGAAGGAAGACTGGTATACCATCATTTTTAATTATTGGAAGATATTAGTCTGTTACCCAATATTGACATTATGCAGCTGCATCTGAATTTGGAGAGGAGACCTTGAACAAATGGGGCTCCCACTACGTGCTTGGCATTGTTATTTGATTCATCAGTGATAAAGTACATTCCAAAAATTGTCCCTAGAATTTTAAGGAATTTGTGAACTATTTGTTATCATTCTGCTTGTAATTATTAACCTTTCCTTAACATGTTTACTTAGGATAGACCACTGAAATTGCATTGAGCAATTCCTGAGGAGCCTGATCTAGGTTCTGACCTTGTCCAGTATCAGTATTTGGTTATCTAGGCCTCTTCTGTTAGGCTTTTGCCTAACTTCTTTGGGCAATATGCCATGTAAAACTTGTTTCATGGTTGCTAATTTGGTATTTTAGCAATTAATAACATTTGTTAATTCTTCCTAATTTCTTTGGAATTTCCCTAACATTAGGAAATTTTAAATCAAATTCTGACCAACATCAGACCAAGGTCTATGATACTGTCAGACACAAGGGCTTTTGGAAAATTATATCAAAATTTGGTTGTCTGGAGAAGTTTATCAGTACTATACTTCAATTTAATCACATCATACTTACCCAGGTTCTGGATAATGGAGGATGCTCTTATACTTTCCTGGTCAGGCTGTTTGCTTGCTCCCATGATTTGTAGCATGTTGTTTTTAGCAATGTTGTCAAATGCCTTTAATGAGGACAAAAAAAGACATCAAAGTCAGCTACTACACTGATAATAAATTTTTCAGCTTGAAAAGGCTGCAAGCCAAGACTGAAGTGGAGGATACATGACTTTTTGTTTGCATATAATTGTACATTCATTACAACCTCTGAAGCTAACATGCAATAAAGTAAGGATCAGTTCTCTGCTGCTTGATCTTACTTTGACCTAACAATTAACATTAAGAAAACACAGGGTTTCATCAGCCTGCATCACACCATCCATTGGTTACAGCAAATGGAGAAGTTTTATGAATAAAGTCACTTACCTTAGCGGTGTCCTTTCCAGGAATACTCACATTGATAATGAAGTTGATAATGCCTTTGCCAGAGCTGACTCAGTATTTGGGTGACTCAAAAAGTAGCTGTGGGAGAGAAGAGATATTAGACTGACTACCAAACTGAAAGTCTATAGAGCCTTTGTAATGACCTCGTTGCTGTGTTCCTGTGAAACCTGGACAGTCTACCAGGAAACTAAATTGTTTCCATTTGAATTATTTTAGGAAGATTCTGAAGATCACATGGCAAGATAAGATATCAGACATTGAGGTCCTTTCTCAAACTAAAGTACCAAGCATTCAAACTCTGCTGCAGAGAGCAGTCTGATGGGCTGGCCACAATGTTCAAATGCCAAATGTATACTTGTCAAAAATATTATTTTTACGGAGAATTCATACAGGGCAAGTTCTCATCTGGTGGTCAGGGAAAAAAAACGATACAAAGATACTCTAAAAGTTTCTCTTAAGAACTTTAGAATTGATTGTGTGACACTGGCTGCCCAGCATGGTATGCCCTCACTAGAGAAGGTGTACTCTATGAACAAAGCAGAATTGAAATAACTCAAAGGAAAGGTGAGATGTGCAAATTTAGAGAATCTAACCCAGGTATTCCTATGGACTATGGCATTCTGAGCTTGTATTGGTCCAATCAGTCTCTGTTGGGCACATTGTAACTTGACTCTAGCAAAGTGATGTCATTTTGATCCTCTTCAATAACAAAGGACACCAACCACCTAAATTCACTTGGGTCCAAGGGATAGGAGCTGTGATAAGGTTCCTACCTCATCCCACCAAAGAGTTGTTGAAGAGAACCATAGTCAACAAGTCATTCCCTTTTATTAATTTATTTTCAAGGAGAAAATTTTTGATTGCTAATATGACCTGCAACCAAGGAAAATGTCCAGAAAGAGAATGAAGTAAAGAATAATGATAGACACTAAGGGAGCAAGAGAAATCTTCTTCATTTTCTGAGGTTTTTTTTTTGGTAAAGTCCCAATAGATCATTTACTATTTCTTACTCCAGTTGGCAGAAGACAAATAGAAGAACAAGATTGACTAGAAACACATTT
Source organism: Macrotis lagotis (assembly GCF_037893015.1). Taxonomy (NCBI): domain Eukaryota; kingdom Metazoa; phylum Chordata; class Mammalia; order Peramelemorphia; family Peramelidae; genus Macrotis; species Macrotis lagotis. The sequence goes on from NC_133662.1 coordinate 35,334,471, forward strand.
TTGTTTTAATTATAAAGTTAATTAAATTTAGAAGATATAGAATTTGGTAGAGTAATTAAGACCTCTAAAATCTGACTGTTCAAATCTCATGGCAGCTTCTACACACCGATCAAAATAGACTTCTGACTCAGTTTTCATCTTTGAGCTACAGGATTTAAGAATATTTCTAAAATGTCCTATTTTATCAAAATTAAAGAATACTGTTTTTGGAAATGCTTAGCAAGATCATTCCTATTATAAAAAAACTCCATATGCATAAAAATCTGTAAGTCTTACACCAATAGTAGGCATGAAAAATTTGGGAGTCAGTCCTTTTTTTTCAGCCACAGAAACATGTCTCTTTTGATGACTTTTTTCCTACTTTGAGACTCCTTTTTTAGTAATGGATCAAGGATGAAGTGAGAAGACAACTGCAACAAAGAAAAAGTTCATTGTCATGTATCCAATCTAAGGATTGACCTTTCTAAGTGTAGCTAGGCTTATCTTTGGACAATTGACATGCAGTTCATCCCTGAGACAATATTTGAAGCTTTCCTCACTTAGGAGGACCTGCCAGAATGTGACAGAATTCTGTCTCTGTCTCTTTCTCCCTGAATGACTGATTCTTTCTGCAACCTCCAAATTAAAGAAGTTCAAGTCATTCATTTCTTCATTCCTCTCCTGGATGCACTACTGACTTATCTCCACAGGACTTTTTTATACCCCCTCCCACTTTCACTGCCTTTTTATAAGTCAATTTTTCCTATTAGAATGTAAGTTCTATTAGAACAAGGGCTGTTTTTCTTATATTTTCATTCTTTGCATTTAGCATTGGAGCATTTGCTGTTGTTTAGTCATATTCTTTTCATAATACTATTTGGGATTGGCAAACATACTAGAGTGATTTGCAATTTCTTTCTCCAGCACATTTTACAGATGAGGAAACTGAGGCAAGCAAGTTAAGTGACTTGCCAAGGGTCACACAACTAGGAAGTATCTGAGACCAGATTTGATTCAATGAAGATGAGGTTTTTTGAAGCCTATATCCAATGCTCTATCCACTCTGTCATCTAACTGTTCCTGCCTGAACCATAGTGTGCAATAAACAATGCTTACTTAGTTGATTTGACTACAAAGATTCTTAAAGGCTAGTGTCATAAGATTAGGTCTTGTGGTCTTGAGTCCACCATGACAGTCTTTTTTTTAAAATTTTTTTGCAAGGCAATGGAGTTAAGTGGCTTGCCCAAGGCCACACAGCTAGGTAATTATTAAGTGTACTCCTGACTCCAAGACCAGTGCTCTATCCACCTAGCTGCCCCCCATTACAGTCTCTTAAAGGAGATTGCAGCCTATAATATCTAATCCTGGAAAAAATACTAGCAATTATATATATATATATATGTATATATATATATATATGCATATATATATGCACATATATATTGCAATTCAAGTTTTTATTTTAATAACATCAGAATATGCATAGTACAGTAAGCAATGAGTAAATCTACAGCGACTTGAAGGTTCCATATATGATCTTTGAATCCTTGTTTATGAACTGAAAATATTACTGATAAAATTTACTAAAATGTTACCACTGAATGCACAAGTCAATGATTATGCCAGAACAATAAAGATAACCACCTGTTTGAGGATTTTAATGTATCAGACATTCACAGGGGAAAAAAAGAAAAGACAACTAGACAAAACTCATACAAAAACATCTGAGAATCTGGATACTTCACATCAGTGTTTAGAAGTGTTTCATTAGTATCTTAAGACAAGTATATCAGAACCTTGGCATGTTTTAATTTCAAGTTGCCAATTTTATTTTACTAACATCAGAAAGTTATGGCTATACTGCCAACACTGTGTCTGTTTAATTTAACTTGAGTTTAATATGACCTAACATTAAAAGCTCACACTATCCCAAAATAAGTAATTTCACACACACACACACACACACACACACTCAGTAACATTCAATATTCAAGTGCCAGTATTTTTGTTACTACCTTTGGGTCAAGGTTCTCTAAACTTTCAAAGAATCACTTTTAGTCATATAGAAATAAATATTTGTTAAGAAGCTCAATAAATATTATACATAACTACCAACAAAAATTGTCTACAAATCTGTTGGGTTTCTTTCCAATTATCATTCCTGTTGTCCCCCCACCAAATTTTATAATTCAATCCCTTGATGTAATCAACAATCTCCCATGGACAAAATAAGATTGGCAGTTTAAGATACAAGAATGTATATGTATACTGTAAATATCTGCATGCACACACAATAAAAGAAGCATTTTGTAAAAAGTTATGGGCAAAATGTTTTTGTTCTGACCTGTCCAACTCTTTGTGATTCAGTTTGAGGTTTTTCTGGCAAAGATACTAGAGTATTTGGGAATATTATGTAATACAAGGACAAAGTTAGCAACCTCACCCCTGCATTCCTAATCATCGCTTCCAAAACCTTGAACTTCTTGGTTGTTATTGAATTGTTTTAGCTGTGTCTGATTCTCCATAACCCCATTTGGGACTTTCTTGGAAAAAAAAATACTGGAATAGTTTTGCTATTTCCTTCTCCAGCTCATTTTACAGATGGGGAAACTGATGCAAACAGGGTTAAGTGCTTTACCCAACATCACACAGGTAGAGGTGTCTAAGATCAGATTTGGACTGAGGAAGATGAGTCTTCCTGACTCCAGACCTGGCACTCTATTTACTGTTCCACTTAGCTGATGGGCAAAATATACAAGTCACTAACTCTAGACTAATTGAAATAAATGGCCTCAGTACTATCAAATGTATCTACTTAATAAAAGTTTTAGAACAAGCTGCAAAACATTTGAAAATGTTTTGCACTTTAGGAGATTTTTAATATCTTCCGATGTCATTGAAAAAAGCTTGAGAGATTAGATCATGGTGTTCTGGTCACAAAGTTAGCACAGAAATGCCAAGCAGAAGAGGCATTTCAGTGGTGGTCAATACTCATCTTTGGTCAGATTTAGCAAAAACCAACTATAAATACAATGGAAACATATCCAACTAAAACTGCACAAATGGTGACACCTTGTGCAGTAATGTAAATATTTCTGACTTCTGTTATTTTAAAGATTTCAGTTTATTGCTCTTCTAAAGTCATTTTACAAAGTCTACAACAAAGCAGTCTAACATCTCAGGGAAACTTGGACAAAGTAATGTGAATCAGCATTAAAATAAAGCTTACTTCACATTTTTTCTATTCATATCTTTTTTTTTGAAATTTTTATTCTGAACTTAAGTAATAAAATAAGCATTTCCATAACATAGTAGAATAGAAAGATGATTGTACTTGAAACTGCAAATCTTTATTATATCCAACTTATTATTCCTTTTAAATATATACCAATGTTAGCTTAGCCTTACCAGACCTAAAATTATAGTATACAACATCAATCATCAAAACTGTCTGGTATTGGCTAAGAAATAGAGTGGTGGATCTGTGGAATAAACTGGGTGCAATAACAGGAAATCATTATAGTAATCTGCTGTTTGATAAACCCAAAGAGTCTAGATATTGGGATAAAAACTCTCTCTTTGATAAAAACTTTTGGGAAAATTGGAAGTTACTATGGAAGAAACTTAGATTAGACTAACACCTCACATCCTATACCAAGATAACCTCAAAATGGATATAGGATTTAGAAGTAAAAAGCAATATTATAAGCAAATTAGAAGATCAAAGAATAGTTTACCTGTCAGATGTATGGAAAGGGAAGAAGTTTATGACCAAGGAAGAGATGGAGAACATCATTAAGAACAAACTAGGCAGTTTTGATTACATTAAACTAAAAAGCTTTTGCACAGAAAAACCCACTGTAACCAAGATCAAAAGAAATGTAGCAAACTGGGAAACAATCTTTACAAATAATGTTTCTGACAAAGGACTCATTTCTAAAATATACAGAGAGCTGAGTCAAATTTTTAAAAAAAAACAAGCCATTCCCCAATTGACAAATGGTCAAAAGATATGCAAAGGCAATTTACAGATGAGGAAATCAAAGCAATCCATAGACATTTGAAAAATTGGTCTAAATCACTACTTATTAGAGAAATGCAAATTGAAGCATCTCTGAGGTACTACTTCACACCTCTCAGACTGACCAATATGACCAGAAAGGACAGTGATCATTGTTGGAAGGGATGTGGGAAATCTGGGACACTAATACATTATTGGTGGAGCTGTGAATTCATCCAACCTTTCTGGAGAGAAATTTGGAATTATGCCCAAAAGGCAACAAAAATGTGCATACCCTTTGATCCAGCAATAACACTACTGGGTCTATACCCTGAAGAGATTTATGAAAAAGGGTAAAAACATCACTTGTACAAAAATATTCATAGCAGCCCTATTTGTGGTGGCAAAGAATTGGAAATTAAGTGAATGTCCTTCAATTGGGGAATGGCTTAACAAACTGGTATATGTATGTCATGGAACACTATTGTTCTATTAGAAACCAGGAGGGATGGAAATTCAGGGAAGCCTGGAGGGATTTGCATGAACTGATGCTGAGTGAGATGAGCAGAACCAGAAGAACATTTGTACACCCTAACAACGACATGGGGGTGATGATCAACCTTGATGGACTTGCTCATTCTATCAGTACAACAATCAGGCACAATTTGGGGGTATCTGCGATGGAGAATACCATCTGTATCCAGAGAAAAAATTGTAGAGTTTGAACAAAGGCCAAAGACTATTACCTTTAATTAAAAAAATTATCATGTAATCTTGTTATCTCTTATACTTTGTTTTTCTTCCTTAAGGATATGATTTCTCTCTCATCACATTCGACTTAGATCAATGTATACCATGGAAACAATGTAAAGACTAACAGACTGACTTCTGTGGGGGTGATGGGAGGGAAGCAAGAGTGGGAGAATAATTGTAAAACTCAAAATATATAACATCTTTCTTTTATTTAAAAAAACAAATATATATATATATGTTATAATATACCTTTCTTGTTTAATTTTAGCATGTTTAATTAGACCAAAATCAGTCAGAATCTTTAAGAGGACCAGTTACTGTCGTTTTACCATTTCAATTTTCTTTTATAGCAGGCATTTAAAAAATCTATATAGGGCAATTAGATGGCACAGTGGATGGAGCACCAGTCCTGGAGCCAAAAGGACCTGAGTTCAAATGCAGCCCTAGACACTTAATAATTACCTAGCTGTGTGACCCTGGGCAAATCACTTAAACCCACTGCTTTGCAAAAAACGAACAAAAAATTTCTATATTGACAAATTCTCCTAAAAATGATTTCAAATTATACCTTTAAACTTTCTCTGTAATACTCTGTCCTTGTTTGACTTACATTAATGATATGCCTAAACATTTAAAGAAGAATTGTTATTTACTTGCATTAACTTCAAAAGAAAGTGCTTTTAATGTATGTATGCATTCATACAACATCTTGTGACTGATTGGTTGTTGATGTTCAATTGCTTCATACTCTGAATGATCCCTTTTGAGGTTTTATTGGCCGAAATACTTTTTGGTTTGCCATTTCCTTCTCCAGCTCATTTTACAGATGAAAGAACTGAGGCAATAGAATTAAGTTTCTTTCCCAGAATCACACAGCTAGAGAGTAAGTGTCTGAGGCCAAATTTGAACTCAGGAAGATGAATCTTCCTGATTCCAGTCTAGCTCAAATGCAGGCTACCACATAAGTTTTCCCTCACAATATTTTTGGATAAACTAATGATTCCTATTTATAATTATAGCTGTGTGCCCAGATTTTTTCTTTTTTTTTCTTTTTTACGTTTTTTTTTTTTTTTTTGCAAGGCAAATGGGGTTAAGCGGCTTGCCCAAGGCCACACAGCTAGGTAATTATTAAGTGTCTGAGACCAGATTTGAACCCAGGTACTCCTGACTCCAAGGCCGGTTCTTTATCCACTACGCCACCTAGCCACCCCTTCAGATTTGATTTTAACCCAAGTTCAGTAGATTTATTTTGTCCAAACAATTGATATGTTGAACAATGCTGAGCCAACAGGAAATCAAAATAAAAGTTGCCTAAAGTTAAAAGCACTAATAAACAGTCGCAAAATTATTCAAATTCCCTTCTGAATAGGGCTGCTGATTGTTCCTTTCATTCTTTCTTGTGACTTAGACCTTTCTTTTAAAAAATTCAATAAAGAATCACAGTAGGTGATATACTGTGAGTTCTTGAAACTATATAAAAGCATAGTTTATTTCGGAGAGTGACCTGTTGTGAGCAGATTCAATTACCCATCAGTCAACCTCTCAGGAGTTATAATTTTCTCCATATCTATCACTATTGTAGAAGCCTTCATAGCTATCTCCACCACATCATCTGCTGCTGCCAAGACTATCACCTCCACCATCACTATGACTGCTATTTGTATGACTACCACTACAACTAGATTACTTTGTCAGTAGTCTCTGACATCAAAACCTCCATTGAATCTACTACTCTTAGAACATCCACAAATGCTCCCCTAGAGTGATGTTTTTAAGTCATGCTTTCTATGGTGGCACTTCTTGTTTAGCTTCAACAAGATCCATCAAATCCTTGGTAATCTTCACATTCCTCTCATTGAAGAGTGAAGTAGCAAGCAAAGGTCCTCCACACCAACACAACCCATATGACTAATTCAATGTGCATACTCTTGGGTATCACTTGGAAAATCAAAATTTGTTACATGTTTCACAGTTTAAATAGTCAGTCTTCTTACTGCTATTACTGTAGATAATCAAATTGAGATTTTTCCTGAGAAGAACTGAAGAAATGTCACTTTGGGAAATTCATTAAGATTCAAAAGACTCAAAAATTCCGATTATTTATCACCTTCTTTGATTTCCAAAGCACAACGTGTAAGTGAAACTTGGAGCAGGGCAGTTATTCTTATATAGGAACTATGGGGTACAACTTTGCTTGAATCACAGAAAACACTTCTCAGAATCAAGGACTGCTAGAATATTACATGGTAGATGCCTCTTTGGATTTGGGGAAGATAACAGTCTACAAATGATTTCCTGAAAGTATCCTATGGGAAATGTTGCATTTTACCAAGCTAAACACCGGGGAATATAAATACCATGAAGAGACCCTGACTGTTTATCATAAGGGTTACATCATAAGGGTGATGTCTTGATTTGTGTTCAAATTAGATTTAAGTGAAGCAGAGTTGCACAAAGTCATCACTTTACTCTTTCTTCCAGAATCATTGAAATCTGATGACAAGACAAAAGTTAAGATGATTGGCAATGGTCTGGGATGCAATGAATGACCTTGGAATCTTCAATAACTAGCCAAGCTCTAAGTGGTTCATAGTGCCTGCTTCAGTCATTTTCATAGCCATTGGAATGAATTGTTCTTATCTGCCCATTCTGCCAAGTGGTCTTCACATGCTTAGAGGTAAACTTCCCCTTGACTAGAAGAAAGAACAAAAATTGATGAAGGTAAGGAAGAAGGGAGGGAAATAAAGTGAATAAGAATAAGTTTTATTACCTAAATAAGGTTGTTTATCATTTTAATCTGACTGATTCCATTTGGTTTTGTCTCCATTTTCTGATTGAGTTGTTTTCTATGGTTTTTTTTAACATTTAAGATAAGAACCATTGTGGCATAATGTAATAAACCTATTTTTAAAGGGCACCTAGGTGGCATAGTTATTAAAGTGCTGGACCTGGAATCAGGAAGACTCATTTTCCTGAGTTCAAATTCTGCCTCAGACATTTACTAGCTTTGTGACCTGGGCAAGTCATTTAACCTGTTTGCCTCAGTTTCTTCATCTAAAAAATGAGCTAGAGAAGGAAATGGTAAACTACTTTGGTATCTTTGCCAAGGAAACTTCCAAATGAGTGACAGAACTATTACATATTCAGTCAGATATGACTGAACAGCAAGTATATCCTTAAAATCAGCTAATAAACATCTGGAGACCCTGCAATGTTAGTCTGCCAATTACAAAATATTATATGCAACTTGATCAGTAATTTTGAAGCTAACTACCAATCAGATTTTGTGATAAACAGCCTTAGCTAACTAAATATAGAAAAACCTACCTTAGATCCTATTCATTATTCCAAAGTAGGGCTCTAGCTCTACTCTTGTGACTGAAGCAAACTCCAGGGGAGTTTTGATTGTTTGACACTGATTTGAAGATTTGGCAGAAGAGGGATACACTTGTACATTGGTTAGCAACTAGATGGTGCAGTGGATAGAGCCTCAGTCCTGGAGATAGAAGAATCTGAGTTCAAATATGGTCTCAGACAGTTGTGTGACCTCGGGCAAGTCACTTAAAACTCTGGGCCATCTCCAGTAATCCTGATTTATATCTGGCCACTGGACACAAAAAGTAAGGCAAGTGATTTAGCATAGCACCACCACCCCTCCTCAATTCAAATTCATTTGCTTGCCATGACATCACTACCTAGATGTCTTGGTCCTCTTCAAGAATGAAGGACAAACATCATCATCATGAGGGAAGGAAAGAAAGTCAGAGGTCAGGCCCATGATTACAGGGTAAGGGTGAGGAGGAGAGTCTAAAAGAAATAGTAGGTATGTAGTTAAGGAACATCTCATGATGTTCCTAACAGTTGAAGGACCATGAGTGCTTTCAGCTCCAGGAGACCAAGACCTCTAGCCCCAGGAGAGTCTTAGAGTACAAGGAAGAGATAATCCAACCTTGAACAAGGCCTGCAGCAGTTAATTAGAAAGAGATTGGAGATAGATTCAAAATGATTCCATTAAGTTAATGTGGGAGGAGGTAGAATAGATTAGGGTTTGGAGAGAGAGAAAAGTCCAAAGTTTGAGGCCTAGTTGGCTTAGAACATTAGAACTTGAAAAGAATTTATAGATCTAGGTCAGCTCCCTCATTTTTCAAGGTCACTTTTAACCAATATACAAACTTTGATTAAACTAATATGCCAGGGGCAGCTAGGTGTCACAGTGAATAGAGCACCGGCCTTGGAGTCAGGAGTACCTGGGTTCAAATCCGACCTCAGACATTTAATAATTACCTAGCCATGTGGCCTTGGGCAAGCCATTTAACCCCATTGCCTTGAAAAAGAAAAATCTAAAAACAAAAAACAAAACCTAATATGCCAGGCAAGATAGCCAGGTTGATAGGTGGAGTGCATAGAGAGCTGGGTCTGAAATCTGAAAGACTCACCTTCATGTATTCAAATCCAACCACAGACACTTACTAGCAGGGTAACCCCGGGCAAGTCACTTCTTCCTGTTTGCCTCAGTTTCTTCAGCTATAAAATGGAGAAGGAAATGACACACCCACTCTAGTGTCTTTGCCTAGAAAATCCTAAATAGTGTCAGGAAGACTGAAACAACTGAGCAACAATATACCACTGTACTTAGGATACGAAAAGATAAAAAGGCCATGTTCTCAAGTTGTTCACAATCTTATGGGGGAGAAAGCATGGAAATAATGATGTACAAACAAGATATATAATTTATATATATATATATATATATATATGTATATATGTGTATGTATATCTATGTATACACTTACAAGATAAATCAGAGATAATCAAAAGAGGGAAAGAAGCTTTAAGGAGATTTTGTAAAGGTTTCTTGAAACTTGAAAGAGGTCAAGGTAGGGAGTTGATAGGGAGAGAATTCTAGACATGGGGGTCAGTGAAAATACATGAAATCAGTAAAATGAGCATCTTATCTGAAGAACAGTAAGGAGGCCAGTGTTGATACATACCAAAGTATATAAGTACATAGGACCCCTCTAGAGAGCTGAAAAGGTAGGAGGTCAGGTTATAAAGGGCTATGAGTCCCATACAGAGGATTTTATGTTTGATCCTGGAGGCAATAGGGAAATATTTGAGCTTCCTGAATAATCAGTCAGCTAGCATTTAACATGCCCACCATGTGCTAGGAAGACTTATTTGCTAGCCAAGTGGAAGCTGGGGAGAAAATAGATTTGAGACAGGGCCAACAAGCAAGTTTTTGCAATAGTCCAGGAATGAGATTATGAGGGTCTATATCGGAGGAGAGAAGGAGAAATAGATAAGAAATTCTTAAGGTAAAATTGATAGGATTTGGCAACAGATTGGAAGTTGGAAATGAAAATGAGAAAGCACCGATAACATCTTGGTTAGAGTTTGGGTGGGTAGGAGAATGCTGATGCCCTCAGCAGTAATAGGGAAGTTTGCAAAGTAGGTTAAGGAGTTCTTTTTTGGACATCTTGAGTAATATGTCTATGGGATAATCCATTTAGAGATATCCAACAGGCAGCTGAAAATATAAATCTGGGGATTAGGAGAAAAGTTGAAGTTACATAAGTATAGTGGAGAATCAACAACATAGAGAAGATAATATAATCTGTGGGAACTAATGAAATCACCAAGTAAAATAGTATAGAGGAAGAATAGAAGAGATAGAATCCTGGGGCACCTAGGAATTCAACTTGGGCAATGTCATAGCTAGAATTCAAACCCAGATTCTCTTAATCTAAATTCAGCCTACTACCACTCCCATTATTTTGTGCTTTAAAAAAAAAGTATTTTCTATTATTAACTTAACAAACATGAATAATTTAGTACTGAAAGAACAAAAAAAGGATTGTCAAAGGAAATATGAACTTCTATTACACAATTTTAAAAAAGTATATATTAAATTGAACACAATACAGTCAAACCCATGGACTTATTAGTGGCACATCATGAATTGGACTGATATAGCGATATGTTTGTTTTTCTAAAAGCCTGAGTCCATGCAGTCCCACAGATCTGAAGTTACACATCCTCACAAGTCAGGTAAAACAGTTAATGAGAACAATGAATTGTAAAGCATCCTGGTTCCATTTTGATTGGATTGGACATGCTTGTTTGGAGTGTCCTTTAGCTCAAAACTGGTAATTTGAGTGGTCTGGCAATAGCAAGGTCCAGCTATTACTCCCCATGGCTGGACTTTCAAAGTGACTCAGCAATGAAATCTTCATTGCACATATGGGTCTTTTGTTCAAATAATCTCCTAAACTGGGCAGGTCATAATCCTTTTACTGTAATCCTTGGCATGTTGTTATGGCCCTGGCACAGCTAGTCCAATCAAATTCATGGAAGGAAATCTGAGTGTAGGGTTGGTATGGTTATAGCCTGGGCACATCAGAGTGAATCTATTCTGGTGAATGCATTCCTTACAAATAGGGTTTGCCCATCTGGAATATGTCTCCATTCAATCCTAGCAGCATAATTATAAGACAAAACAGAATTTCAGCTTATTTTTTGATGTCTGTGAGAAACAAACTCAGATCATGATTTTGTGATAAACAGATTGGAGACAGGCCAGAGTTCAGTTAAGCTTGGGTTTACAATTACTTTTTGCATATAGTGTTTAATGGGAATCACAGAGTTGGAAGGGATCTCAAAAATCATTTAGGGAGGCAACTAGGTGGCACTAGGGGATAGAGCACGGGCCTTGGAGTCAGGAGGATCTGAGTTCAAATTCAGCCTCAGGCACTTAACAATTATCTAGTTGTGTGACCTTGGGCAAGTCACTTAACCCCATTGCCTTAAATAAATAAAATTTTTTTAAAAGGTCATTTAGTCCAACCCCCTCATTATAAACAAACTGAGACTGAGAGAGATTAAATGACTTTCCTAAGGTCACACAGGTAGAAATTGGCAGAGCTGAGAATTGGAACCCAGGTCCCCTGGTTCTCCTTCTAGTTTCCTTATACTGCCATGTGTTGGTAGCTGACAGACAGAAACAATGTGATACCTTCTTTGATCTATTTTCAAGTTAATTATGTGACTATGTGACCTGCCTACCTGTCACCTTTTACCTTTATAAAAGATGCCCTCAGTATAGATTATTCCCAAAAAATGATCTAATACTATAAAAGTAGGCAATGTGGTATGGTAAGAGCTGGCCTCAACAAGAATAAGACCTAGGTTCAAGGACAGCCTTGGATACAAACTATCTGCCTGAACCAAGCAAAACATTTACTCTTTTAGTTCAACTATTCTAAGCAATTCTCTAAAGCTATGACTGGCAAAAGAGTTGCCAATCTGAATTAGTAGAGTAGTTTTTTCCTCTCAGGAAAATATCTCTTCCATATACCAATGAAATCACAGATCCAGGCCAGAAAAAAATTAGTTTCTGACTTTAGAGTCACCAATAATTCCTTGGTCACTTTTTTTCAGGGAAAAGATGGAGGAAGAGAGAATAATAGAATTGAAATATTTTCTAAGATTTTATTTTGCCTATAGGAGTCACTAAGTACATTAGCTCAAAGCTCAGAGGTATTTCTCATTTCTCTGATGTACAGTGCGCAATCCAACTAATGCAAGAAAAGATAAAGAGAATTATGATTGTAACAGAAACAAAATTTGTAATCTTAAAGACTGCTGAATCTTGTTAAACTGGGTGGAGGTTTCCTACCCTTGAGATGCAAATTGACAAAATGTAGTGAATTATGAATGTAACAGAAACAAAATTTGTAATCATTATGTTTTTGTTTTTGTTTGTTTGGGGTTTTTTTGCAAGTCAGTGGGGTTAAATGATTTGCCTTAGGTCACACAGCTAGGTAAAGAAAACCTGTAATTTGTAAACCACCATTTTCTTATGTGTTGTAACTTCTTTTAATAAATTTTTATTTTCTTTCCACCCTTGCTTTCCCGAGTCTGAATAATGAATCCTCATAGGCAGAATTGAACTCAGGTAACCAGTGGCTACAAGATCATAAATAGTAGTTTACTTGCTTGTTTGTTTGTTTTTAACCCAAAGCCAAGGGGCCTTAAATATACCCAGAACAAATATACCCAGCTTGAAACTGTTAAAAATATAATATTTACTATTAGCTTTTATACTATTTTCCTGGTTGAAGGTTGATATTCTTTTAGCTATTGTGAGGAATGGAATGTGTCCTCCTTAGACTTTGAAAAAGAAGACTTGTCCTGCCCTCTTTAATGCCTTTATTATTTGAAAAGAAAATTTTGTCTGGCTATCCTTAAATCGAGAAAACATTCAGTTCACCTTTAATCTTCAAAAACAAGTATTCACCCTGCTCTCCTGATACTTAAACTCGAAAGAATGTTACCTCCCTCAAAGAAAATAGAATTGCAGAAGGATGGTCCTCTGAGATCAAATAGTAGAATGGTTTCCAGGCAAATTTATCATTTAAGGATATCATTTCCCTCTTTTTACTACAGTATAAATTTCCTGCTCTCACTCAGTTTAGGGAGTTCATTCTGAGATGGTCTCCATTACCTAATGGTAGTGGATAATTCCCAGAAAAATAAAACTTTGTGTCCAATCTATTTTTTTTTACTATTATATTTGTTTACTATTATTATGCTATTTTAACTCTGTTATTTAGCTCTTAATTTTAGGTTAACAAAACATCAATTCACTTGAGATCATGGTAAAGATTTTGAAATATAGGAAAATTAGAAATAGGAAAACTTCTGGGGAAAAGGAGATAAAAAAGGGAATAATTTCAGCTCAGGGGAAGAGCTCACCTGTGGTAGAGCTGTACGGAGAATGAAGTATGGTCCATCCCATTTTTCCTCATTTTAATTCATTATTCTTGCTAACAAGTGCTAAATTTAGTTATTTCTAATCCTACATGTTTCAATTTTGAAATTTCCAAGCCTTGGAACAAATTTTTTTTAATTTTAAAATTGATCCATTCTATCTAAAATCTGACACTTTATTTCTATATTTCTGATCAAAAATTGGTCTCAGTCTTTAACTAATAGTTAAAAATCTGAATGTTGTCTTAGGGTATAAAAATGTCAGTCTGCTATGAAAGGCCTGTCACCTACATCTAAAATGTTGACTTAACTTGTCAATACTGTCTGATCAGCTCAGAGAGATCACCAATAAATTACTTCATTTGGATCAAGAAACCTCAAGATAACAGATATCTGGGATGAGGAGAGAACAATTCTATTATTATTTGTAAACATTTCCTCTCCTAAGTGGGAATGCTTATCAATAAAAATTTGAAACAAATATTATAAGATATGAGAGTATCATATTATAAAATTATGTCATTTATGTGAAATCTCATTGATTACCTGACTCAGTTTTATGATTCTTTGTCCTTTCTGTATAAAATGCCCCCCAAATTTTGTATTGAGGTTGGCATTTATAAGCCATGGCATGTAAGGATGCCATGTACCCATGGGTTTTGGGTAAGATCCTTGAGAATAGGGGCAGCTAGGTGGTACAATGGATAGAGCACCAACCCTGGAGTCAGGAGGACCTGAATTCAAATTCAGCCCCAGACACATAATAATTGCTTATTTGTGTTGGTCAAGTCACTTAACCACAAAAAAATTCTAGAGAATAAAGCTTTATTTATAAAACTAACTTTGTTATTTCCTTTTTAAGTCTAGGAACATTATGGTTAGCAGTAATGGTTCTGTGACTCTACTAGATGGGAATCTGAGGAGGGACAGAGCTTCTATTTAGATTCAGATGTGCTCCTTGGAAGGAAAGAAGTCTGGAAAATAGGTTCTTGGTCTATAGTCAGATGTGTTCCTTGAGAGGAAAGAGGTCTGTAATTTTTTTAATTCCAGCTCCATTCTGGACCAATGTTTTATTTTTTTTAAGTGGCCCAATATGGCATTGACTATTTTTCTTTTTTAAAAATTTATTTACTTTTGAATTTTACAATTTTCCCTCTAATCTGGCTTCTCTCCCCCCAACCCCCACAGAAGGCAGTCTGATAGTCTTTAACATTGTTTCCATGCTTTACATTGCTCCAAATTGAATGTTTGAGAGAGAAATCATATCCTTAAGGAAAAAATAAAATATAAGAGATACAGCATCCTCAATTTGGATCAATGAACAACATGGAAGCAAAGTAAAGACTAACAGATTGCTTTCCGTGGGGGTGGGAGGAGGGAAGTAAGTTTGGGGAAAAATTGTAAAACGCAAATAAAATCTTTAATTAAAAAAAAAAAAGAATGGCATAGTTTCCAAGAAGAGAAAGGTGCCTTTCTCAGTTTCCTCGGCCACCATCAGACCTCTGCTGAAGTATTGTGTTCTGTTCCGGATGTGTGGACTAAGAGGGATGTTGGTGAGCTGTGAAGATCCCTAAGGGGACAACCAGGACAGTGAAGGGCCTCCAGTCCATAGCCTTATGGCAGTCATTGAAGCCAAGATTCAGAAAGAACGTGTCAGATATGTCCAAGTATTTGAAGAGCTGGTCCATGGAGGAAAGAAAGAGTCAAAGGATTCTGTGTGGACAAAGCAGCTCAAATGCAGTCCTATACTAACTCATGACCCTGGACAAGTCACCTACCTCAGTTCCCTAAACTGTAAAATGGGGGTAAATATCCCCCCATCCCAGGGCTGTGGGGTCAAATGAGATAATATTTGTAAAGTGTCTAATGTATAATGGGCATTTAATAAATACTTCTTTACTCTGGGAAAAAAATAAAATATAAGAGATAGCAAAATTACAAAATTGAAAATTATTTTCTGACCAGTCTTAACATCATAATTAGCCTGTTTAAAAAAAACCTTATAATAATAATGCTACTTTATATTAGAAGTTTCTGTGTTGTGTGTGTGTGTGTGTGTGTGTGTGTGTGTGTGTGCTCCCCCAGCAGCTCTTCTTTAATCTTCACTGGGCCAGAGAACTAAGAAGTGGTCACTGGATTATTTGGGGGGGGGGTTGGGAGAGCTAGTTCAGAGTCCCTAAAAATCTCACAACAAAGGATGACACTGCACAATCTTTGTTCTACTAAAAATTGTCTCTCTAAACAATGCTGGTTGTTGAGTTCTTATTAAATACTCAAGTGTTACTTTCAGAATAAAGAATGTAAGCTAAAAATCTTATTCTGATATTAACTATTTTTCAATTGGAAACTACATAAAGAAAAGGCTTTTGAGGGGTTGAAAAAAAAGAGGAATTTATGTAGCAGGAGTTAAGGACCTATAAATCCAGATTTTGGTTTGATTTAATGCAAAATTTAGTTCTGAAGGAAAAAAAGTAACAGGAAGATATAAATTAAGAAAAGCATTAAAAATGCAATCACCTTTTTAATTAGAGAATCACATATGGATTGATTTTCTGTGTATTACTAAGTATATACATTGTTTCTGTGCATTACTAAATATACACATTGAGAGGGTTTTTAAGTTGAAAAATACTTATTTGGATTATGATATTGTAATGTTCATGAATGTTCTAATATTAACAAATATTGCTCAATAATTGGGAGTTTAAAATAGTGCTATAAACAAAGAGAATAAATGAATCAAGACAAACTAAATTTTTATATATTATTATTACTTATAACCACAGTTTTTGACATTTTATTTATGAATTCAAAAGATTGTTAAGTACAAAAAAATCTTGTAATCATAAGGATAAAGGATTTTTAGAATCATCAGGTCATAAATCTTTATCAAAAATTTTTCTCGGGGGTGGCTAGCTGGCGCAGTGAATAGAGCACTGGCCTTGGAGTCAGGAGTACCTGGGTTCAAATTTGACCTCAGACACTTAATAATTACCTAGCCATGTGGCCTTGGGCAAGTCACTTAACCTCATTGCCTTGAAAAATCTAAAAAAAAAAGAATTTTTCTCCAAGGAAATCTGATGAGCATTTAACAATTTTAACCACCTGATTTTATTAATTTTAATGAACTTAATTGCCAATAAGTGGATTATTCATATGATGTCACTCTTTAAAGCTAATATTTTAAAGATATTTGATTTAAGTTTGTTTGTAAGTTTAGTTAGGTATTTTTCTCCCTATCTTAAACCAACAGACACTTCCTTTTGTAAATACTCCTGAGTTCAAGGAAGGTAGTATTTGGAAGTTCTGTGGTAATTTGGTTTATTGCCTATGAAGAACTTTATGAGATTAATTTATAATGCCTAAAAATAAATTTTTATACTAATTTAGGTTTGATAAATTCCAATTTCAAGATTTATTTTTTCTTTAAGATTGAATTATAGAGATGTCCATTACTTTATAAGTTCATAATTAATGTATTGTCCTTTTTAACATCAGGAATGTTTTTTTTTAAAGAGAACTTAGAAAAAACTTTTGTAAAAGTTTTTTAATATAAGATCTACTAAATCTTCAAATCTCTAAGCTAATTTACTGCAAATAATGTGATAATATTTGCTTATAGCTGGCATAGAAAAGTTTATATTTTCTTTTAAGATTACTAGTTGTGAAAATAATTTTCTATTGGGTTAATATTAACAGCATTTAAAGTTTGTAAGTAGAAACATATGTTTTGAAATTATCATGTCTATGATTGAGTTCCTGAGGAAATCTCATTTCCTTTTTTAAGATTGATAAAAATATATTTGGGTAGAAGTGAATAAACTCATGAAATTACTAGATGTTCTACTTTAATGAATAAGATAATGATATCTGTAGTCATATCACATGGAATGGATAAATGACCAGATATTTGACCCATGGCCAAATGAGGAATAAAGAATTTTCCTTCATATGCTCTGAGGAAATGTAAAGTTAAAGGACCCTCTTTCTTTTTTAGTATGCACATGGCATTCTGCACCCCTTTGACTCAAACAGGGTAGTTGGATACAAGATTTGGTATGATTCTTAGTATAATTTGTAATAGTAATTTTGAATTTTAAAATATGGTAGTAAAAAACTGATATCTTATTATCTGATCTTGCTATCTCTTATACTTTATGTTTCTTCCTTAAAGATATATTTCTTTTCCATCACATTCAATTTGAATTAATGTATACCATAGAAACAATGTAAAGACTGACAAATTGCCTTTTGTGAGGGGTGGGAGGAGGGAAGTAAGATTAGGGGGAAAAAAAACTTACGGTAGTAGTAATTTTGTAATAATCAAATGTATTATAATTTTCTCAACCAAATATGTATATAAATATATAAAAGTTGGGGTTACTATACTTTAAATTTTATTACTACTCATCTTCTTTCCATTTTTTCCTACAATATCACCATTGTATGTGTTGCTTGCTATATATACAAGTGCTTAAGCATATTAATAAGAAAAAATTTTTAAATTTCTTTCTATATTTTATATATTCCAAGCCTTTTGTTGTAAAATCACCAATGTGACATGGATAACATTTTATGATTTTTCCTGTAATATTTATTATTACCACTATATGTTCATAATCAATACATGTCATTTTTCAGATCCTTTAGTCTATAAAGTATAGAAATGAATCTCTGTCTGATTATGGGAAATTGCTATTAAAAAAAATTTCACAGGAATGAAAATTGGTTTTCTAGGGGACCATAGTCTGTAGAAGCCAGGGGGAAAAAAAACCAAAGGAGAGGGTTTTTTCTAAATTTTCAGGTGAATAGATAAGAATTGAAAGGGTGATTTTTCAGTGTGGTCTGAGGTTGCACTCCCAAGAATGTGACTTTCAGAAAATGTTTCACCTGGCAGACTGAGGATCTGGTTTGGGGCACTTGGCTTCTCCCACATGACCTCCACCTGGTCAGACATTTAAATACATTAGGGACCATTTTCCTTTCTTTTATATCCCTCATCTTTATAGTAAATTGCTATAATCAAGTCAGATAATATTAAAATCAGGTATAGAAATTTTAGTAATTTTGGCTGATATTTATCAAAATTCTAATAGCCAGTTAGGCAGTAGAAAACCTCATTGTTATAGAAGTTTAGTTTGTTAAGTGGAAGAGCATCCTCCAAAAGGGGGAATAACAAAAATAATAATGCCAATTAATCTCTATTTATAACTCAGTTTTCTATAAATATCAATAAGGCAATTGAGAAATCAAATTGTGAATCATCTTCAACTAAAGGATTCCAGAATTTCATTTTCTGGTAATGATAACAGTAAGTTGACTTGCTTACTTGCTTAAAATGTTAAGTTTTGGGGTGGCTAAGTGGCGCAGTGGATAGAGCACCAGCCCTGGAGTCAGGAGTACCTGAGTTCAAATCGGACCTCAAACACTTAATAATTACAATAACAAAACAAAACAATTCAGGTTGCTTGTAGAGATTTTTCCTTTCTGTTAAAAACTTAAGTTTTTTTTTTCTTTTAGGATTTTGCAAGGCAAATGGGGTTAAGTGGCTTGCCCAAGGCCACACAGCTAGGTAATTATTAAGTGTTTGAGACCGGATCTGAACCCAGGTACTCCTGACTCCAGGGCCCATTCTTTATCCACTGCACCACCTAGCTGCCCCAAGTAACCTGAATTGAAGAGAAATCTCTGAAGCAACATACTAAGTCATAGAACTGCATAAAGAACTGCATATGGTGATTCCAAAAGAAATGAATCTGAAATCTTTCCTTGCTGCTTGCTGCTTTATCTTTATGATCTATATCATCAAAAGAGGATTACTCCCTTTGAATATCTGTAATTTGCCTCTTGACATTGTAATTGTATTGCCCACTTTATGTGTTGTTATGGATTTAATTTTTACCTGCTCATATTTCTTGGAAAAGTTAAGTGCCAAGAGATATGTTAATATTTTTTCCCTTCAATGTTCCCTTCATCTCCTTAAATCTTTATCTGATTGATCTACAAATGACATTTAAGTCTATTCAGATCAAAATGGGGGAAATATCTAAGTCTGATACTCTTTAATTCTATATTTTTGATAAAAATTAAGTCTCTTAACCTTTAACTAATAGTTATAAATCTGAATGTCAACTCGTTGTGTAAAAATGTCAGTCTGCCATGTAAGGCCTGTCTCCCACATCTAAAATGTTGACTTGGCCTATGTCAATACTACCTTGAAAACTCAGTGAAAGCACCAATAAATTCTTTTACCTGGATCAATAAACCACAAGAGAAGAGATATCTTAGATGAGGAAAGGGGAAATCCTATGGCTATTGTAAATATTTACTCTCCAGCCTAAGTGAGATTCTTGTCAATAGGAATTTGAAGTAAATAAGATATGAGAGGATCATATTGCAAAAATACATCATCTATGTGAACTTTCATTGGTTACCTGACTCAGCTTTATGATTCTTTGTCCTTTCTGTATAAAATACCTCCAAGTTGGAATTTGTAAAGATGTCATCCACCCATGGTTTTTTGGTAAGATCCTAGAGAATAAAACTTCATTTATAAAATTTATTTTGTTATTTCATTTTTAACCGAAGAAAATTATGTTTAACACTAACATGGTGCTAAGTCCAATTTTTTCTATAATTCTGAAGGATCATAAATGTTTCAATTTTGAAATTTCTAAGCCTTGGAACAAAAAAAAAGATTTTTTTTAATTAAAAATTGGTCCATTCATTCTAAGAAACTGACTCAAATGTCTTTATCTTATATTTGTTGGTGAATCTACCAGGCATTTATTTAAATTATTAAAATATGATAATATTTTATTTTTTTAATTACTTGTAATTTTTGAGTTCCAAATTTTTCTCCCCTCCTCCAAAATGGCATGCAATCTAATGCAGATTATACATATATATATGTATATATATATATATATATATATATATATAGGCAAACTTGTTAAACAATTGACTACATTAGTAATTTTGTGAAATATTAAAAGAAAAAATCCACAAAGAAAAAAGAAAAAGTGAAAATAGCATGCTTCAATCTGCATTCAGTTCTTTCTATGCTTGTGGATAACATTTTCCAACATGATTCTTGTGGAATTGTGTTGGATCATTGTATTGCAAAGAATAGCTAAGTCACTCATAACTAATTATTGCATGATTTTGCTATTACTGTCTACAGTGTTCTCTACTTGTTCTGATCACTTCACTTAGCATTATTATTTCATGTTTTCCTAGGTTTTTCTGAATTTTGCCTACTCTTCATTTCTTATACACAAAAGTATTCCAATACATTCATGTTGGATCAAAAGAGATTAGGCATTTACCCTCTAGGCTTTTGTCCCTAATTATTGAAACACCTTTTCTGCTTTTAAAGGATTTTCAGGAAATGTTAAGAGTCAGGCGTGATAGAGGCATGATGTGATAGGGGAACTTTCCCACTGCCCCCTGAATTACATTATTTATAAGGCTACCTATGATTAAACCCATTTTAGTCATCTTGAGGAACACGAAAAGGGTAGAGACAGATGAAATGGACATTGATCTCTTCTCATTTAGATGTTCCAAATCTCCCCTTGTGAAGTCTGTAAATCTGTCCAGCTGTTGTTGCTGAGGATCAACTAATTTCCAGAATCTGGAGGAAGCAAAAGAAAATACACACTATTGTTTCAACTTTTTCTGACTTCAAATCTGGAACTTGGACCTAGCTCTGCTTGAAGTCCATGTAATCAACTCTAGCCTTCCAGACCCTTCTCCAGACTCATCTTCTTCCTTCCAGCTGGTTAGTCTTAAGCGAGTCACTTCCCTTTTCAAGACCCGTTGTTTCCTTGTCTGTAAAATGGAGGAGTTGGATAGGTGATCCCTAGGGATCTAGGATCCTGTCACCTTTCTGGTTTTAAATCTTTTGAGACCATTATTTCAGTAACCCTGCACAAAATTCACAGGCTAAATGTTGACTCAGCACCTTGTTATCCCTAAAATTACAAGATTTTTGACTCTCATCATGGTAGCCTCACAATGTACCAATATTTGAGTATAGTTCCAATATTTGAGTATAGCACAAGAGCATCTATGTGGTATACTGCCAAGATAACCTTTTGGTTAGTAAGGTTCATGTTTACTCTTGATAATCTAACCAAATCTAGACAATAGCAATGTTTTTTTCCTGTTTAATTTGTCAACAGAGAAAGTCAAAAGGGTGAACCCTTGGTATAAAGGAAGATAGCACTATAAATGGAAGTAAATGCAAAACTATTTATTGAAGGAAGGAATGGCGGGCAGGCTGGGTCAGAGCAAACTCCAACAGTGGGCAGTGGGAGAGCAAGTCTTTTTATAGTGTATTGGATATAGGAGGCAGTATGGTATGGTTTCTATGGACTGGGAGTTGTTGGGGTCTTCTTGGAGGATTTGTTTTGTTTGGGGGGGGTCCACCAAGGTGAGATTGTGTGTTGTTTGGAGTTTCTATGGAGGTTAAGGTTCATGTCCTTAGGAAAGGATAATCAATGGGGCTTTACTGGGCAACAATGAAACAGTACTGGATCCAACATTCCAGCCTTCTTTTAATTTTACTAAGGAGGATTGGGATCAGAAGTCAGTTCTTCTGGAACTGAGAGGGATGATATCATCAGGTACAGCAAACGGTAAAGGATGGAACTGTTGGTATCCTTGTGCCCCAAGTAGCATCATGGATTTGGTCATCTGAGATGTTGCAGTGTTCATTATTTTATGGATGAAGGATGTAAGCATCCAAAACAAAGGAGGACCTAAGAAGAGTGCCAAGAAGTCCATGATTAGTGGGGTTAATATGGGAAGGAGTCAAGGGAGTATGTGGAAAGACTGAAATCAACTGAACCAAGTGTCAACTTGAGATCCTATCAGCCAATTTTTTAGCAGCATCTGGAACCAATCCAGACTTATTAACATAGAAATAATATTCTTCATCAAGAAACAGAGGCCTCCTTTTTCTGCTGTCAGTAAGTCCAAGCCCTGTCTGTTTTGTAAGGTTACAGCAGCTAGGGAATTCAGCTGATCTTGAATTTATAGAAGACTTTTGGCTATATCATCAAGACTTTCCTGAAGGTCTTGTGATATCTGATGAAAATAATAGAGAGAAGTTATGATACCACCTACCCCCATGATCACACCAGAAAGGATGCCTATAACTACTAAGAAAAGAATAAAGGGCAGCTAGGTGGATAGAGCACTGCCCTGGAGTCAAGAGGACCTGAGTTCAAATCTTATCTCAGACACTTAATAATTGCCTAGCTGTGTGACCTTAACCTCACTGCCTTACCAACAAAAAAGACAGAAAAAAAAGAAAGGAATGAGAGACAGAGCCCTTCAGTACCCTGCATGTGTCTTGAGGGGGACAGGAAGGGACTGATTGTTAGCTGTCACCTCAATGTGAACTGGACAAATACCTGTCCAGTTAATAGGAAGACATAGGTATACAGCATTCCCACAGAGGAATCTAAAGCTTACTCCAAGATGGAGAGAGAAAAGGTGTGCAAACTCATTCCTCTCTCTGTGCCAAAGTGAAAGAGAACCTGAAAGGGCTAGACTTGCCATGGGTCATGGTCAGGGACATGGCCATGGGCTTGGTGGACTGGGAAACAAGGTGGGATTCAAAGGTCCCCTTGAGGGTAGGTGTAGTTACAGATACAACAATCTTTGGTAAATCTCAAAAGAGTGTCAAGAGAGGGAGCACTAATCAGTGGGAGAGAAACTGGAGGAGGAGTTTATGTCCGACATGGAAAGTAAGAAAGAAAGGTGTCTGCTTGCTTTTTGGGAAGAAGGCAGCCATTCTGAGTTAGCCAGGACCTTTGCCACATTGCCCCTTTAGAGAGGTGAGCTTGTTTTTCATCCACTGTCTATTCTGAATTCAGAAAAGGCAAGGTAACTAATTGAAGGTGTGTATAGGGTTGGTGTGCCTCCTCTTTGGCCTCCTGGTTGGCTTTTTCATTCCCAGCTGCCACAGAGGGGGACATGCCCTGATGTCCCTTAAATTGATCACCATCAAAGGAGAGGAGGAGGAACATAAGCGTTCCCTTAGGCAAGATCAGAGAGTCAGCTGGAGCTCAAGAGCCTTCAGGATTCCCTGTTCCTGTTCCTCCTCTCCTGGGTTTGGGTTTTGGCACCAAATGAAATTACAAAATTCTTGAATATCATCATGGTAGCCTCACAATGTTCCAATATTTGAGTAAAGTTTTGAAGCACAAAAGCATCCATGTATTATACTGCCAAGATGATTTTTTGGTTAGTAAGATGCATATTTGCTCTTGTTAATCTTACCGAACCTATACAATGGCAATGATTTTTTTTCTGTTTAATTTGTCAACAGTGAAAGGTCAAAAGGTGAACTCTCCATAAAAAGGAGTAAATGGAAGTAAATGCAAAACTGTTTATTGAAGGAAGGAACAGCAGTGGGCTGGATCCAAACAGACTCCAACAGTGGGTAGTGGGAGAGCAAGTCTTTTTATAGGGTATTGAATATAGGAGGCAGGGTGATATGGTTTCTGGACTGGAAGCCGTTGGGGTCTCTTTAGAGGATTTGTTTTGTTTTGGGGGGGGCTCTCCAAAGTGAGATTATGTGTTATTTGGAGTTTCTATGGAGATTAGGATTTATGTCCTTAGGAAAGGATGATCAAATGCTACTGGGCAACAATGATATTCAAGCCTGGATCAACAAAGTCTCTCTTAATGAGCAGTAACCTAAATAGTCTTGAACTAAAGAGAACACAGACTAGTGTTGAAATCAGATTTTTGTAGTTCTTGTTGTTGTTTGTCCTTTGTTCTTGAAAGGACCAAGATATCAGGAATCTGATGTCATTACATGCAATTGAATTGGATTTGAGGAAGAGAGGTTTATGCAAAGTCACCAGCCTCACTCACCTCAATGGACTCAGATGTCTCAGGAGGAGAAAGTGTAATTAAATAAAACCTATACAAAAGATAACCTGGTGTTATATATAGCCTGAATATATCTTGTTTGTTCATGCTTGCTTACCTATTATCACCTCAGTAGACTGAGATTTTGTTTCTCATTGAGACTAGGTCTTCCTGCCTCAATAAAATAAGATGCTCTCTATAAAGTGCTTAACATAGAACTTGGGACACAGTCAATACTTAATAAATACTTGTTTCCTTCCTCTGTCCTCATCTTCCATCTCACCTTGGCTAGAAGTACAGCAGTTGCTCATAAACCAAATCCTCTTGCTCATCAGCTTGTAGGCATTGTTGCTGAATCCATCACTTCTCTACACTTCCCATCTCTTCTCAAAACCCAACTAATTTTTATTTTTTCCCCTCTTCTTAAAAATATTTATTGTTGATAATTTTCTCTTTTTCTTTTTTGTACATCATCATCACCTCCTACTTTCTCTGCCCATTCCCAATAGAATCCTCATAAAAAATTAGTTTAGTGAAGTGTAACAAATTTACACATTGGTTATGTTAGATGTTCAACTTTAGAGATGGGGTAAGAAATATCTGGTCAGAAATATTTCTGATACTCGCTAGCTGGGTGACCCTGGGAAAATCTTTTAAGTTCTTTAAATTGCCTTTAATAATTCTGTAGCAATTTTAAAAAACCAAGTAATAGATTAATTGAGAACTGCAGTAATGGAGAGAATCACCATACTGAAGAAATCACAGATCCTTTGAAGGTTCATAGATTTAATCTTTAAAGAAAATAATTTTTTTTGGAACTGATTCTGCTTTATTGGCTAGCTCGAATCCTCCCCTGAGGTGTGGATGAATAGGCTAAATACTTAAGAATCCATGATTCCATTTCCTTCCTCTTCACTGGAATAACTCTCATTCATTTTTACTTTTCCAAGTTCTGGTCTTTAGACATATTTTCTTAAGGAGCACAAAAGGTATATTTATGTTCAGTTTAATGCTTATACATGTGGCCAAAAAATCAGAAACAAAAACAATACAACTGAGGGACAAGGCAAAAAAGAAAGAAAAAAAACAAAAAAATTAATTCCTACAAGTTGTAGGCACTGTGTATATAATATATATTAAAAAAAATCCAGATTGAATGTACTTTTTTCTCCTCTTTTTTTTTTCAATTTAGAGTAATCTCATAAGATCATAAATCCAGAACTGGATGGGATCTTAGAAATAATTAAATACAATATTTTATAGATACTGAAACTGAGTCTCAGAGAAATCAATGAATTGACAAGCCAATAATTTAGTATTTTCTTTTTCTTTTTTGTATTCCATCATGGGAGTCTTTTTCTTTGGGTGTAGGGAAGTCTATTTGTTTTGCTTCATTTCAAACATTTACTTTGTTAATTTAAAAAAAGAAGTCAATCACAGACCTTGTTTTTCTGTGTGTATCTATTAGAGTTTCTTTTGGAAGAAGGCGTTTGAGAGGGACTGTCCCAGGAGAGGAGGAAGAGGGAGAAATTAGAAACTGAAGTGTTTGCCAGAATGTTGTCTCTGGCTAGAGACTCAGAGTTTAAAGAAAAGGTAGAGAATTATAGATTCCTCTTTTTTTTAAACAACTCCAGAGCTGAGAGAGGATATTTTGGTTGGGAACCATCCTCTTCCTCCAGGCATTATGTAAGCAATAAAGTGAATCAGGAAGATTAAATAAGATTAACTAAAAAAAAAACCTGTTTACCATTGTTACTTTTACAATATTGAACTCTAATAAGTAACACTGAAAGGACATATTAGACACACAAAAGCTAGGTAACCCAAATGAAAACTAAGAACCCCTAAATATTCTTAGTTTGTTTTATAATAAATTCTAACAAAATGTCCCACAGATAAATTATCTCCTTGGAAAATGAAATCACTGGTTCTCTCCTAAAACTGTCTATTGAGTTTACAAGTTAGTGCAATTTTATTCATTTTTTTATCTTATTACATTCATTTTATTTACTTTTATTTACTAAGACTATTTACTGTCTTTTTTAAATTTCATTTTTAATGTTGTTTTATTTTTTCCAATTACATACAAGGTAGTTTTCAAAATTCATTTTTTTAGAAGATTTTGAGTTCCAAATTTCCTACCTCCCTCTTTTCCCTCCCATCTCCCCATGCGGTTATTCATGTAGAATCATTATTTCCTTATTAGCAATGTCGTAAAAGAAGAATAAGGATTAAAGGGGGGGGAACCAGAAAGAAAGGGGAAAAAAAACATAAAACAAGTTTTAAAAAGTAAAAATATGTGCCTTTTGGTCTGCATTCAGACTCCAGTTTTTTCTCTGGATATGGATGGCATTTTCCATCACAAGTCTTCTAGAATTGTCCTCCATCACTGAACGATTTCAATCCATCATAGTTGATCATCACCCAGTATTTCTGTTAATGTGTATAATATTCTCCTGGTTCTGTTTACTTCATTCAGCATCTTTCATGCAAGTCTTTTCAGGTTTTTCTGAAGTTATCCTGCTCATAATTTCTTACAGAACAAGAGTACTCCATCATATACCACATCCTTTTACCATAATTTGTTCAGCCCTAAGAGTTATTTTAAAAAGGGAAATTTTCAAAGTTAATCTTCAGGTGTTTTCCTTGTTATTATTAAAATGATCTTTTTTTTGACACAAAATCATTAAAGAAAATGTCCTGTTTCTTTAATTGAAATTTCTAGTTAACAGAATTAAACAGTCATTTTTAAAACTGAAAATCTCTCTAGAATATTATCAGGCTATTTTCCTGCTTAAATTCTGTGGAGTGAATATAAGTGAACATTTCTTCTTTTGTTGAAGATACTTTCGAACAATAGAATAGGTGTAAAGATTCAAATGTATATTGAACCTAATTTATCATTTAGTAATTTTTTAAAATAAACTTTATTATTATCTTATTTACTCATAATTTATAACTTTCTCCCAAAAGTAGAATGCAGAAAATTTTAAATTAACTGGGAGTAGGTGGGAGGGAGGTAACATAACAGTGAAATCAATGTTGAATTTGAAATGGGGAAATGTATGGAAGGGAACAGGCATTTCTTAAGCATTTAATGATTCTATAATCCTGAGAAAGGTAGAGTTTTAATTAATGAAGTTTTATAATAAGCAATGTAAAAGATTAGATTTTCTGATTGAATCTAGGAATGCCACAGAATTTCTGTAGGCATAGAAACCGACATATTAATTGTGCTCTTTAGAACTCAAGAATATTTAGCTCATGTGTTTAAGAATCAAGTTTTTATCTATCTTGAATACTTTCTTTACAGCTTCCATTTCTTCACCATCCAATTTCATCTTTCTTTGACTACCAGGCTGAAGGAATTTCTGAATCCCGGGGAGCTTGCTGACTTTAGCTTTGAATTCCTAAAAAAAATAAAAGATACAACTTATAAATGAAGCAATTAGCCTTGCACTTTGGAACAGGCCCCCAGAGATGCACTGGCCACTTCTGAAGCTATTTCATCCAGTGGGAAAGCCATGAAAAACCTTTTCACCCTGTGGGCAATGACATTTGAAAATCCTCAAGAGCTCTTTGTTCTGCAAATGCATATTATATATAACATTTAAGTTATATAATAAATGAAGAAGCAACTTTCTCTTTTCAAGATGCATGTCTTGCATACACCTTTTTCCCCCCTTAATTATTTGTATAGGCTTGTTAAAAAACAAACAGGAAGTGGTAACTTGTGGTAGTGGATGAAGCACCAATTAGCTTCCATACTCAAGAAAGTCATAGGTTCGTGTCTTGCCTTTAACACATACTTGTGTGACTCAGAGCAAGTCATTTAAATTTTTATTATTCCCAGATAGTCTTCTATGACTATAATCTTCAGAGTTAGTGTTGATTTTCATTGATGGGCTGAGTTTGCTCAATGGGATTTCCCTACACCAATGAATGGTGGTTTCAGACTACCCAGTCCACAATAAAAACAGCTACATAAAAAAAATCTAATAGGAAAGCTTTAGCAAGAGCTAATAAAATGTAAATGCCTGGAGATCATGAATTCATTTTTAAATTTCTCTACCTTTACTCCCATAGATTAGCACAGTATTTTGTGCATAATAGGTGCTAATTTTTTATTTATTAGTGAATAAATTGATGACTTTATCAAATATAGGGCCTTATTCTAGCATCTCTTTCATTAAAATCCTCTTTTGCTCAAAGTGTGGAGGAGACCAATAGTTTTCAAAAGTTATACTAGTAAAATAAAAGTTTTAGGTGGTTCCACCAAGTTGGAAAAACTTTGAGTTTTGGGCCTAGCTTTGGGTTGTTTGCCCACCATCTGAAGACACATTCAGCTAGATTCATTAAGGGTCATCAACAGAGAGGGGCTCAATAGTTGATGACTGTTTTGGGCCTCAGCTGCTCACGAAGACCATCTATGAAGGAGGCTTTGGGAGATTAATAGAGTTAGGGTCAGTAGAAAAAGGACTCATATAAGGGAAATCCCAAATCTTTTAAGTCAAAAAATTAGCAAAAATGTATTAATTATTTATCTTATTCTAGGCTCTACACTAAACTTTGGAGATAAAAAGAAAAAAAAAAATCAAAAACCATCCCTGCCCTCAAGGAGCTTACATGTAAAGAGGAAGACAACATGGAAATTAATGGGTATGTACAAGATAAATAGTGATCACTTTTGATGGAATTACCTGAAGCTTAGGGAATGCAGAGAGAATGCCAGGCTTGAGTTCTTCAACCATTAGGATGACTTCAATCAGTTGTACATCTGCCCAACTCAACTGGTTTCCAATAAGATAATTTTTCCCATGGTCTTTTAATGCCTGTAGGACCAGGGACAATAAGAGAAGGGAAAGACTGTATAGAAATATAAGGCACATTACTTGCATTATAATGGAAAGAACAAAAATTCATAGATGAAACAGGGTAGAAGGAAATAGTATTTTTTATCTGAAGACAATAGCATCTTTTTTTCCTTTTATTTCATTTATTAATTTAAGGCAATGGGGTTAAGTGACTTGCCCAAGGTCACACAGCTAGGGAATTATTAAGTGTCTGAGGCTGGATTTGAACTCAGGTACTTCTGCCTCCAGGGCTGTATCTACTGCACCACCTAGCTGCCCCCAAGATAGTATTTTTATTTCTTCTTAAGTTATATTTCTTTGTATGTCAAAATTTTTAGATTTGTTAATGATTAAATTTAAAATAAAAAAATAATCTGATACATTCTCTTATAAGCAAAATGATTACTTTCCTACTAGCACTATTCCTAACTATGAATTACTGCAAATGAAAAAAAAGAGAGAAAGGCACTATATTACAAAAGAAAATTTATTTGTTTTTAGGTTTTGCAAGGTAGAGGGGTTAAGTGGCTTGCCCAGGGTCACACAGCTAGGAAATTATTATGTGCCTGGGGCCACATTTGAACTCAGGTCTCCTGACTCCAGGACCAGTGCTCTATCCACTGTACCACCTAGCTGCCCCCAAAAGAAAATTTAAAGGAAAAAAAGGATTTAGGCCAGGATTTCAGGAACCTGGATTTCTTTCTTGACTGTGTTGCTTACTACCTTTCCTGAGAATCTTTTTTTTTTTTAAGATTTTTGCAAGCAAATGGGGTTAAGTGGCTTGCCCAAGGCCACACAACTAGGTAATTATTAAGTGTCTGAGGGCAGATTTGAACTCAGGAGCTCCTGACTCCAGGGCCAATGCTCTATCCACTGCACCACCTAGCCACCCCCCTGAGAATATTCTTAGAAGATACAACACCACTGTTGTGGGGGAAGGTCTAAACTCCTTGACTATAACATCTTTTTCAAACTTGATCAAGCTTGTCCATTCACAAACCTCTACCCATTATATTTTCAGACTGTCTAAGCAGGATTGTTGTGAGGATATAACAGTCCATTGTAAGTGTCATATAAAAGTTTACTACTATTATTACTACAATCAAAAACCTTCAGTGAATTACTTCTCATGGCATCACTGCACACCAAATGCCTAAAATCTTGACTTCAATTCGGCACAAATGCTATTTTACAATGAACTCAACCAAGCAATAGTACAAATGCAAACAAAAAAAAAGGATATGTAGTCTTGTGTGATAATGATAATCAAGAAGCACAGATACATGCACAAGCAATAACTTAGAACAAGGCAGGCAATAGCAATGAATTCAGGCTACATTTAATTTAAAACTGTGAAATCAATAACAGTCCTCTAAACAATATTATTTAACAGTAGTCGATACCCTTGTAGGCAATAACCCACAAGCTGTCATGTTGCTCTATATATTTGGAATCCTACAGGAAACATCAAGTTAGTCATAAAAGGGAATCTCAGTGGAGGGAAAAAACCCCAGCAAATCCTAGAATGAGGGAAAATATTTCAACCGAAAGGAAATATCGTCATATTTAAAGAAAGTTACAAAACTTTAAAAATTAAATTTTTAAATCCCAAGGACAAGCTAATGACAGTCTTCTAGCTTTGGCAATCAATGAAACACATAACATACCCTAGACCCAGGTTGCAGCAGAATCTAATTCCCAGTTTTTGTCACTTTCCTTTACCCATATTAGGAGCCCATGGGATCATCTATTGTCCACATTCTCAGGTTGTATTGACGATCTACCTTTAAGAGTTGTAGGTTATTGAGACAGAGTTGTTTCTAAAATTTTCTTCATACAACACCCCTTTTTCCACTAAGGAACAAAACCCCAAGTATTTTTTTTTATTTTCTTTTTTTCCCCAAGTATTTTTAAATAGATTTTTTCCTATGATAGATTCTGTGAATTATCTGTTACCACAAAGTGAAACTGAAACAATTTGCATCACAAGTTTGGTATAAAAGATTTTTCTGTTTCAGATAATATTCAACAAAGCAATACACATTCTTTATATTCTTCCTACATGCATGGAGTGAGAAAGACTCATCTTTCAGAAAGACTCATCTTCAAATATGATCTCAGACATTTATTAGCTGTGTGACCCTGGATAAGTCACTTAGCCCTGTTTGATTCAATTTCCTCATCTGTAAAATGAGTTAAAGAAGGAAATGATAAAACCACCCAAGTATCTCTGCCAAGAAAACCCTACTGAACAATAGCAACAATGTATAATATTGTGTAAAGTAATAGAGATAAAAAGGTAAAAAATAATCTGATTTCTGTAATTTTGTAAAATACCAGGACATTATGGCATACATAGACAAACAGAATGCACAAAAGATATATATATATATGCTTAAAACATGATGAATAGTTGTATAAAACTTTCACTTCATTGACACTAGGAATTTTATATAGGATTTAGTTATGCAAAGAAATCTGGAAATCACCTAGTTCAAGTCCCTTATTTTTCAGGTGAAGAAAAGTTCACTGAGATCAAAATGATTTTCCCAAGATATACAAATAGAAAATAGCAAAGCTAGAACTGGAACCTAGATTTCAGATCTTAAATCCAGTATTGTATTTTGTTGCTTCCCACATGCCAGTAAAACTATGATTGATAAACTCACAGTCTAATTTACTACAGATGTCTTATGTATAACATTCTCTTCTTGGAGTCAGAAGGACCTCAATTCTCCTTCTTCCTTTCCATTTATTGTGTGGTCTTGGACAAGTCACTACTCTTCTCTAAGACTTCATTTCATCATCCATAAAATGGGGATGGTACTAACATGGTTCACCTAATAAGGTTATTGTGAGGGAAAGTAAAATAATGCTTGCAAATTATATGATAATCATAAAGACTTAATAAATGTAAGATGCAAATAATTTTAAAAATTATTTAAATTGGGCAGCTAGGTGGTGCAGTGGATAGAGCACTGGCCCTGGAGTCAGGAGGACCTGAGTTCAAATGTGAACACTTAATAATTATCTAGCTTGTGGCCTTGGGCAAGCCACTTAACCCTATTTGCCTTGCAAAAAAACTCTTAAAAATTATTTAAATTTATTTAAGGCAATGGGTTTAAGTGGCTTACCCAAGGTCATACAGTTAGGCAATTTGAACTCAGGTCCTCTTTACTCCAGGGCCAGAGCTCTATCCACTGTGCAACCTAACTACCCTTTATCCCAGAAGGTCTAGATTAAACCAGTATATTGTATATAGACTCAGAAAAATTTTCCATTTTTTATGAAAAGAACTCAAAGAGCTTTGCCACCAGCCCTTTCCACATTTAACCAATCTTAAAAAAGACTTTAAGTTCAGCTCTTTATCCACTATATGTTATTGCCTTACTTTGTGATGATGTGTGTCCTTCCTTCTCAAAGAAGACCATGACATCAGGGAGGTGATGCCATATGATGCAAGTGAATTGGATTTAAGTGAAGGAGTGCTGTGTTAAGTCACTAACTTCACTTTCTCCTCCAAAACCATCTAAGTTCAGTGGCCAGATATGAATGAGGATGACTAGAGACAGCCCTGGATGCCAGGCAATCAGGATAAGTGACTTGACCAAAGCAAGTTTAGGAACTAAGGTCCAGGGTTAGTAAGTGATATGACCCCATTTCCACAAGTTTTAAGTGTCAGAGGAAGGATCCAGGGGTCTTCCTTCAGTACCATGAGGCCTCTCTAATGTTTCTATAATTTCTCTTATTTGTGAAGTAGAAAAGATGCTTATAATTTCAGTGACTATACAGGCAGATCACACACCGGTTCATTGTTCATACCTTTTCATAAACTGGGAAGAATCTTTCAGTGGCTCTCTCGAGGATATAGTCCATATTCTTTTGTTTTTCCTCAGGCAAAGAAAATGGATAGAGCATAATCATGTCATTCAGATCCCTCATTCCTTCCACATACATGTCAATACTGGAAAAGAAAAATGGCACAAATAAAAATATGTTTACAAGAGAAAATGAATGAAGAAATAATAATAATAATAACAATAACAGAAAAAATTTTAAAATTTGCAGAACACTTTACAAACCACATTATTTTATTTGTCTCTCAACACTATAAGCTAGATACTATAGGTATTATCCCCATTTTAGAACTGAGGAAACCAAGGTTCAGAGAATGAATGACCTGCCCAGGTCATATAGAAAGTATGTGTTGGGGCAAGGTTGAAGTCTGGTCTTCCTATTAATGTTGTTTTTCAGGGGTATCCGACTCTGTGACTGTATCTGAGGTTTTCTTGACAAGACACTGGAATGGATTTGTTATTTCCTTCTCCAGTTTATTTTGTAGATGAAGAAATCGAGACAAATAGGCTTAAATGACTTGTCCAGGGTCACAGCTAGTAAGTGTCTGAGTCAAATTTGAACTCAGGATGATGAATCTTCCTGACTCCAGTCAGCACTCTTTCCATTCTGTCACCTCACCACCCTGATTTCATGTCTAATATATATATTGGATATATTACTAGCTGTGTGAATTTGGGGGAGTCACTTAAATTTTCTGTACCTCAGTTTCTTCATCTGTAAAAGGAAGAGTTTGGACTAGAAGTCTTCTAATGAATCTTCCTGCTCTAAATCTATGCTCCCACTTTGTTCCTCCTTAAAAGGCAGGTGACTGTCTCATTACCTAAAATCAAAGTTATTGGGGGTTTTTTTCCTGAAAAGAATTATTCCCCAGGAATGTTAAGAAATATAGACTTCAAAAGAAATAAATTTCAGCATTTAACAAATGAAGAGAACATAATTAATGCCCAAGAAATATTGGAATGAGTCAATTGGGCAAAGAATTTAAAATTGACTAAATTAATGGTAATAATGAAGTGGCCTCAAAAGCAGGTACAGTTCCTATGGGGAAGAGGTTGTCACTTAGAGCAAAGGTTCCAATTCACTCTAGTCAACAAATACTTATTAAATTCCTTTTATGTAGAATCAATCAATGCCCATTTACTAATTACCTGCTATATTCCTAGTACTATGTTAGGGAGATAAAGTCAAAAAGCAAACAGTCCCTAGGCTCAAAAAATGTATATTCTGTTGAGGTAAATATCGTGAACATATAGGTAAATACAAAATAATTGTGGGGGGGCCTGCATGGGAAATGAATGAAATCAAAAAAGGGCTCATGAAGGAAATAGCTCTTGATCTGAGCTTTGAAGGGATCTTGAAATTCTAAGAGACAATGGTAAAGAGGGAGTGCATTCCAGACATGGGGACATTTTGCAAAGGGTGCTTTTGCAAAGGCAGAGACTGGAGTTTTAATATTGTGTTTGAAGCAGCAAGAAGGCAAATATGCCTGAAAGGTAAAGTGTGAAAAGGTGATCAATATGTGATAAGTCTAGAAAGACATAAGCTGGAGCTTAACTTCAGTTTTGAATGGCAATGAATATAAAAATAGCAAAGTTTTTATTTTATCTTGAGATCAGGAACCACTGGAGATTTTTTCAAATTAGTAAAGATTATTATTATTATTATTATTAGGTTTGGGTCTTTTTTTTTTTGAGATCCAAAAACCATTATTTTTTATTCTCCCAAGAAAGTCATCTATGTATCTGTGGGTGGGTCAGCCCATTGTCTAAAAGGTTTAAAATGTTAGTGGGGAGGAATTCCATAAGCATTCCATTAGAATATAAGCTCTTTGGAGCAGCTAGGGTGGCTCAGTGAATAGAGCACCGGCCCTAGAGTCAGGAGTATCTGAGTTCAAATCTGACCTCAGACACTTAATAATTGCCTAGCTGTGTGGCCTTGGGCAAGCCACTTAACCCCCCATTTGCCTTGCAAAAACCTAAAAGGAAAAAAAAGAATATAACCTCTCTGAGGACAGAAACTTTGCCTCTTTTTAATATCCTCTGAGCATAGTACATCCTGGAACGTGGTAGATGCTTAATAAATGTCTATTGATTAAATTGATTGATAAATCTACAAAACCCAATATCATTACCTTATAGTCAGCTTTCTACTACAAAATTAGATTGTTTTTCTCCTTGGACCTTCCATTACTTTGCTACTCCCACCTAGTAGACACCCACTATTAGGCCAACCTCAGTCCAGCAGCATCTCAGATAAGGAAAGGAAGTTAGAAAGTTTTACATATTCAAAGCATGATGATAAGAGCATTATTGCTTTTGTACTGAAAAGAAAATAACTAACACAATTTCATTTTGAGATAGAAGTTGTAATGAATATATATATATATATATATGTATATATACATATATACATATATATATATATATATATTTATAGCAAGCCTTGGAGTTAGGTTTTCCTAGGTTCAGGTCTTGTGTTTGAACTCTATTGCCCAGTTCAAATCAGTTGCCAATCTCAATTTTTAAAAGAAATTTCCTAAAATGAAAAAAAGTGGTTTTTATACTACTATAAGCATTCAATGATTACTGTACAGTGCTTTTTCTTTCAGGTCCTTCCCATAAAGGTTATATTTTGTAGCTATATATTTCAGGATAGCTCTGCTTTGTACTAGGTACATTCCATCCATTTCAACCATTGGTACTTGTTGATACATGAGTTTTCCACCTAAAAACAAAAAGAAAAGCTGAGTCAATAGCTGATTCCCCTTGACTATGGTAGGATAATAGAATCATAATTCTGGAATCAGAAGGGATCCTTGAGGTCATCTAGATCAACTCTCTCATTTTGCAATGAAGGAAACTGAGACCCAAGAAAGTTACACGATCTATTTAATATTATATTTATTTCCTTCCCGTACTTACATAGGTGGTACATTGGAAAGCGTTCTGGACTTAGAGTTAAGAAGACCAAACTTCTTATCCTATCCCAGGCACTTGCTAGCTATGTGATTCTGGGCAAATCACTTAACCGTTTCTAATGGATCTCCATATTTCTAATCTCTGTCTTATCCAATGTCGTTCCTAATTAGTCATTTGGAAGGATGACAATTATCAAGTTGTTTTTCAATTACATCCTGTCCCTCTTCTAAAAAATTAAGTACACATTTGACATACATTGTGTTTATTTTGTATTCATATACTAATGTTTAAACCTGTGAACTTAATGACTAAGAAGTAAAAGGAAATACCTGAAAAATAACTTGGGGTCTCATGAAACCAGATTTCCCCATTTTGATTCACTAGATGATTATTTTGTAACCATATAAAATATTTTCTTTTGATTCACTAGATGATTATTTTGTAAGCAAATAAAATATTTTCTGTTTAACTTTTATAAGTAGGTATGTAGAAATGGATGATTTTCATTAAAATTAATTTATTTGCTGAATTTAAAATTTAATCCTTTTGAGACCATCCAAAAGCAAAATTGTATTTGTATGGATAACAAATATGATTTAATTCTCTAGAGACTTTTGTAGTTATTTACTAACCTTTGTCGGAGTATGATAAGCAAGGCAGTTCCCACCCTGTAGAAGTTTACAGTTCTAATGGGAAAAGGCAATACATAAAGGGGAAATAGATATCAGAAAAAATATGTTTATGGCAAAATACACCTAACAGAAACTCAAGCTGTTAGGGTCAGAATGTGAGTTCTGGTATGATGGGAATGAGGAGTATGGTCAGTGTACAGACTGCATAGTTTAAAATTGATTGGAAAGGAGAGTGGTGTCTGTTGCCAAGCAAAATAAGGCCCACCTGTCAGAACCAGGGTCCTAGAGTCAGACAGAATTCTAATGGGAACAATTCTAGTCCTGATCTCTTTAACATCTTTCATATTCCCCCTTTCAGCTCCTTTGGAACATCTATACCTGGAGCTAATTCAAATTCCACACATCTAAAACTGAACTCATCTTCTTCCATCTCCTCAACTTCGAGCTACCCCCAAAACCCCCCACATCACCACCACTGTCTGACCATCTTTCTAACTTCCTTATTTTGGGCAATGATACTATACTCTCCTGTATTACTGCTCACAACTCCAGGGCCATCCTTGAATTTTCCCTCATCTATCTCACATGTCCTATCAATCCTGTCAGTTCTGTCCCATTTCTACTACCTCATTATTCCATTACCTCAATGCCCCAAATTCAGATGCTCATCACTTTTCATCTACAAATGAAAAAATACACACATTGTGATAAAATCAGATAACTTAGGTTTTGCCAGAACCCTGGCTT
This sequence comes from Macrotis lagotis, assembly GCF_037893015.1. Lineage (NCBI taxonomy): Eukaryota > Metazoa > Chordata > Mammalia > Peramelemorphia > Peramelidae > Macrotis > Macrotis lagotis. The sequence continues at coordinate 35,371,870 of NC_133662.1, forward strand.
TGCTACTTGTGTTTTTATGACCTTGATCAACTCAATTACCCTGAACCTTGGTTTTCCCATCTGCAAAATGAGAGAGTTAGACTAGATGATCTCAGGAACTTTTTTCTCAATTTCTATGAGCCTATGACTCTCTTGTAATTACCTTCCAAGTGGTACCTCCTGACTGTTCCTCCAACATCTTTCTGATAAACAGTTGTGTTTGTGTCATCCATCTTTGCTCAAAAAGGACTCCTGAATGAAGGTCAAACCACATTCTTCCCCACCCCCCATCCAGATCCAATGACCTTTACCAATCTCATTTCATATTTGGTTTTTTTGGGGGGGATTTTTTAGGTTTTTGCAAGGCAATGGGTTTAAGTGGCTTGCCCAACACAACACAGCTAGATAATTATTAAGTGTCTGAGGCCAGATTTGAACTCAGGTACTCCTGACTCCAAGGCTGGTACTGTATCCACCAAGTCGCCTAGTGACCCCTATATTTGTTGTTGTTATTTAGTCATTTTTCAGTCACATCCAACAATTGTGACTCCATTTAGGATTTTCTTGACATTTTACAAATGAGGTAACTGAAGCAAACGGGATTAATCCTGAGACTTACTCAGGGATCACACAACTAGTAAGTGTATGAAGCCAGATTTGAATTTAGGAAGAGGAATATACCTGATCCAGGTCTGGCACTCTATCCACTATGCCACTTGGTGAAGTCAAACTCAAATAGGAAGGGATTTTTGTGGACTACATAATGTCTTAGAAAACCACAAATTAACATTATCTGAGTTGTATTTTTATTTGTTTTCTAAATCACTTACCAATTATATTCTAATCTGGTTTCCTTTTTCACTTAAGGGCAGCTTTCCAGAAATTTCACACCTCTTTGATGCTCTTCATGAATTACTTGCCAAACCCCAACACAGACTTCTGTGTCTTATTCCTAGATTGTCCTTCCCTATTATTTCTTTCTATTGGCATCCTACCCATCATGGGAAGCCAACTCAAAAACCATTTCCTCCATAGAGCCTTTTCTGATCTTCTGATTATCACAGTATTTTGTATTCCTGTGATGTAGAAATCACATTCTAATATTAGGTATATACAATTCGGAGGTAAAATTTAGGATTAAAGACTCATACGTTGAGAGCTATAGAGGTCCTTAAAGATTTTTCCCTCAATTAGACTGTAAAATTCTTGAGGGCACAATACCTGTTTTGTTTATCCTTGTGTTTTTCTGAGCTCCTTAGCTCAGGGTTCCTCAAAAACTCGTCATTTAATAAATACTTACTTAAAGAATGAAAGCTAATTCATATCATAGTGTTAGCAAATTAATACATATATATTGTCTCTGCAAAGACTTACATTTTTCAAGAATATACCTGAACAGATTAACATTCCCCACCCCTTCCCTCCAAATTTCAGATATGAGAATTATTTTTCAACAGAGGTTAGATGAGAACTTCTGGTCACATTAATATTAAATGGGCACTAAATTTAAAATCTGGTGTCCTGGGCTTGGATCTAAGTTCTGCTACCTACTAGCTATATTGCCTTGGAGAACTCATTTACCCTCTCTGACCCTTAGTTTTCTCATCTGTAAAATGGGAATAATGTATTACATATGTTATTCTATTTGTATAAGCCTTAAATTTTTACTCGGTACATTCTAAAGCTCAAGTCTGCCACAATGCCCATTCACTTTCTGGAGCTAGGTAAGTCTGCTTATTCCCTCAGTCTCCTTACTCAGTGTTACAATATTCCCAATTCCTGACTCCTGGACTCCCACAAATAATAATCACTAGCATTTAAAATTTTTTAAGTTTTCAAAGAACTTTGTATTGCATATATTATTCCATCTGAGACTCACAACTACTATCAATCATTTTAGTGAAGAGGAAATTAAGACTAAAAGTTGAGTGACTTTCTTAGGATCATACAGCAAAGTCTTGAGGAAGGATTTTAACTCTGATCTTCCTGATTCTAGGTTCATCTTTCTAGTTACTGCAACACCTGCTTTAAAGTGAAGACAGTTTATTGAGAACAAAGACTTTGTTTATAGAGAGCAAAGACTCTAAAAGCTTTCTGGAAAAAAAAAAGGAAATAAAATTTTATTAACCTTGTACCAAGAACTCTCTATGTGTTTTTAAAAATATTATCCCATTTAATTCTCACAAATCTAAAAGGCATCCCCATTTTATGTTTTTTTTCCCCTTCCTTTTGTGTGTGGAGCAATGGGGTTATGTGACTTGCCCAGTATCACACAGTAAAGTCTCTGAGGTGGGATTTGAACTCAGATTTTCCTGACTCCAGGACTGCTACTCTTTCCACTGACCCCTTCTTGTTTGTTTGTTTGCTTTTTTGACCCTTGCATTCATGGAATCACATGACCCAACTCCAACCTAACTTTTCTAGCCTTAAATCCCATCAATCTTTTACTTCAACTACTATTTCTTAATAGGAGGCAAGGACCCTTTTGTTTCAGGAGAAAAATAGTTTTACTTTCTTCCCTGATATTGGTTATTTTGAAATTCAAACCCTACCTTTGAGATTAAGAGAAGTACACTCTTGTGTACTGTCCCATATAATTCCTGTCCATTCTACAATTTATAATATATTTTTTTAACATATATAGACTCAGAGAATTTTAGGACTTCAAGGGATCTTAGAGATTTTCTGTATGTTTTCTCAGGCAAGGTAATAGTAGTTAATTGATTTTCATGGACTAGCATAGTGCTACAATAAGGCTTTGAACTCACGCTTAACGAAATTCTCAAAATCTTCAGCTGTTTCAAAAAGCTCTTCTTCATACTAGAAAGGAGAAGGACACAAGAGGATGTCAGAGCAATGCAATCATAAAATGTTAGCACTGGGAGAGACTATAGAGATTACCTAAAATAGCTAGGTGACATAATGGATAGAGCAAAGAGTAGGAGCCACAAAGACCTAAATTTAAATCCTGCCTTAAGTAACATATTTCCTAGCTGGGTAACCTTGGGCACATTTAATTTCTCTAAGCCTCAGTTTCCTGTTCTACAAAAATAAGAAGTTTGGACTAAAAGACCTCCAAGATTCCTTCCATTCTACATCAATGATTCTATGATGCTCTTATCCACTAGTTCTCAACTTTTTATTCTCAGAGTCCCCCTTTACATTCTTAATGCAATATTTTTGAGGATCCTCTCAAAGAGCTTCTGTTTATATCTTCTATCTATTGATATTTGAAACATGGATATTAAAACAGCTAAATTTAAATTAAATATATTGTAATTTATTTGAATTTAATATATTATAATTATAAAAATATTTTTAAAATTTTCATTCACTTAAAATAACAATAATAATGGAGCAGCTAGGTGACGTAGTGGATAAAGCACTGGCCCTGGAGTCAGGAGTACCTGGGTTCAAATCCAGTCTCAGACACTTAATCATTACCTAGCTGTGTGGCCTTGGGCAAGCCACTTAACGCCATTTGCCTTGCAAAAACCTTAAAAAAAATAAAAATAAAATAACAATAACAATAATATACCCATTAAATATTAAACTAATGTGTGTGTCCATATGGTACGCTCTTGAAAACTCTGCAGAGCTTTATGCCTAACCTAGGTCATAGTATAATGTAAAGAATTTTTCAATATTTAAAAAGAGGTTGTTCAAATTTACAGTAGCCACATTACACATCCATCCACAAAGTAGTTATATATAACTATATATAGAGTTATATTTTCAATCTTGTGACAGATGAGCAGAACTGAAGTCCCTTGGATCCTAGGATGCAGGCAGACTTGGAAGGTACAATGGGAATGATCTCACTTATTTGGCAGGATTGGAAACTGAATCCCAGAGAGGGAAAGTGATTTTCCAATATTAGAGCAAAGGGAGAAAAATAATTTACCACTTGAAAGATTATTACAAATTTTTCTAGTATTCAATCTAAATTATTATTGTTTAAAAGTTTAGAAACTTCACAAAGATTTTAGGAAGGTTTTATATAGATAGATAGATAGATAGATAGATAGATAGATAGATAGATATAGATATAGATATATATAGATATAAAATGAATCTGAACCTTCACCAAGTCCATAAAAATGAAGATTGTTTAAATCTCTTTAGAAACTAACACAACCTCTTTCCTTGTTATTATTCAATTCTCCAAAATGTTGAGCTTTTTAATTAATAACAACACTAAGCAATAATAATCTATTAGTGAATTAATCTAAACTTGTATCATTCTTTGTGTTAAAGCATAGAAAACTTGTTTTTTAAGAGTCATTACAGTATAGGCAAAGATCATAGAATCACAAAATGTTAAAGCTAGAAGGGACTTCAGATATAACCTAATCAATGCTTCCTTTTTACAAATGACTCTAAGTCTCAGAAATGCAAGGTTTGTCTAATGGTGTAGAGGTAACTGCTAGTTATCACCATGATTTAGACCCACATCTGCTGACTATAGGTCCAGTGAACTTTGTACTACACTCTGTTTCCATGTTCAGTAGGAGAACTCAATCAACACTTAATTATCGAGATGAATGTCACCTTCAGCTTGCTCTGGAGACTCAGTTACTGTTAAAGAAAAAAATGTTTAGACCCCCTTTTTGAAGGGAGTTATTCAGTGAGTTTCAAGTTTCTTCTCTACTAGTAAATATTTAATTAGTCTGAAGAAAAAGAATAAATCTAAGAAATAAAACATCTACCTCCACATCAGCAGCTGCCAAGAGCCAGCGCACTGATTCCATTCTGCCTCTTCCATTGAAGTAATAAAGTTTGGGCTTCCCAGCCATGATTTTTCAATTTCTGCTTTCTGAAAAACAGGAGAGAGCAAACAATCTGACTATGACCTTAATATACAAGTCGTCCTTTTCGTAATCTTCATTCCACTGGAGAAAAATGAGGAAAGTCCAAATACTAAGAGCCAATGAATTTGAGGCAAGACCCAGGAGGAAAGAAGAGGGAGGAGATTCATGTGAAGGGCAAGCTTCAGACCTCCCATTTTCTTCTAAAGACAGGGTAGCTAGGCATGATTCTGTAAATTGATCTGTAAATTGATTGAAATATATTTGGGACTTTGGGGAGTAGTAACAGATCAGTTTCACCTGGTCCACATAGAATATTTGAAATGTAAAGACAGAATTTCTTTCATTGTGTAAGAAATGTCTACCAGGATAATTTTTTATCATTATATCAAAGTTGGTCATCCAAGTCTGGATATCATGGACATATAGATAACTCCCTTTTTGACTCCAGGCGTAATTTGGGTGTGATTCAGGTTATGCAAATAAAGTTTAAGTCTTCATCTAGGCTAGGAAATTCACCATCAAAATACACAAAGCATAAATCAAATAGAAAAGTCTTCAGTTAGGACAAAGTAAATGATTTGGACCTGTGCTTTCATTTATGTAGTAAGCTCCCTGGTGAAGAAATTCCCTTCATCAACAACAGATCGCTGTTTGTTATGCTGTTTTTTAGCCTGGAACATAGAAAGGTTAAGCAATTTGCCCAGGATCATGCAGTCAGTAGGATTCAGAGGCAGAAATAGGATTCAAGTCTTCCTAAGGCTCAAGTGACTTGTCTTATCTACACACAAATGCCTCTCTTCTTCTCCAGTCGAAAAATCCATTCCAATTAAATGTATATTGTTATCTTGGCTCAATGATTAATTTCAAATAAACAAGGAAAATAGCCCTATACCTAAAGAGGTACAATTTTACACAGATTTGCACACTGCCAACTAGAAGAGAAATATTCCCTGAAAAACTACAAGCTTTTAGGGTAATGTCTCAATTGAAATAACTTTAACAATTATCTGTGCTTCTGATGTCTTACCCTATTTCTAAAGTTGTTGCAGTTTTTGTTTGGGGCTGAGATTAGAGCTCCTTCTTTAGAAGAAGTGTTAGCACTCTTTTGTGAGACTGTCCAGCTAATATCCCTGGAAATAACATCATTTTCAGTTCTTTTGTTATTCAGGGTCACAGCCAGGCTTAGTCAGTAAATAAAAGGGATTCTCACCTACTATCAAGATCTTTTTTCCCTCTGATAATATTCATCCTCTTCCTTCAAAGTAATTCTCCTAACCTCCTTGATATTTTGGTTGGGAAGAGTAAAATCTCTATCATGGCTTGGGTAGATGGTATACAAGTCATTTTAAAATTTAAAGCTTTGATAGCCCTCAAGGAGCCATTTAGCAACATTGGAAGGGCAGAGGTGGCAACTTAATTCCTGCCTTTCCTGTCACTCCATCCAAATCCCTGTCTTTCTTCACCTATGGCAATTATTTATTAATCAAAACATTTGATTAAACAAAACATCAGAAAGTTAAAGGATTGTTCCTTCCAAAATCACTCATATGTTTCTTGAACATTAGCTTCCACTCTGAAATTCTCTGATCATATATCTCTCTCTGCCTTGCAATTCTATTCTTCATTCTCATTTTGATCTTCAATCCTTTGTCAAAGTTAATAATCTTAACAGCTTATGCTGTTGGCCAAAGTCTAAATTCTCAATCTGTCATTAAAAATTATTGTTATTTCTCCTGTTAATTGCTTTTAACAATCACAGGAATATAGATGATTAAAATGTGGAAAGACCTGCCTTCTTATCTTTGTGAGAACCACATAGGTTTCTGGTTTCTGTTAAATATTAAATCAGGTATGAGATAGATAGCCATCTTCTCTATAACAAGATGGTAATGTAAGGAAGACACTGTGAGTAAATGTGTAACCGATTTACTGGTCACCAGAAATTTTAACGATCTTCTCAAATTCTCTCCCTCTCCCTCTCTCAGTCTTGCTCTCCCTCTCTCATTCACTCTGGGTCTGGGATGATAACCAGCTTATAGGTTTCTTGGTAAATCTTAGAGAATAATTCTTTGCCTTGCCTAACCATTATTGTTTATTTTCATATTATTCATATTATTATTATTACTATTATAGTTAGCACTTCTACCCTTCTGTTCTTTCCCAGATCATCACCTTGCTCTGGCTTCACAATCCTCCTTTTGCCAATAGTTCTGCTGTATGCTGTCCTTTCCTCTCTAGGACTCTTACCCCACTTAGTTTATTGTCAATATAGTCCTGCTAAATTTCAGCCTTGGATTATTCCTACCATCCACTACCTTCACTCCGACTCACATGCTCTTGAAGGAAGGAGGAAATCATGAAATCATGTTCCCAGAGTTTACTATGAATTTCTGTTACACAGTCTCAACTGGACCTCTGTAACAAGGAAATTTTTTTTTATATCTCCTTTAATCAGTTCACTATTCTATTCCCTTTTTAGCTTTTCCAAAGCTATTTTTATCATGCCTCTAACATCCCACAGCTCTCCTTTTCCCTCCCCTATCAGCTGAGAGATTTTTCTCATAATTCACTGAATAAAATTGAGATCATTCAAGGAAAGCTCCCTTTTGTTGCCACCTCCTCTCACATCAGTCTGATCCTTTTCACCAATATTTCTTTTAACTCTACAATATAAGTAAAAGAGGAACTCTTCCAAAAGCAAATCCCTCTACCTGCACAAGTGATCTCTTTCTATTCCATCTTCTCCCAGAAGATTGCTCCTCTCTCACCTCCACTCTCTTACTAATCTTTCATTCTGTCCATAGGCTACTTGTCTACCTACAAAACTAAGGAAGTTTCTACATTTTAAAATAACAGATTTGACCCACATGCTGCACTTTACTGACCCCCTAGAAAGGTCAGTGATGGTCTCAGAGAATATAATGAAACATGTACCCTTCCTCACAATGGAAAAATAGGAGGATCAAATGCCAAATGTTCTATTTGGTATTCAAAGCCCTTCCTAATCCAGCCCCTTCCTATCTTTACAGTTGTCTTATACCTTACTCCCTCCCAGGCAATGATGATGTTTACTCTACATTCTAGAGGACCCTGATGTCAGGGAGGTGATGCCAAAACAAGCACTTGAATTGGATTTGAACCTCACTTTCTCCTCTGGAGTAATCTGAATACAGTGGCCAGATATGAATCAGGATGACTGGAGATAGTTCTGGTTGTGAGGCAATCAGGGTTAAGTGACTTGCCCCGGTCACACAGCTAGTAAGTGCCTGGAACTGGATTTGAACTCATGTCCTCCTAATTTCTGGGCCAGCACTCCACTCATCTAGCTGTCCCTCCCACATACTCTTGTAGCCAATGACACCACCCACCTAAACTGTTGTGCAAACAAGACTCTCTATTTGTAGGTTCTGGGCATTTTCTCTAACTGTCTCCGCTGTCTGAAACACTTCCTCCTCTGACCAACCTGGCTTCCTTCCCTTAACTAAAACTTCACCTTCTATAGGAAGTCTTTGCCAACTCTATTACTTCTAATGCCTTCTCACTGTTAAAGGTTTTCCATTTATCCTGAACATAGCTTGCTTTGTAAAAAATTATTGTATGTTGCCTCCCTAATTAGAGGAACTCCCCAATTGTGATCTCCTTGAGCTCACAGATTAGCTTTTGATTTTTTTGTATCCCTAGTGTTTAGCACAGTGTGGCACAAAGTAGATACTTAATAAATATTGATTGATTGATGACTAGGAAAGAATCTTGCATATTTTGCCAGCCTAAGTTTCTTTATTGTAAAACAATAATTTAATCTGTTACCACAGACCAGATATACTTCAAAGAAAAGTTAAAACAAATTATTAAGTACATGTATTTTTTTTTTAAAATGAAGGCACCATCTCTAAGGCTCCTTCTAGTTTAATTCTGAGTATGATTGTAGTCTTTTGTTTTTAACCCCTCTTCCTTTAGAAATCTGTTCATTGGGAGCAGTGAGGTGGCACAGTGAATAGAGCCCCTGCCTGGAGTCAGGAGGACCTGAGTTCAAATATGACCTCAGTCACTTAATAATGATCGAGCTGTGTGGCCTTGAGCAAGTCACTTAACCCCATTGCCTTACAAAAACACAAAACCAAAAAGGAAAAGAAATCTGTCCACTGCTTATACTCCATTGTTCTCATTGACAACAAAAAAACAAGTTTCTATCAATTAAAATCCATTTGCAAGAATTTACAGCTTTCTTGGTGTGAAATTATTCTTTCAATGCAAACTTAAACTTTTATATTTAGAAGGTCTTAGTGAATAACTGTAGTTGAAAAAGAGCTGTCATAGAATGGCTAATCTGGTGATGAATCTTTCCAAATTCAATAAAATTGGTCCTTGGATGACAGATAGTCCATCACTAGACCTATATTCATCCCTTTCTCTCCATTAGCTACCATCCTAATACATGCCCTCATCTCTTCTTGCCTAGACTATAAAATCTTTCCAGTTGGATTCCCTGTCTCAATAATTCATCATCCACCCACCTGCCAAATTTATATTCTTAAAGTTCAGACATTCCCTGCTCAAGTGTTCTAGAAACCTCCAGGGGATGCATAGCCAGTCATATCTCTGGAGACCTGACTTATCAATGTGACTGGGAATTGGGATGTTTCCTCAGAATTTTTGTTTAGGCTACATTTGTATTTCCAGCATTTAATACAGACTGGCACAGATGCTTAATTAATATGTATTTTTTTAGGTTTTTGCAAGGCAAATGAGTTTAAGTGGCTTGCCCAAGGCCACACAGCTAGGTAATTATTAAGTGTCTGAGACCGGATTTGAATCCAGGTACTTCTGACTCCAGGGCCGGTGCTTTATCCATTAATTAATATGTATTGACCAACCCAATTCATCAGTCTAAGAGTGAGTCGGGATAAGGCTCCTCAGAATTTAAATACAAGGCTGTATTTGTATTTCCAGTATTTAGCACAGACTGGCATGCTGAATTAAAAGCCTTTCCAGTTTAGTAGGACCTGCCAGACCTTGAATTCTGCTGAGACTTTTGACAACTCAGGATCAACTCCATGCCACCACCAGGAGGCATCCCAGGAGAACTTTAGTAAAGCACTGCATTGTATTAATATGATCTATAATTATTTTAACAGGATTTGGCAGAGGATGTTAAAGGATGTTAAAGCTGGAAGGAACTTTAGTCCAAATTCTTCATTTCATAGATGAGAAAAATAGATGTGGATAAGTAAAGGAAGTTTCCCCAAATCCCACAATATTTGCGCCCAGGTCTGACCAACTAGACTATACTGATTTACTCGCAATGGAAAAATAGGAGGATCAAATGCCAAATGTTCTATTTGGTATTCAAAGCCCTTCATAATCCAGCCCAGAGTATGATCCAGTGTTCTTTTCACCAAACTATGCCAGGACAGTCTAAGTGGGAAAATTTGAAGGGAGCGTGGCTGTATGCAGAGCAGGGAGTTAATGGTATTTGTTTACTTGAGACTTTTCAGAGTTGACCTTTTGAATTCTGGGTTTCTCTCCTTGAATTCTTGGCTAGATCCTGTTGTACCAAGGAGATAATATAGTTGTCATATGGTAAAATACTGCCTTGAAAATTCTGCTTAAATCCATGCTCTGGGGACACATACAGTTCAGGAAGAACCATCTCAACATGATTGAATAGGATGAGTATCTCTCCACCAAATATTCTCACCCCTGCAGTTTTTCATGATTTCCTCCCATTTGCTTCTTTCTTAATGCTACTCCTCAATATCCTTTGTTGCATTATCATTCATTTTTGGCCCCTTCACAAGAACCTCAAGTCATCATCCTTGGCCATTTCATTCTTTCTCTTGGTGACCTTCATTCAATTATCAGCAGACAACTCTCAGATTTTATATCTACATATCTCTATGTATGTATGTATGAATATGTAAATACAGGAGATATATTAGGAGATAGATATACATAAACAACACACTTATGTGTATATATATCCCTCAATCCCATATATATGTATGTATGTATGTACATTTTCACTCCTCACTCTCTCTTCTTAGCTCTAGTCCTACATTACTACCTATCTACTGAGCATTTTCCAACTGGGTACCCCACAGGTATCTCAAGCTCACTATACCCAAAATGCAATGGGCTACAGGATTTTATCTTTTCGCCAAAACCCACCCATTTTGTTACTTCCCTGTTTCTATTGGGGATACCACCAGTCTTCTAAACACTCAGTTCACAAACTTGAACTAATCCTCAACTCATCACTTCCTTATCCACCCACCATCCAAACGGTTGCCAAGTCTTTTTTTGCTTTTATGTCCTCATCCCATCTCATGTTCATCTCCTTCTCTCTATCACAGGTCATCATTCTTGGTCAGTCCCTCATCACCTCTCTCACCTGGAGTTCTTCAATAGTCTCTTAATTAGAACCTGCCTTTCAGTTGCCTAGGCAATTCTCTAAGATCAGACAGTAGTTACAGACCAATCTGTTTGTGTTCTGGAGGGGGAAACTTTCCAGTCTGAGTTCCCCACACCAATGAACTCTCAAGTCCAATTTTTAAAAAAGAAAAGAAAAGAGGACAGGGTGGAAAAGAAACTGGAATCTAAGGTCTAGGACAAGTTATGGAGGATAGTTCTTTCAGTTCCCTCTTGGGGGATGAGGCAATGGGACCTAGCAGCCCTTTAGTGAGAAGTATCCAGCCCTAATCTCAAGAAAAATCATTGTATCAACACTCAAAGCAAACACTATCTTTGATTCTGACATCTAAAAACATATTAGCATTCAAAATTGTTGTGTCATCCCAAATCAGCAGACTTGAACTCTTGTAACCTGGTAGAGGAAACATCCAGATCAAGAGGATGTAGGGAAGTAAAAGCCAAGCAATAGGACCTAATACAGTGAGTAAAACCCTTTGAAATTTGATCAAAATTTACCTTTTCCTCCTTATTTTATGCTAATAACCAGCCAAGTTTGAAGCCCTAAAATTAAATCTAGGCTCTGTTGTTTATTATCTTATATAGTTTTTATCCAAATCATTTAAACTCTCCTGGTCTCAATAAGGAAGACAGACTAGATGATTGCTAAATTCTAAATTCTGTGATCTTGTGTCATATATACATATGCTATCTCTTATGATCAATCAACCAGAATTTACCTTTTTTTAATTTTTTTTTTAGGTTTTTGCAAGGCAAATAGGGTTAAGTGGCTTGCCCAAGGCCACACAGCTAGGTAATTATTAAGTGTCTGAGCCCGGATTTGGACCTAGGTACTCTTGACTCCAAGGCTGTAGCCTCCCCTATCTTTTTTTAAATGTTTATTTAAGGCAATGCAGTTAAATGACTTGAACAAGGTCACACAGTTAGGCAATTATTAAGTGTCTGAGGTCAAATTTGAACTCAGGTCCTCCTGACTTCAGGGCTGGTGCTCTATCCACTGGGCCACCTAGCTGCCCCTATTAATTATCTTCTATCTATTTTCTATTGCTGCATAGATCATTTTCCCTTTTAACCTTTTAAAAAAATAGTCAATCTGTGCCACATAGAATGGAAGCAGTGTTCAGCACAATCTAGTCCATTGCCTTTGTTTTAACAAATTCAATCTTGTAGGTTGTGTTGCCTAAGTATACCAAATTTGCCAATATGACTGTGTTTTTGGAATTCAGCTGCCTTTCTCCAAGAACAGAGGACATGGGGAAACTATTTCTTTTGGAAATCAGCTCTCATAGTACATTCATGAGAATGAGATAGGACAAGATTAATAAATGAATTAATATAAATCTTTATAACAGACCTAAATCTATTCCATAAATCAATTAAAAACAATATAATCATCGATAAAAAGTGGATTATCTAGAAATTATATCTAGAAATGAAACAACTATAAATACTTCTAATTTATAACTTCTATTCTAACAGTATTAATTAACTCCAACTTACTCCTATTCTAATTATCGTTCTTATAATCACTGATACTGATAGTTAAATGAATATTGATTAAATTGGACAGGGTTATCCAAATTATCTTCCAGAATTCCAGACCCAGTGTTCTATCTACTCTGCCACCAAGCTGCATTTATGCTACTTATAGTTTCCTATTTTTTTCCTAATTATTCTTGTTAATTAGTTGGTAAGCCCAGTTGTTTCTATGTTGCTAAAAGAATCATAGATCTTAAGAGACCCCATGACTATGCCAGTAAGGAACTAAATTGCCTGCCCAAAGTGACATAATAAGTGACACAGATGGATTTCAAATCCACATTCTCTGAATCTAAATGTAGTTCTTTCACTGTACACCGGGGCTCCTAAATTTTAGTGTCTAATCTCTACCTACTTTTCAAGCCTTAGTCAAAAAGGCACCTTCTCCAAGAAACCTTTCCTCATTCCCTTAAGGAAAAGTGATCTCTCCTTCCTCTGAGTTCCTGCATGTATTTATATTATAGGCTCTTCATGTCCTCTCTTATTTGTTCCATTGAATTATGAACTCTGTGAGATTTACACATAGTAGTAGAAGAAATAAATAAATGAAATAATGGACTTTGAGTCTGGAAAGGTCTGCTTTTGTGTCCCAACTTTGACATTTGCAAATGTAAACTACCTTTATTTGTGCCTGAGTTTCCTCATTTGTAAAATGGGAATAAACACACATGAAAATACCAACCCATAAAGTTGGATTATGTAGCCTTTTTATATAAATGTGAACTGCCAATACTACTTTGAAAGGACCTCCTTCCACCTTTCTATCCCCCTCAGTGCTTAACCTAGATCTTATACATGGTAATCATTCAAAAAGACTTCTTTTTTTGTGATAGCATCTCCTTATCTCACCCAGGCTGAAAGTGCAATGATCACTCATGGGACCAATGCCAATATTGATTGCACAGAAGCTTTACCCTGCTTCATTTTTTCTGACCTGTGACATCATGCCCTTGAACCATCATTTTAATGGTGGACTTAATGTGGCATTTTGCAGGATCACTCTTTAGCCCTACTGCAGCTCAGAACCCCTGAACTCTAATGATCCATCAGTCTCATCCAGCAGTGGGGGTCTATAGGTATGACCCACCACACCTAGGTCAATAAAACACTTGTTGAATGAATTGACCTCCATGGTGATAAAGTTCCTCAATTGCCAAAAAACTGACGCCTCCTTCCTCTTGCTGTTGAGTCATTTCTGTTATTTCTGATTTCTTATGGCCCCATTTGGGGTTTTCTTGGCAAAGATACTGGAGTGGTTGGTCATTTACTTCTGATCATTTTACAGATGAGGAAACTGAGACAAACAGGATTAAATGATTTGCCCAGGATCACACAGCTAGTCTGAGGTCAGATTTGAACTCATGAAGATGTTGTCCTAATTTCAAGCACAGGGCTCGGAAATCCACTACACCACCTTAAATTTTCTCTATGGTATTGCCCAGAGGTTCACAACTGTGGTCTTCTATGAGTCAAAGGAGCTTCCTTTGATTCATGGGTTCAGTAGCCACTTTTTTTTACTCTTAGGAGCATAAATAGTCTAAAATGAATACTAGACTGGAAAGTCCTTCCCACATTCATTCATCCAATGGACTAAATCCTAGTTCTGGCCCCAGAGCATTGGTTATGCTAATGACCTCAAAGCATCTACCTCACATTTGCCTAGTATTCTCCTAGGTGATAAAAAAGTGATTAGATTATTTTCCAGAGGTTGGTAATCAATAGAAAATTGGCCCCTGGGTCCATAGAGAGCAATGAAGGGATATTGAGAGGTTAAATATCAATGGGAGCTGAGGAGGAGAAAGAGAATTTTGTGATGTTCAGATAGCTGAGTCAGGCTTTGGATGGATGAGAGTATATTGTTATGTCCAAGTATGGCTTCCCAGCAGCTTGTGCCTAAGCTATGTTGGGGTTTGTAGCTATGTTGGGGTTATCCTGAAGGGTCTTATTTGTCTCTGGGGTTGAATCTGAGATTGAATTAAGATATGAGGGCAAGATTTAAGCAGTAGATGTCCCAGCTTGTGCAGATGAATATTCAGATTGTGTATGAGTGTGTATACCCACACATTGGTACCCTAACCTATGTCTGGAAAGCAAGCAAGCAACAAGAATCCTAAGAGATGCTATATCTGAACAGCAGAGATCTCAACCATCGCAGTAGTTTTTGCATGGAAAAAGAGAAAACCTGCATGTAAAAAAAAGCTCAGTCACTAAAAATAAATAAATAAATAAATAAATACAATATTGGAGAGAGGAAGAGAGAGAGATGGGGGGAGGGGGGGAAGGACACAGAAGGATTTCAGGGAGATCTCAGGGAGGCAAGAACTTGAAATGATTAAATTTACAATTTGCATCAATTCTTCCATAATATGTTTATTTTAACTAAGTTGTAGTACTTCATTCCAAATTATCAGCTACTTGAAAAAAACAACATTATACCAACAGAGCATTTATTGACAGACTTCACTAATGTATTGGTGTTTTCCTGAACTGCTTTATTTTTCTTTTTTATTTATTCTTTATATCAAAGAATGATTTTCTTGGTAGAGAGAAAAGGTTTATTAGAAAATAAAGGTAATATGAAAATATCAAAAAAATCTTTAAAAGGACATATCATACACCACAAAGATAGTTTTAAACTGAATCAACTTTGCATTTGATTTCAACTGTTGTTTTTAGGGGCATCATTAGTTTTATACTCATCTAACATTTTATTTTTGGTTCCCAGAGATAAGCTTCAGTTAATCACTATAATGCTGACTTTGTGCTATTGATAACAATATTGTTAAAATCTTTATACTCTCTACTTCATAGATTCATTGATTTAGAGCTTAAAAGGACTGTTAGGTCCAGGCCTATCATTTTACAGTTAAGGAAACTGAAGGCCAGGGACAAGCTATACAAGCATCAGAGACAGGATTTGAACCCTCATCTTCTAATTCATGAACTGAATCTTTGGTCCACTCTTGGCCATTACATCAGTAGAACCTTCTTCACGGTAGCCACGTAGTGGTCATCTGGTTGGGGTTTCCTCTGACTACCAGGCTGAAGGAATTTCTTAATTGTAGGGATGTTGCTAATTCTTGCTTTAAATGCCTAATTGAAGAAGAAAAAAAAACATAATTTAGAGGTGAGCTGCAAAACAATACTATATACAAGGCATATAAAAAACCTTCCTAAAAGAAAGTTGGGGGGGGCAGCTAGGTGGCGTAGTGGATAAAGCACCGGCCTTGGAGTCAGGAGTACCTGGGTTCAAATCCGGTCAAAGACAATTAATAATTACCTAGCAGTGTGGCCTTGGGCAAGTCACTTAACCCCATTTGCCTTGCAAAAAACCCCTAAAAAACAAAAAAACAAGAAAGTTGGTCCTCTGACCCAAGATATAGATAGAAATATTTGACCTAAGCAGATTGAGACACTGTGTTTGAAGGAAAAATAAGGAGATAAACCAGCTTCTCAGTTGGATATTAGTTTATCTGATTCAAAGAAATATCTACTCAAGGATACCAAGAAGAGAATAGGGTTGTGGGTTCAAAAGAGGTCAGCTAAATTTTGATGCTGCAAAAAAGCAGAGGGAAAGGTCTGAACATAGTCAGTCACTAAGCTCTTAGTAAATAATATATACTAGCCACTGTGCTAAGTACTAGGGGTACCAAAAAAAAAAAAGATTAAAAAAGCTGCTCCTGAGTTCAAGTCTACAGTCAGACACTTAATAATTAATTACCTAGCTGTGTGACCATGGGCAACCCACTTAACCCCATTGCCTTGCAAAAACCTAAAAAAAAAAAGTGCTCCACTCTCATAGAGCTCACATCCTAGCAGGAAAGATAACTGGTAGATAACTATGTAAATACAAGCTGTAAAATAATAATCATTGTTTTTTGTCTAGTCATATTTTTTTTCTAGGTTTTTGCAAGGCAAATGGGGTTAAGTGGCTTGCCCAAGGCCACACAGCTAGGTAATTATTAAATGTCTGAGGCCGGATTTGAACCCAGGTATTCCTGACTCCAGGGCTGGTGCTTTATCCACTGCTCCACCTAGCTGCCCCTGTTTAGTCATATTTTACTCTTCATTACCCCAAATGAGGGTTTCTTGGCAAAGACACTGGAATCGTTTGTCATTCCTTCTTCAGTTCATTTTACAGATGGGGAAACTGAGGCAGATAAAGTTAAATGATTTGCCCAGGGTCGCACAGCTAGTAATATCTGAACTGGATTTGAATGCAAAAAAAGGAGTCTTTTTTGACTCTAAGTCCAGAATTCTATCCTCTACTCCACCTTGCAGCCCAATAATAATAATAATAATGGCTAATATTTATATAGGGTCAACTATATGCTAGGTACTTTAAAAATATTCATTTTTCTAACGAGAAAATTGGAGGCAAACAGAGGTTAAGAGACTCATTGAGGGTTACATAGCTAGTAAGTGAATGAGTAGATTTCAGCTTAAGAAGACTCATGGTCTGGACCTCTATCCACTGAACCGTCTAGCTGTCCAATAATAATAATAATAATAATAATAATAATAATAATAATAATAATAATAATAATAATGATAGCTAACAGGGTCTACTACTAAAGTAGTGCTAGGTACTTTAAAATAGTATATTTTACAGATATATTATTTCCATTTTATGGATGAGAAAACTGAGAACAAACAGAGATTGTGTCTTGTCCAGGATGATATATCTAATAAGTGTCTAAGGTCACATCTGAACTCAAAGTTTCCTGACTCTAGGTCCAGTGTGCAATCCACTGCACCTTATTCTACCCCACTATTCTACACAGAGTAGACCGAAGGTAATCTCAGAGGGAAAACTTTTGTAAGGAGAGAGGGACCCTTAGGCCACCTTCAACAGGTCAAATTTGATATGGGTATTGGAGGAAGCCAGGGATCAGGGTAACCAAGTGATAGATAGAGGTGGATGTGGGGGGGGGGATGAATTTCTGGGAGAAAGCCAAGATAAAGTCATAGAGTTTAAAGATAGAAGAAAATGTATGGCCAAGTGGACCACTGTAACTGGGGAATAAATAAAATATGTAGAAGAATGGTCACTGCTATGAAGGGAATTCTGAGATTGCATAGTCAGTGGATAGCATGAAATACTTGGCATGATACAGAGTATGAGTGAGATGACTTTGGTAAAAGCAGCACTGACAATCTCTATAGAATATATATGTGTGTGTGTGTGTGTGTGTGTGTGTGTGTGTGTGTGCACACACACACACACACACACACACACACACACACACGTTTTGCCTAAGGTAAGTCCTTACTTTAATTAAGAAAAACACAAAACAAAATAAGCCCTTGAAAATTAACAGTGAAATTAGAAGCCCAAAGGATTTAATCCTTTATCCAGATGTCTCCAAAATAGATAGCAAAAGAAGGAAAAGTTAACGGAAACATCCAACTGGTATCCTTAAATTTCTTTTAGATACCACATGGAGTCCTAGGGATTAATTTGGATAGATCACTTCTATTTCAAACTTTTCCTGCTCCTTTTTTCAGATGTATGTTGGGAGATAGATTTCCCCCCTTCCCCCTTCTTCTCCCACACTTAATCACATACCTGTAGCAGAGGAAATTTGGAGAGAGCAGTAGCAGATAATTCTTCTACCATTAAAATAACTTCCAGCAGTTGTATGTCTGCCCAACTAAATTTGTTGCCAACCAGAAAATCCTGTCCATGGTTCTTCAAAATCTGTAGAAGGGAAAGGAAAAGACAATAGCAAAAGGATGTTGGGTAAAAATAAACTTTATCTGACCTTGGCTCAGCAGGACTAAAAGTATGTCTCATTGCTTCATTTGGATTACAGTATTTGTGTGCATGCTTTAGGCAATTAGGTGGCTCAGAAGATTGAATATTGAACTTGGAGTCAGGAAGAATTCATCTTTCTAAGTTCAAATCTGGCCTCAGACACCTATTAGTGTGAACTTGGGCAAGTCACTTAATCCTGTGCCTCAGTTTCTTTATCTGTAAAAATGAGCTGAAGAAGGAAATGACAAAACCGCTCCAGTATTTCTTTGCTAGGAAAAGCCCAAATGGGATCATAAACAATTATGTATATAGTTGTGAGAAAAGAACTGGATTCTTTGCTTGAGCTGGTTTCCTTGGTTGATACTTTAGGCCAAGGTTTAATCCTCATAAAGGCCATTGAGATAAATTGCTTCTTAGTCATGTTATCATAGATTTAGAGCTGGAAGATTTAGACCTCTCTAGCACAACTCCTTTATTAATGAGGAAATTGACGTGAGCAAGAAAAATTAAATGATTTGTCCAAAGTCACCCAGGTAATAGGTGACAGAAGCAGGACTGGAATCCTTGGCTTCTAATTCTAAAATCTATATACTGTTGTTATTCATCCTTTGTTTCCAAAAGCAACCAATGGCATCCCAGGAATGATGCCTTGATTCTCTAGTGAATTGGATTTAAGAGAAGCAGAGTTGCACAAAGTTTCTATCTTCCTAAGTTATCTAAGTTCAGTGACAAGACAAAAGTCAAGATAATTGGTGATGGTCCATCATCTTCGATGTCTGACCAAACTCCATAATGCCTTGTTCAGCCGCCTTCATGGACACTGGCACAAATTGTTCTCATTCACCCATTCCACCAGGGGAAGACATCCCCCTGATTCATCAATAGTTTGAGACCTGTTGGTTACCTCCTCTGTAATAGTCAGTACTGAGTTGTTATCCCCAAAGTGTATCCCTTTAATCAAGAAGCTCATTTCAGCCCCAAAATTGTATGGTAACCTTACAAGCAATATGAAATACTAACTCAAATATTCTTTTTAATACAAATTCAGTTGGGTGAGGGAGAGGAACTCTAGGATATTATCCTATGGAATGGTGGCAAAGACCTTGAAGGCAATGTGCCTCAGAAAGAGGAAAGGACTTGGAAAAGTGAAATGATAAGGTACTCCCCTAAGATACAGTTGATGGGGGGTGCAGTTGGAGGATAGGTTTTTATTGTTGAGTCTTTTTAGTAGTATCCAACTCTTTTTTTTCCTAGGTTTTTGCAAAGCAAATGGGGTTAAGTGGTTTGCCTAAGGCCACACAGCTAGGTAATTATTAAGTGTCTGAGACCGGATTTGAACCCAGGTACAGGCGGGTGCTTTATCCACTACACCACCTAGCTACCACAGTATCCAACTCTTTATGATGCCATTTGGAGTTTTCCTGGAAAAGATACTGAAGTATTTTACTATTTCCCTCTCCAATCTATTTAATAAATGAAGAAACTGAAGCAAACATGATTAAGTGACTTGTCCAGATAACATAGCTAGTAAGTGAATGAGGTTGAATTTGAATTTAGATCTTCTTTATTCCAAGCCCAGTATTCTATCCACTACACCACCTAGCTGCTCCTGAAAAAAAATATTACATGCTTTCAAACTTTTAAATTCATTCAAACAGTTCTGTGTATAGTATTAAAATTTTTCCTTAATATTGGCCGAAATCCATGAAGTTCTGGTCTGATATTGTCTACTCCTTCTGAGACAATATATAAATATTCTCTTCTCACACAACCTTTGATTGAATCCAGTCCAATTCAACAAACACTTCTAAATGTACACTCTATTCAAAACCTCATGCTAGATATTAAGACCGAGACAAAACTGTCCTTGTGTTCAAGGAGTTTACATTCTTCTGGGGGGAAATAACATGAACAGAAATAAGTTTGAAAAGTAAGTGTGAAGTAAATTCAAAAAGAAGAGAACCCCAAAAGGATGAGTGGGGTGGGGGGTTGATAATCACAAATGTACTAATGTAGGAAAAGGTTCTTCAATTATGCTTTTATGGAAGCCAGGGATTTTTTGAGGCAGAAATGAAGAAGCAAATGTATTTCCCCATTCTGATGGAATCTGGTAGAAAAGAATGCAATTAGGAACTAAAATGTTGCATAAAGGGAACAGTTCTCAGGCTAGTCAATCTAGAACAAAGAGTAGGTTCAAGACCAGAAAGAGAAAAGGAAATTTTCATTTCATTTTATTTTAAAAAAATTTTTAATTTATGGAATAAAGCAAACATTTCCACAGATGATTGAGGAGAAAAGGAAAAGAACCTTTAGGTTCTAAAATATTTATAACAGCACTCTGTGATGGCAAAGATTTGAAATTTGTCATGTTAGAGCAGGTGAAATCCTTGACTCACAGTCAGTTACCTTTTCAAAGACAGAAAAATAGCGGCTTTTGGCTTTCTCTACAACAAGCTCAGTCTCCTTCTCCCTTTGTTCAGGTGGTTTGAAATAAAGCATCGCAATTAAGAATATCAGGTCCATGGTGCCATCTGTATACATATCAATCCTGAAAGCAGAGCATTTCAAGTTTTACTCAAAGTTATTCTTTTGGTGCAGTTTCTATATCTACGCTAAGTCATAGGAGCATAGATTTAGAGCTGGCAAAGATTTTAGGTTCATTCCAACCCATTCATTTTATAAATGAGGAAACTGAGACACAGAGAAGTAAAATGACCTACTCAGAGACACACACATACAGGGATTGTCTGAAGCAAGATTCAAATCTAGGTTATGTCTGGCACACAGTTGGTGCTTACTGCCTTGACTAATGCACCACAGCACACTGGCAGAAATTATATTTTTCCATCTGTAATTTTTTAAAATCTCTTTATTTTAGTAATTTGGGTTAGACCTTCAGATAGACCTTGCAATAGTGTTGACATTTCCCAGGTGCTGAGAAGTGACCCTTGTTTACCAAATGCCTTTCACAACTGGCTTGCTGATGCCTCTAATTCTACATTGTTCTTTTACTGAGTAATAAAGTAGAATGATGATGAATTTGAAGATCATCAGGAACACAGGCATACATAGAACAAAGGCTAGATATACCTGACCATGACGGTTTGTCTTGGAGAGAACATCACCATCATGGTGTGAAGACAAAAGCATAGAACTTGGAGTCAAGAAAGACCTGAGTTCAAATCCTTTCTCAAATCCTACTAATTTTGTAACCCCAACAAGTCATTTAGCCTCTCTCAGTCTCAGTTTCCTCATCTGTAAAATAGAAATAATAATCATACCAACCTCACAGATTATCATGAAGATCAAATAAGATAATGCAAATAATGGGCTTTAAAATCTTAAAGTGACATAAAAAGGCTAACTATTATGAAAATCATTATCATTATGATATTTTTTATTTTAAATTTTATTTTCTTTTATTAATTTTTGTGTATGAGGTGAGCTAGGAAGTTATTGAGCTGGCTGAAACCTAACCCATGGGATGTGAAAATTTACTTAAAATAAAAGGCCAAAAAATGAATCAAGGCTTACCAAATAATTTGATTTGGTTTATTTGAAAAAATAAAAATGACTATAAGTATGTAAATCTCCCTTCTCAACCAAACCTTCTAAATATAATATAATCTGTAACTTGATTTAGTTTACATATAGAATCTGTTTTAGGGGCAGCTAGGTGGCACAGTGGATAGAGCCCAGGCCCTGGAGTCAGGAGTACCTGAGTTCAAATAGGGCCTTAGACACTTAATAATTACCTAGCTGTGTGGCCTTGGGCAAGCCACTTAACCCCATTGCCTTACAAAAAAAAATTAGTCTTTAGAATCTGCTTGATTAGGCTTGTTTGTTTAGGGATGTGTGAGATTATGATTCCATTTAAGTTTGCTCAACTTTTGTGATTTATTTATGGGATTATAAATCTTCACTGTTTAGTTTTTATAGTCTAAAAGAACGTATGAGTGCATAATATGTATTATTTCTCTGTCCATCTGATGTAATTTTGCCTATTAAAACCTCTTTATAATTCTAATTATATGCTTAATCATAATAAAACCTAAGATATTACCTCTTTAATTTCTGCAGTATTTCAGCAGCAGTGACCTATCACATGAACTCAAACTCGAGATATTTCTTACCTAACATTATCCTTTCCATCAAAAGACAAGTGCTAATGCTTATCCCTAATGTCTCCTAGAATAATAGCCCCAAGATCAATGCATGTTATTGAAAAACCTGAGTTCGTATCTGGCTGATTCCCAGTGGATGTATTTATTACCTTGGGGAAGTCACATCCCTGGGATTCAGTTACCTTATGTCTAAAATGGAGGAATTGGAGTAGATGGTATCTCAAATCCCTTTTAGTTCTAAATCCTCTGATCCTAAAATATTTCTGGTATAGATAATATATTAAGCCCCTTTAGAAAGTTTCATCTCAGTTTTCCCCTGTTTATTTGGTCCTTCCCTGGGGAACAGATTTTGATAGCAGACTCAAGAGGGAATGTGAGAATAAGAAAGAATGTGAGAAAATTGGGAACTTATAGAGTACAAGAAGAAGTGTACTAAGGCTAGGGAAAAGACCCAGAAAGAAGAAGAGAAAACAATAAAGAAAAACTGTTCCCATTTTTGAATTCTCCTTAGGGTCAGTTTCCCAGTTGAGAAATTACCAAAAATATGAACAAGCACTTTTTAAGGAAAGATATCCAAGCTATTAGTAGTCATATGAAAAAATATACCAAACCACAAATAAATCTGAGAAATGCACATTAAAATACATCTGAGATTTTAGTTCCCACCAGTAAGATTGACAATATAGACAAAAAGGGCAAAAGACAAGGGGAAAATAGGTTTGCTAATCCACTGTTGGTGATGTTATGGTTATTTCAGTACTTCTGGAAAGAAGTTTGAAATTATGCCCCAAAGTTACTACTGCACATAGCATTTGACCCAGCAATCCCATGACTAGACCTATATTCAAAGAGATCAAAAGAAAGACCCATATTTATATCAGTACTTTTTGTGGTGACAAAGAGCTGGTAACTAAAGGAAATGATATTACTAGGGAATGATAAAGATGAAAAACATGGAGTCAGAGAAATCAGAGAAGAATAATAGGAACTGATTGAAAGGAAAGTAAACAGAACCAGAAGAAAAATTATTCAATAATGACAAAATTGTAAAGAAAACAACTTTGAAAGACTTCCAAACTCTGGTCAACACATCAACCATGAATCCAGAAGATCAGTAGTGAATGATACCTCCTGACAGAGATGTGATGGTTTAAATATACAGAATAAGATATCTTTAGGGGCATGATCATTATAAGAATTTGTTTTGCTTGTTTATTCTTATTTGTTACAAGGACTTTATTTTTTTTAACTGAAAAAGAATCAACTTAAAAAATTTCTCTAAGGACAGTCTAGTCTCTGTCATTATCTGACCCACCCTCTTTCTCTTCTAAAAGGTTGACTTCTTCCCAAAGGTTATATCAGAATAGGTTCTCTATTATGGGAAACTTATAGTGGGTCAAAATCAGGTAAGGAAAGAGTTGATACTGTACAATGCTGTTTCTTTCAGGTCTTTCCCATACAGCTTGTATTTAGCAGCCAAGTAGCTAAGAATGGCCCGGGTTTGGGTGAGTTTCATCCCATCTATTTCAACCAAAGGTACTTGCTCAAAGAGGAGAAATCCATCTGTGGAATAAAAAAAAAAGACAAGTTCATTCAATCTCCTTTCCTGGTCATAAGAACTCTTAAAGAAATACATTTGTTATTATCTGACCTAAAGATCACGAGTTAGGATTTTCTATAAAGATTCAGCTATAATTTTCTTAAGGAACACAGTTATTTCATTACCTGTGCCTAGATGAATAAACACTGTAATTAAAAAAACGTTGTACATAGCTAAAATGAAAATGTTTTGCATGACTACACAAGCATAATCTATATCAAATTGCTTGCCTTCTCAGTAAGGGGTAAGGGGAGGGAGGAACAGAATTTGGAACTCAAAATTTTCAAAAATTGAATGTTAAGAACTGTTAACATGTAAAATTGGGGACAATAAAATATTAAATACATTTATTTTGTTTGTTTTTGCAAGGCAATGGGGTTAAGTAACTTTCCCAAGATCATACAGCTAAGTAATTATTAAATGTCTGGTGTCAAATTTGAACTCATGTCCTCCTAACTCCAGGACTTGTACTCTCTATCCACTGTGTCACCTAGCTGCCCCCATATTAAATTCATTTTCAAAAAAGTAAACCAGGGGTAGCTAGGTGGCTCAGTGATAAAGCACCGACTTTGGAGTCAGGAGTACCTGGGTTCAAATCCGGTCTCAGACACTTAATAATTACCTAGCTGTGTGGCCTTGGGCAAGCCGCTTAACCCCATTTGCCTTGCAAAAACCCCATTTGCCTTGCAAAAACCTAAAAAAAAAAAAAAGTAAACCAAAAAACTTCTAAAAAATAAAGTTGCAAAAATGGTTTTCTATTCATGTTTAGCAGAAAAAAATAAAATAACAATCTGACCAAGAGTAGAAGCCAGTAGTCACCAATATGTCCTTAGTAATGGGTTGTGATCCCCCCCAAGTTTTAATGATTATTAATTTCTCAAGAGAAAAGAATAGAAAGAGATCCAAATAAGGGATTAGCTGACCTGAGTTCTAGTTCTACTTTACCATTAACTGGCTCTGTGATCTTGGGCATATCTCTTAACCTAAGATGCATAGATTTGTTTTTAAAATATTTTAATAATTGTGTTTCAATATAATTGACTTTCTTTATAATCCTAAGTATTTTATTTTATGGATTTAAAGACATAATTCTGAGGAGTCTATAGATTTCACTGGACTGCCAAAAGGGTTCATGATTCACAAAAAAAAAATCCATTAACAATGTCTAGTTTGTTATTGTTTTTTAATTGTTCAATTATTATATTCACTTCTTTGTGACCCAGTGGATCATGGCACTAAACTATTCTCTCCTAGGCTATTTCTTGAAATAGTCTCTAAAACTATTTCCAGTTCTATCAAATGTTCAGCATGCAGAAAGAGCACTCCAGTCAGAAGACTGGACTTGCTCTTATGAACCTCAGAAAGTTATTTAACTTCCTGAGGTCTCACTTTCCTCATTTGTAAAATAATGGGACTGAAATAGCCTCTGATGGCTTCCCAGATCTCAATCTATGATGCTACCATAGCAAAGGGGTATTTAAATTAGCATCCTCTTGTGTCTCCACATAATAACACCATCTTAGGCCTTTGAAAGGCCGCATCCCATCCCCCATTTCCTTATTTATTTTTCTAACTACAAGTAATGGTATTTTTCAACAATATTTTTTTATATTTTTTCCCGCTCCCCCAAACCCAACAGAACACAATGTAATATAGGCTCTACATCTATAATCATGCCAAACACAGATCCATATCAATCATGTTATAAAAGAAAGATCACATCCAAACAGAAGAAAAATAATTAGGGAGGAAAAACAACATAATTCATAAGACACTTTTTTTTAATTGAAGATAGTAAATGGTCTGCATTTAAACTCCACAGTTCCTTTTCTGAATATGGATGATATTCTCCATCACAACTCTTTTAGTATTGTCTTTGAGTATTATAATGATGAAAGAAGTCCATCATAGTTGATCATCAATCCATGTTACTGTTAGTATGTATAATGTTCTTCTGTTTCTGCTCATTTCATTTAGCATCAGTTCATATGCAAGTCTTTCCAGGCTATTCTGAAGTCTTGTCCCTCATGATTTCTTATAGAACAATAATGTTCCATCACATTCATATACCACAATGTGTTCACCATTTCGCAAATGGTGGACATCCGTTGAATTTCCAATTTTTTGTCACAATGAAAAGAGCTGCTATAAATAACATGTGGGTTTTCATCCTTTTTCATGATTTCTTGGGGATACAGGCCTAATAGTGGTATTGCTAGATCTATATATAGCTCCAAATTGCTCTCTCCAGAAAGGTTGGATCAGTCACAACTCCACCACCAATACTTTAGTGTCCCAGTTTTCCCACATCCCCTCCAACACTGATCATTTTCCTTTTTAGTTATATTGACCAATCTGAGAGATATGAGGTGGTACTTTAGAATTGTTTTAATTTGTTTGTTCTCCTACTTGGCTTATGATATCACCCTTTATGTCTAAATCCTGTACCTATTTCAACCTTATCTGGTATAAGGTGTGAGATATTGGTCTATGCCTAGTTTCTGCCAAACTATCTTTCAGTTTTCTTAACAGATTTTAATCAAGGAATGAGTTCTTATCCCAGAATCTGGAATCTTTGGGTTTATCAAGCAACAGATTACTATAGTCATATACTACTATTTCTCTTGCATCTAATCTATTCCACTTATCTACCACTCTATTTCTAAGCCAGTAGCAAACATTTTGTTGACAGATGCTTTATAATATAATTTTAGATTTGGTATACCTAGGCCACCTTCCTTGGCATTTTTTCATTAATTCCACAGGGGGTATATTATTTTTAATGTATTTAGTATAATTCAATTTAATGTGTCTATGTATTCCATCTCAAATGTCAGACTCTGAAAAGAAGTAGGCAATTTAATTAAACATTTATTAAGCACCTATAGTTTGCAAGGGCCAGTTCTAAGCAATAATGAAAAAGAGGAAAAAATAAATATGTTCTTACTCCCAGGAGCTTAGTAGAGGGATATGACATATATACAGATAAGTAACAGAAGTGATTGGGAAGAAATGAAAAGATAGAAAAGGAGATGAAAATGTTAGGATGAGGATTATGGAGTTTGAACAAAGACCAAAGACTGTTGCTTTTAATTTAAAAAAAACTTTATCATATGTAATTTTGCTATCTCTTCTACTTTATTTTTTTTCCCTTAAGGATATGATCTCTCTCTCATCACATTCAGCTTAGATCAATTCCAATATCATGGAAACAATGTAAAGACTAACATAACAGACTGTCTTCTGTGGGGGGGGGGGCAAGATTAGGGGAAAAATTGTAAAACTCAAAATAAATAAACAAATTTTTTTAAAAAAGAAAAGGTTAGGGAGGTCAAAGGAAAAAAGATTTCTATGTTGGTATCTCTGATTTCAATTCATCAAATTAAGTTTCTGTAAGATGAAAATGTGTCTTATAGATTGAGGGCAAAGCTTGCAAAAAGGAAATTCTGAGTGCATATTTCACCCTTGAAACAAACAGTTTTAAGATCATGGACAATTAACTTAAACCTCTCAGCATCTTCTATTAGAATAGGAATCCTTAATCTCTCTCTCTCTCTCTCTCTCTCTCTCTCTGTGTGTGTGTGTATGTGTGTATGTGTGTGTGATGTGTGTGTGTGTGTGTGTGTGTGTGTGTGTGTGTGTGTGTGTGTGTGTGATGGACTTCTTTGTCAGTCTGATAAAACATATGGACCTTTTCTCAGAATAATCTTTTTTTAATGCATAAAATTAAATATATAGGATCACAAAGGAATCCAGCTAGGTGGTACAATAGATAGACTACTGGAATTCAAATCAGGAAGATTCATCTTCATGAGTTCAAATCCAATCTCAAATACTTTCTAGTTGTATGACCCTGAGAAAGTCATTTGACTTTGTTTCAGTTTTCTCCTGTAACATGAGCTGGAGAAGAAAATGGCAAATCACTCCATTATCTTTACTAAGAAAATCCCAAATGGAGTCATTAAGAATCAAACAGGGGCAGCTAGGTGGCGTAGTGGATAAAGCACTGGTCTTGGAGTCAGGAGTACCTGGGTTCAAATCCGGTCTCAGACACTTAATAATTACCTAGCTGTATGGCCTTGGGCAAGCCACTTAACCCCACTTGCCTTGCAAAAACCTAAGGAAAAAAAAAAAAGAATCAAACAGAACTGAAATGATTCAACAACAGTTACAAATCAAATCTTAAAAGCATTAAATAAGTGTAAGTTTTTTATGGTTTTATCAGAGAGGGAAGGGCATAAATTTGTCCATAAGCAATCGAAGAAGGAGGATACTAAGAAAGGAGCAGTATCGGGGATAGAAAAATAATACCTCACACTAACATGTACTGTACAAAGTGCTTTCAAACACATTATCTCACTTTAACTAGTCAACCCTGTGAGGTTAGGTAGCAATTATTATGCTTCAGATGAGGAGAATTCCTGTCTTGCCCAACACAAGACATCAGATACTGATCTGTTAGAAGTAAATCAACCTTAAGGAAGCCAGTAGGCTCAAATAATTGTATTATGTATTAAAACTCAATTTTCTATCTTTTCATAGGATTCTGAGGCTTATACACATACTTTCCAGATCAACTGCTTTAACAGAATTTAATTCTGTTCATTCACTGAGCTAGCTAGACTCAGCTCTACAATACACCAAATCAATCATATTATTGTTCAATGGTTCCAGTCATGTCTGATTCTCCATGACCATATTTGAGGTTTGGAGTGATTTGCCCTTGTCTTCTCCAGCTCATTTTACAGATAAGGAGACTAAGGCAGACAAGGTTAGATGACTTGCCTAGGATCACATAACTAGTAAGTGTCCAAAGAAAGATCTGAAATCAAGTCTTCTCCAGATCAAACACCCAATGGGCTCCTAGTAGCCCTTTCATCATATAGACAAGGTCATTATACAATTGTCATATATAGTGTTACAGAGTGGAAACTAGTATAAAGCAGTTAAAGTTGTACTTTGGTTACCAGTATCCTACCTGTTCCCTACCCTGAGCCCTACACATTTCTATAGTTTCACTGATTACTTGATCCCTCTTCCAGGTCCTGGACTCCTAAGCTTAAGGGTCTTATCTCATAATAAATAAAGCACTGAAATTGAATTCAGGACAACCTAAGTTCAAATTTTGCCTTGGACACTTAACTATTATGTGACCCTAAACAAATAATTTAATGTCTCTCAATCTCAGTTTTCTTACCTGATAAATAATCTTGCTCTTATCTGAGGGTAATAATCTCACCTTCCTCAGAAGATTATTTTGAGGACCAAATGAGATCATATGTGGAAAACTCACTTTGCAAATTTTAAAGTGATCTATATTGTGCTCTTCTCTCACTAGAGATGGGCCATATACCAAGACCATCTGACCAGAAGACCCATGACAAACTGGAACTTATATCCCATAAGTATCAAAATCAGCTTTCCACTGGTCATATGGGTTATCACCAACCCCTAAATAGTAAACACAATACAGGTTCTCTCTAGTTGCTATCTCCCTCTACCCTTCCATTCTTCACTCCTG
The DNA here is from genome assembly GCF_037893015.1 of Macrotis lagotis. Classification (NCBI taxonomy): domain Eukaryota; kingdom Metazoa; phylum Chordata; class Mammalia; order Peramelemorphia; family Peramelidae; genus Macrotis; species Macrotis lagotis. The sequence continues at coordinate 35,401,631 of NC_133662.1, forward strand.
GAGCCTTCCTTTCTTGTGTAAAAGTGGAACAATCACTAGATTTTAGTCAGAGTCTTTAAGTTTAAATTTTGATTCTGCTATTTACTACCTGTTTGACCTTGGGCAAGTCCCATCCCTCCTGCCTGGGTCTCAGCTAGGTGGCACAGTGGATAGAGTCTCAGACACTGACTAGTTGTCTGACCCTGTGCAAGTCATTTAATCTCTGCCTGCTTTGGTTTCTTCATCTATAAAATGAAGATTATTACACTGCTTAGCTTCCAGGGTTGTTATGAAGCACAAATGAGATATTTTTAAAAGTCTTTGGAACATAGTAGATGCTTAAATACTTCCTTCCTTCCCTTGCCATCCTCACTATTCTTCTCCTCCCAAGTCTCCTCATCTATAAAATGAAGAGATTGAGATTGGATTAGATGACCTGCAGGATCTTTTGCAGGTCTAGATTCATGATTCTATGAACTTTCCTGACCCTGGGTGAATCACTTATCTTATGTGGACCTCACTTACCTCATCTGTAAAATGAGAAGGTTGGAAGAGACAGCTTCCAAGGTCCCTTACGGTCCTAGATCTGTGACCTTATGATTCTGTCCACCTACATGATCTTAGTAAGTTGCAATAACATCATCATCATCATCATCATCATCATTGCTAACATTTCTATAGTGTCTACAGGCACCACATAAAGAGTTACAATTATCTTATTTGATCCTCATCAGAACCCTGGGAGGGAGGTGTTATCATTATTCCCATTTTACAGATGAGGAAACTGAGACACTTAAGTGAAACATTATCTGAGACTGTATCTGAAATCAGGTTTTCTTGACCACACCTGGCTCAGGCATGACTAGGTGACCTCTGAGGGTCCATCTTGCTCTAATGCTTCTCTGTTTCTTCTCATACTTCTATTGTTCACTGAAACTAGCCTTCTTCTAAAGAAACCACATACTTGATCGAAGGTTGGTTTCTCCTTTTATTAAAACATTCTGACATATGACACAAAACTTGTTTCTCACTGCTTCTTTCAGAAAAATATTTCCTTTGCTAGGTGGCACAGTGGATAGAGTACTGGCCTTGGCATAAGGAGGATAGGAGTTTGAATCTGACACTTACTAGCTATATGTCCTTGAGCAAGTCATTTAACCCTATTACCTCACATCCAGGACCATCTCCAGTCAATCCTAATTCATATCTGACCACTGGACTCCAGATGGCTCTGGAGGAGAAAGTAAGGTTGGTGACCTAGCACAACACCTCATATCTAATTTACATGCCTGTCATGGCATTATCTCCCTGATGTCTTAGTCTTCTTTGTGAACAAAGGATAAACAGTATCCTCTGCTCTCATCATACAGAAACCAACTATTCTTTAAAATTCTCTTTATCCTGTCCAGATTCTTGTTGCCGTCATCTCTGACCCTGCCCCATTCCCATCCAGACTGAAAGATTAGGCCTGTTTCAGTCTTCTCCCATCTGGTCTTTGTCCCTTCATATACTCTGGTATCCCAACTGAGGTCTCCAAATGACCTCAATCATAGTCAAATCTCAGAACACCTTCAGGTGGTAGAATTATCCATTACCTATCCATCTGTTTTACCAGCTGATATTTAGTCAGGATGCCAAACAAAGAAGTATTCCCAATACTGTTAAGCTTAGGTATAAGGTCTTGAGCTTCAAGCATGTCCTGGGATGATGGCCTCACCTACCATTATAGAGAGAAGGAAAGATAGGTCAAGATCAGACACAGCAATATATGGACAGAATAGTAGAACAACCAGCTCCTTCTAGAAGCTCTCAAAATAGAGTAAACATCCTGTTACTTGGTGGTTTTACTTAATGGCATATAATGTTTTCAGTTCCACAAAAAACTACTCTTCTACAAAGATCTACAGATGTGCTTAGGGTCAGACATGAGTTGGAGGATGAGGAGAATAGGAGTGGGGAGTAGTGTGTGAAAAACTGAGGAAGGTGAGCTTCCAGGCTTCCCTCATCACCCCTACCAGCCCCCCAGGGCTGACCCTGAGGTCTCATCAACCCCAGCTGCACTGGAAACACCAACTACATTCCTTTTCTCTCATTTATTTCTCCTGAAGAAAAATTCCAGGACAGCAAGCTGTGGTGGGGAGGGGTGTGCAGAGAGGCTTGGGTCAGGCAAAAAGAAGACCTTCATTTGGCAAGGGAAAGAATGGTACTAAACTTTGTTGTTCTTAGTATCTGAAAGATTATTTAGCGCAATCAGCACACCAAGGCCAAGGCCCCTACCCCAAGGAGAGGTTTTTGAGTACAAACAAGAGATAATATGACTGTGAATAAGTATTTCAATAATTTAGATAGAAATATTTTTGAGGATATAATCAAAATAACTTGATTAGGTAAATTGAGTTTGGAGATGGCGTAGATTAGGGTCAGGAAAGAGAAAAGTCCAAAGTTTAAGTCTGGGTGGCCAAGAACATTAAAACTTGAAACTTTATGTACAGTTCCCTCATTTTACAACCGAAGACCTAAGAGAAGGCATAATTATACCTACCCTTTAGAAAATTCAATATGACGGCTAAATGGAGGATGAATAGGAGAGGGGAGAGACTTGAGAATGAGAGTCCAACCAACAGACTACTGAAAAAGTCAAGGAATGAGTTGATAAGGGCTTGCACCAGGATGGTGGCAATTTCAGGGCAGAGAAGTGGGAGGGCACTATATGAGAGATGTTATGAAGGCCAAATCCATGAGTCTTGGAAACAGGTTGGAAATAAGAGTTGAGAGAGAGTAAGGACAAAGATGAGACTTAGAATGAAAGCCTGGGGGAACTGAGAAGATGGTGATATCCTCCATACTAATGGAAAAATTCAGGAGAAGGGAGGTTTGGGGTAAACGATAAGTGCAGATTTGGACATGTAGTGCTTAATATGTCTTCAGGATATATAGTTTGAGATGTCCAATAAAGAGTTGGAGATGGGAATTAGAGACTGTACTGTCACCTATTATTGAATAGGCCTAATAATTAGATCTGAGAATCATCTGCAGAGAGAAGACATTTGAATCCATAGAGATTGATGAGATCTCCAAATAAAATAGTAGAAGAGACAAAGAAAAAAGGATCCAGGATAGAATACTGGGGCCACTGAGGACTCTGGAATTCAAACTTAGCTCATGTTATGGCAAATACAGACCCTAATATTTTATGCTTTTAAAAATATATTTTCAATGATTAATTTAAAATTGGCATCAAATATGAATAATTCAGCTTGCAAAAACAAAAAATTAAATTAGAAATTATGAATTTCTATTTCATAATTTTTTCCAAAAGTATATATTAAACACAGGAAGGACAAATTTGCCCTGTTTGCTTGTGACCCTTTTTAAACTATTTTGAGTCTTATGTGGATTTTTTAATTGAAGCTTTTTTCTTTCTTTTAATTTTTCTAATCATTACCTCCTGACTTCTCCCCATCCTCTAATACACACACACATACACACATGCAAACTACACACAAACATACACACACATATGTATAGTTTCTTTTGAAGTACAATATCAATGTTTGAGAAATTCCTGTATAGAAAGGGGTCCCTGACATCCTTCTGGGCCCTGAGAAATTCCTTAGAAATATAACTTTGGCTAGGTGCCTTTAGGTCTGAAGATAGTCTGATAGGCCCCAAGGGGTCATGGTTATACCATAAAATTGTCTAAAGATTTACAAAGCACCCTTGTTAGCCTAATTGTCTTGCTGTATCTGTTAAATTCCAGGACTGCCTCCCCCTTTCCCAGATGCAGCTGGAACCATAAGATAGTAAATTCCTGACTCCCTCCATCTCAGAAAATGTGTTCAATCATTACACAAAGACCCTGACACCTTCTCACCCTTATCTATATGGAACCCTATGTTTACATATGTATATGTCAAGATAATATATCTAACTGCTGTCTTTGCTTTTCTGTATTTTGCTTGCTCTCAGTACCCCACCCCCCAAAACACTATAAAAACCCTATCCCCTGAATACTTAGGTACTGTCTGATTTGGGTACTCAATCCCCAGATAGTCCCCCGGAATAAAGATCTCCTTATCAAATTCTGGTCTCTGTCTCGCTCTTTGGGTACAACACTTTGAAGATTCATAAATATAAACAAGGCCATGGATGTGTTAGTGGGACACCATAAACTTGACTACTTTAGTAATATGTTTTTCTAAAAGTCTGAGCCTATGCAGTCTCACAGATCTGAAGTTACACATCCTTCCAAGTCAGGGAAAGCTGAGTTAAAGAGAACAATGAAACATAGCACATCCTGGCTCCATATTGATTTGATTGATTGTGCGGTTTGGGATGTCCTATTACTAAAAACTGGTAATCTGAGTGGCCTAGCAATAGTGAGGTCTGTCTATTGCTCCCCATGGCTGGACTTTCAAAGTGACTCAGCACTGAGGTCCTCATTGTACATATAGGTCTTTTGTTAAAATAATCTCCTAAACTGGAAAGGCTATAATCCTTTCACAATAATCTTTGGCATGTTGCTAAGGCCCTGGCACAGCTGGCCCAGTCACATCCGTGGAGGGAAATCTGAGTGTGGGGTTGGTATAGTTATGGTCTGGTCATATTGGGGTGTTTCTATTCTGAGTGCATTCCTTACAAATGGGTTTGCCCATTTGGAATATGTCACCATGCAACTCTAGCAGCACAATTATAAGACAAAGCAGAATTTCACTTTATTTTTTGATGTCTGTGAGAAACAAATTGAGGATCATGATTTTGTGATCAACAGATTAGAGAAAAGCCAGGGTCCATTCAAGGTTGGGTTTACAATTACTGTTTGTGTATAAGGATTTAATGAGATCACTGAGTTGGAAGTGACCTCAGGAACAATTTAATTCAATCCCCTCATTGTACAGATAATGAAACTGAGGCTGAGAAAGTTTAAATGTCTTTACCAAGGTTGCTAAGGTAGGAAGAGGCAGAGCTGGGATTTGAACCCAGGTCCCTTGGTTGTCCCTTCCAGCTTTCTTTGTCCTGAACCTACTGGTAGTCAAGAAACAAAAGGCACAGTGGAACCTCTTCTTCCTCTACCTTTCAGTCAATTATGTGACTATTAACAATGTGGTCTGCCTACCTGTCACCTGTTACTTTTACAAAAGATGCTGTCAATATAGATCATTCCCATAAAATTTCTTATTAAAAAATAAAAATGGGCAACATGTGGTGAATAGAAAGTCGACCTTAGATTGAGGAAGACCTGGTTCAAGTCCTACCTCTGATGTATACTGGCTGTCTGAGTTGGGCAAATCATTTAATCTTTCAGTGCCCCTAGACAATCCTCTAAAACTAAAAATTGTAAAATTGATGCCAATCTGCATTAGTATAAGTTTTCCTTCATTAAAGGTTCACCATGTATCAATCACATCATAGTGGACCTAGTGCCCTCCCCCCCCAAAAAAAATTAGGTCTGTGGCTTGAGTCATTGACATTTTTTGGTCACTTTTTTGGGGGGAGGGAGGAGAGAGTAACAATAAGGAATGAAATATTTTCTAAGATTTTGGTATCCTTTTTTATTTATTTTTATTATTGGTATTTTTGTCTTCCCAGCCCCTTTTAGGATATCTTGAATACATTAGCTAAAATGTTCAAAGGTATTTTCCATCTATCTGTATAGCTGGGCGGTGATGTTCTCTGTCAAGGACCGTAATTCAACCTCCTCTAAAACTAAGCCTTCCAAGAAGCAAAATTACTGCAACTGTTCTTTCTCAACAGCTGCAAAAGGCAATGACAAATTAGACCACCAACTCTCCCCATTCATCTCCCTGCAAAATTACTAAGCAACATCTCCAAGATATATGAATAGGAAGGAATCCAAAAGACTGAGGATTTTTTTACAGGGTGGGCTTATATATCAAGCAGAAACTCATTTCTTTTTCTTTATTAATCAAGATATATCATAAAAAAGCCAGCCAGGTGTCACAGTGGATATAGATAGAGCACCAGGCCTAGAGTTAGGATGACCTGAGTTCAAATGTGACCTCAGACGTTAACTGTTTGACTCTGGGCAAGTCACTTAACCCCTGTTTGTCTTAGTTTCCTCATCTGAAAATGAGCTGGAGAAGAAATGGCAAACCACTCTATTGTCTTTGCCAAAAAAAACCCAAATGGGGTCACAAGGAGTCAGATACAACTAAATGACTGTCCAAATATTTTGAAGACACCCTGCTTCCCATAGTTGAATTCTAGCAAGAAGGCTGTGCCCTGAGCACTCTGGATGATCTCACCCTCTGGCAAAGTGTGTTGCTTTGACTGACACAGGTATTCACGGGGATTTATGTTCTTATCTCCTCCTATTTCCCAAGGTCCTAGGAGCCAACATCCATCACATCTCTTGACATGCTCACAATCCCTGTTTATTGGAGCTGCCAAGTGAACCTAACCAGGTCTGTACTCCAGTTCCTCCCACACTAACTCTGGTTACCCTACTGTGAGACTATCAACTTGGAAATTATTACCATGGGATCTAGGAACACCTGCATTGTATATATGTAAGCCTGCAGTGACATACTAATTAATTCTGCACTTATTGGCAGCTAGGTGTCACAACAGAGAGTTAGGACCACCATAGTTCAAATGAGGCCTCAACACTTCCTAACTGTGAGCCTGGGCAAGTCACAGCCCTGTTTACCTCAGTTTCCTCATATGTAAAATGAGCTGGAGAAGGAAATGGCAAACTACTCCAATATTTTCGTCAAGAAAATCCTAAATGGGGGTCACAAAGAGTTGGATACAATTGAAAAATGGACAATATCACACAAAGAAATAGTACCAACTGTTAGAGAAAGCATAACTCTTAAGCTATTCTCAACAATAACAACAAAAAAGTATTACTTGAATTGTTAAACCCAGAGAATCGCTGTCACTCATCTAGTGAAAGAGGAAAGCCCTGCCTGAGATCCAGTTTGGAGACCTCTTCCCTACTTCAGGAATATGCTGCCCTGGAGTATCCTATACTACATCAATTCTAAGCTTCTCTAGAAGACACAGAGTAGATAACTTATTGCAGACCAATAAAATGACAACTAGACCCTCTGACTAGAAGAAGGAGGCTCAAACTTTTCTGACTTTTCCAGTCCACATAGGTCTTTTCTTTCTCTGAATTCCTAGAAACATTCTGAATCTGAATTATGCAGAATAATGCTTATATATAGAAAGTGGTAGTGGAGAATAGTGAAAAAAATTAAAGTAAAATGAGAGAATAAACTTTTCATAACTAATGTTATAAGAACAATAACTAAGTGAATAATAGTGGGGGTCATAAAAGACAAAATAGATTATTTGGATAATATGCAATTTTTTAAAATTGTGCACGAACAAAATTAGTGCAACTATAATAATAGAAACTATCAAATGGTAAAAAATTGCATTAGATATTTCAGATAAATTTTTATATATGATACAAAAGGATTTAACAAAAACATATAATTAAAAGCATTCCCTAATAGATCACTAGATAGGAATAATTTTTTAAAAGATTAGATCATCAACAACCATATAAATGTCTTCCAAATCACTAAATAAAAGAATATTAAAACAACTTTGAGGTTTTGTCTCATACCCACCAATTTGACAAGGATTTTTAAGGATGGAAATGATGTTTGTAGACACATCAACCCATTCTGGAAAGCAATTTGGAAATAATTATGTGAGAAAACTTACCAAACTGTTCATACCTTTGACCCAGTGATTCAACTACTGAGCATCTACCACAAAGAAATCAAAGACACAAAGACAAATCCAATATTCATGGTAGAACTTTGAGTTCCAAGGAACTAGAAAGAAAGCAGGTGCCTATAAGATGGGATAAGGGCAGCTAGGTGGAACAGTGCCAGGCATGGAATCAGGAAGATTCATCTTCTTGATGTCAAATCTTATCTCAAACGCTTAAGCTGAGTGACCCTGAGTCAGTCATTTAACCCTGTTTGCCCCAGTTTCCTTACCTATAAAATGACGTGGAGAAGAAATTGAAAAAGCATTCTAATATCTCTACCAAGAACCCCCAATGGGAGTCACAAAAAGAGTCAGACACAACTGAAAACAATGACTGAACAATATCAGATGATGAAAGGATGAATAAATTATGGCTTAAAAATGCAATGGAATATTCTAGTGCATCATACAAAAAGTAAATATGAGAAATTCATAGAAATTTAAGTAGACCTGTATGAACTGAGGCAGAAATAAAAATAAAAAAAAACAAGAAAACAATATATAAGTATACAATGGTACAAACAAAAAGAATACTAAAAAGACAACTGAACTCTAAGACAATGACCAATCTTGACTCTAGAGGAGTGATGAAAAAACATACATACCTCTTTTCTCTTGTACAGAGGTAGAAATTGAAATGGATTTTGGAGTCAGAGGACCTAGGTCTCAATATTGTATCTATAACTACTTTGTGAACATTTACCCTTTCTGGGTCTCAGCATTATCAAATGTAAAAGGAAAGTTGGAGGGACCTTCCAGTTCTGCACTGATATCCCAAATTAAGGTAAGGAATCACATGATTAGAATATTACATACACAATAAGATGAAATCATTATTATCTTGTTTTGTTTGATTTTCTTTGTTTCTGCAGGGTAGGGAATGTCTATGGTGTAAAAATGAAAGATAATAAAACTATTTTCAAAACTAAGAACACTAAACAGAACCTGAAAACCAAAGTTTCAGTTTATCATTTACTAATTTTGGGATCTTGTACAGGTTACTTAGTCTCTATGAATCCCCATTTCTTTATCTACAAAATGTAGAAAACAGAGAGGCAGCATGACAGTGATTATAGTGCTTGAATAGAATTCAAGAAAACCTGTATTCCAATTTCTTCCTCAAATACTTGGGAGAAGTGTGATCCTGAGGAAATTCACTTGAGTGTCAGTGTCCTCATCTATAAAATGGGAATAATAACAGAGGCCCCTCTCCCCAGGACTGCTGTAAGGAGCAAATGAGATAACTACCATATATAAGCACTTTGTAAACTTTATAGTGCTATATAAATGCTAGGAATTGTTTTTCTACCTCACAAATTATAAAAATTAAATGAGATAATGAAAGTAAAGTACTTTAGAAATGTAAATTTTTATCATCAGGTAAGATTTTGATAACTACTGGTGCCAGAAAGAGGTGTGCAATTTATCTTTTTTTAAAAAAAATTATACTATGTTATAGAAATGTTTGCTTTATTCCATAATTTTTTTTTGTTTTTGCAAGGCAATAGAGTTAATGATTTGTCCAAGGTCACACAGTCAGGTAATTATTAAGTGTCTGAGGCCAGGTTTGAACTCAGGTCTTCCTGACTCCAGTTCTAGCCACTGTGCCAACTAGCTGCCCTATTCCATAAATTAAAATAAAATAGATAATAATTAAAAAAGAAAGAAGTTGAGTCTTGGTGTAGTCTGACTCTTGGAGTGAGTAGTTTAGAATCTCCATCCTTACCTATCTGCTTTTGCTTTTCATTACTTACTACTATAGGACATAAGTCTTGTGTCTATCTTACCTTCAACCTGTACTCACAATTGATTCAGTATAAAAAAGCCTTAACAATGAAGAGACCTACAGGTGTTGTCAATAACATCCTAGGCTAATAAGTTCCAAGGAGGAAAAATATGACATGAGTATTTCTCTGGGCTGGGTCCTCCTGATGCTGAGCAAAGCCCAAGTTGGGAAAATTACAAATAAAACCACGAAGAATGGACAGTGGACCCTGCCTTTGTCAAGGTCCACAGAGCATTTGAGAAGGAAAGAAAACACAGGAAGATTGGATACTGACAAAACAAAGGCAACTCCCTCCAAAAGTCTAGATAATCAAACAGGGTAGAGATTGATGAAAATAGTCTTGGACTCCCATCAAAGACCTCAGAATTAAAAGGTCAAAGACAAAGGACTGTTTCAAAAGTTAATAATTAGGGTATTCAAGAAGAGAGAGCTGACAGAGTCAATAAGGATGGAATCTGTGTTGATTTTCCTTGATTGCTTATCCTTACCTCCAATTAGTTAGCCAAGGGAAAAACTGGCAACATTTTTGGGAAAGAGTACCAATACAAGGACTAACCAAAAAGAAGTGGGGTGGTGAGCAATAATCTCTTGTTTTAGACACTGAGCTTTTCAATTGTAGCCAGAGGACCACTGAATTTGGAGAGAACATCTTTTGGAAAAGAAAGGAAAACCATACATAGATAATAATAATAATAATACCTTTAAGGTTTTCAAAGCACTTTGGTATATCATCTCGTTTTATCCTCAATAACTCTGTGGGCTTGGTGCTTTTATGATGAGGAAATTGAAACTTATAGATAAAGCAAATGACACTTACCAGTCATAGAGAGCTGAGAAGGCAAAATTTGAATTCCGGTTTTCCTGACTCCATGTCCAATGCTCTACCCAACTACACCATTTTGGGTAACTGCTTTTCAGATTCACAAATAATTAAGAGAATAGATAAACAAAAGCATTCAAGCATTAAGCCTTATGATGGTCTTTTTTGTATGTTATAGACAAAAAGCTATCCACTAAGGAGACATGACATAGGAGGAACATAGACCAAAAATCTGAAGATGATGAAACAAGTTGTATGCATGTATGTCTATATTTGTGTGTGTGTGTGTATATATATATATATATATATATATATATATATATATGAGTATATAGTTCTGTATATATACATGTATATGTATATACATAACATAGGTAAAAATGTGTTTATATTTATAAAAATGAGGAATCTGAGGGAGGGAAAAGAGTTACAGTTTCTCAGAGCATCTATCTCTTCCAGGGATGTTGTAAGGATCAAATGACAAAATAATTGTCCATTTTACCCCTGATCCTAATTTTATTTGTAATTCTCCCAACTTGGGCTTTGTTCAGCATCAGGAGAATCTAGTCCAGGGAAGTGCTCATGTCATATTCTTTCTCCTTGAAGTTTCTTAGCCTATGCTGCTATTGACAACACCTGTAAGATCTCTTCATTTTTAAGGCTTTTTTATATTGATTCATTTGTGACCACAGGTTGAAGATGAGATAGATACAGAACTTATGTCCCACAGTAGCAAGTACTATAAGTGGAAAGAGACCTGGTCTCCTGCAAGGAGCAAACAAGGTGAAGAACAAACTTCTCTGGTTTCTCCCTCTCTCCAGTCTCAGCAAGTAAAGTTCAAAATAAGCCAGGAGAATCTGTTAAGTCATTGCTATTTTTATGTCAATGTTCTCCAAACAATAACCTTGACTTGCTATTGCCCCTGGATGATAAGAAGTGGGGTGTTTTCAGCTTCCTTGTAGATGAACTCTCCTGAACTCGATCTCTCTCCCAATTAGAATATGAGGTCCTTGGGAGTAGGGACTGTCTTGCTCCACTACTTGTGTCCTCAGCACTTAACATAAAACTTTACACATTGTTAATGCATGCATTTTTCCCCACTCATTTAGTTTAGCCTGAGACTAGAAACTAAAAAATTTCTTGTCATGCTTTAGAAACATGAAGATCAGTGGGAAGGAGAGAAGAAGAGGTAGAGTGAATGGGAAAGAGGTAGAACGAAATACAAAGGGAGACAGAAAGGGTTGGAAAGCCACAGAGAGACACAGAAAGGCAGGGACTCCCAGATATTTAAAAGTATTTATAAATTGGAACCAAAAGAAATAGTCAGGAGGAAAGGGGTCTCTATGTAGTACTCAAATTTGGATCTGTGACTTAAATGTACATACATATTTGAAATTAATTGTTGTTCATTTAAGATTTTCTGTTTTTGTTTTCCTTCTTTTGTAGTGTATGCTTGCAAGCTGTAAAACAGTCTCAGAATACTGAGGGAAGAGAGAAGAGTTATAGTTTCTCAGGTTTCTTGAGGGAAGTTTCAAGTTAAGAGAGGGAGAAAGTACCACATGATGCAAACCTACAGCTTTCAACTCGTATTCCACACCATGACCATTCCATAATATTTGGGTAAAGTATTATCAGATGTAGCCAGACAGTAACTAAACTCAGGAAAAAAAAATTTCCCTGAGTAAACCAAGTAATAATTTTGCCTCATCATCATGGAGTTTACTCAAAGAATATGCTTCCAGAAAGTTTACTTTGCCCGTCATAATCAATATGCCATCTTCCAACCCATACCTGAAATACTCTCCTTTCTCATACCATTCATGGGAATAATAGTGGGACAAGCCAATTCCCTGGCTTACTTACCTTCAGATCATTTTGTCTTCCCACTCAGGAGTGGGAGTAAATGATTCATAGGTGATAACCATTAATACCAGTTATGAGAAAGATTGAAGAAATACAAAACCTACATCCCTGATCCTCTTGAACATTCTAACCTTAGAGTCAATGCTTTCTTCCAGGACCTGGAGTCAGGAAGACAGGAGTTCAAATTTGGCCTCAGACACATGCTAGCTATGTGACCCTGGGCAAATCACTTAACCTCTGTCTGCATCAATTTCTTCAATTGTAAAATGGGGATAATAAAAGCATCTACCTTTCCCAGGGTTGTTGTGAGGATTAAATGAGAAAATGATTTAAAGTGTTTAGCACAATGTCAGAAATAGAATAAGTACTAGACAAATGTTAGCTCATAGTTTGCTGTTTATGTTTATGAAGTGAAATACACATACATTTGCTTAAAGTACACTATGTCTTTTCTAAACGTTTTAAATGATTTGAGTTCTAAAGAGTTAGTTTCCATTTCAAGCACAAGCTATCAATAAAACAATTCAGGCTTACCCTCCAGTAATTTCAAATATTGTTCTCTTGTTTCCAAAAATACTTCTTCAAACTAAAAAAAAAACAATAAAAAGGAGACATTATTTTGTTTTCAAAATCTTAGATAAAGGCATGTTTCTAAAATGGAATGAAGAAGAGGAAGTAGATTATAATATAAAAAAGTAGTTTTGAAAACATTGCATCTCAAAGTTGGAAGGGATTTGGGGTATTAGTACAACCTGTACCTGAGAACACAGGTATCTTTAAGACATACCCCACAAGTAGTCATCCAGTCTCTGATTAATGACTTGCAGTGATGAGAAACCCTCTACCTCCCAAAAAAATCTAGGTCAAATTTATGTCACCTATGTGACCTTGGGTAAATCATTAAATTTTCCTGAAGCTTAGTTTCTTCATTTGTTAGTTAGACTAGAAGGCTTATGAGGTTCCTTCTAGCTTTAAATCCATGATCCAGAGACACCTATCCTCACTTGGGAGGTAAGGCTAGAGGGCAATTCATCTGAAAAAAAGTTTACTTAATTGAAAACTCTTAGTGAGCAACTATGTGATATTGTGTTCTTCCTCTCCTCCCTATTCCCACCCCGAGGGGGTGGGGGAAGAGGGGAGGGAAATTGATTTGATCTAAGATTGCATTAAGAAAGTCACCTTACTCCCAACTCTGACCAAGCTACATTACAGTCAAACTGGGTTACTGTCATTCTTCATAAACAATATTCTAATTTTCACTTTTATGACTGGAATGCTCTCACTCATATTATCACCTTTAGAATCCCTGCCTTCCTTCATGGCTCAGTTCAAAGGCCACCTCTTGCGAGAAGCTTTTCTTAATTCTTCCAGTTGATAGTGCTTCTCCTTCTCTCCACAAGATTTTGCATTTTTGGTATACATTTTTAATTACACTTATCTGCAAGCATATTGTTCCCCACTCCATATAAACTCCTTTGAGATCAAGGTTAATTTTGTTTTTGATTTGGTTATCCCTAAACCTTTAATAAGTGTGAATTGTATTGAATTGAATTCAATTGAAATGGAATTAATTACATTGAAGTTGAGAGGGATGACACAAACATTGATGAGTAAATATAAAATATGTAAAAAAGTAAATTCAAAATAATTTCAGGGAAGTGGTGAAATTCTAAGGGGAGAGAAGGAGGGGAGGAGAGAAGAAAGGAAAAGAAAAAATCTCTGAGTGCCTCATTTGAATTGAGCCTTATTATTCCATCCCATACTTATTTATTTATTAGACCTTGCCCAGGCTTATAACTCACCCAGAAACTATGCTAGGTCTTAGGTATATAAAGATAAAAATGATAGAATTGCTGCCCTCAGAGTGCTTATATACTATAACCTGCTAGCAATTGTAATAGTAAACTAAAACTGATTTTATGTTATTGAATTCATTGGTGATTATAATACCAATTTTAAAAAGCAAAGTTTATGTTATTGAGTTAAACAAGAATATGGAATTTGAATGAAGTGTCTTTGTGAATTCACATGGATAGGCTGTTTATGGTTGTCAGTCTATATGAAGATTGGCAGGGAATTATCAAGCTGTTCAGGATAAATAAAAGGGGATAAAGAAAGAGAACTTCAAAGGCCACCCAGAAAATCCCACCAAGGAAGAGACCTCACAGGGAGCATAAAAGCCAGATTTTATATTCAGGAACAATGTAACTAAGTGGATTTAAAAAAAGACACTGAGAAACAATGAATGAACTTTCACCCACAGAAACTTGGCAAAAAAGCTCCATTTGACTTCAAAGAAAGACACAGGATAATAAGTTCTTCCATTAGTGATTTACATCACAACCACAACTTTAAGGAGTGAAGACAAGAAAATTTGTTCAAATTGCTTATTTACTTGAGGCCAGATGCCAAGTTGTTTTGACATATACAATCAAGCTTTGTTCCCCCTTCTCTCTGATACCACCGAGACCTTCCCCTTCACCTCCCTACAATGTACGCTCACCAAATGAAGGATAACATGGATAAATGCAGATATTCATGAATAGAAATATAAACATGTGGCAGGGGGCATGAAGCAACAAATCTCTAAAAATTGTACTTCTGTGTTCATTGCTCATCTGCCCTCATATGTCTTCTCTCCTTTAGGGTTTCCCTATGTACTTAGCAACTTCTTTCTTCCATGATAAGTTGCTAATAAAATGGAGGGCAGAACATGAGCTTAGATCTAGGGACAAAAATGATCAGAACATGTGGTAGACACAATAAGAACTGACTGCAGCAGAGGAATAGCCCAAAAAACCATCCCTAATTATTTTCTGTCTCTTCCTCCAGATAAAAACAGTTTAACCCCTTCACTTATGAAAGAGGGTTCATTAGAAGCAGACAGATAGCAGGAACTTGCAGGGCTTTGACTTTGTCCTGGAAAGCCAGCTATTAAAAATAAAGTCCAAGAACTAACCTCAACTCCAGCTGCTGCTAGGAGCCATCGAATGGACTCCATTCGACCTCTCCCATTAAAGTAGTAGAGTCTGGGTTTCTCTGCCATGACTTCAGGTTATCAATTGGCTGCCTGGGGAACAAAATAAAGAGAATTTTTAAAAAATATAAATTAGGAGTTGATTGATGAATATTTTTCACTCAGATACTCTGTAGCTGAAAACCCATTTGTGACTGAGTTGAGTATGACTTACTGTTGTTGAGTGTGATCTCAATATGATTGTCTTTTCAGGCAGAATATAACCTTGCTTTTAGTCAGCATATTTAGACATGTCTGATTCTTCATGATCCTTCATAGGATTTTCTTGTCCATTTTCTTCTCCTGCTCAGATTACAGGTGAGAAAACTGAGGCAAAGAGGGTTCAGTGACTTGCCCATGGTGACACAATAAGTATTTGAGGTTGAATTTGAACTCAGGTCTTCCTAATTCCAGCCCTGGTGCTCTATCCTCTGCATTACCCACCTGCCCCTTTGGATGACCCTGTAAACCAATGTATCATTCAAAAGTAATATATAATAATAATAATTAACAATTGAAATTAATATATTATACATATTATAACATGTAATTACATAACTATAATAATAGTCACAATTAACATTTAGATAGTGCTTTAGATTTTATAAAATGTTTTACATATTTTTTCTCATTTGAACCTCAAAACAATTGCAGTTATTATCCTCATTTTACATAGGAAGAAATTGAGATTTACAGAGAGATTAGGTAACTTGCCCATGATCACACATCTATAAAATGTCTGGAGAAATAGGTGAATCTAGGTCTTCTCACCCAAAGCCCAGACTTCTCTCTACTAAGTAACATTTTCTCTAGTTCAACAAGTCTAGAGACTTAGCTAAAGTACTTAATTTGGACTTTGAATTGAAAGAGTTAACCATGATATTATGGCACCTATCTTTGTGTGGAAAGAAGTCCCAGACAGAGAATTACTGACATGAGCATGTTTTTGTAAACTGATCTCAGTATGATTGTCTTTTCAGACAGAGTATAACCTTGATCCATTATCTTACCCTCCCTTCCTCTCAAACACCATCCTTGAAAACTTTGCAGATAGAAAATTCCCTAGCCTATGGGGTACCTGGCTAACACTTAAAATATTATTTTATAAGCACCCCCCCCATAGTCAGTCAACTATCTTAAACTCATTCTTTCCTTGACTCCAAGAGCTTACAAATAATAAAGGTTGACTGAATCTCTCACAATCATTTACTTTTTTTTATTTTTTTAGGTTTTTGCAAGGCAAATGGGGTTAAGTGGCTTGCCCAAGGCCACACAGCTAGCTAATTATTAAGTGTCTGAGAGCAGATTTGAACCCAGGCACTCCAGACTCCAAGGTCGGTGCTTTATCCACTACACCACCTAGCCACCCTTTCACAATCATTTATGAACCACCGTGGGGTTCCTAGAAACTTTCTGGGTCCCTTCCCTCAACAATGGAAGCAAAGAACAAAGAAAAAGTCCAGTACAACATGGTGGATAGAAGTTGAAGACATTTTCCAGAGTTCAAATCCAGCCTCAGACACTTACTAGCTGTTTGACTCTGGATAAATCACTTAAGCCTGTTTGTCTCAGTTTCATCATCTATAAAATGAGCTGGAGAAGGAAATGGTAAACCACTCCAGTATCTCTATCAAGAAAACCCCAGATGGGTTCATGGAGAGTCAGACATGACTGAAAAACAATCGACTGCGTAATACAAGGTAGAAGGCAAGGGGAACAAAGGAGAAATCTATACAAGTTGCTCTAGGAAAATTTGAGGGGGGAATGATCATACTTATTATTTATTCCAATTCCTGTATAAATCCTTGAGAATTTTCTAAATAGAAATAATTTGAGCTCTAGCTCTCAAGTACACTAATACCAAGTCACTGGAATAGTGACCACAATTTTTTATAAAATTAATCCTTTTAAGTCAAGAATATCCAGAAAGATACTGTTCTTGAAAGTAGCTTTAACATGATCACCCAAAGCTAAATTGTCAACAGGTCATTAATATAAAAAAATCAGTCTGTATATTAAGGGGGTTCATTTTGTTGCTCCTTCTGTAATCCATGTGTGAAATAAAACAAAGAACAACACTTCTGATTTCAAGAACAGTACAGCAAAGAGGAGAAAACTAGGAAGACAGAAATAGTGGAAAAGGAAGTATAGAACAGAGTGATCATGTACTTATTTATTGATTTACTTATTCATTCATTCATTCATGCCTACATTATTTTTTCCCCCTGAATCCTTGTCTCCCTAACTTGTCCAAGTTGGAAGTGTCATGACTATGTGAGACTGATCCCATTGCTTATCAAGTTTTGCCTTGTTCCATTTGTGGCCTTGGCTGGTTTCCACATTCTTAGATAGCCTGGTGCTTCCTTCACTCTTGAAGGCTCACCATATTGGAACTAGATTTAGAGCAATACCCTATGAACCCAATTAAGTGTAGCTCAAGTAATCCAGTTTCATTCTCCTAGTAGTAGGGATTATGGGCAAGGATCATCATTCCCAGATGGCCTACAGCTTTATAATAATAATAATAATAATAATAATAATAATAATAATAATAATAATAATAACAAAACCCAGTGATCTGATTTAGTTTAAGCCATGCCCTAATAGAACATGTGCAAAATTCAACTGCAGGAAAAGGGGTTTGATTCCCTCACCTTAATCAATCAATCAAAAAGCATAATGAAGTTTTTGAAATGTATTTATTATTGCAGAGAAATATATATGCCTTAGTATGCTAACCACTTCCTGACAGGCATTAGACTCATGTTGAGGAATGAAATAGACATTTTTATATGGAAATTTATTTTGTTTGACTATGTATATTTGTTATAATGACTTTATTCTTTTTTTTTATCCATTGGGGGATGAGAGGAGATGGAAGGGGAAAAAATACAAATGCTTGTTAATTGAAAAATATTAATTAAAAATATTGCCAAGTATCTGCTAATCAATTAGAAAAGATGAGTAGATTCATGGGAAAGCTTCAAGAATCAGTTAAAGGATGTATGAAGGGCCTGAAGACTATGAGCTTTGGAATTACCTGCCTAGACTGTTTGCAAAGATTAGAGAGATAATTTGATTGTGGTAATAAGACAACAAACAAAGGATATATTTGTCCAATCCACCATTCTATAAAAAGAGGAAGGACTCACTGACAGGAAGACTTAAACACAGAGGCTGATAGAGAGTTGAGTGCTTCTGCAGATTGGGTTAGATGGTATTATATATGAAATGGGACTTGACATACAGCCAAGAGACAAAATGGTATTTCATCCATATTGGTTTTTGATTTCTACCAGTTGGTAGAAACAGTGTGCTAATGTAGAATGAGTGTAAAGCTGGTCAAAGAGATTTCCATAAGAAATTTCAGACTTGACTGGCTCAGGAACATCCTCTCATGTTTGGGCCACAGAAGCAAAGGAAGGGAGCAGATCAAGAAATACAGAACCTGACCAAAAAGACTGATCCTTATCAATACAGACAAACAAAACTATAAGTCCAAAGACAGGACCATTGCTGTCTAGATCTTTTAGTGTAGAAATTCATGAGGTTAAAATATAATTCACACATAAATTTTTTTTAAATGTAATTCACAGAAGGTAGAAATATTGATAACCAGCCTTGACCTTCAACAAGGTTGGACTTTGGAATTCTGATCAATAGATCTGATGAGGAAGAGAATCAGTTGATAGCATTAACCAAATCAACTCTAGAGACAGAAAAATGAGCAGATCATGAGAGCTAGGTCCCTCCAATCTGTAAATAGACTAAGTTATGAGGTTACAGATGAAACTAGAGAAGTATAACCCAGAAAAGCTATTTGCCCACATAACATATGATTGTTTGCTGAATCCAATACAATTATTCATGAGAATCAATTACAAAATTTTCAGTGTAAGGATTTGCATCTCAAAAATGGGCAAATGCTAAAAATCAGGACTTGTTTTTATTGTTTTTTCATTATCTAAAATTAAGAAAGTAGAAGGAAAATGTAAATACTGCAGATTAAATTTTAAAGTGAGTCATATATCATGTACAATGATTATTTATTAATATATCATTCATATATGATTATTAATATATGTGTTATTTACTATAAGTTCTGAATTTTGTGTTTGTTTTTTATTTTTATGTCTTTGTGCTACTGTTAAAAATGCAATTTGGCAGTATCTGTATGTTAGCTATGCATTGCTTTGTTGTCCATTTATTTGTGTACATAGTAATGCTTATATTCATTATTTATATATCTATTGCTATTGCTAATTTTCTTTGAAGGTTTTATTTTTCTTTTTTTTGCTTATGTAGTATGAGGATATGTGTGTCCTGTATGTAACTTAGACATTTAGCCATTTAAACAACCTGCCAAGTGATGGTTTGCATTGTGCTTTGTCTATTGCATATAATTTTTTTCACATATTTTAATTTTATTTCATTAAATATTCCCCAATTACAATTAATTTTTTTTAATATTCATGCTTTAAAATTTTGAGTTTCAAATTCTCTTCTTCCCTCCTACTTTTCTTCCACTTCTTGAAAAGGTAATAACTGATATCCATTATACATATGAAGTCATGCAAAACATATTTCCATATTAGTCATTTTGTAAAAGAAAACCCACACCCACACAAAAAAAGAAAAATAAGGTTAAAACAGTATACTTCAATCTGCACTCAGAGTTCAATTTTCTTTCTGGAATATAGATAGCATTTTTCATCATGGGTCTTTTGGAATTGTCCTGGATGATTATCTTGATCAGAGTAGCTAAGTTTTTCATAACTGATCATCCTTACAACATTGCTGATACTATCTATGATGTTCTCCTGATTCTTCTTATATTATTTCATGCAATATTAATATGAATTTGATATAAAAGGTATCATGGGGTACCTGTGATGCTAGAATACATATCTTTATTTTTTTTTAAATGTTGATGTTTATTTTGATGCTTCTGACATATATTTGCAGATGTCAGGTATACCTCAGTTGATTTTGCAAATTTCTGACCCTGGGAGAAAAATATAATCTGGCTTTGTCACTTCCACAGTTATTGTCATGGAAACATGGTAACAAAGGAATTTACCATCAGCTCAGGAGACTATCTAGAATTCCCTCCTACTTAAGAGAGTCTGATTTATTCCCTATCTTTGAAATTCTTTTATTTTAGGATTTTTTTCAAGGCAATGGGGTTAAGTGGCTTGTCCAAGGCCACACAGCTAGGCAATTATTAAGTGTCTGAGATGGGATTTGAATTCAGGTACTCCTGACTCCAGGGCCCGTGCTCTATCCACTGCACCATCTAGCTGTCCCCAACTTATTCCCTATCTTGAAAAGACTTCTAAGAAAAAGAAGTCAATAAAGTGACCAGATCAGAGAAGTTTTTTTTTAGTTTTTATTTTTTTGCAAGGCAAACGGGGTTAAGTGACTTGCCAAAGGCCACACAGCTATGTAATTAGTAAGTGTCTGAGACCGGATTTGAACCCAGGTACTCCTGACTCCAGGGATTAATATCCCTCATGATTCCATCCTAAAGTCATTCAACAATGAAAAAAAGTGTTGTATGAGTAGAGCATTAACACAAAGAGAAACCTAAAAAATTTTGGAGAGGCCATTAAGACAAAAGTCCCTAATAGCTTTGTTTTCCTCTTTACAGTCACTGGCAAGGCAAACTGCTCTCCCTCAAAACTAGTTATTGTGATTTCCTTTTCTAACTTTTACCCTTCTCCAGGGAAAAAAGGAAAGAAGCATAGAGGGGAAAAAAATGCCAATTTTGTTCCCTATCAGGAAAAGCACCAAGCAATCATATTTTAGATGAACTATTCCCTGTCTGTTCATTCCCTGTCCATGCTATTTAAATGGTTGATTGATAAAATCTATGTCCATTACCCAAATTGTTTGCAGTTGTTATTAAGTGTGCAAACAGATAGAGAGGAAAGTCCCATTTCTTAGAATAGGGATGGGGAATCTTTGGACAGTGGACCATATTGGTCTGGTGTTATCAAGATGACAGCAGGTGGGACTCAAAATTCAATAAATCTAGGTGTTTTAAGGGGTAAATTAATTAAATATTTGACCAAATATAGCCCTCAAATGATGTTATAAGTATACAAATGGTCCTTGGCAGAGAAAAAAAGGTTCTTCAACCATATCTTAGAGGAAAGGATAAGAGTTTTCTTTCAGCATAAGGTGGAGGATCAGGGAGAGGTTAAGAAAAAGGAGTGTCTGCTATTTTCAATACCTTGGAGAGTGCAAATGAGTACAAGAGAACTAAACAAAGAGAGAAAAAAAATCACTTTTTTTTAGGTTTTTGCAAGGCAAATTGGGTTAAGTGGCTTGCCCAAGGCCACACAGCTAGGTAATTATTAAGTGTCTGAGATCGAATTTGAACTCAGGTATGCCTGACTCCACTGCACCACCTAGCCGCCCCACTGCGCTACCTAGCCTCCCTGAAAAATGTCACTTTTGAAAGCCAGAAAGTTCACCCATTGGAAATAGCATCCACTTTTAGCTTTAGAATATTTTAAGAGTAATTAGCTCTCCACCACCACCACCCCCCGCCCCACTTTGAGTGACAGCTTGAAGGAGCAGCCCATCAATCAATCAAAAGGGAAAGGTGATAATGTCATCCATGCACCACTGGTCAGAATTTGAGGGTTTTGATTGCACAAGCATCAACTTTATTGAGGTCACTACTGACAAGCTATCTGTGCTTAGAGCTGAAGAGCTTTTGACCTTGTTCACACATGTCCTTTGATGGTTATGCAATAATTTATTTTTCTTAACTAACAGCATGCTCCGCCTTCTCTGACCACAAAAATCAAGTTTTATAGTGTTAAAGGAAAATGCAATGAGTTTATGCACAAAAATTTATGAATAGCAAACTACTCAAATTCTTCAATTGAATGTGTGAATAAAGTAAGAGTCAAGAAGAAGGGAGAGAGGAAGAAAGAAAAGAGATGCCT
The DNA here is from genome assembly GCF_037893015.1 of Macrotis lagotis. Lineage (NCBI taxonomy): Eukaryota > Metazoa > Chordata > Mammalia > Peramelemorphia > Peramelidae > Macrotis > Macrotis lagotis. The sequence continues at coordinate 35,423,806 of NC_133662.1, forward strand.
TCTATAGTCATTATTTCTCAGTTTTAAAACCTAACCTTTCCTTTCTTTACCTGAGAAAGAGATCTCATGTCTTTAATAAGACATGAGATTTTAATAAGAGATACTTTTTAATCTTGAGTCAAAACTATTTTTAAGAAAAAGTTGAACTCTTTTTACTTCTTACCTCCTCCCCTTATTATAACTAAACTGTGAAAGGTCATTCTGACTCTGAGATAGCCCCTTTCCTTGGGATAACGTCAAATATATTCTTAATTTAGACACAAATATATAACAATCTACCAATTTTCAGATAGATATTGTACCTTCTGGATTTCTCCTCTCATTCCCTTAAAAAAATATCATAAGTTCTTAGGACTATTGATTTAGAATTAGACTTTACCTTAGAGATAATCTCATCCAAAATTTATTAAATAAATCCCTGTTACTGAAATGCCTCATTTTCATTTCTAAATAATTTTACTCTAAGGATTTGGGGGATAAGATTTTTACCATGCAAGTCATCTTCCACCTTAGCACACCAATTTTTCCAAGATGCTCCAGTAAGCTTCCTGAAGATAGAGATCATATCTTGCACTTGTTTTACATTTCCCTTTCCTCCCAGCCAATTTTGGATACAGTTAAGTAGATGCTTCTTTTTTAATAAACAAATTTTTATTGATACCTTTTTTCCAATCTGGATTTTTCTCATATCTTTCCCTCCTCTCCTCCTCCCCCTCCCAGAGAGTTAATGTAAAACAAAGGATTTTTTTAAGAAGAAAAAATGTCAGGAAAACTGTTTAATGCATCCAAAAAAAAAAACTTGACATCATATGAAATGTTTCACTCCCTGACTTCTGCAAAGGAGCAAAAGAAAACTGTCTACTTATATCTCTTTTTTAGGCCCTAATTTATTCCTTATAATTTCTCAACATTCATTTTCTTTTTTCCCTTTTACTTTCTTTTTTTCTCAATTACATGTAAACAAATGTTTTAACATTTTTTAAAATTTTGAGTTCCATATTCTCTTCTTCCCTTGCTTCCCTGCCCTATCCTTGAAAAGATAAGCAATTTAATATGGATTATACATGAGCAATCATGCAAAACATTCCCATATCAGCCATCAACATTTACTTTCTTTACTTCTTTTTTTCCAACATTTACTTTTAATTATTTTGGGGTCATTGTTCTTTCTGTGTACATTGTTGTAATCTTTGTGTACCTAAGTTTCCCAGTACTGCTTACATAATAAATGCTTCTTAAGCAATAACTAAAAACTAACCCCTTCAAGCCTTGCTAACCTCAAACATTTCTAATATCCCCTTCTCTCTTTCTTGATTTCTATTTAATTTCATTGAACAGTGTCCTTTAAGCCACATTTAAGAAACAAAGAAGGCCACATTTGCTTATAATCACAGGATTCAGAGTTGGGATGGAACTTTAGAGATTGTTTAGACCAGAGAAATAAGTAGATATCCTGGCACCTAGGGCCCATTCAATTACCAAAGGAGGGAGTAGGATAGGTGGTATTGATAATGGTCAAAGTTAATGCTTGTCAATCCACAACTTTGCTAAGATTTTTCCAGTACCAATGTATGACTGTGAGAGTTGGACTATAAAGAGCCCTGCACAATCAATGCCTTCACATTGTGGTTCTGAAGAAGACTTTTCAGTCTCCCCTGGACAGCAAAGAGATTAAATTAGTCAATATTTAAAGAGATTTGTTCAGGCTATTCACTGGAAGGTCAAACACTGAAGATGAAGCTTTTTAAATTTTTTTAAAAAATTATTTAAAGCAATGGGATTAAATAGTCACACAAGGTCACATAGCTAGGCAATTATTAAGAGTCTGAGGTAGGATTTGAACTCAGGTTCACCTGACTCTAAGGCTGGTGCTTAACCACTGCAACACCTACCTGACCCAAGCTGAAACTTAAATACTTTGGTCACAGAATAAGAAGATGGGTTCAATGGAAAAGATCCTGATGTTGGAAAACAAAAGGAAAAGGGGAATGGCATAGGATGAGATTAATAGATTAGTTTCAAGGAAACAATAAATATTAATTTGGACAGACTTAGAGAGATAGTGGAGGGGGCAGAGCCAAGATGTGATAGGAGAATTAACTCTCTTAGGTGCTCTCTCTATATATAATATTTCAAAACTTATAAAAATAAGGACTCTAACTGAATTTTTGAGAGACAGAACCCACAGAGGGATCCAGTGAGGTAGTTCTTCAGCCCAAGGTAACCTGGAAAATAGTGGAAAGGCTCGGCTCCATGGGGTTGGAGGGGTGGCCACCAGACTGAACTAACTTCAGCCCCCCAGAGATAGCCCCAGGACACCTGGGAGCCATGGCTCATGGCAGTGGGGGCAGTTTCCTGACCTACACCCTGGGAAGTACGGGGCACAACTTGGAAGATCAGCAGGGGGACCTCTGCCAGAGAGAGTGCGTGAAACCCAGACCTCAGGGCACTCAGCAAGCAGCCTGGCAGCCCAGATCCAGGAACCAGAAGCAGGCAGAGTGGGTAAGCAGGACCCCCCAGGCAACTGAGCCTTGAGTACTCAGCCTAGGTGGGGGAATAAAGAGAAACTTCTGAGATTTGTCCTCTGTACCTGAAACAGGACTCTGGGGCTCTGACTACATTCAGACCCTGATCACAGTCTAGGACCCCCATAGAACAGCAGGGTCCCCCCCACCTCAGCCCCATGGCAGAGGTGGGGCAGTTGTGGTCATTCACAGACCAGGAGGGAAGATAGAGCCTCACACACTGAGATCCTTGTGGGGAGGCATTGTCCTAATAATACTCAAAAGCTCAGGAAGCACCCCAAAACCAGGCACAGATTGGGGAAATGAGTAAACAGAGAAAAAAAGAGGAACACCATTGAGAAATACATTGTTTATGATCTCAAGAAGGATCAAAAATACTCAATCTGAAGATGAGGAAGTCCAAGCTCCTGCATCTAAAGACTGTAAGAAAAATGGAAATTGGGTTCAAAAAAGACTTTGAAAATCAAGTGAGGAAGATAGAAGAAAAATTGGGTAAAGAAATGAGAGAGATGCAGGAAAAACATGAAAAGGAAGTCAGCAGCTTAGTCAGGGAGATCCAAAAAGTTGCTGAAGAAAATAACATGTTAAAAACTAGCATAGGTCAAATGGATAAAACAGTTCAAAAAGTTGAGGAGAAGAATGCTTTAAAAAGCAGAATTGGTCAGATGAAAAAGGAAATAAGAAAGCTCTCTGAGGAAAACAAATCCTGCAGATATAGAATGGAACTAAAGGAAGCTGCTGACTTTATGAGAAATCAATATGTAATACTTCAAAACCAAAAGAATGAAAAATTAGAAGAAAATGTGAAATATCTCATTGAAAAAACAACTGATCTGGAAAACAGATTCAGGAAAGATAATTTAAAAATTATTGGGATACCTGAAAGTCATGATCAGGAAAAGAGGCTTGACATAATTTTTAAAGAATTCCTACAGGAAAATTGCCCAAATATCCTAGGCAAAATAGAAATTGAGAGAATCCACCAATCTCCCCTGGAAAGAGATCCAAAACAAACCCCCAGGAATATTATAGCCAAGTTCCAGAACTCCCAAGTCAAAGAGAAAATATTACAAGCAGCCAGAAGGACACAATTCAAATATCGTGGAGCTGCAGTCAGGAACACACAGGACTTAGCAGCAACTACATTAAAGGCTCATAGGGCTTGGAATATAATATTCCAGAAGACAAAAGAGCTCAGAATGTAAGCAAGAATAAACTATCTGGCAAAACTGAACATCCTCTTCCAGGGAAAAAGATGGACCTTCAATGAACCAGGGAAATTTCAAATGTTCCTGTTAAAATGACCAGATCTGAACAGAAAGTTTGATCTTCAAATACAGGACTCAAGTGAAGCATAAAGAGTGGAGAAGAAGGGTAAAATATGAGGGACTTAATGATGATAAACTACATATATTCCTGCATAGAAAAATGATACTGATAATATTCATAAGAAACTTCTCATTTAACAGAGCAGGTAGAAGGAGCTTTTATAGATGAAGCACAGGAGAGAGCTGAATTTGAAGATATAATATGTTGTAAAAATGGAGTCAATGGCTAAAAGGGAAATGTAATGGGAGTAAAAGAAAAGAGAGGTAGAATAAGCTAAGGTATTTCATATCATAAGTTTTTTATTACAATGAGCTATTGCAATGATATGGAAGGGGGGAGATGAGGGGGAATGAGGGAACCTTCGCTCTCATCAGAGGTGGCTCAGACAGAAAACAGCTCTCAGACAGAAAACTCTCAATGGGATATAACATCTAGAGTAAGGAGGAAAGAAGGGGGACAGGGGAAAGGTGGGGGATGCGAGTGATGGAGGAGAGTGTAGACCATAGGGGAGAATGGTCAGATATACACATTTTCTTTTTTTACTTCTTACAAGGGGTTGGGATTGGATAGCCTGTCCAGGACCACAGGGCCAGGTGGTTGCTGGGTCTTAGGGGTGGTATGTGGGCTCAGGGCCTCTTAGCCCCACAGCCGGGTATCTGTCTGCTGTGACACTCAGCTACCCTACAGCACATTTAAGAAGAGGGATAGAATGAAAGGAGAGAGAAAAATATAGTGTATGGTAGTGGGGAAGTACGAATGGAGGGAGTTGCAATCAGCAATGGCAACAGTGGAAAAATATGGACATAGCTTTTGTGATGGACTTATCCTAAATAATGTGATCCACCCACAACAGAGCTGGTGGTGTTGGAACACAGACTGAACCACATTTTTCATTATTATTATTATTATTATTATTCTGGGGAGGGGCATTGTGGGGCAAATGGGATTGGGTGGCTTGTCCAGGATCGCGTGGCTGGGTGGCCACCCTTATTATTATTATTTTATTTTGGGTTTTTTTTTTTTTGTTTTTGCAGGGCAATAGGTTTGGGGTGGCTTGCCCAGGGTCACACAGCTGGGTGACCGGGTTTGAGCTCAGGTGTTCCTGACTCCAGGGCCGGTGCTCCATCCATTGTGCCACCTATTAATTTTTTTAATTTTAATTTTAATTTTTTCTTCTTTCCTTTACTTTATTGCTCATGAGGGTATATATTTTTTCAGGGAGGGGTATTATGTTTACTCTTAAACAAGAATATTTTAGTAATTATAAAAAAAATCATTTGTACAAAAATAAAATAAGTATAATAAATATCAAATGGGGGGGGGGGAGATAGTGAAGGATAAAAGTACCTGGGCATGTTTTGGTCCATGGGGTCACAAAGAGTCAGATACAACTGAATAACTGAACAACCAACAACTATTTCTTCCAGGAAAGTCCAATAGCTATACTACCATGTTTCTCAAACTGAATATAGTACAGAGGAGGCCATTCCCTATCCCAGGAGGATCCAAGGCCCTGAAATTCTCCCTCTTCATGAGTGGAGGGAACTTTACAGCCCACTTCTTGTCTCTGAGCTGTCCAGGAGTTTTGCTGCCCTTTTCTCTAGGTGGTGTGGAGGTCTGAACACCAGTAACATAAGGGAAAGTATACCTATCTGGTCTAGTAGGTGAGTCTAGGTTTCTGGCGTGGTATACATGGTCAGAGAATATTAAGGCCATGGTGACAAGATGACCTGGAACTGGCACAGAGGTCTAGACCCCAGCTAGTTATAAGAAAAGAGAGCAGAGTTCAGATCTCCTAACTCCAAATACAATCCTCTTTTCACTATATCATATTGTTGTTGGAGAGATTGATGTCCCCAAATTTAAGATTGAGAGTTGGTGAAAGTGAATTCACCGAAAGCCCTGAGATTTTAAACTGCTCAGGATTTATTATAGAAACCTACAAAGTATACAAATTAAAACCTTTTCTCCTCCTGGAGAAGCAATAAGCACTTTAAGGACAGGCTAGGTGAGGGGTGTGTGTTTGTGTGTGTATGTGTGTGTGTGTGTGTGTGTGTATGTGAGAGAGAGAGAGAGAGAGAGAGAGAGAGAGAGAGAGAGAGAGGACAGACAGCTATAAGGGCTATGCCCATGGCATAGGGGCCCATGGTTCGCCAGCAGGAGTACATGGCCTAAGAAAGAGAAAAAGATATCATCTTTACAAGGCAAATGTAGAGTGAAGATGAATGGAAAAGGGAGCAGGCACTTCTCTTCTGGACTTTTAAATACACTTCTGTAGTAGGCTGGAAAAGGGTGTCACTTGGGAAGTGGTCTAGCACCTGGCTCCAGGTGTTCACCAATTGGCGAGCTACATACTGGTCCTTTCTGTCCTAAGGTGCATGTCCTCTATGTCCAACATATCATTTCCTGTCATGCCAGCATAAACTTGACCCATCAATGGCCAAGATCAGACTGGAGGTCAAGGTGAAATGTTTTAATAGAAAGTCAGAGGATCAATAAATTATAAGATTTTAACAATGCAAACAAAAGATTTACAAAATTTGTTTCCAATGAATTTAATATTTTCTATGCCTTTGATTCTCTGCATCAATATTATCTGCTTTCTGTCCCTAAAATTATTTCTCCCTTTGACTTTGCCATTTCTGTCAATGGGTCTGCCTTCATCTGATTGGTCTTTCCCTATTGGAAACTTCCCTTACCTCTCATATTCAATCAATTATCAAGTCCTTTGAAATCCTCTTCTATAATATCTCTGACATCTTTTTGCTACTATTTTCACGCCAGGGTCCTGCAGTGAGGAGGCGGCAGGTGAGACAGAGTGTTGAGAAATATAGGTGAGACTCAGTTCTACCTCACCAGCCACCCCTTTACCACACAGCCCTGTCTCCCATACTGGAACAATTCAAAGAATCATCAACTTAGAGCTAGAAGGAATCTCAAAGGCTAGTTCAACATGAGGAAGCTGAGGTCCAAAGAAGTTGTGTCTTGTCTAAGATTAATGAAAGGAAAATGCAGGGCCAGGATTCAATTCAGAACTTCTGTTTCCAAAGTCAACACTCTATCACCCTGCCTCCTCCTAAAATTAAATGCATTAGTTTCCACATCTCAGGGTCAGGGGTGTGACACCCCACCATTGGAAAATCCTTTTAAAATTTTTTGGCTTTCCTTTTGTACCAGAAAAGATGTCTGAATTATTATGGTATTAAAAGTTAAAATACAGAAACAGATAGGTTGCCCAGGGCATAGAGTACCAACCCTGGAGTCAAGAGGACTTGAGTTCAAATGTGACTTCAGATGCCTAATAATTACCTAGCTATATAATAATTACTTTGGGCAAATCACTTTGACCCCAGTGCTTTGCAAAAACTAAAAAACTAAAAATAAAAGGTACAAAAAAGATAACATATGTTGATATTAAACAATGATATACATATATTTATCTGCATGTATTTATTATGCATTTTTTCTTTACATGCCTTCCTTAGTTTCCTCAAGATTCCCCCCAAAATTCACATTTTAATTTCTTATGCCAACCTGAGATTTTGAAACTGAAATGGGGAAAGTCTCAATGTAGAAGGGATAACTATACTTAAAAACCATGAAATCTAACTATTCTCATTGTGAGAGGAGAAAAGGGCCACAAATCAAAACAGCAGGTGCAGCAAAGCAGGCATTGTACCAGTAGAAAATAAACCACAAAGGAAACAAAAGACAGCCTAGGGTTTCCAGAAAACAGCAAAGGCATTGGGAGTTCTAACTCCCTTAAAACTAAGATTGAATGGTCTCACTTTTTCAAATGGCTTTTTGATCGTTATCAGATGCACTTTTTTAAAGTAAATCTGATACCTAAAGATTCTGAGCCACCCTCCCAGGACTCTACCCCAGCCCTCTACCCACTCCATCCTCAGCCCAGAGTAAGCTCTTTGGGACTAGTATACCTGAGAATGTTTTCAGAATAGAGCAGCTTTACCTGAAACCTGATGTCCTGAGCTCACAGAGAATATACCATTGAAAACACTAATCACACAATACCTAATGTGAGTCAGCTGGAAAAATATTGAGGATGAATTGTTTAAGTTTGAATAAAATGGGTGAGGCATTCTGGACAGAAGAGAGTGAGGACCGATGCCTAAACAATGCAACTCAATACTAGAATAAGAGTCAGAAAGGCCAAGTTCAAGTGTCCACTCTTCCACTTTCTACTCATATGACCAAGTCTATAATTTCTCTGAGCCTCTTAAAAAACAACTACTTGCATAATCCACTTCACCTGGTTACTGAGAGGCCATGTCTTGTATAATCTAAAGTGTCGCCTCCATTTAAGCCATTACAAGAAGAAAAGTAATGACAATAGCATTTATTTTTGGTTTAGAGATGAACCAATTGAGTCTCCAGGCAAAAGAAGTCCATCTGATAACCTTTCCTCAGGAGATGACAGATGTTCACAATCAAGATGATGCAGGAGCAGTGTCTTTGTACAAGTCATAATGGATAGTTGTGTGAAACCTGTGTACCTGGTAACAGTACTTTCCAGAAAAAACTTCTAGTTCTGACTTAGTATGGCTAAAGACACAAACAGAATGGATTGAAAAGTCCATTAGTGTAACAAAAGAATTTCTGTGTCTATTCTTATCTGACTCATTATTAACGGATTTATTCAAAAGGTGTCTAGGGTCTGCTTACTCTAGGTTAGCAAATTTGAAAAAGGATCCAGTTTTCTTTGCTCCACTGAGTAAAAAAATAATATTAGACCTAATTGATGGGGGCACTTAGATCTAATCTGGCCAGGGATGTAAGGAAGTCACAACTGGTTGCCTAACGCTATCCTTTTGATGCTTCTAACTCTCAGAGACCAAAAATGGACATCTTTGATTTGTGTTATTAATCAGTATACTTATAACTTTCTTATGTGGGTATACCCCCAATGTTTTGCATTTTAAAGAATTTTTTAGATTTCAGTAACACAAATAGGGAAGAAAAACAATCCTTTGGAGGTGTGTTCTAGTCACCTTTTAGCTTTTGTATATATACATATATATATATATATAATATGTATCTTTTTTGTATATATACATATATATAATAAGAAATTATAGTATTTCCCCCTCCTCCAAAATAATTTTTATCCATATTTTTCATTTTTATATCAAGTTTATTTCCAAATTTATCCCTCCTACCCAGGGAATCACTCCTTTCAGCAAAAAATAAAAGAGAGAAAAAATACTCAGAGAAACGGAGCAAAACATTAGCTGAGTCAAGCACTGTTCCACACCTTCCGCAAAGAAGGAGGAAGATCTATTTTAAAAGGTCTATTTCCTAATCTCTTCTTTAGGGAAAGATTAGGTCATTATCATTGTACCTGTTGTACCCTTTTTAACAAGAGTTTTCTATATTAGAACTAAATCTCATAGTTTAGAGTGGTACCTTCTGAAAGGGAATTGGATCAGGTAACACTGCATTTGTCAGATAACTCATTTGATGACATAGGCATTTTCTGAATATTGATTCTGTGCTTAGGGATGTTCTAGATTCTTTGGGAAATTCAGACAAATATTTTTAACCTTCAGGACTTAACCCCAGATCCCAATCAGATTCTAAGACTGATTCTCTATCTACTATACTACGTTTCTTGTAATGGGGTAGGGGTAGAAGTGGGATGGTGAGGTATAAGTCCCAAGATAAAATTTTCCAAAGTGTACACTTATTTTTATATTTGCAAAACCTGAACTGCAAAGATTTGATAGCTGTGGGACAAGTGACCATTTCACAGGCATTGTAACTTGGAGTATTTCAAGTTTTGTTGTTCAGTTTTTTCAGTCCTGTCCAGCTGATTCTTCATGACTCCATTTGATGGGGCCTTTTTTGGCAAAGATACTGGAGTGGCTTGTCATTTCCTTCTCCAGCTCATTTTACCAATGAGGGAATTGAGGGAAACAGGATTAAGTGATTTACTTGCTCAAGATCACATAGCTAGTAAGTGTCTGAGGCAGGATTTGAACTCAGCAAGATGAGTACTCTATGCTGTGCCCCATTTCAAGTTTTAGTAAGATTAATTTATTAATGATTAATTCAAATTATTAATTCAATATATTTTATTTTATTAATTTATAAATTTAAATTATTTTCTAATGTTGGACTTTTCTTATATCCCTGGTAAAACTCCAACTTGATCATAGTGAATGATTTGGGGGGATATATTGATGTAGTCTTTTAGTTCAGATTTTATTTTAAGTTTTTAAATCAATTTTCATTAGTGATATTTATTTTTCACTGCTTTATGGTTCCTTGGTTTAGAACTATATTAGTCTGGTATACACTAAGTGCTTAATCAAAGCTTTTTCATTTATTCATTTTTATTTTTTTAAGACTAAGTCTTTGTCGTTCAAGCTAGAAGTTGTCTACTACTCATGGATTCAATCCCACTGTCCATCAGCAAGGGAGATTTGATTTGCTCTGTTTCTTACCTGTCAATTTACCCCTCCCCCTTAGCTCAGAAAGGTATTTGGCATAGCCCACTGTAATCCAGATATTTGTAAAGTGCTTAGTGCAGAGCTTAGAACATGGATGTTAAATAAATGTTCCTTCTCTTCATCTCTCCTTTCCCTCCTTTGCTCCCTTCCTTTAGAACTCAAAAGTTCCACCAGCCTCAGCCTCCCCTGTTTTGGGGTTTAATGGTATGTACAAATATATCTGGCTGTTCATTTATTCATAGCTAGAGACTATATACTACACTGTGGTGAGAGGGAAGCTACAGAAATGACTTGTGGATCATTAAAGGACTGAAGCACTGGAATAAATGAAGATCCACACAAAACCCTATTTGATACAATGAATACTATCCCACTGTGAAGAGGGCATCACTGAGAAAAGTCCTGCTGAATGTTAAGGATTCTATAGGCAGCAGTAGATTATTGGTCATCATGTTTTGAAGGGAGAAGGAAACAAATGAAGCTGTGTTGTGAATATTCTAAAGACTTTTAGATTTAGATTCCCAGAGAAAAGCAATATATGGAAAGTAACTATAATAAGCTACTTGAGGGCAGGGACAGATTTTGCTTTTTATTTGTATCCCCAGTACTAATCACAATACTTAGCACATATTAACAGCTTACTAGTTTCTTGAATAAATGCTTGTTGATAACACATTTTCTTCTTCTATATTCAAACTGAACCCTAAATAAATAGATCTCAACCTCCTTTCTGGTCAAGAGAGAAATATGTCAGCTCTGACAAAACCACTAGGGTAGGCATGCCTTTAAAGAAAGGTTGTCAGGACAGCCCAGGCTCTTGGGCAAACTCTGAAGCAGAGATCACATCTATACCTTGAGAGTATCATAATCAAAAAAGTTGCCATTATTTTCAGAAGATAACAGTTGCACTAGTAAGATAAAAGAAAGTTGAACCCTATCTGTCAAATGCTACTAAAACACTCCTGGAGTGGAAGGTGTCAGATAAGGAAAACTAACAGTTTGGAACAGTTTCTGGGAAGTTTTCCACATGTAAGAAAAATGGGAAACTTGTCTGCTTGGGGATTCAAATAACTGAAGGCACTGCCTCATCACTTTAGGAATATGAAAAATCCTGTTAGCCTCATTAAACTCTTAAAGGAAAACACCCATTTTTGAGGTCCTGCGGAAAATGGTGGTTAAAGGCACAATTTCCTTAGAGTATGTGAACCACACCAAACTTGCCCAAATGTACACAAGGGGCCTTTGATGCTAGACTGCCAAGGCTGCCTGAAAAGCAAGACCAACTTCTTACCCTTTATGATGTTGTAAATGGAGGAATTTTTAAGTGTCTTTTGTGACATGTATCTTATTTCAGGTTGTCTCAGCTCTAACACACCCTATTAGACTTTTCTTGATTCTCCCAGCTATTACTGCCCAACCACCCAAAATTAACATTCTAATAATTCTAAATATCTCATATATGTACAGATTTTCTGCCTATAGAATGTAAATTCCTTGGGAGCAGAGCATGATTAACTTTTGTCTTTGTATTTTCAGTGGTCAATTGTTGTCTAAGCCCAGGAAATCCCCTTTTTATGTAATGTAACCCAGCCTATTTCTGACATGGACATTGTCCCAGACTTTCCAAGACATTTGGGGGGGCACAAATTCTGATGCCTCTTATTTGAGATCAGACATGGAAAGATCCATATTGGATCTTTTGTCCATTGATCATCCCAACTAAGTCTCATTACCAGGTTGACCCCAGGGGATGAATTTTTCAACCCCCCAAACCTTCCAAAACCATTCATCAAGTCTTAGAGTGCTGCTAACTAAATCTATGAAGTGAGTTGATGTGGAAGAAAAACATAGCTCCTGGAAGTATTGGTAAGGTATGATTATAAATTCCCATATCTTAAGATAGACTAGAACTTGAACAGTCAAATGAATGCGGTCTATCTCAAAATCATCAAGTTGGGATGCTATGCTTTTGTTTTAATACTGATTTCATTATTTATAGAATTCCTATATTTTTGGAATTTTCTGTCAGGGTCAATTTATGGATACTCAGAATCAGTCTCGTTTCTTTATACTTGCTCTTGAATGTTTTAAACCCCAAATAGCATAAGCCAGCTAAAATTGATGGGTTTATTTATGAAGGCGTGAAGGGTTTCTTAACTTATAATTAAGAAAAGTGGCAGCTTTTAATTCTTCTCTAATTCGCTGCAGTTTTTATGACCATTTGTAATCTCCCCAGGCTTCCCAGGAGAGGTAAATTCAGAGAACACCAACTCCCCTCCATAGACTTTGGAGTTTTGTCATATCATCCTCCTTCACCCTAACAAACTATCCACCTACACACTTGAACTAGGAATACAATAAACTTTGAGACGCTCTCAAATTGCTGACTTGGATTAAACTCTACTAAAATAAAAACAGAATAGACCTACTTTTGTAAAATAATTTGCTTTGGGTTTTTTATACATATCCCTGGGCTATCTCTAAGCCAAATTATAAACATCTTTCTGGGTGAGTTTTTCTCTCTATAGACAAGCATAGAAGTAATTCAATTAGCATTGAGGCAAGAAGTCTAGAAACATGAAATTAATGATCCAAATAGCTCATTTACTGAATTAAACTGCAAAGCTGCATTAAAAAAAAAACTCTGCTCCTGTTGACCAAACCTTAAGATCCTTCTATGAAAA